>NC_135028.1:4237977-4872977 GCF_051020955.1 Megalopta genalis | reverse complement strand
GCAGCATATTGCGAAAGGAATGGAGAATAAATCAATACCAATGAAGTTTCGATATTTGTGAAAAAATCATAAGAATAACATAAGTATAAGACAATAAAAATCGTACAAAGTAATTTCTCTTTTTCGAAACGTAATTGCACATAGAAAAAATCAACATGTTCAGAAATTGGTACGTAAAAAATAAATCGAAATATTCTATTGGTTTGGATATGTTCGGTGGCAAATGTTTAGGGCCGGGTATTTCCGAAAATAACGGGCGCGGGTTATATTGGCTATCGTTTTCAACATTTACTTTCCTGAAATTCGTGAAAGATTCTCTCTGGCATATACAGACCCTCGGCACGAAACAACATAAGATATAACGAAAAGTTGATCTAATAAACATTTTTTCACTTGTGTTGCATCGAATATGAACCATTTTAACATTTTATGAAGTTATACTTAAACACAGATCTTTTGTGATGAGTATAATAAGGCTCTAACGGAGGCGCAACGATATATCGTCGTTGGTATTTTTGGCGAGTGCACCGACGATATATCGTCGTTCGGTGCTAAAAGGGTTAAATCGCAAAACTGTGTTGTTTCTTATCCAAATTTAAGAAAGTTCTGCGATTTATCGAAAACTTACAATTCTTCACGCGTTCCTTTCTCTTATTTTCAATTTATTTCCACCAATTACATAAACTTTGGTTACACAGAAGATTTTTGGCTAAGTATATGGTATATTTTTAAATTGGTTCGAATTATACATCATAGATATTTATGTAGTTATTAATATTTAAGAATAATCAACTATGAAGTAAGCCTGTTTATGATTCTTAGGCATTGTTAATGATTTTGTTATATGTCCGAGTAAGTCCGGCCGTTCATACTAGAATTTTCTGCTTCTCTGAAGTTTTACGATTAAGAATCTGGAAACATTCGTTCTAACTTCTTCCAACTCCGTGTTTTATAGTCGATTTACGATAAAGTGACCATCGAGAATCGCAGAGTTTCTCATATGCTTGCATGTCCCCATTCGCCGTATCTCGGTAAAGGAACTACTTTCTAACGAATTATTTGAGGAAACTGTTTACATATTACTATTCTGTTTTATGCGTATGCATATATTTATTACCGTAGTCGTACGCCTAGAAATGGACTTCGGTTGTATAGATTTTATTGCACTGAGTCGAACCAGCTACATTGGAGGATTTATTCTGAAAATCCGAAGAAATGATATTCGCATGTACATCACTTAATGAACGTAATTTTTATATACATATATCGATGTATCTTTTAACAAGAAACCCTATCTTTCTATTTCATGTGTATTCATTTTCATTAAATTGTGGGTCTGAAAGTTCTTCGCCTTGGAATGTTTTTTCTTCATTTAGTGTCATTCGTTCTTCTTCTTTCTCTCCTTCCCCTCTTCATCATCATCATCTTCTTCTGATTCTTGATCTTCTACAATTGATGCACGTTCAAAAACGTAGAATCTAGTATAATGTTTCGCTTAGATATGAGTTTGACTCTTTCTTTGCGATCGACCTCATATTGGATATCAGAGGATCACATCGATATTACACGATTTCCTCAGAAAATTTTCGTGAGAAACCTTCTCTGTAACGACGAAAGTGTTCGTTTTATGCCTCGGCTGCTTCTTCTGATAATCCTCCAATAGGTAAAATAGTATTTGCAATCATTAATGTTCTGTGAACGAATATCTTGTGCATAGTTAGGGACATAGGGTACCACGAGTATAATTTAACATACAGTTTAGTAGTATCCATAGTAAATGTTTCAAATGTATTCAAGTCTATTTTATAACAATTTGAGACAGTTTGTAATATGACTCTAAGTCTATATATTACTTCCACGTTTACTATACTAAACGATTGAAAATATCAGCGAACTTTAGGATCTGATACGCTTCTCTTTAAGGACAGATTTTGCCCCCGAAACACCTGTTTTAGTAAAAGTAGTACTAGCAAAGAACAGTAACCTCGGAAAGTAGAAATCTCGAACTTTAAAACGGTATACGGTTCATTAAATTTGGATAAACATTAACAAATTTATGGGAGTTTAAAGGTTGAGCAATTTCGGGTCAAATAGCCCACTATGCGTCGTTAAATACTTTCTATATAACAGAAAGGTGTCGAATAATAATGTATAGATTCACGATAAGATGTTTTCAAGTTGTCAGATGAGATTTGAATTAATATCACGAATGGTTATTATTATTACACTATTCTGGATTACGTTACAATAAGACATCATCTATCCATGTTAAGATGTTTCACAGTTGTCAAATGATTTGAAATAATAACACGGTTATTAATATTACACTATTCTGGATTACGTCGCAATAAGACAACAAATGTATATATCGCATGACCACGTGGAAGATACTGCAAGGAACTACTCCTCACTTTATACGCCATCGATATTTAACTATTAACACTCAAACGACGAATCTTTTTGGAAATAGTTTCACTAATCATGCTTACGACCAATGGTGCTTACGAAATTTTTATAATATATTTTTTAAGGGATTTCTCGATACATTGGTTTATTACAGCTATTAATGATACATGTGAAAATTTAAATGAATTAGCAGAAACTAAAGGTTCAAATAACAATATTTATACTATGGGTCCAAATGGACCCGAGCCTCGGTGTTCGAATGTTAATAATCGCCTGGATCAATAAAGTGAGATCCATGTACAGCACTTATCGATCTATCTATTCTAAATAATCTATCTAAATAATCTATCTATTCATATCTATATTATTAGAATATATTCCCTTGCAAAAGTTTCTCAAACATATTCAATTCCTCTGTTTATTTTTTAAAGAATTCTTAAAGTTAAACAAAATTTGGGAAAAATTTGCTATAAAAATTAACTAAGTAAAGTGAAAGTTGCCATTCGCTTCTCTTTTATAACTTTCATTTCTATCAACTACTAAACAAATTAACATGCGTTAATATAAATTTTTGTCAGTTGCTGTCGAATTAACGCATGTTAATTTAAATCTTCGTCAACTGCTGTCAAATTAACATACGTTAATATAAATTTTCGTCAAATTAACATACGTTCATATAAAATAAGTAACGTAGATGAGGGTCGAATTTATTCGCGCCGTCGCGAATATTAACGAAGTCTAAATTTGTTACGAACAAACATTGCTATAGGAGCTGAACAGATTATGCGTGCAAACAATGAAACAGGTCTCGTTGGCAACGGCTAATGGTTTCAAGAAAAATGGAGCATAACAGATGGTGCTTTAGAGCGAGATAGATATATCTGGTATGCTGAGCTTATAAATATGTATGCGATGGTACATAGCATGTTCCTGAAGCATAACCCTGACAAATACAACGGTTCGCGTTGGCCGTAGGCCGTGTTCTAGTAAAAACGGTTCACGAATGGCTTTCGCTCGTAAAATCTGGCGCTCTTGTTCGAACGTAGGACGGAAATGAAAGATCAGGCGATCTTCGATTTATAGAAGGATGTGACAGGCTTCGATTTATCCGGTACAACCTCGCGGCAGATTTTCATAGTTGCTATTATTTTGCGAAAGCAGCACACGTCAAGCGCGGGAAAGCATAAGAACATTTATATCAATGGATATGCTTTATCTTGTCTTTGGTGAAAAAGGATCCACAACAATTTAAGCTTGCAAGTATAAGTTTGTTATTACATTCAGTTGGTCTATTCACGCATAGTTGTAGTTTCTTCGTGTTAATTAGAAATTGTATCATTTATAATAGCCGATTTTGCAAAGAGTAAAATACTTTACAATTTTGTGTTTGAAATCGACAAGCGTCACTAATGCTTCGAATAAATGGAACTTTTAGCTATTTCTCGTTTGCATTATTAACGCGGCTTAAGGTTGAAATATCATTCGACCTCTTACGAACTCTTTTTATTTGTTGTTTTTAATGGGAAAATAAAATAACTGAGTAGAAACAATGCAGTTTTATTAAATATTTCAAGTGAATTTTATTTTACTAATCCGGGTCACGGGGTAAAATTTTATTTGGCTCACGAATAAGCGATGAAGTCCGACGAATAAAATTTCATTCGACACTGTTGAATACAAATTTATCCGAACGCGATATCTTATTCGAACATGATTTCTTTTTGGTATACTATTTTTAAGAATTTTGAATCGTTTATAATGTTTTTAATTACTCCCCCAACGTTAAAATACCGTAAATAGGTAAGCGGACACGTTTCGAATTTATTAAATAAGGAAAATTATATTTGGAATAGTTTATTAACAAGTTTTATTTGTTCACATTTAAATCCACTGTGACTAAGATTTGAATTGAGTTTCTACTGATTATGAATGTATTTCTATGTACACACGTTGTTATAAAATTACAAAAAAAAAAAAAAAACAATCAGCAATTATTCGCATTATTATTCGAATAATTTTACAATCTCTATCCGAACGATTCATTCGAATGAAATATTAATCGATAGAATACACAGAATAATGATGAATAATAAATAATCGTTACTTGAATAAAATATTCGACTAAAAATATTCGGATAATTGTCTTATTGTTAATAATAATTAACTATAAATAAATATTCGGATAATTAATTATTGTTAATAATAGATAAATACTCACATTCGAAACAATTGGAATAATATCGAATTCTGATCTGGACCCACTCAAAGGAAAAACGAGTATCAAAATGATGCTCATTTGATGAATGATTTTTGTTTTGCTTCATCGGCCCCAGCCTACTTCGTCTGGATGAAACGAGCTCGTTGTACTTCGTCTTAATGAGACAACTACGACGTTGTTCTTCGGCTGAACGAGACGAGGTAGTTGTACTTCGCCTGCATCTGATAATCTCATTTAACTTCACATGAACGCCGAAATCTTATTTCGGATGGTTAAGCACAGAACATCCAATTTTACGTCGTCTGGTTTAGAAAATCTCATTCTCCTTCATCGCGATAAGCGATATCGCTGCACATACCTAGTTTGTCTCGAACGACCTTTTTTTTCTCGATCCCTGGAGCTTTAACTGAATGGGTCAACGGTTTTCTTGCATTACTTTCATTACGTTGTTTGAATAAATAAGGGCCATCAAGATTTACGCTGATAAAAATATTTAAACATTTTGCTAAACACGGTTTCGTGCTACATTATGATCTCCTTTGTAGTCGACGAACTGTCCATAATTATCTTAATTTACCTACTCTAGCGAAAGCGTCCTTTGTTCTCTTAATTTAGCCTACATGTTGATAATCTTCTATTTTAATTAACCTGATTCATCGTTAAACAAACCTCGTTTTATTATATCTGGATCACGTGAAATTTTTCAAGGTAATCTCATTTTGCTAAACAAGAATCCTCCAAGCTGAAATTTGTGAAATAAGAATTTCTATGGAATTTTCAATATCGCAAAAAAAATAGTTTCTTAATAAAAATAGTTTGTAATAAATAATAAATAGTTCTCCTTCGATCAAAATAAGTAATGTTTCTATTAATTTGATATGCCGGCTGATTCATGCGATCTCATTTCACTTTTCAAGCCAACTATCCCCGTGTTGATGTGAAACAAATTAAAAATAATAAAATAATATATTGTCGACATTAATATAAATATCAATCTCTGCCATCCAATTTGCAGTGGCCAGGTTGTAAGCAAAATTTGTTAACATCAAGAATTTTATTAAATTGAAAATACCGTGGAAAAATTACTGTTAATTAAATATTCCTCCGACTAATCCATTCTACTCTACTTCGCTCATACTGCAGGTTATTCATTTGAAAAGCTTACTTTAACACGTCCACCAACATATTACTTTTTACAGGATACATATAATGCGGCGTTGTTCAGTCAAGAATCATATCAAATAATTCAATATTGAAAAAGGAACGTAGTTCGTACGAGTGTTCGGAGTTTATATTCATATAAAGATATCGAGGAATAAAGTGTGCTTAGGATGCAAGTTATTTTCCGAGTCCTTTGCGCTCGCCGATTTGAGTTCACGGAGTACGTTCGTTTCTGCTTCACTTTGCCTGACCATACATTTATCGACGCCACTCGTAGCTTTATTTGAAGATACGCCGGATACTGGGCAGCGTTCACCGTCTCTGCACACATGCTAGCCGCACATACGTTTCAGCCGTACAACCCGGCAGCTGATGATAATTTATGTGAAAGATGCGCAATCGCTGTCGGACCATGTTTCGAGAGATATATTCTCCCAGGAATTTCTTCGGTGTTCCTTGGTTCTGCTCAGCAAATAATGACCGACGCATCTGCTGCAGTGCAGCCGAATGAAAATGTTTATTTTTCCTAACGTTCCAAGTAAAACACAGGCTTTAGGAATTCCTTCTGAGAAGATTATTTCTGGCCAGTTATTCCTTAAACGAATATCCGATCTAAAATTACACGATGTTAGAAAATTATGTGTATACTACTGTGATCAAAAAGTAAGGTGAATTTGTTTATAAAATGTAAATTCTTTATTTATTCTTCCAAATCAATTTCATCCCCTTCAAAGTAATCCCCGTCCGATAAAACGCACTGTTTCCGACGCTTTCTCCAGTCCTCGAAACAGTCGGAATAGTCTTTTTCCGGTATAGCCTTCAAGATTCGGTTTTTATCTCCTCAATCGTGTCAAAACGGCGTCCCCGCATCGGCTTTTTGAGTTTGCTGAATAACCAGAAGTCGCACGGAGCCAAATCAGGCGAATACGGTGGTTGCGGAACGATATGAGTCGAGTTTTTGGCAAAAAAGTCGCGAAGAACCAATGCAGTATGACATGGCACCAATCGAGACTTGACGCGTTTGAGACACAAAACATCCTTCAAAATGGTTTGGACTGAGCCAAATGATATTCCAACACTATCAGCGAGGTCTCTCATTGTCAGTCGACGATTTTCAAGCACCAAATCTTCGACTTTTGGACGTGGCCCTCGTCGGTAGACGTTGATGGTCGTCCAGAGCGCGGTTCGTCTTCAACGCGTTCTCGGCCCGCTTTGAACTCGTTGTACCACTTATAAACGTTTTTTTGTGCCATAGTTTGATCACCAAAGGCCTTCCGTAACATTCTCAACGTGTCCGCACAAGAATATTCGTTCCGCAAACAAAATTTGATGCAAGTTCTTTGCTCAACAAAATCACCCATTGTAAAAATCGAAAAATTCACTTTTGGTCGTTTACTAAAACACGTGTAACTCGGAGATAATTAAACCTTTTAACAAACAGACGCTTGGCAATTGTTATAGACAGTCCTACCAACCTAGGAAAAAAACAATTGCCTGCCTTCCTAATGTCCGGGAGTTTTAAATGACAATTTCACCTTACTTTTTGATCACAGTAGTAGATCGTTATAACGTGATTCTACACTATCAGTCAGGTAGACGTTGACGTATGTAACTTGCCGCATTTACTCAGACCATGATAATTCACGATCGAATCTCGAAAATTTTCACTATTTTCATCGTTTATCTTATTTACATACCGAAAAGTAAAACATGATGCAATCAAAGAATATTCGATTTTTGGTCTTGAATTCCATGGTCGAAGGGAATTTTACAGCAATTTAGTTATGCCAGTATTCAACAAACCCAGACATGTTGAATCACTTTGTCATGATGGACCCGACACATCATTTTGTGACACCGCGTGTGTATGTATAAATTATATTTCTGTAGTAAAATCTTAAAAAGTGCCAGAGTAATAAGATTCTCTTCTAGAGCCTGTTTGCTTCTATTTTATACACAATTTTGAGTTGTAGCTAAACGAAGAGATTTTGAAAATATCAATTGTTAATCCAATGCCGGTTGTTTAAAAATAAAATACGATTTTTGAACGCGTTTTACTCTTTTTAGTAGATAAAAGGCTGTCATTGACGCATTCAACAAATTACCTCAAGTTCTAAAATATAATATACGTTTTTAAGCAGGGTATTTGTTTGAGATGGTGCCATTAATTTTTGTACAGTTTCTAAAAATCAAACGTGATGTTTAATACAGTGACTCGCAATACAGTCACTTAAAATCGTACACCTAGGAATTTTTAGCCTATAATTTTTAGCTTATGAAACGTCTTAATTATAGAAAATGACTACAACATTGACACGTAGTTCAATACTTCTTTACTTAATATATAACAGCAGTAGAACAAAACCTTCGAAAATTATTAGTACATTAATTAAAATTCGTCGTTACGTATAGAATTAGCCCATCAGTAAGAACCCTACACTGTTGGTAACACTAAAAAATCGGTAAATCCCCGATTGTATTGGAGCATTGTGTTCCAATGATTGAGAACAATAAAAGTATAGTTCAGTTATTGTTTTCTGTGTCGTTTGTGCGTTGCTTGGCCTGTTTTCCAAAAAATAAAGAAAATGCCATGAATTACTCATTAGCAGGACGCGAATTGATAATTTACCATTATGAAAATGGGAAAAGTTATAATGAAATCAGTGAAATTATTAATCGAAGTAAAAATGCAGTCCAAAGTATTATAAAATGGCACAAAGAAGGGGATCAAATATCAAATAAAGTTAGACAAAGGTCTGATAAGAAACTGAATGCAACGAATGAGCGATGTTTAAATATTCGAAAGATTAAAGATAATTTGACATTAAATGCTCCCAAATTGGCATATCAAACGTTCAAAAATATTGAAATATAACAGTAAGTGAATCGACTATTTGAAGAGTACTAAGAAAAAACACTATCATGGTAGAATTGCACGGAAGAAGCCATTAATAAGTTTGCAGAATAAAAATAAGAGACGCTAATTTGCAAAAGAATACACCAAAGAAGATTTCACTTTTTGAAAAACTGTAACTTGTACAGACGAATCCAAAAACATTTTTGGTCCAGCTAGGAGGAAAAAATGATATGGAGAAAGCCAAATGTAACAATAAACATTAATCATCTTTAACCTATTTAGTATTTATCGATAATATGATGGATAAATGGACCTACTTAAATATATTAAAAATAACTTAAAACAAAGTGCTGACAAATGGAGCTTTTAAATAATTTTAAATTGTACGCCTACAACGATCCGAAGCATAATTCTTACGTGGCAAGAGAGGTTGATTTTATTGTATAACTAACCTAAAGTTCTTCAAACACCTTCCCAATCGCCAGATATTAATGTCATAGAACATGTGCGGAATGAATTGGAAATACAAATAAAGAAAGTTTGAAGAACGCTTTACAAGAAAGATCGTAAGAAATAACACACCGATCTTGCGAATATTTAGTCAAATCAATTCCTTGGCGACTATAATTTGTTGAAAATACACGCGAATATCCTACAAAATATTAACATAAGCTTTATATATTAAATGTTATTGAAACTATGTACTGTACGATTTTTAGAGACAGGCTAGTTCTATACGTAACGACAAATTTTATTTAATTTACTAATAATTATTGAAAGTTTTGTTCTACTGTTGCTATATATTAAACAAAGAAGCATTGGACTACATGTCTATGTATGCATTTTAGTCATCTCCTACGATTATCACGTTTTATAGGTGAAAATCGGCTGAAATTCTAGGTGTACGATTTTAAATGACAGTGACCGCGCATTTTCTCTCAGAGTATCTTGATTCATTTTCAGAATTATAATTTCCCGGGAAGGTAATTTTCATGAAAACGCACACATTTTTATTTATAACGACACGCAAGCAGCACAGTTTTTTGCGGGGACGTCCAGTTTTTCTACGGAGTTGAAACAATGCAGCTGTTCATCGTTCTCGGCGATCACGCGGTCATACTCGCTGGATTAACGTAAACAATGTAACCAACTCGTAATTTATATGTTGACCGCAATCACCGCTTCGCGAAATATTTGAAATGTTTCGCCGCTCCCTACGCCATTCTGCCTTCGTTGTTCGTTTTTCGTGCGCGGTTGTTCGCGTCGAGGATTTAGCCTGGCACGAGAGATTCCACATTAATTCCTTGTGTGTAACGAAGCCACATAAACACTCGAAAATTGCTTCTGTTACATGAATTTCTTGGCTTCGGCTTTCGTTTTATCGAAAACTCCGCGCGTCGCGTATCATGCGGACCAATTGGTTTCCGCGACGAATACTGCTGATTTCATTAGCCCGAGAAAGATAACCTACGTCGCAGAGGCGCCTGCGAAGACTGTTGATTTTTGTTAATTTTTCACAGAGGTCTAGTGATTTAAGTTTAAAATTACTTAAAATATAAAAAAATATAATATAAATGCATTTTATTTTTACAATAATGCCAAACCTTTAAAATGACTAGATTAACTTAAATAAATATCCATTGTTAGTATAAAATTGACGCCTTAGAAAAGCATGCGCCTCTGAAGCGTATGGTTATCTTTTACGTACGTTATCATATGGTTATCTTTCTAGGGTTAATTAAACCTTTTTTTAGGCTTAAATATTGCATTCGGCTTTCTAGTCTCTCTGTTTTGGAAGCCTGCTCTTGCAACAATCGAGGAGATTCTTTCGGGAAGTGTATTTAGAAACGATAATCTTCGGATATCACTGAGAACGTTATAACATTTTTTAACATTTTTGTTTAGCATTTTTAAATTACACCTGGATGAGATGACAAGGAGAAAACTAAAAACACGTGGTCTTTAACTTCATTATCAGAACTTAGAATGAAAATGCAAACAATGTTTTTTATAGATCTGAGTAACTCATATACATGCCAAAAAAGTAAGTAACTCATATACATGCTATCATTGGAAGTAATTAGAAATCCTTATTTTCTGTATTTCTGATTTTTAACAATACCTTAAATATAAATTACTTCACACTAGCGCATCTTATGATTTCGTGAATGGATCACTTACACGTATTTGCGCATTACCAACTTTATAATCACTATCGAGTTTACACATTGTTGTTTGATTACTATTTAGTAGATCTGTAATGTAATATACGTTGTGTGAACATTAGATGCTATTTAACATGTTGCGTATTGCGGTAACTGTTAATTCAACGGGAGAAACTGCAATTTAGGTTAAAACATATCAATTACAAATATTGTTTTTCCGTAGCATAATTTCAACAAACATGTTTGTACCAGTTACGCATAAACTATTATTAAACTGCCTGTATTTATACAAATCAATGCGTTTATGGATTAACATATTTGATCAAACGTTTAAAAATACTTAATCTACACTTGCGGTACACCCAATTGCGCAATTGGGTGTACCTTTTTTCCTCGCAGCAAAAACGTCGACAAACTCGGTTTTCATGTTTTTTGACAATGACGCAATCGGACGAAAAATCTGAGAAAAATTGAGCGCACTGTTTTTAATAGTACCTTATCTGGAAAGTAATATAAAAAAGACCCTATTTTTGTTTTTGTTTGGTATTCCATCTTTGACAACCACAGCTTGCAACCGAAAAATCTGAAAAAATTCTATAATATGCGGCTTAACGTCCAAAATAAGCCATATTTGTTTCATAATTCTAAAAAGCCTGTAGCTATCCTCACGGACAAGTTGCAGGGCTGAAATTTTGCACAGATGAGTTTTTCTTCGGTATTATACTCATTAAAGCATCTCGAAGGATAATTTTGATCATCTTAATTGGCTAGACCCTTTCTATATAGCAAAACGAAGTATTTTGGAAAGGCTATTTGTTTAAAAGGTATATTAAAAAATAGTACATTTTCGTTATTAACGTATGTCGATCTCTCGCAATTATATATAGCAAAGATAATACATAATTATTAAAAAGAATATAGCAAAACGAAGTATTTTGAAAAGGCTATTTGTTCGAAAGGTATATTAAAAAATAGCACATTTTCGTTATTAACGTATGTCGATCTCTCGCAATCATATATAGCAAAGATAATACATAATTATAAAAAAGAATATAGCAAAACGAAGTATTTTGAAAAGGCTATTTGTTCGAAAGGTATATTAAAAAATAGCACATTTTCGTTATTAACGTAAGTCGATCTCTCGCAATTAATTGCAGATGTTACAAATTCGACTGCTGATTTTGCCTATTTACGATAAAAGCGAGAATGGTATAAAATTGAACACACTGTTACATTATCTCCAGCGAATCAAAAATATAAGGAAAATCAATTTCCACTCGACTCATTTCTTGCAGCCGAACTAGACAATGTTAGCTTTGCGTTAGGATGCCAGGTTTAATTACAACGAGTTGGTGGAGATCAGAATTTCCATTTTCTGCAAAACACACTCGTCGTCGGTGACTTATGCACAGCGGCGTGCTCCTAAGGACCGCCGGTGTGCGCGTTCCATTAACAAAAAGTCGGTACGGTGTAACACAAAAGCGGGCGACCGATAACGATTGCAGATGGTGGCATAAATTACACGCGAGGCTCCGTTTTTCCCGGTAATGTCTGCGTAGGTACACGGCGGTAAACGCGAGCAAACGCGAGCAAACGCCAGCCAACGCGGGCAAACGCGGACGGCGTGAACGCGCCGAGCCCGGCGGCTGCACTATCTCACCGAAATAAAGCACGCGCTAGATTCAATGAGAACCAGGCTGAAGGGTGTGGGTTGAATGGGGGTTGCACAGGGGTAGGGCATATACCCCGGACGGACATGCACGGGCAGCCGCGAATTAACTGCTGAAAAGCGGTTATAAATAAAATCTCGCGGTTTTCAGCGCGCATCGCGTCTCTCTTGGCTTCTCGTAATTCCCGTCATGCAATACGGAAAATTGCCCATGAATAATTGATGATATTTTTGCGGTGTCCCGGAAACTCCTTTGGGACTAATTCAATAACGGGGCCGTTTAAACCGATACGTATCGCTCATTCCAAGCGGTTTGCTATTGAAAATTTTAGGAAATGAATTTATTAAGCCGTTTCGTATTGTGGCGGACCAGACATAAAAAGACACGTCTTTCAAAAGCGGGGTGTGCATATGCCTTTTTCGAGTTTTCCCGACGCAAGGCGTACACACCGCAATAAAACAATAAAAACGTTGGGACACAGCTTCGGACCATAGGTCCCGGATCACCCCGGTCGGAAAATCTTCGGGAAAGGCCTTCGCCCTTCCCAAGGACTTTCCCTTACCAATTTCAATACGTTCTCCCCAATAAATACGAGGACCTCTCGACCGGGAGAAGTCAGTTAGCAAGTTTTCCTCCGACTCTCAACGTGTTCATATTTCTGTCTCATCCGTCACTCGTTTACCTTTACCTTCTACACACTGTACCTCATCGCCTTTTGTTACAAGTTATATTAAAGTTCTCGTTATATAAAAACCAAAAAAACTCTCTCGGATTATTTTATATAAACCGTCGCAGTAACCCCTGCGATAAAGTATTATAACCGCTAATGGATAAGTCGATGGATAAAGTGGATAAAATTCGGAAAAGTGACTGCTTCGTATCTATTCAAAACTATGTGTATGATGTGTTAAAATGTCTAAATAATCATATTTAGGATCAGAATGATAAAAATATCGAGCAGGATATTAATTCCAAGCGAGTTCTCCGGGCGTATATTAGGATGATTAAATAGTACGTCAGTTCTCTCAATGCAGCTTGTTCACATTGTCCGATGAACAAAAGGCCACTTTACGAACTAATCTTTATAGGAAATGATTGCCAGGGGTTATATAATTGTAATTAGTCTATAAAACTTTTATAATACCTATATGCAATATAATAATTGAACCGAGATGATATAATTAAGTTCGACTTATTTTCCTATACTTCAGATAAGGTTTAAAAAAACGGCTCAAAATATTCCGGGATTCTTATTTCGACACATTCATCAAATAGCATATTTTCATATTATATAAACTCTTTTTGCGAAAAGTTGCGGGCTTCAGAATGATTTAACAAAATACGTAGCCGAAAGTTTTTATGCAACAAAAAATGTAGATGATAACGATTTTTTTAAATGAAATCGTATAATTTTTTTTATGCAAATCGATGCAATTTTGTATTTTCTTTGACAAATTATTAAAGCATTTCGGTCGAATATTGATTCGCGATGTGATGATTTAATCACGGTTCTTTACTTTGAATAATCGACACGACTTTTTAAATGATTTCTTCATCAAAATTTCTCAAATAACTATTTTATTTGGTCCCTATTAGAAAATATTACATCTTAGAAATATTAAGTCAATGCAAAAATTATTGCGGTTTTCAGTGATTCAAAGTGTGGCCCCAATGTTAATGTAAATTCATCTCAGCGCAGTTTACTCTATTGATTTGTGCAAATGGTTCCTGCTTTCATTCTTTCATTCAAATTGTATGCAAAATGACAAGACTTGCTTCCAACATTAATTTCGAGCCTTTTGGCGAGTTCTTATGAACGAAAATTTTAATTCCAGAATCGTCTAGAAATAGTTTCGAAGACTGCTTTCGACATTTGACACACATTTGCAAATACCATATCAACTGAATAAACTAACTTGTTTCTTGCTTCTAGTATGGCATAAATGTGAATGTAAATCATTTATACACGAAGCACGCGCATTGTATTAAAATTGATACTACAAAACACCAATTACGTTTGCGCCAACCGATGAATGTTTCATAAAGACAGCAGGATATTTTTGCATAATATTGTCGGATAAATCGAAGTATAATGAAACGTAACAAAATGGTAATAAAGAGTAACGGTTAAAATGTTGCTTTCAATTTTCGTTACGGTTTAGCATTATAATAATGTACCTGACCGATAATATCTGTATACAAACAATGGGCAAGGATTATAAAATTATTGATTCTCCCAGTTGGGACAATCGCAGCGCACGATAAACATTGACATTATTTGGCTACTGTACGGCTTTCGGTGTGCAAACAGGTTACAAGTTCGAGGTAAGCCCGGGTCTATCGTAGATGACGGCACTGTTTGAGCGTTCATTCAAGAGACTAAGCGGCTAATTAATCAATAAGAATGTAACAGCAGAGCCTGTATTTCGATGTCATCATTTCTATTTGGCTCGTTAAATTAAAGGTTGTCACTTTTAATCGGCGTACACGTATCAACTCGTTATCTAATCCGTTAAACGTTTGGCGGCGGTTCGAATGTCGTGGAAAAGGAAAGGAGTGGGGAGACGTTTCGTCCGGGGCCCGCTAGAGGACTCATCGGTAAGGCTATCCTAGCGGGCCCTTGCCTTAGACGTAAGGGTAGGACGAAGTCTCGGTGTATATATACGGATCGAGGCGGATCGGCTACTAGCGGGAAGAGGAGCCCTCTGCTGGCGGGTCTGGAGGTAGCCGCCGCAAACGCTGCGGTTATTAAACTGTTAAACGCGGTATTTTGCGACATGAAACGCTTACGCGAACGCGAATAAAATAATAACGACTTACGAAGAATTCATTCTACAACGTGTACAATTACAATTTACGTTTGCATTGGTATTACAATAGCGTTTCAGAAATATAAGCAAATTTAGAAATCCGCCCTATCACAATAGCATCTGCCGCCTGAAACTTAATCCAATTAAAGAAACGGAAGTCTTAAACGGGTCTCGAAAATGCGAAGTCCAATGGCCAACTATTTGGAACACTCCCGCGCTTTCCACCTTAAGAAAGAGAACAGAGATTTCATTAAGCAGAAATAAAGTCAGCGCCGCGCCCAGATCTTCTTTGCAGTTTCACTTACGCGGAAGCTGTTACGTAGCATCGCGCACCTCTGAAGTCGTAAAGCCTCGCAACTTCGACACCTACCCATTGTCCGGAGCACCGGAGATATACCCGGATGAACAACGTTACTGATCCACCTTCCCGTATTCATTCCTTCGGCTTCCTCTATGTTGGGGCGTCACAGCGTCGTCAATAATAGCGACGAATTATGACGCTATACTTGTGGACTGTATCAAATAAAGAACCGGATTCTGCCTGCTATTTTGTATTGCGCCCCTACAGTACACCCTTGTTCAGGATGTCTTGATGCTACGACTTCTATTACAACTCTGCTGCTCCATCAGAGAATACCCTCTCTCGTAGCAGACTGCCATCCCTCCAACGCACCTACAATATTCGCCGATTGGTCCTGCCCGATTTTGGCAATAGCCAATCAGCGAGTCCGTTCCAAAGCAGACGGCCGCAAGGCACCGGCAAAGACAGGAAAGTTCCTCCAGGCATGACCGTCATAAAACAATGTCAGGCTGACTGTTAGGGATTCCCCGTCTGGGCTTCACGGCGGGGGCCAGGCACATAGGTCCTTAATGGCTAGGGGGTGGGCCTGTCACCCCGTGGCGGAAACGTTAGTTTTCGACCATGGTAAAACTCATGGGCCCCGTCGACAGTTTTATGGTGGTCCTCCGTAAAGGACTTATCCTTGATTTACGACCAGGCCGTTAGCGGAGTTGGGACTTGGACCACTCGGCGTGATTGCTTCCAGATGGGGTAGATTTCCAAATTTTCCCTTGAGGAGGAAACTCATCTGGAGGCGTTCGCGGTACCCTTTCCAAAGGTCCCAACCATCTTCATTTTAACCAATTAGCGCTCGGTTTTGAGCCTGCCATGATTGGGCAGTTTTTCCTCGCCGCCCACCCTTAAGTAAAGGTAGGGATAACCGAGGTGACCTAGTGGATGTCACACGGTTATTCGACAGTCCTGATCCGTCCTGAGCCGTCAGTGGATACAGAGGTCTCCCGGGAAGCTAATTGTTGCAGCACCCGGTTAGCAAAAATAGAGTTTTAGTCGGCACACTAACGTGCAAATTACAACAAAGCTCGAACGATCGCAAGATCAACCACGAGCAATAACACTGACCCTTCGGAACCTTCCCTTCTTTATGACTAGTCCCGGCCATCGAGACCGAGAGAAACGAAGTCCCAAAAACCTGGTCTCAAAAAATAGCCGACTAAAGTAGTATAACTAAATAGTCGCATAAAGACATTAGTGCTGTGCACTAACACTCTATCTTCGACTTTAGCATCCGCAATACGCGGATTCTTTCTCTGCGCAGAAGAAAACGCGAAACGCGCAGCGAGCGATGCTGAACGTTGAATCCAGCCGATGAAGCTGCTCGGCGTAACGCGGGTCCGCCTAAGATTAATCTTAGTGGACCGGTAGCTTGTTGGTTCTGTTGGTACGTTGGTAGGCATGTAATCAGCAACGGTGAAAGGAAGGAAGCAACTGCGGAGCTAGCCGCCGACGAAGTCCCCGAGACAAAGCCCGTCGTTTTCGTCGACTGTGTTTGTCCTTCGGAGCAATTCGAGCGGGTTCTTTCTGCGCTGCGTGAACCTCTTGCCTTGCCCTTTGTTCCGGCTTACGTAGTTGGATACGTTGCCGCGAATGCACGCGACCCTCGAGAAAATAACGGGGCACACAGTGTCTCGAGACGGCTGCGCTCGAGATAAAGGGTGGCCGGAGTAAATTTCGAGGAAACGAGCAGCGCGTAGAATTACGTCTGCAATTATCAGACACACGGTCTCGCTGCTCATCGATCCAAGATAATTCTCCGGTATTAAATATTCCACCTACGGTTTCGATAACGTTCAGCGCACCATTCATCGTGCTGTATGGGACTTCGAGTGCTTCGTCAACGAAATTACACTGCTGAAAAAAATTACAGCACAGACAACATTTTTGATCAAAGTTGGCAAACTTTGATCGACGGCTACTCAGAGTCGAGCTACAAGCGTTGAAAGATTTTAAAAACTGCAGATTTCTTACAGTTTTTGGTCAAAATCGTGATAAAACTGCAGTTTTTGCAATCTTTAATTTGTTGTAAATCATGACAACGTGAACCGATTTAGATCAAATTTTCAATCTGCAGATAAGTTACCGAGATCTACGAAAGACATTTTTCAAATTTTCGTTACAGGTTTGAATAAAAAAGTTAAACGACGAGAGATTTTTATTTTTTCGTCATTCTAAATAATAGTATAATTATACTAATTTCAGTCATCGTCTAGTAAATTAGTCCCTCTATCATAAAAAAATTCAAACAATTTAGTTCAGTTTTAAAATAGTTGTTGCGGTTTAAAAGGTATCCGAATACTTTTACGGGCCACTGTACATCACACAGACGATTTCTTAATTACTCTTTGTTATAACATTATTTTCTGTATGGTATATCCTACGTTCAAAAACACCGTTCGTTTTCTTCTGAAAAGAAATATTTGGAAAGAGTTGTTCAGTTTTATCAACAATTTAATTATTAGGTCTACCGGAAAGTTCTGTCCGTTTGAGAAATGGAAGGAAATAATAGATTTTTCATAAATTTACTAATATTTATTGTACAATATAATTTCCGTCGTTACTTATGACCTCTTGCCAGCGCGATGGCAATTTGTGAGCAACATTTTTCAAAAATATATGTCTCAAATGAATATGTGCATATCTATTGAAATTTGCAATGACATTATCAGACAGAACTTTCCGCTAGACCTAATATTAATTCAAAGCTCAATATTAATGCAAATCTCAATTGATGTCTAATGACTTGACCGTATTTGGCTGTAACATTGCATACACAGAAGCATGATCTGGATCTAAGCATAGTTGGAGCATAGAGCTTGATCTGCCCGAGCAGAGAGGAACAATCGATACGGGTGTTATCAAACGGAAAAAGGAAATTTGATCTGCGATTTTTCTATACTTTGATAACGTGCATACATAAGTTGGTCGCATGTGGATTATTCATGATTCTTTAAATGCTATGGAAGGCCAGATTTGTATGCATGTAATCGAAGAAATCTGTGTTGCACTCTTTCTATCACGGTTTCATGAATCGGGGACATTGGAAACCGTATTATCGAAGCGTATTCTAGGATTGGACGAACAAGGTTAATGTATAAAAGTCTGAATGTATGTAGGAAATGAAATTCGGTTCCGAAACATAAAATAAAGTCTAATATCGTCGACGCAGAGTTTATTACAGTGGAAATATGATTCGCAAAATCTAGAGTGGAGGAGAAGCGTGTTCCTAAATTTTTTACTTCGGCTATCGAAGAAAGAGTAATATTATTATTATAGAGTATTTAGTAGAGTTATTATTAAGAGTAATATATATAAAGCTAGATGACCGATTATGATGGCCGAGAAGACTTTTTATAACATAGCATTTCGAAATGTTGAAATTCATTTATTTATTTACTTATCGAAATAACGGAACTGAGCGGAATGTAACGTACAGAGTATGAAGAAATTTTAGGAAACGCGACGTGTATGACATAAAAATTAGGTTTCAACGTAGCCCTTCACATGTTAAATAATGTCGCGTTGCAGTTGCAAACGTAGCCACTGGAAAAATCGATTTTATTGGTGATTGCATTAGCATAAACACAAATTTTGGTCGGATTTAAATTCCAGCATAGCGAATAATGGAAGCGGGCGCGTATAGTACGTACATTAAAGTTAACTAAATTAAGTAACGCCGGGCAGTAAATGACGTTACTGATAATTTTAAATAGGAAAAGTGCATTTGCAGTGATCCTCCCATTTTCCAATGTAGACAAACAGAGAGCAAGCGAGATAGACTTATAGCTATGATCGGTTATTAACATCGGAGTTCCCAAGATATAGGAGATGTATCTCACAACAGGAACTTATGTTGAGTTTTTGTCGCAGGGGTTACTGCGACGGTTTATATAAAATAATCCGAGAGAGTTTTTTTGGTTTTTGTATAACGAGAACTTTAATATAACTTGTAACAAAAGGCGATGGGGTACAGTGTGTAGAAGGTAAAGGTAAACGAGTGACGGATGAGACAGAAATATGAACACGTTGAGAGTCGGAGGAAAACTTGCTAACTGACTTCTCCCGGTCGAGAGATCCTCGTATTTATTGGGGAGAACGTATTGAAATTGGTAAGGGAAAGTCCTTGGGAAGGGCGAAGGCCTTTCCCGAAGATTTTCCGACCGGGGTGATCCGGGACCTGTGGTCCGAAGCTGTGTCCCAACGTTTTTATTGTTTTATTGCGGTGTGTACGCCTTGCGTCGGGAAAACCCGAAAAAGGCATATGCACACCCCGTTTTTGAAGGACGTGTCTTTTTATGTCTGGTCCGCCACAAGATCTTTCAATAACTACATGAAATGCAATAAATACGTTATGACTTTTTCATTTATAAATGTAGGCAACTGTTCTACTCAAAAGCAAGTGTCCAAAGACTGGAGCACTGAACGTTTTCATGTACTACATTAATTTTTCGATTCTATTTGGCTTGGAGACCAAAAATACAGTATGTGTTTTTCTATTTTTCGCAATTCTTCCCAAAAATGTCCACAGAGGTCGGAATTGAAATCAGCAGATCTGAGAACACGAAATCGCAATTCTTCGTTTTTATAGAAACTCAGGGCAGTCGGCAAAAAACAAAGGCAACGGCCAGCATACCGGTGCTAGAATAAAAACGATGACTTAACCTTTTTATTTCTAATTTTTTACCATGATTCGTAGACAATTCGGACGCCACATGCCACGATTTGACGGTCGCGTACCCAGCACCTACCACGGCACCTTATAGCTCCGCGGTTTTTCTTATCCGATTCACACCAAAACAGACCATTTTGTATCATCTTCCGAGAATCGCATCACACGCTTGATCGACTCCGTCGAGTAATAAATTACATAGACGTAGGACTAGCGCAACGAAATTCATAGCAACCCGAAATATGTAATTTCCAGGAGAAATTACTCTGACACTTGCGTATTCCACGCGTCCTCACATAAACGCATGAAGAATCCTAGATTCCGACTTGCACGACAACGACATTAGAAACATGATCAGCATAGGATAATTTACGAAAGACCGAGATCACGCAACTCACGAATGAGAGTAGCTCATATAATTGTCTTGGGTATTGTAAGTATTCTCTGGTAAGGGGATGCGGCAAAAAAATGTTAATTTCATCAGCGTAGAAGAGGGATTTGGAACGAAGGAAGACTTTCGGATAAATCATTGATAAATATGATAAGGAGAATTGGGCCAAGATGCGAGCCCTGAGGGACGGTCAGACGTAACATATATATAGGGTGAGATCTAGAATTGCGGACACGTACGATTTGGAAACGTTCGATGAGATAGCTATTGGACCGTGCTAGTAGTTTACCCTCGCAGCCCAAGGAGTTGCAAGAAACTGAACATTTGTCCGCAGAAGTAGTTGCTTCGAGCTTCGGAGTGGATCTGGATCATTGATATTGTACGATTACGCGTTACAGAATTACAAAGGTACGATTTTGGAAAAAAGCCGGAAATTCAGCGCTCGAATGAATACGTGCGTGGCTCCATACGCTCGCGCCCGCAACATGATCGCGAAACACAGTTTCCGCGTAGATGGTTCGAAAGAGAATCGAAACCGGTGTGGATTGCCCGCGGCGAGTGCCAAAACAACAAAGCTATTGTTCGTTAATCGCCGGTCCGCGAGCAACGGTTGCTGCGATTTTGAGAGGAGTTTGTAACCATTGTGGGCTCGGAACTTTCAGCAACTCTACTCCTGAATGCTCTTTTTTTCTTTTGTGACCGTTCTACTACGATTTCGTCGTTCGTCGAACAAAGCGGGCCCGGCTACGGAGGATCATGGCTGGCACGGAACCGTCACTCGCACGCGCACACATGCTCCGGCTTCACGATGCAAGAACGTTTTTCTACGGGCGAAAGGGGAGTGCACATTCCGCGGGAAGATAGGTGCGATGTACGGTGGCCAGAGGTTTACACGTTCGCAGTTTATTCGGTTGATGAAGCGCGAGCTCGCGCGAGAACGCCGAAGCCGGGGCGAACTGTGCCAATTTCTTCGGCCTAGATCGAGCCAGGCGATTTAAAGACAGCTACGAAATGCGGATATTTTGGAAGCCGACCAAAATTTCGGCGACACCCAGCGATACACCAGTTCCGCATCGATTTCACTTTGCGCGGCGAACTTACGTTCTTTTCGTCCGCTAATGCAACCACTGGATAAAAAAACGCACGCGAAAATTGAGCTCCTTGCACTGCGACAGTGTGTCGCGTATAGTAAATTGCCCTAAAGTGTACAAAGCATTAGATAGATCTTTTAGTGGATTTACGGTTCAGCATCGTGAGTAGACTGCTGATTTCGTATAAAAATATAGAGGTGAAACATATGCCAGTGGAAAGATTAAGACTTTAAGAATGTCATTGCGTTATTTTCAATCTATTGGACCGATTCAGAAAAAAGACAAACTTTTATTTCACTTTAGTTTCTATTTACTTTATATGAAGATGCACATACCGTGCATTTTACTGCACGTTATTTGCGCTCGGATTGTGCACGAGAATGAAAAATTTCACTCTTATTCGCTTTTATCCACAAACGGTTCACATTTCGCTCTGTCATAGGAGTTTCATATGTGTAACGCGACTTATTGTAATATTTATTATTTTATCATTCGAACGTTCACATTCTCTCATTACTAACGAAATTTCTACTGTAAATACTTGACAAGTCCAGAAATGTTAAAAATTCTTGATCCAGAATTACAAACGTTGAAATTCGAGTTCTCTAGCAGCCGATTCGAATCGCTCGTCACGTACATTAAGTGCAATATGAGGATCAATTTTAATAGACTAGGATTAATGGATTAATCGATTATTAAGAATTAATAAAGACAAGCATGATCTCTTGAAGCATTTCATGTACAGGGTGTCCCATAATTATGTTAACATCCGGAAAGGGGCCATTACTGATGTTATTGGAAATGGGTAGATAAATAAAAGTAAAACGCAGTGAATTAAACTTATCCCTTTTAGTTTATTAATTTGATGTACGAGGAAGGACCGTCTTTACTCTCCTGATTGCTCCAGGAGACTGAAGACTATTCACAAAGACGAAAGCAAAAACGTCACCTAAAGACAAAGAGCACTCTGTTCTATATACATATGAAATCATTGTTTATCTAATGGTACTCTGGCGAGACTCTCGGCGTCGATTCGTTTTTGTAACTTATATGCTAGAAGGAAAAACTTCTGAGTATTCAAAAGAGAGAAAATAATCCAATAGATGTTATTTGAAGTAACTTTTTACTTGGTGAAAATTCAATCCACGGCTTCGTTTACGAGTTTTTGACAAAAAACAGTGACCAATGAGATGCAAGATCAGCTGGCGCGAGGCAGCCGAGCCAATGAGGGGAACTGGGCTTCGTCCGCTCGTTGGTTCGGTCGCCTTGTGCCAGCCGAGCTCGCCTATCATTGGTCAATGTTTTTCGTTAATAACTCGTAAACAAAACCGCGGGTTGTATTTTCGTTAAGAAAAAAGTTACTTCAAATGACCTCAGGAATCACCCTCTCCCGGGTGTTAACATAATTATGGGACACTCTGTATATGCACCCCTGTTTCAAAAGTATTATAACACTTGTTGATTTAGTATAAACTGTAATTTTTCATTTAGTTTAGCTAATGTTTTATGTTTAGTATTAATTATGGGACACACTGTACATACACCCCCGTTTCAAAAGTATTATAACACTTGTTGATTTAGTATAAACTATAATTTTTCATTCGGTTTAGCTAATGTTTTATGTTTAGTATTAAGTTTCATGGCATCGTATTGTCGAAAGTACATACTAAGTTATGAATGTTATGTTACGTGTGCAATTAGGTTGCCCATTTATGGCGGTTTGTTCATTGAAAACATATATGTCGAGTTCATTTCGTAAGATATATTTTCGAAATACGTGAAACATACTACACATGCATGAAACCAGATAGAATCAAAAATAGTAGTCGAACGAATAAAACGAATGGCGAAGTTAGTCCAAGAAGTATTTAAAAAACGCGATGGACGTCTCGCGTTATTTTTACTATAACGTAAGAAATATACAGATATATGTATTTCTTATAGTTTCATACAATTAACTTTGAAATAAATTGAAGACATTATAACGATTCGCTATCGATTTCTCAAATTCATTTAATTTTCTGTTAGTATCCTTCTACTTTTGTAGCGCAGTATGTGTATATAAATCAGAGCCATAAACATAAGAAACGTTGAGTGATGCTAATTCTCTGTCCAGGAGAAGTGTATCCTATCGTAAATGTCCCGGATTTTTATGCACCGTGTCAAGCGGGAAAAAATAATCCGTGCTGGACGCGTAACGTTAGTGAGTAACGATCGCGTCGGACGTATTTCAATCGAGACAGATGCAACGAATATTGCTCCAGAAACTCGGAAGGCATAAAACACTTCCTTGCAGTATTCGACTTTTTGTCATACGTCTAATGGCACTCCTGGCTGGGCGGAGTGAACTACACGACGTTATCCTATATGGATTTTTCTTTGTGTTACTTCATTTCACGCATTCGTTTAACCGCGCTCGTTTGCGGTCACGACCTCGTATTGGTGTTCGCGAACAGCACCGGCGTACTCGTGCCAGAATCGACGTGGAGGAACATTATGAGCGAAGCTGTAGGCGACGTGGTGGCGTTGACCTACACACCAGGTCTGCGCATAGCTGTCTACGGCTACCTTTTTCTATTAACTATTTATAGAGCCATTAAACTAGCACTATAGAGGTTTAAGAGAAGAAGGCCGAAGCGTAATTCACTTTGCAATTATGTATTGATTTTGATTACCTACTTGGATTCTTTCCTAACTGCTTCATTGCTTTCGTTGCATCAACTAAACGCGATTGATTAATGGCTTCTTCGTTAGCTTCTTTTGTTTCGGCAATCAGCCTCGTTCGATTAGGTTCGTACGTTGTCCAAAGAAGAAGTTGACGAAGTTGTGAATTCCTCTGTGAAATCTGCTTCAAATAGCAAATATGTAAATAAAATGATTATAAAGAAGGATACAGTAAAACTATCTACCTATGAAGATATGGAGAATAAATTGCAACCAATTAAACATATTCTTAAACAAAATCCAGATGAATATGTATTGGAAATGGGTAGATAAATAAAAGTAAAACGCAGTGAATTAAACTTATCCCTTTTAGTTTATTAATTTGATGTGCGAGGAAGGACCGTCTTTACTCTCCTGATTGCTCCAGGAGACTGACGACTATTCACAAAGACGAAACCAAAAACGTCACCTAAAGACAAAGAGCACTCTGTTCTATATACATATGAAATCATTGTTTATCTAATGGTACTCCGGCGAGACTCTCGGCGTCGATTCGTTTTTGTAACTTATATGCTAGAAGGAAAAACTTCTGAGTATTCAAAAGAGAGAAAATAATCCAATAATATGTCTTGAAGTACGAGTGATACAAAGATTTCCTTGCTGAAGCTAAAGGCAACTCAAATTTCGTAAATTTTGCAATGTCTTATGCGAAGAATTTTCCACTGTTAATAAAAATGCTGTGAGCAATCTATGTCAGCCTAACTGATGGATTGGTCAAAAGTATAATGTCAAGAAGGGTCAGAAAACTTGAACTATACAACAACTGGTCCATGGAGATCAACAGAAGGGGTGGGTCCACTTAGACAAATGACGCTGATTTTGACTCTGATCTCTCGGTAACTTCAGGAAACACCACCTCCAGAAATCAATCTTTCTTCGATTGTACACCAAACACAGTTGAGTAATGACACAGCAAAACAGTAGACCTGAGCTGAACGTCGTTTTCGGGAATTCCAAGAGTCTATCAAGATGTAGAAAAAGAACTTCAGAAACAACTATTATAGCAATTGATGCGACGATAAACCAGAAGAAAAAAAATATCCGCCGTTGACGTATTTAATGGTGTAAAGACTTGACCTAGTCAGAACACAAATTTTGATCTTCTCCGGTTTTAACACATTCAGACTTTATAAAAATAATGGAACTAATGGAGGTCTCATTTCCCTAATAAAAAAATCCCTTAACTGTTGTTCTATTCAGTCTCTTTGTAATATTTTTGACCACTTGGAAACTGGAGGGATTAAAGTTACAAATGTAACTTCTGTTATTACTCTTGTAATGTTTCTCACTTAATCCTCCTAATTCCCACTTAATTCTCACTTAATGTTCGTCGAGCGGAATAGGATCAGCTGCTTCCCTCATCAAGTGTCGAAGGTTCATGTCTCATCTTTAGAGATTTAAATTCGCGCAAGACCATCTGGAACACTGTTCGAAAAGTTAATTAAAGGGAATAAGACTTCGTAACTCTATATATCTGACTTAGGGCTGATTCTAGTATTAACTAGAATCACGCATAGATTTTTATAGGAAAAAGTACTCAAACTCAGATTCGAGGTATTTGGAGAAGAGCTCGAGATATTTGGAGATAATTGAAGCTCGGACCATTTTCTATTAAATGTGAAATTGCTAAAAAAATATACAAAATATACAAAACAATGAGAAGATAAAAAACAATATACAAAATATACAAAATACACAATATACAATATACACAATATACAAAAATTCACTATTCTAGAGGATTATTATAATATTTTCCTGGATTTCTCTTACGACATTAGATACTGTTGATAAATATTATATTTTTAACAACCTAATTATTGAAGATATTATCAAAAGCACTCGTACTGAAAACATCGTAAATGTTAAGAATCGCAGGAATCCTGTACCCTAGTCGCACACCGAATGTGATGAACTTATTAGGTTGAGAAAAGCTGCGATATGTACGATAGATGCCTTTCTATGTGAACAATTCATTCATCTGTTAATCATTTCCAAATTTCTTAAGAAACATGGTATACATTTCCTTAAACGTGTAGCTGTGTCTGTATAGATTATCTGCACACGATTTACCTTAGCAAACGTTAAATAATAATGTTGTATATTGCTAATAATCCCGTAGGTGGTTTCATATATCTGGGAATAAAAGTAAAGTTCTATCAAAGAAATTATGAAGGACCGAAAAGTGTTAAAAAGTAATCGTGGTTTTGAAATGTTTAGCTTCCAACAAAATTGAGAAAAGGATTTTCACTTCAGATTAGGCACTGAACTAGGAATAGTATGGCACCTATTATCATTGGCAACAAATTGGCCGCCCTGGCTAGCAAGCCCTTCCGACTACTTATATCATAGGCGTAAGCATTTATTGGAGAATTCATAGAGATTTCCTCCATTTCCGTGGAAAACGGAATGTATCGTGTAAAAAGCTCAAGCATCGTATTATTAAAACGAGATGAAACTTATTTCGTACACCCCTGTATAATTCTTCGCTGTCGAGTTTGCTCGTGAATGTGTGTGCCAGAATTACCTTGTTCGAAAACATTTTCAATTTATTTCATGTAGGACGCGAACGACGCAATAATAATTCTATTGTGAGAAAAGCTTCTTATTGTTGAATCCCGTCGTAACGAACCGTATATCCAATTCGGTCGCTTCGCTGTAACAATATTCTGTCTCGTTTCTTGATATTTTATTTGAAATTCCCCGCACAAAGTAATCGTTTCAACCGTTGCACCGATTCCAGTGGCATCCTCCTCCCAAGACACAACAGACATCTTTATTGCACCCTGGTAATTCTCCCGAGTATTCCGGGGAAATGGAGGAAATCTCTATGAATTCTCCAATAAATGCTTACGCCTATGATATAAGTAGTCGGAAGGGCTTGCTAGCCAGGGCGGCCAATTTGTTGCCAATGATAATAGGTGCCATACTATTCCTAGTTCAGTGTCTAATCTGAAGTGAAGATCCTTTTCTCAATTTTGTAACTTTGTGATATTAGCGGCAAAACGTCGTGTACATGTTGTCGTCGAACATTTTCTCGATCTACTCGAAATGTATATCGTTCCGACACTTTTACCGGGCCGTTTCTTCTTCAGAAATGTCTACAGAATCCGATCCTGGGTAGAGTTTTCGTGCTGAACAAAGAACTTTTCGTAAAAATACAAAAATATTGCGCAGAAACTGCGCACGTCGACACTTTTTTAAACTTTGACATTAATTTATCGCTATTTAGGACCGAAAACAATTAATAAATTGCATTCCACTATATTCGGAAAACTTTCCTCTATCTTTTGAGATTGATTAGAACTTTCTAGCGTTTGTATTTTTCATGCAATACCTCATTTTTGTCGAAAATTTTGGGTTTTTACAAAAGTTCGTTTATTTAAAAAACTGAGGGTGATGGAGCAATTCGGTTTTCGGATTCTTGTTCAGGGATTGAAGCTCTACAAGAATTTCATAGTGGCTATAGGAACCCAAAAATCGTGTCGGACAGTGCTATTGAAGCAACGAAAAATTTCAACATTTTTCATAATTAGAAGCGTAGGTTTTAAAACCAATTTTATCATCAAATTTAGTGTGCCAGTTCTCTGATAGGTAACAGTAAGAAATTATGGAGGTCTCAGTTCTTAATCCAAGGACTCAATCAGTACTTGGTTAACGAGACCTCCAGGTCTTGGAGATATTTCATCCTCGGTGATCCCCATTTTGCAGCACTGGACACCTGGGATCCATAGTCTAGACCAGCCTGGTACCATCAATATTCTCCCCGTTTCATTAGCAGACACGCTGAGAGCTTTATTCCGAAGAGACCTTGACCCTAGAAGTCCTGGGTCCCATCGGTACTCTTATATCTAGGCAATTGATTCCCAACTATTCAACTCACCTATTCAAAAGTCGATTTTCTATTTAGGGATCATAATCTCTACAATTAGAAATAAATAGCAATGCCTTAGAGACGATTTTGCATTAATTTCTAACATAAATAAATTTATTCTTATACCAATAGAAGTTGATTGCATACATTTTTTATAAATGCATTTTCGCAATCTCGGTAATTAATTGTGAATTAATTACCGAGAATGGAATCCGTTCTTTTGACGGACCATTCAAATATTTTAATCTTTTCTATTATTTATAATCTTCAGTGTTTTATATCGCATCGGCTGCTTGGTCATTAGCGACTTTTTAGACTAGTCATTATATTCCTGTGTATTGTTAGGTATTTTTTAATGCGGCCCTGCGACGGTAAGGTCAATAAAGAGTTACATTTATATTTCTCCCTTTCGTTTTGATATGTTCTGCATTCGAGTAATAGCTGCTTGATTGTCAGTGACTGGTTATACAGGGTGTCCCCAAGTTATGTAAATATCGGGAAATGAGAAGTTCCTCTAAAGATCATTCTAAATGCAATTCGTGGCTTCGTTTACGAGTTATTAATGAAAAACACTGACCAATGAGAGGCGAGCGGATTCATCGGGATCTTCTCATTTCTCAATGTTAACATAATTTGGAGACACCCTGTATAGGTTACAGAAAGGTGGCTCCGTCTTTTTGGTGTTTTAATCATAACGTTGATCTTCACTCAGATACGAAAACAATTGAACAGCACTATCTGAAATATTTACAACGTAATGATGATGAGTTTCAGCATCTTCTTCGATAGACAGTTTTTGTCGACAAATAGCAATATTGTCACCGTGGTACTGCATCAAGTTTTCCCGTGTGGAATTTATCGAAGTGAAAAGGTATGCATCGGCGATTACATTGAACATGCAATTGTTGTTTGTACATAGACACTGCTTTCGAAAACGCGAGGGGACGAAGGAAATGACAATTTTCTCAGCTTCGCCAGCGATACTCACATAATCGTTGCCCTTTCGGTCATTGAAAGCGCTTTACAAGAGTCAATGGTATCCTTAGCGAGCATGAGTGCCAAAGTCCTATTACTGCATTCACGGTTCTGTTACTCGACGGTAAATATAGCTTGGTCTGAGCGCGCGCGTGTCTGTGTCTGTGTCTTAGCGCGCATATCCGGCGAACCCATGACCGAGAACGGGGGTCGGAATAGGGATTTCCGGCAATGCTGTCGAGCGTAATTATCAATTTACATATTCAGCGAGATCCAGCCTCCGATCCGTTAATAAATTAACGGAATATCGAAGTTTCGCGGATACTAAGTTCGGTATTTACCCTTACACTGAATTTTCAACGAATACTGGCCGACCCCATTAATTGCCGGGAACGATGTGTATATATAATACATACAGATACACATATACATACGTTCGTGTATATATGTATACAGATATGTATATATTTCGGTCCTCGATAAACGCTCGATCGGGACCGAGCTCATAAAAGAGGGCTTATTGACGCGAGAGAGCGCATACAGATTGCACGATAAATTGCCGCCGCGTAACCGCCTGCGAATTCATAATTGGCACACTTAATGTGTTTATATGTTTTACGGGATATTTATAAGTAGCCGACCGCCGGAGAGTGTAAATTAAACTGGGCACGGGATTACACGATTGTGTAATATAAAATATTGTTCCGTTCGCGGCTGCCGTCGCGACATCGCTCTGCGTTTCGCGTTTCACGTTATCCAGGTCACGCTTTGAATGTAAAACATGGCCGTAAATATTACTTCGAGTGCTTGCATACGCGCCATGAACTTTACTCGCACACATTCGTGGATGCGAAAGCATTGTTGGGAACGGTTCCGTAAAGTGTATATTTTTATACTGCGAAATGGAACAACGTTCCCCTGAAAGTTTATGCATCTCACAGGCTCGCGTAATTAATCTATTCGAGTAGGCAATTACGCGAGGATTTCTTTTGTTTATACGATCCGCGCGGTATTGTTGTCGTTGTCCGAACGTATCTCGAGATTTCCGCGATTTTTGAATCGTGCAGTTCTAAGAGCGAATACTTTATGTATGCGTTCGACGGTCAAAGGAATTGGCTCGGTTAGAATTGCTCCTTCCGAAATGTTGGCATTTCTAGGAAATTGTTCGTTGTTCTAAAAAAGCTAACAATTTTTAATTATTTTTAATCTGGAGATGTATCGTGTGATGTTTCTTAGGAAGACTGAAGATGGTGCGAAGAATCATTGGGGATTTTTTCTGAAAAGCTGTAAGATTTCATGCAGAAACCTTGTCATATTAAAAATGAGTTACGTTAAACAGAATCTTATGATTTTATTATATAAATAAATTTATCAGTTGCAATGTTATGGCCAGTGGGTTCCGTCGTTCGAGAACGAAACACGTGGGATATTCATCGACAGGTTTTATAACACGAACGTGACGAAAATGCTAGATTTGAGATTAGGACAAACTGTACGTTTGGCGAGCAGTTGATGCCCAGCTTTCCATTTTCGTCTTTCTCAATAGCCATGGCGTGTTATAAACTCGGCACTACCCAAAATCATAACAACATTCGAAGCTACTATAAGGTGCGATTATCCGAAATTTCGATTACCCGAGCCTCGGGTCGGGTTTACCATTGATCGGGTCGGCTGGGGTTGGGACCCGAAACTTTCGGGTACTCGAAGTCATATCGGGTTCTGAAAACTTTCGGAAAAGTGACAAAGTCGATCTTCTCGAAAACGGAGCGTCGGATAAAAAGAATGTTGTTCCAAATTTTTTTATACTACTACAATATATTAGGTCTACCGGAAAGTTCTGTCCGATAGTGTCACTTCAAGTTTCAATCCATATGCACATGTTGATTTGAGACATATATGACTATCTCTCTTTATCATTGCATTTGCACACATGTACTCTCCTAAATAAACTGAAACAAAGATGCCAGACCACATGCTACTTTGGCGACTCGTCAGAAAATCGCAGAGTTAGGCTGGGAAATTCTGTCGCATCCACCATACTCCCCGGACCTAGCACCCTCCGATTATCACTTGTTTCTCTCTTTGCAAAGCTTTTTACAGGAACAAAAATTCAAAACTAAAGCTGATGTCAGCCAAGCACCGGTTGAGTTCTTCGCCTCTAAAAATAAATCACTTTTTAAAAATGGCATTTACAAGTTGCCATCACGCTGGCAAGAAATCATAAGTAACGATGGAAAGTATATTCTACAATAAATATTATTAAATGTATGAAAATTGTGTTATATTTCAATTCAAAAACGGACAGAACTTTCCGGTAGACCTAATATTAACCTATGTTGTACCATACATAGAAGAATTCAAAAAATCTGCGCGTCAGTTTCGGAACATTTGCAACATCAACTCACAGTGATTTGAACTGTCTTTGGAACAGGACTTCCGTAGGATCAACCATAACTTTTAAATCGGCATTCATCAGGTTGTGCCACAAGTTTCTTTCCTTTTTTTGATACGAAATGAATACACGATATTTGTTGTTTAAGGTTGACTTATTGCGTTATATATGAACCGTTCTGTTCGATCACCTTCTTCCAGAAAGCATTATCTCTCAGAAAGCATTATTATTCTCTTTTTCCAAATTTGTTGGGGCTTAATTGCAAAATATTCCTCTAAGTGCGTTTTTATTTCGCTTACGGATTGGATTCCGTTTATCGTGGAGAGAATTGTTTAGTGACAGGAACAAGTAATAGTCGAATGGAGCAAGATCTGGGGGGTACGGAGGATGCGGTAGAAGGTTCCAATCAAACTGTAACAGCTTTCCTCTTACAGCCAATGCAACATGCGGTTTTGCATTGTCATGATGAAAAACGACGCCACGTCGTTTCGCCAATTCTGGCCGTTTTTCTGCTACGGCGGCTTTCAATTTATCAAGCTGATTGCAGTATTTGGCACAATTGATGGTTTTACCTTAAGGAAGGAGCTCGTACTAGACTACACCTTTTCAGTCCCGCCAAAAGGACAAAAGAACATTCTTCGGGTGAAGTCCAGGTTTCGCGACAGTTGAAAGTCTATTGTCCATAGATCGAGTGCGTTTTCGATGCACATTTTAATACAAAATCCAAGTCTCGTCTCCAGTGACAAGCCTCTTTAACCCTTTGGCCTATAACCACGAGTCTGACTCGTGGTGAAAAATGTGTGCCATAAGCGAAAACCACGAGTCAGACTCGTGATAAAGAATTTGTGCAAATTTGTGCAAAAATAAATTATTTTTGTCAACTGATCAATTGATTATGATTGCACCCTAGACGACTTAAAATTACTATTTGTACCTAAACATTGTTTATTATTTCGCAATTTCTTTCGTTGCACTGAAATATATATGTCATGAAAGGTATTCACATTTTGCGCCAGTTCAGGTACACGGCTGAACAGTTGAATGGCACGGCGCGCGACCGATTTTCTTGTTTACTATAGCTCGCGCAATTGGCAGATATCGTGTAGGCCAAGGGGTTAAGAAAGGATCTCTTTCATATTGCTGGAGAAGCAAATCGCACGTAGAGACGCGGTTCATAAGGCTAGTCTCCGTCAATAGGTGCGCGAACCCAAACTTCACATCGATTGATATATTCCATTCTGATCAGATGATTGTGTACCGTTGTCCTGGGAATGTTAGTGGCATCCATTATCTCGCTCACACTATATCGCGGATTTTCAGCGAATACGACCTTGATAAAGTCCATATCTGTCGTTGTTAAGTGGCCGCTGCGGTCTTCATTTTTCAATTCAAAATTACCAGCTCTAAATCTCTTAAACCAATTGCGGACGGCTGTAATAGTCGTAGCATCACTTCCGTAAACGGTAAAAATCTCGTCTGCAATGCCCTTTGAACTATTAACTTTTTTAAAGCAATGAAGCCTAACATGCTGCAAATGTGCTTCCTTTGGCCATCCATATTGTACAGTGTGGAAAAAAGCTTTAAAAGATCATCAACGAAACGTACTTTAACATGTTAAGCGCGAAGCCAATTTTGCTGGGTTTTCCGCTGAGGCGACAGGCCGGCGTTTGATGCCGTCCAAACGATAGGTTCGCTGTCAGTCCCTGGGAACTGACGCCGCTCAGTTAACCTTTTGGAGTCTGATTTATTTTTCCGTTCATTTGCGTTATATCTGAAGTAAAGTTTTACGTTACATGTAGATGCTAATAACAAGAAATGTTGATTTCATTAGCGTAGATTGTCCCTTTTAGACGCTAAGGGTTGGGACATATGTATTCCATTTGTTTACCATTTGGTAAACAAATATGTGCGTGGTATGCAGTCTAAGCCTGATAAATTCGTGCATTGTGGAAAAACGGATTTCATTTCTATGGGACACATACGTCCCGATAGGCTCGAAAGGGTTAAAGTCACTCCTTAGCGTGGTGCGAAAGAAATTTATGGTCGAGCCTAATATTTACAAATAACAAAATTATAAGATACTGTCTCAAATAAGAGACAAATAAAGAAATTTCCAAAGACCACTTATCTTCGAGTTACTGAACATAATCGCGTCGTATAATTTCAACGTAATATAATTTCATTGTGCAGGTAGCTGATTAGTTAGTTGTATAAGTTTCCTTGTAACACAGACCGGTATAACATCTTACACAATGTCATTATTATTCCAAGCTGCTAAGCTTTCTTGTGTCGCATAGTGCAATTGATGTTGAGGTAATGAGACGTCAAGGTAAGAAACTTTAATTGGACTGCCTTCAGAGGTCTCTGATTATGAACCGATGTAAATGAATATGTACAGTGTACAGTGTCCTATTTCGACCATACAAGTTTGCCGTTGTCGATACCCCGTTCTTGACACCATTCTAATCTTTGGTACATCGATACTCATGTATAAGTTTCATGGAAGTTATAACATTGATAATCTGTTCTTACGAACAAACAGTGATCCTGCGATATGAAATATATGTAATACCATTAAATCAGTATCATTTCCCGATTAACCCTTTCGCTACTACGGGCCACTATAGTGGCCCCCCATAAGATGTCACTGAGGTACTACGGGCCACTATAGTGGCCTTTCGTATGATGCCACTGAGGTACTACGGGCCACTATAGTGGCCTTTCGTATGATGCCACTGAGGTACTACGGGCCACTATAGTGGCCTTTCATAAGATGCCACTGAGGTACTATGGGCCACTATAGTGGCCTTCCATAAGATGCATTATATTGCATAATGTTATTTCCTCTCATACTGTAAATTAAAGAGCGCATGCTAAGACGTTATAAAATACCCTGGAATACCCTTTATTTATAAATACCCTTTGGAGAAAAATTTTTTCGTTCGAAAAATTCATTCAATTCAAACTTCCGACTTCCGCTGACGATCGCCGTCGCGTAGCATGCAGTGATGTCGCAGCGCTCTGTTCAGCAGAAGTACCGCGACGGAGAACCCGCCCGTAGCGAAAGGGTTAAAATAACATAGATTCTTAAAACGATACCCGACAATTTCGGTGCCCGAGTAATTAAATTCTATTTATAACTTTCGTCGACTCTTTTTGCTGAAATACTCTTATGTAAATTCGTGCACGGCATTCGGTACTCGTAGCCGAATTTCTCCCCCCTTATTCGCGAATACTAATTCCGGCGGCAGCCCGCGAATTCACTTTCCGCCGAGAAGCTAACTCCATCGCGCGTAAATGTGCGAAATTCCAGGGCTTCGCCGTTGAAAATTTTAATCGTTAATGGCCGCGTCGCCAGAAACGACGCGACGTGCCGCACCGCGCTGGCCGCTAACGAGCCGTTGCGCGAATTCTCACAAGGAATCGCGTTGTTGCTGGGCCCCCATCGTTGCCGATGGGATTCTTGTTGCGTCAACCAATATTCGTGAAATTTTAAACGTTCCCCGCGTTCCCGGTGCTTTAATTGCAACGGTTTACATTGTTCAGTTATCGTAAACTTTTAATTAATGCGGATTGCCAAGTTGATTCCTCCGAGCAGCGGCGGGATCTCTGAAATTCGTTGGTTCCGGATTTCCGAAAATTCCTGTCTCGCCGGAAAGCAATTATTTTCCCTCCAAATAAGAAAAATTCATTTTAATTGATGTGGCGCAAAGGCAAATTGCATGGTCCCGCCCGTGTGTACGCGAGTCTCCCGTTTCCCCATTATCTTCACAAGGTTTCACGATTTTTGCTGTGACACGCGGACCCGCGTAAACAAAGGTCGGCTCGAACGCAATATCGCTGGACAAATAATTATTCTCGCGACACGAGCCGGCGTATTCGTAAAATTGTTAATTTGACTTTTCCAGTCGGGCGACGGCCGCGTTCAATTTATCAGCTCTGCCTCGCGCGACGAGTGCGCTCTCTATCATTTAAAGTACACGAATTTATACGGCCTGATTTCCGTCGGTTTGCAATTGAAATTAGTAAATTGTCGAAATGCGTTTCGTTGCCGGTTAATTTCCACCATATCAGATAACTCGCTAAGCTGGCAGAACTTTGCCGGGTAAAATTGCAGGAGAAAATCATCCGTCGTGTACAGATGATCGTAACACGCATGAAACGTTATTATTATAACGCGACAACTGATTTTATTATGTCGAGCATAATTGCAATTAAAAAGTATTTGATTCGAGCACTTCAATTTCTAACGTAAATTAAAGGACGCTGAAATGACCAATTTTGGATGTGTACATTTACGATTCATATTTAATTATTTAAAAATCGTGAAGCTCGGCGACCTGTAGATTTCAAACAAATTCAGAATCAGCGCGACGCATGGTAATTTTCCATTTATTCCTTCATGCAGTGTAACATGTATGTAACATTTTATAAGAATTCAAGATTTTATTATTCAAAATTGTTCTCTTTTATTCTTAATTTTAGTTTGAATGGTTTCTTATGAAAAATTAATTGCGTTAAATTTGCTACCAAAATTGAATTTCATTCGAAGGGGATATTTTTTTCCAACTTACTGTACTTTTCTGTACAACATTCTACCTATCGAAGCGTCTCGCACAAATGCGCACAGCTCATAACCTCAAAAACAGCTGGAACTAAACGAAGTTTTTTCAATGGAAATTAAATGTAACGGGGACGGGTACAAATGGTACAAAACCGAGTTTATATTTCAAAGGTTGTTAAATTTACATTTCACTGCCTATCAAACAACTTACTCTAAAACTGGCATTAAAATTAAGGCTACAATAAAAAGTCCGTCATTGCTGAAACGATTTAACTATCATAAAAAATGTGTACAGTCGGTGTATAAAAAATTCGTACACCATTTAAAACGAAATAAACTTTTTATAATTAGGCTGAGCGATCTATATTTTTTCGCGACGCTAGAGAGATTAAATTATCAGACAATGGCTAAAAACTTGTTCTGAAAAATTGCAATTGGTTGTCATGATACAAAAATTAGAAAATTACGTTTATTCAACTTTTTTATTTAAAAATTTTTAATGAATTTCATTGGAATCAGTTGACGCATAGGCAAGTGGTAGTCACCGAAGATGTAAAAATTACCTGTTTTTTTATTACAATTCGTGAAAAACTGTTACTTTCACGATGTATAAATGTTAACAGCTTGTAACTGGATTGTGGATTTTATGTATTTATGAGAAAATTGTAAATGAATTAGAAGATTTTAAGGATATTGTTACATTATTTTCAACTGATTACAATTGTGCAAAACACGAACGACATCTTCATCTAACTTATGTTTTTTACAATTAATTTGTATAATTTTTATTTCGCACAAAGATCTGCAGTCTATCCATAATAACGTCAATCGATTTTTGGTACGTATATACAATCACCTTGGAAAGTACGTTAACGACTTTTCAAATGAAATAACTTTTTTAAAATTCGTTCAAAAGACTTGAATAGTTTTGAGCTGTTATATTTTAAAATTATTAAAAATATTATATTTTAAAATATTAAATTAGTATAAAAAAAGTTTTTCAACTCTTTTATCTGAACCCATAATAAGAATTTAAAAAAGGAATTATGTAGATCACGATAATTTATATGCATGCTGAAAATTTCATTGCAATCGGTTGACCTGGACCATGCACCGCAATCAATTAAAGATCGTGAAAATCGGAATTTTTCATGAATTTTAAGCAAAAACAGATTATTTTTACATCTTTCAGTCGCTTGACTATGCGTCGACCGATTTCGATGACATTTTCAGCATGCATATAAGTAACCGAGATCTGCAAAACGCACTTTTGAAACACAATCTTTTAGCCATTGTCAAGTAAACTGATTCCTCTAGCATCCCAAAAAACGTACACCGATTTGCTCAATCGTAAGTTATTCCATTTTACACCGACTGTATCTGTACAATTTTCCGTGATAATCAACCACGAATATCTACTCCCCGTAGATATCTTTTGTTCCTGAACGGGATTCGATTAATACCTCGAAATAATGAAACGAAAACCGATTTCCCAGTGGAGGGTCAGAGGGGCACGCCGCGAAGTGGCATGAATTAAAAGCACCGAACTTCGCAAACCACTTCGACGAAGTATAGTGAATTAAGAGCACGTGTGGCTGGAACAGCGCAACGATTCTGAATTGAATTTCCGCGCGGGTCGTGTAGGGCCGAGTTTTCGGGTACACTTTTTGGCATTGATATAGGATACCGAACGGGTCCGGGCCACCAATTATTGGTCGGGATTCATTTGCGAATAATGAAAATGGAAATTCTGGGGCTCGGTCTCGGGGAACGAGTATCCGCCTTCGAGGTATAACTAGTAATTACGTGGGGGAATCTGGTGCGCGCGGCAACGGCATCGCAGCGCAATTCAACTGCGGATTATACGACACGCCGGTACGCAGAAACATAACGGAATCAAAGTGGAATAGTGCCGGCTGCCGGGAAGAAGTAGGTAAAGTGTCCCCTGATTAATTAGAAGTACCGGCGTAAATGACAGGAGACCCATCCAGACGGGCGAATAAAAAGTGGATCCGAATGCCGGTGACACGATTTCAAAGTTGATGAAAGCCAGAGGGGAACACGGCCGACAAGATGATGGAACGCTGGCGAGGAAATTTGTTGAAGCGGGATTTTGAGAAACAAATCAATATTGGAGAAGGAAGAACTATCTACTTGCTGTCGCATAACGAAGGATACCATTTCAAACGGTCGTCAGCGCGCTTTTCACCGCAACTTCAAACGACGTTTCTTCTCTGTTATCGTACTCCTGGGTACGGTTTCGTTTTAACAACGAGAGAAATCTTCGAAAATTGAAGATCTTAGATCATTTCTAAATATTTACCCTGTTTTTGCGATCTGCGCAAGTAAATGATTTCAAAACGTTCATCAGAATAACACTTTGCCTATGGTGCCTACAATCATTTGGATGTTAATTGCTTCATACAACGAACTTCATTAAATGTTTTTATTTATTTCTTGCACGAAATGTTTGTGGCGTCGCATCCCTCTACCTGAGCGCGGCCGCTAGCAATAAAACAAGTACCGTTCCTAATCCTCAAAATTCCCTAAAAAACACGCACCCCTAATAAAACAATTCTCCTCACATCTGGACACCTCGACCCGCACGGGACTTTCCCAACTTTCTCCTTTCCTACGAAGATCCATCTATTCCTTTCTTCTCTTCCACTATAAAAGAGACAAACGCGCAACTCCAGAAGCTCAGTCTGTCCTAAGTTGCTAGTCCTACGACACCACGCTAGTCGCGCCCGCGCTCATCGATAGCAATTCAATAAACTGCATTAATAGTAACCTTAAACACGCTCTCCGATTCGCTTACCTTCCCTTTAGTGCTAAATGTTCGATCTATTTGCACAGAATTAATGGCTTCCTTCGTATTACGCCATACTTTTTGTCATTATGATCTTTGTCATAGAAAGAAACATCAAAATTACTTTAGAATTGATCGCAAAACGAAATGTAAGCATTTCTTCATGACGAGTGTACTCGTCGAAAACAGCTAACTGGTTGCGAAATACAGTGAATTCTCCCTAATTGATGCTCAGCTTGGAAACGAAAATGGACAATTCGTGGCTCGTTGACAATCGGTAACTATAAAAATGAGCCGCAAGGCTCGAATAATCGTATCTCTTCTTCCCAAATTGTCCATTTTTGTTTCCAATCTCAGCGCCAATTAGGGAGAATTTACTGTACTTTGATGTTCGTTATTAACCCTTTGCGGACGAAGCCGCTCGACTGGTATTGCGTCGCTGTGGACGACAGGTATTGGATATAAAATAAAAATGTTACAAGATATAACTATATTATTATAAGATTATAAATATGTGGAAAACTTTTCTGGTTTCTCTGCTAGTGACACAGAAAGACCGACTCGTCAAACTGAAATTCGTTCTGAACCTACGGTTGAATGAATAAATTTATATTAATTGTTTTGTCCGTACGTTCGGTTAGTCGCCTAACGTACATGCGCGACCGAACTATTGTACGCTCGATTCGCGCTTCCTACGGCAAACTAATGACGTGGAAGGGTCTCCAGTAGTCTTAGAGAACTTTATTTTTTGTGTTGTACTCTCTGCGAGCGCTGGTGGAAGAATGCTCTTCCAACGCTGGAAAGTCGTGGAAGAGCACCCGTGGATGGAGGTAGATTGTTTATTATTGGTCAAGGCACGAATCACCCCTTGGAGGGGGGTGTCTGCCTTGACCCTTGTTGGGGCCTGAGAGGGTTTCCCCAATGGTGGGACCTTTTTATGGCCCTTGTCTCTGGACGCAACATTAATAATTAACACTATGCCGTCCGCGCGCGCGCGCGCGGAGATCTTAGATATAAGTCTTTTGTTTGACGCCGGCATAATAGCTTGGAGATTTTAGATTTAAAAAAGATATCAAAGATGGTGGCAATATAAATTCCTAAAATGAAGACAAGTCATCCAAGAATTTTCGTACTTGAGTCTTAGTTAAATAAGCACAATGCTATATAGTTTGCTGCCTTTTAACACCCAAGAAACATAGTTCAAATGTTATTTCAGTTTTTTAAAATGGCACCAAAGTGGTACCACCGGCGTACAACAGATACGGACGGCATAGTGTTAATAAATTAAAAAAAAAGGAAAACGATAAAAGAGAGAGAGAGAGAGAGAGAGAGAAGAGGACTTGGGCGGCTATTTGCCGACACTCGTCCGCAACGGTAAAAAGACTTGGGCGGCTATTTGCCGACGCTCGTCCGCAAAGGGTTAAATTATATATTCTATAAAAGTGTCGTATTTAAACAAAAGACGAATTACTATCCATTTCTAACCAAGCACGAAAACGGAAATTGCTGTATAAATGCTTCAGGGAAGATAAACCTAAGATTTAGTGCACAGTCGAATGAAATAATGTATTATACACAAGTGAGATAAACAATTACTCGCAGACGCGATTATTTATTGACGAACCAAATAGAAAAATGTCCGTTAAATTATTGACACGGTGTATCGTTCTCTCTAAAAACACATTCGACAAAAGTTCCGTATCGGTTTTCGTGACTCTCGCCCGAAGCCTTTTACTTTTTCACCAAACCACGCCGTTTGTCGAGTTAGTTCTTTTATGATGTCTGCCACCTCTAACTTAATCCAACACGGGTGCTTACGTTCTTGGTACTTCCATTTCCTACGTATACTTTTCATAAGCCTCAAACGCGCCGAGTCCACAATGTTCCATATATAGACACGTCCACATGTATTGCGAGTTTCTATACGTCATTACACACGCTTGCTCGTCTGTGTGTTACTGAAAAAGTAGAATATACCTGTACGTATACATGCGTGACTTATTCGAGCTACGGAATATTTTACCGTCTTACGCTGCGGTACCTCCGCGTCTAATAACAAAAAGCTGCGGCTACTGAATTTATATGACGAAATTTCGCATCTAATTTTTGCGAAACATAGATTTAGGATCCCCCGGATTTTCGCAAGCGCTGTGCTCTCTTACTAGGAATACTTACTGTTGCGAACACTTCTGCCAGAGCGATGCTTGTCATCACGACTTCATTTATTTACAACATGATTAAATTTCGTAATAATATGAAGGAGCGACACGTGATTTAGCAACGCAATATGCGTAGCCTGTGTTCACTTTAAATTTTTAATAAAGAAAATGGGAACAAGTGAAAGGGAGTTTCGTTTATGAAAGCTTATCACGTGTATGTACGATGATCCTTTTTAAAAGCAACTTCCTTTCTTCGCGGAATGGAAATTCTCGCGTAACAACGACTGCATGGAGGTAGGGAAAATCTACGCGGCGAGCAAGCATCAGCAAATGAAAAATTGATTTCCTCATGGAAGCTCTCAGTCGCTAATCCTTTGCAAACTAATATTTTTCTGCCGCTCAGTGATATTCTTCACTTTATTTCATTCAATCATATTTACCATTGCATTTTTCGTTTATAGTTCTGTGAAATTATGGATTATTTGTGCAAGTGGCGGTGCTTCAAATTATACAGAATTTTAACAAATTGAGCTATCTGTGAGCAGTGACCTCCTTCGCAAGTTATTTAAAATGGTGACGACTGAGACGTTTGATTAATTAAAGTGCATTACGTTTCTATTGTCACACTATTTCATCCATTCTTAATGTTCTTATAATAATATTTATGTTTTATATCAGAAGACAATAACTAAGAGGCATAACAAATGTTCTGTTATCCAGAAATGTTTTACTTAATCAGACGTGTCTCGTTATTGATTAGTAGACATCGGATCTTTGTGCAAACTATGTAAAAATATCTTCAAAAACATATGCAAACTAATGAAACCAATTATACAATCTGCATACATTTTCATTTACCGTTGTAATTCGCATTACAATATGTAACCACGATTTTTTCCACATTGCCAACAGTAAGTCGATGCATTTCATCGCTAAAGATTATTTTGCATGCCTAAAATGTCCTTTCAACATCAGAGAACATGATTTGTGTATATGTGTATTTTTTCCAATATCTTGCATCAATTTCCTATGGTCCTTCAGTACTGGATGCATATAGTGTTTTATTAAGTTTTAATGTGGGATCAAATCTTGGTTTTGTAATGATTTTTTCAAATTATTTCTGCATAAGCACTAAATATCCGTGCCAATTCTTCAGTAGTATCGGTAACTCATTTTACTGATTCGTGTAATAGTCGTCCTTTTGTTTCTAATTTTCCTATGGTAATACGCAATCTTTGGTTCTTTACAATTGTGTACACACGCGCACATATACGTAGAAAGTATATCTGCGAAAAAATATGCAATGTGTAAAAGATATGCAATGTGCAAAATTTGCAAATTAAAAACTATGTTTTTAAAATCCTGTCCGGACAACATAAATGTCTGTCTAGGTCCGACATTATTGCCTACATTCTATAAAAGTATGTATTTGCATAAACATCTGCCGTCTATTAAGGATCGCAATGATTCAAGCAGGGAGAAAAATAACAGTTATTTGAAAATGTTTATTATTCAAGTTGGAGATATTAATTTTGCAATGTGGGAGAAATTTGCTCAGGAAACCACGTGATTAACAGATTTCAATTTTTTGTTACAGATTAACAAAAAATTTGCTTCGTTGCTAATTGGCATTATCGTTGATGGAAATTCGATTTCGGCGTCTTTGTTCATAAGCATTTATTCATTTATTAATAATTTATTTATTTTGTACAATTAATCATAGTTGTTCTTAAAAGAAATTTCGCATTTGACCAAAATATGGTATTCACGCTAAATAGGTACAGTAAATTCTCTCCAATTGTCCTTCGACTTGTAAATAGAAATGGACAATATGAGAAGAAGAGATACGATTATACGAGGCTTGTGGCTCGTTTTTATAGTTGTTGACAATCATATCTCCTCTTCCAAAATTGTTCATTTTTCTGTACAAGCTGTGGGTCAATTAAAGAGAATTTACTGTACTTTATTACCCCCTCCACCACGGAAAGGACTGAAATCCCATTGTAAAACATCCTGTATAATATGTGATGAAGATACAATTTCTAATTAATTGTGACGATCGATCGCCCTATTTCGAGTAGGTTTATCGGATAATTCTAGATGTTCATGCAATATAGTAACAAACAAGATGTTGATCACATTGTCTGGCAATGTTCCTTTTACAAATCTCGAAGATCCAAGCTATATGAGCAACTTAGTAGCTTAAAACTGTTCCTACCAACCACCATGTCTGTTTTACTTGTTGAATCCAATATCGAAGCGTGTGCATGTATCCTATTATTCTTAAAAACATGTAATATAAATGTATAAATAATCCATGAATTACTATTTAAGATTTATGATTAAGTACATTTACTTTACTGTATAGCGAATAAATCTTCTTCGAGATTTGAAAGTTTATAATAAAAAGAAATATACAATTTCTCTCATGTGTAACTATTATGAATGACCCAAAGAGACAATCTTTGATAACTGTTAGGAGCAACTGAATTTTTCCCTTATCTATAACAGTTATAAGCAACCGAAATAGAATTTCTCTGAATGGTGATGATAATGATAGTTCTTATGACTAACTCAAAAAAATGATCGTCATCACTAATAATTGCAGACAACGAAAACAAACACATTTGGCTCAAAGTAGACTGTTTCCGTATGGATTATAACAGTTATGGTTCCTGAATTCGAGTGCTAGTGAAATCTATTATACAGGGTGTCCCACTTGAAATAATATATTCAACTATCTCCTTAACCATAGTTCGTTTGAAAAAATGTCAAGGTTATGTCTAGGTTAACCCTTAAATGCATGAATTAATGAATTTTATTTAAAAAATAGGGTTATAGTTTTTCAAATGAGTGGAAATCGGGAAAAATATTTAAAAAAATTATAAGTCATATCTTATAGGGTTTTTATTGAAAAATATTAATGATTCATTTTTGGTACACTATGCAAAATAGACATAAAAATTCTTTAGTTAGTATGACATATCTATAACAAAATTATAAACCACATGCATACCACACCAAAACAAAACCAACAAACCAATAAAGGAAGCATAGTACTAAATACATGTCGTAATTATTACCATTAGTGCATGTTGTCCCATTTTTGCATCAACACGAAATAAGCCCTCCATACACATGATAGTTACGGAATATAGACAAAAGTACTAGCAAATTAATAAATAAGAGCCTTACCTTTAGAAACTATTGTTTGTTTAACGAATACACCAAAATATTTCTAAATAATCCACTTCCAAAAGTACGTAAATGAACCCGTTATCAAAAATGCGCGCCAATTGGTATAACGTCAGAAAGATACAAATATTGAAGTCAAATGTCATTATTTTAGTTAATTTTTGATAAGTCAATGGACAAAGGAATCACTGCCATTCAGCCAAATGTATCGATATCAAAACTGTTGTCGGGTATCCGCGCAAAAAGTTATTGATTCATTTTTGGGACTCTATCCATTGAAGGGTTAAATGAATCAGTTTCGACGAAGACATCCTTGCGAAGACATGCTTGCGTCCTCCGCCGAAGAGGGGATCTAACGAGAAGATTCTCCTCCCTCAAGTCAATCAGCGAATGGGGATGACGTTTCCCCCAAATGGGGCCTTAGCGAGGCATTCCGCGAGGCGATAAAAAGACGATACTCCGAGGCAGCAGACGAGAGACAAACGAAAGACAGACCAGAGACAAGATAGAGACACGATAGAGACAAGAAAGGGACACGAATTAAGACGCGACTTCACAACCATTCGAGCGAGCCATCGACAAACGGCTATCGACCAAATATTGTTAAACCGACCAACTCCCAACCACGGATCCGTTGAAATAGTCGCCCAATGTTGAATCGGCCGGCGACAAGTGCGGGAGAAAACATTGTTCAATAAATTTCGTTATCGTTGAACCGAACGAGTTGTTAACCCTTTCGATACTACGAGCCACTATAGTGGCCCTCCATAAGATGCCATCGAGGTACTAAGGGCCACTATAGTGGCCCTAGATAAGATGCCACTGGGGTACTACGGGCCACTATAATGGCCCTCCAGAAGATGCCACCGAGGTACTACGGGCCACTATAGTGGCCCTCTAGAAGATGCCACTGAGGTACTACGGGCCACTATAGTAGCCCTCCACAAGATGCCACTGAAGTACTACGGGCCACTATAGTGGCCCTCCATAAGATGCCACTGAAGTACTACGGGCCACTATAGTGGCCTTCCATATGATGCCACTGAAGTACTACGGGCCACTATAGTGGCCTTCCATAAGATGCCACCCAGGTACTACAGGCCACTATCGTTTGTAGCAAATAAAGTCAGTGCTTACTGCAGAAAGCTAATTCACCTTATTTTTCTCTCAACAACGGATAAATAGATATGCCTTATTTTTTTCAATTTTGTTCAACTTCATTTGGATTAACCCTTTTGCTACGGGCGGGTTCTCCGATGCGGTACCCCCGCAACGATCGGCGTCTTGTAGCGTGCAGCGATGTCGCAGCGCGCCGTCCAGCAGAAGTACCGCGGCGGAAAATCCGCCCGTAGCGAAAGGGTTAATATCCCCGACACGAAATTCTACACCGCATTCGCGTCTCACATTTTACGGAGAAAGTGCAAGCATCTAGATCGTGTTTATGAGAAAACTAAGACAACTCGACAGACCTTGATCTCGCGTCTCTAATGGAAGTCCGTTAGCGAATCGCGATTATAGAAACGCGGTTTCCATTATCCGATCGCGACAGGATCTCTGCCCCGAAGGCGACGTCACTCGGAAATTGGAAAATACATCTCCGCGACAAAAATGTCAGCCCGCTATACCTGCGCCACCGAGATTTTCCCAGGAAGCTGCTTACCGCCGTTGTATTTGATTTATCGCGGATGTGTGCTTTGCGCCGTCCTGCTCCAGCCCAGCATCCGGAATTAAGTATCCTGTAATAACTTACGCGGCTCTCGTCGTAAAATATTTATCGCGCTATTCCTAGGATTCGATTAATTGCTGAAATACGGCGTTCCGAGTTTGTTTGTGCACGATCGTGATACGCTTTTATTGCGTGCGCGCGGACCCGATTCTTCCACTAAAAACAATATATACATATTCTTCTATGTACTATATTGCTCGCTGGACCGTGCTATCTAACATGCCATCCAGCAATTACGTTATCTTATTTATTCAACAAACACGGCATTTCTGGCGCTGTCGCGTCCGATAATTTCACGTAGGTAAATGTGATCAGCTATTGCCTACATGTAATATATATGGAGTTCTCTGCGAACAAATACGTGGTGGAACTTTCCATAGGTACAATTATTCATGAAAATATTTTCGGGGAATTGTTAAAAAGTAATACAGTAAATTCTCCTTAATTGTCCCTCAGCTTGTAAGCGAAAATGGACGATTTGGGAAGAGGAGATACGATTATTCGAGCCTCGCGGCTCGTTTTTATAGCCGCCGATTGTCGACAACTGAAAAAACGAGTCGCGAGATTTGAATAAACGTATCTCCTCTTTCCAAATTGTCCACTTCTGTTTACAAGCTGAGGGACAACTCTGGAGAGAATTTATTGTAACTTTTTAAAGATTGGATCACATGATTTGATTTTTAACAATGTATCATCCGGACTAGTTTACCACAGAATATTAAACTTTCACTCGACCCTTCTGTCAATTTCACACAGTTCTCACAGATACTGAAGAAACCATCTTAAATTATAGATCTTGTTAGTTTGTGAACAACGTGACATTCTTTGTCAAAATTTGTCTCTCCTCATCTCTGAGTTCTCATCCTCAAAAAAAGGGATTTATGGAGTTAACTATTTGCTGATCCATTTTATTAATTATCTACCATTGTCAATTGATATCAAAGAACAGATTAGGTTGTTGAAATCAGGTACGGATAAGTGCTAAACAATTTTCTTCCAAAAGCTGCAATTGGTTGGAATGACGAACTATAGTACAAACGTTTCAAAAATAACTTTTCTTATCTGAGCCTATAACGACAATATAAACAGTGTGTCCTGTAGATACAAATCGGTTAATACAGTGTTTCAGCACGTATGCTAAAAATTTAATCGAAATCGATTGACGTAGTTATGAGCTACAGGCATCGAAAAATATAAAAATCTCCACATTGGTTACAGTTATTGATCGTAAATTGTGAAAAAATGTGAGTTTCGCTATTTTTAATTGTTTGCAGTTCACACGACGATGTTGCTGAAATCTGTAAAATGCATTATGTGAATGATCGTTGCAGGCACGGATAGGAATGTTATTTTTTAAATGTTTTCTCTTATTTTGTAATTCCAACCCATTGCCATTGTCGGAAAAACAATCATTAAACTGCTGATTGTATGCATTTATGACAAAAATGAATAGATAAAATACGAAACTGTGAAGACGTTAGATTAATTCAAGTACATTGTTGCATTCTTTTTAACTTATTACAATTATTAATAGAGGAATGATATTTTTATTTCATTTTTGTTTCTTACAATTAATGTTGATAACTGTTCCGTCGTATGGAAAAAAAACCCGTTCATTACTTTTAATGCAATTCAACAATTTTTATTCTGCATAAAGATCCGCAGTCTAGTAATCATTGTGTAGTAAACCAGTCCATCTAGTATCTAAAACGAATTCTATTATCGGAATTAAGTATTTCGTTTCGTATTTACATTTTTGTTTAATAATTATACTTATTTTGACACCGTTCGACGGTTAGTCCTCTTGTCTTATTCGCATTTCTTGAATTTGTTTATTGACCATACTATAGACTCTGTAGCATCTATACCGTACACTCTGGGCAACATCGTCATGGTGGGGACCGCAGAGTAGTGACGAAACTCGTATGCGGTTCACAAGCCACAAGTTGCCCACGCTTCACTTAATTAGTCAATTTTCGGCAATTCAGTTAAACAAATCTGTTTGGGAAAGTTGATGGATAAAGCTGAGAATCGTCGTAAACGTTGTCAATGGTATGGTTGTGAACATATACCGCCGCCGGAAAATTAATTGGAGAAGTCTTACCCTGACGTACTACTGTGATGAAAAAGTAAGGTGAAATTGTCATTTAAAACTTCCGGGCATTAGGAAGGCAGGTAATTTTTTTTCCTAGCTTGGTAGGACTGTCTGTAACATTTGCCAAGTGTCTGTGTGTCAAAAGGTTTAATTATCTCCGAGTTACACGTGTTTTTGTAAACAACCAAAAGTGAATTTTTCGATTTTTACAATGGGTGATTTTGTTGAGCAAAGAACTTGCATCAAATTTTGTTTGCGGAACGAATATTCTTGTGCGGACACGTTGAAAATGTTGCGGAAGGCCTTTGGTGATCAAACTATGACACAAAAAAACGTTTATAAGTGGTACAACGAGTTCAAAGCGGGCCGAGAACGCGTTGAAGACGAACCGCGCTCTGGACGACCATCAACGTCTACCGACGAGGGCCACGTCCAAAAAAATCGAAGATTTGGTGCTTGAAAATCGTCGACTGACAATGAGAGACCTCGCTGATAGTGTTGGAATATCATTTGGCTCAGTCCAAACCATTTTGAAGGATGATTTGTGTCTCAAACGCGTCAAGTCTCGATTGGTGCCATGTCATACTGCATTGGTTCTTCGCGACTTTTTTGCCAAAAACTCGACTCATATCGTTCCGCAACCACCGTATTCGCCTGATTTGGCTCCGTGCGACTTCTGGTTATTCAGCAAACTCAAAAGGCCGATGCGGGGACGCCGTTTTGACACGATTGAGGAGATAAAAACCGAATCGAAGAAGGTCTTGAAGGCTATACCGGAAAAAGACTATTCCAACTGTTTCGAGGACTGGAAAAAGCGTCGGAAACAGTGCGTTTTATCGGACGGGGATTACTTTGAAGGGGATGAAATTGATTTGGAAGAATAAACAAAGAATTTACATTTTATAAACAAATTCACCTTACTTTTTGATCACAGTAGTATCTATTTTCATTGCTAATATAACGTGGATTTTGTTGAAATTATTGCCACTTCACATATTATAAGCTATGCTACGTAATAAATATCTCAGCAAGCAAAGTGGAGTGTATGAAATTCAGAAAGTTCACAACTATGACAGAGTTATTATGTTCGGGTTATTTTCTATTTGCCTTATTTGAAGCTATTTCGTTGGTTGCTCTGTTTCCGTAATTTTTGTTTACCGAGCCAACTGGTCGCTATTTTCTTCGTCGCTGGTGCCCTGTCCTGTCGCCTATACAATCCCGCTGGATAACCACGCGGAGGTAAAGAAAAGTGTGTTCTATTTTAAAATGAGGCGGAAAACATCTTCGCATGCGTATTTTATTTATTTTGTCATTCGAGCGAACATAACGCCGGAACGAGGGAATGGAAGTTTACATGCGAAACGTAAAAATTAGAATCCGTGCGATCTCCTTATTTGTCGAAACATCGTTCTCGCTTTCTCTTAGAAGCCAAGGAACTCCATGAACTGAAAAACTAATTCGGAAATGTAGTTATTAGACCGTGATATATATACAGGGTGTCCGAGGTTTTAATGTTGAAACTTTGTCAGTGTATTCTATGGCACAAAGTAAGAAAAAAATGTTATGTAAACATAGGTCATATAGAGCTTTATTAAGAAGTTATAGCAAAAATTCAGAATAAGGATAGTAATCAATTTGCTGTTACTGAGAGCATTGGCTTGAATAGATCAGCACATGCCGTGTGTTTATGTAAGCTGTGTTTATTAATACATTTCGAAATGTTTACCGTTGCTGACAATACATGATTGACATCGATCGAAGATTTTTTTATATTTTTTTTTAGTTGATTACTATTTCTATTCTGAATTTTTGTTATAACTTCTTAATAAAGCTCTATATTATGGCCTACAATATAATATTTTTTTCTTTCTGACAAAGTTTGAACATTAAAACCTGGGACACCCTGTATATCACGGTCTCATTATTATATATATCCTTTTTCTAAATATTTCATCTGACCAATTTGAGATATATATAAATAGAAAATGCAAATGTAACCTATTCTTATACCTAGTAAGTATATTTAACGTGACATAATATTGTAATCTATATGCGAAAATACCAAAAATGTACAAGGTGATACAGTAAGAATTACTACTTATATATCATTTTTATTTTTGGAGATATGAAGAAGCTTTATTAACAAAAGTATTTCAGTTAATAAAGTCAAAAAATCTGATAGAATAATTTTTCGGCACACATAAGTTAATATCTCTTTACAGAAAATATTATGCTATGTCAATTAATGCATAAAGAATGTATGATCCCATTGAAAAAATCGAAGCTGACCATGAAATCTACAAAACTTTTCGAGTTGCAAAAAATTATTACCTCTACATTATAGACACACACACACACACACACACACACACACACACACACACACACACACACACACACACACACACACACACACACACACACACACGCACACACACACTTCTCGATACTGAAATACTTCTGTTAGTAGAGTTTCTTAATATCTACAAAAATAACAGATATTAAAGTTATATACGAGGTGTTCGGAAAATCGTGGTACATCCGACAAGGGGATGATCCTACATGCAGAAATAAGTCGAAAAAGAAGAGTAGCATTTTTTCATTTCAGACTCCGTTCTCGTGAAAACTGAGTTGAAAGATGCGTTAAATTCGCATGGCTTGTAATATGACGAGAAGTAGAATTGGTATAACATGACCAGACACGCCAGTCGATTCCTATTCAATAGTCTTACTTTTTCAACCTAATTTTTCCCAAAAACGGAGCCTTAAATGAACGAGTGTTATATTTTCGAGACTTATTTTTGCATGTAGAATCACCCCCTTGCCGTTTGTACCACGATTTTCCGAACACCCTGTATTTCTTACTAGGCCACCCTGTAAAACTGTGAACCTACTGAATCTTTTACATATTAAACATTGCGAGTTAAAAAGTCTTTACTTCATCTATATTTTTAAGAGTGTATTCAGCTTAAATTTAAGTTAATTCCTATTGAGAGGATTAATATTGATCTCAATGAAGTGTGTCCCAAAATGGTTAGGAAAATCGATACGTTTTGCGTAGATCTAAAATCCAAGGGTTAGAGTCCTCCTTAATCCAAGTAAAATAACTTAGAATTTTTTTTACGAACAACGTACCTAATTGCCTCGTTAGAGTTAAGAAGAAGAGACGATACTTTCCGGTCTCCACATATCAAAAGTGTTCGCCGAAATTGCAAAAACCAAAATTACATTCTCTCAGACTCGATAAATCTCCGAATGTTTTGCCCCTCTCGCTAAGATCCGCTCCCATACCTCGGACCAAATCATAATTCCGGAGCACGACAGCAGAACATAGCGTTCCCAGTCCACTATCTACAGACATTTTTCTCTCGCCCGGTGACTGCTTCTCCCATCATGCATTATTCTCTTTCGTTTTTCCAGCCTCTTACTCTCTGCTTGCTTATTCCTCTGTTTATCTGTTCCCGTAGCAGCCTCCACTTCATTCCCGCGTCTGCTAGTTTTTTCAGCCACGTGTTTTCTACTTCCACCGTTTCGGCTCGCGACGGAAGAAACGGTCAAGGGTCACGAGAAAACCGTCTGCGACTTATGACCGTCGTCCTACCTTCTGTACGCTATCTTCACGGTTGGATTTGCAATATGAGTCGCGTCGTTCATCTCCGCGTTTTCTGCAAGAAATCAATTATTCGAAAACATTGTGGCTACTTGAATTTGCCGCTTCGCGTATTCCGCTCGGAGATGGTCTTTAATAGAGGGACGGGTCGCGTTAGCAGCGTCGTTAAAAATGAACTCATCCAAATCGATAATCATCCAATTGATTTCGATGATGTTGTTCAAGTTACCGCGATCTATGAAAGGCAATTTTTAAATCTTCCTTATGAGCTCAGATAGAAAAGTTAAAAAAACGTGAGATTTCCATACCATTTTGGCATTCTAATTAGTAGTAAAATAAGAAAAGGTATTTTAGTCAATATCTAATTGTCTAGTCCTTCTAACATCTCCAAAAAAGTCAAGCCATTTCAGTTCAGTGTTAAAAAATTATAGTGCTCTAAAAAAAGTCCGAGAACTATATGGACTTGGATTTGCAACATACATATATTTATGTATATATAATAATAATATATATATATATATATATATATATATATATATATATTATTATATATATATATATATATATTAAATTTAATTATATTATATATATATTATATTAAATTTAATTATATTATATTATATTATATATAATATATATTATTATATTATATTATATATATATTATATTATTATATTATATTAAATCAGATTTATTCAAACTTTATCTAGAATTAAAGAAATTTGTATTTGTTTAAGGCTATTAATTTCAGTTCCACTAGTAATAAGGATTGATAATATCGATAAAATAAAAACGATAATGAATTACCTTATTTTTTCTCTCTAAATTTGGAAAAAATTGGTCATTAAAATAATTCAATAAAATAAAGTTCTGAAGCTTCAACCACAACCTGGAACTTCAAATATCCACGCGAAATTTTCATCTTTGAACAACTTCGAAGCGTCCTTCACCTAAAAAAATTTAATCGTTAATTATAGATGAAAGTAGAAACTTCATTAAGTATTCCAGAATTCTTTCAAGTCTGTTTGAAGCCTGGAATAATAAAATCAAGCCCGGGCTTAAAAGAACCATATTGTCGCCCGCAATAGTAAAGAAATATTTTGTCGACGGATGGTTATCGATGCTTACGTTGCATTAATTTCGTAAAATGTTGCCTACATGTCATCAATTGTTTTAGAATAAATATAGTGAAGTCTAATTTTAAAAAAAATTTTATTATGGTTTCCGTAAAATACGATGAGTGGGTATGATGATATTTTTCATTTGAAAATGATAAATTGGAATGAGCTAATGTTCCTTTTACAAAACTTAGTAGAAACCAATCAGAAATTTTTCTAGCCAAAATTTGCCGCCATTTCATCATTGCAAGGATCAACTAAGAATCTCCTATCTTTTACTAAAATTAAGGAAGTACTCTCTCTTTTAAAGTAATCTTTTAAAACTTCAAAACAAATTTCGCATTTTATTTCGGACTGTAAATAAGAAGACAACATTTGCAACATAATATGACGGACATCGATTCCGTCCGTATGCCTGTGCAGATTACGCTTTCTCACCTAAATGAGGATTTTATGCTCCCTCCTTCTACAGTAATTTCTCCCGGAAATGACAAATTTCGGGTTGCTGTGAATTTCTCTGTGCTAGTCCTACACCTAAGTATGTAATTGCTACGTCGATGCTAAGGTTCAACGAAGTCGGTCAAGCGTGTGATGCGGCACGCGACTCGAATTCCTGGCAGTCAATTCAAAATGATCTGTTTGTCATCAAATTCTGGCAAGAAATTAGAAATAGAAAACTTAAGTCATCGTTTTTATTCTAGCATTATAGTAATTTCTCCCTAATTCGCGCTCAGATTGCGCACAAAAATTCGGGGAGAGGAGATACGATTATTCGAGCCTCACGGCTCGTTTTTATAGTCATCGATTGTCAATAACTATAAAAACGAGACAAAGTTCGAATAATAATATATAATATATATAGAATTTAATATATAATATATAATATATAATATATAATATATAATATATAATATATAATATATAATATATAATATATAATATATAATATATAATATATAATATATAATATGTAATATGTAATATGTAATATATAATATTTAATATATAATATTTAATATATAATATATAATATATAATATATAATATATTATTCGAACTTCGCGTCTCGTTTTTACAGTTATTGACAAAATAAATATTATACAGTTAATGCGTGTTTGAAGAGTGAAATAACTTTTATGGTGAAAAAACGCGTACTTGGGACTACAGTAATTTTTCCAAGAAGTTTTCGGAGGTCGGAATTGAAACCGGCAGATGTGCGAGAATACTGAGTCGTGATTACTAACACGCATCAACTGTATAATATATTTTGGATATTTCATAAATACACCAATTTTATGACCGCAGTAAAAAATTCAGTGCATCGTTACAATTTTTGATCCTGTTAAAACGAACATAATTCGATTGTCGTGTCACGCTCGGTGTAAGCGCGTCGTCGTTCAACGTACAATGTAAAATCAAACTGTTGGTTTGTCGCTTCGTTAAGAAAGGAGGACCCTGCGTAGCTTCATCAGTCGGCAGACCAATTGCGAAAGTCGTCAGACCCGAATGATCGAATGAATATTCAAAGGTTGCGAGCAGAGGTTTCCATCTCTCGTGGGTTTAAGTACGTTTGTACGTACGTACACACGCGTGCTCGCTATTTTACATTGATTTACACGGCGATTTACATATCAATAGAAACAACATATAAATTAAATAATAAAGTCGCATACGTACCGACAACTTTCTCGCTGTGCCGCAAGAATGAAATTCATCGCGCCGAATCTAAAGCGCCAAAATACAATTCGATGGTCCCCATCGAACGAAAGGCAGAGCTATATAAATCATGTCCCTGATGCAGGTGCTACACGCTACTCCGTAGTCGACTTTTTAATACACGTATCCTACAGAATTCGTCAGATCATAACTTTTCGATTTATTGCTGAGATTCCTTCTGCGTCCAACGGCAATTGATAAATCGGAAACCAACGTGCTCCCCGAACTCGTACAAAGCCGAACGGTTCTTCGGCGGCCAGGTCGAAAACCGGCCTGCTTCTGCGATCCTTCTTCTTCGAACAGTTGCATCTACGGTCGTAATATCCGATCGATATTTCTCATTCGCTTTCGGCAAATCGATCGATGATCCGGTCCATTAAAGTGGTTCTCGGGCAGCCCGGGTATCGGGCGCGGTCTCATTTCTACGGTGTCGTCTAGTTCGAAGTAAGTCGCTCCGGGAAACGAGTCGCGATGGTTTGCGAGGACCGTGGCTGGCCTGGGCGGAAGGTCGGGCGATAAATTTCGTCGAATTGTGACGCCCGCCTCCTACTTCCACGGCGCCATTGTGGAAAAGAACAGATAGAAGACCGTTTCCGCGGTAGGCCGTGCTGGCAGCCGCGGTAGTTGCGAGCTTGCAGCGCGATAAAACAGTTCCTCGCAGAGGTGAGCGCCCGGTTCACCGGTAGAATTATTGTTCGGGGTCGATGAAGCGTCGCCTAAGGGCGGTAGCAAGTATTTCGACAGTGGGAACGTTTGACACTAGCTCCCCTGTATATACTTTAAGACGTGCCACGAAATTAATTGAACGGTCCCCCGGCGCGGTTCCGCTTGGAATGCTTGATGAATGCAATATTTGCTTTCGCTGTTTGAATTTAAACGGCAGTATCGTGAAATTGCTCGCGTGTATGTGCGGCGGTCCCTCGTTTCGTTAAATGGGAATTGTGCGCCGTTTCCTTAGGTATCGGTTGTCAGGGGATGTTCAACTGCATGGAACAACGTGTCGTTTCGGTTAACCAGTTTAGATATTGCCCCGGTAAAATTGTATAAACATGCTTCGTTTGTAAATGGCTGCTACGACCGCGGCTCGCAGATGTACGATTATTGGGCGGACGTATACTTATGAAAATATCGGCCACGTATGCGCGTTCGCGCGAATTCTATCGACTCTGAAGCAGTAAACTTCCTTAATAGCCGAATATTCATCATCGTTCGAAGAAAAGGATTTCAAGTGGATCCGATTTATTTATATTGTCGCGACGCATACGTCGTCTCGCCGTCTCATGTTACGGTTTAGGCCATTTTTTAAGATCTTCTCAGTGTCTCATTGACAAATCCATTATTTTACTAATGAGGGGTTTCAGCTGATTTCTGTAGGAAATCTCACTTATATATATATATATGAAAGGGGGGGAGGCTGGATTAGGACGCCGAGATACAAGTAATTTTTTAGAATTTTTTTCTCAACAACTTTTTTAACACTTTAGGCGCGTTTTATTGGACATTTAGGCGGTACACAAAAATGTTCGTATTAACAGTAGAGGTTTTTAATATTGCAATAATTGTACAACCTGGTGGATTCAATTTTTATCCGAATCACGAAAACGAAGGTTTTTCTTATTCTACATGAAATTGTGGAAAAATATATATAATATATATAGATGTGGAAAAATCTTATTTTCTTACCTTTTTCTATCTGAGCCAATAACGAAAATTTAAAAAATAACTTCCGTAGATCTCAGATAACTCGGAGTTAGAGTTACAGACGTTGGAAGATGTAAAAAATTGCAAATTTCTTAGAGTTTTCGATCAGAAGTGTCAAAACTTGTGACAAAAGTGCAATTTTGTCGAACTTTAATTTCTTGTAACTTATAACAATAACTGATTTCGATCAAATTGTCAGCATGCACACAAGTTACTGAGATCTACGAATGGCATGTTTTAAATTTTCGTTATAAGCTCAGCTTAAAAAGTTACAAAACGGGAATTTTTTACTGTTTTTGTCATTCCAAGTAATTGCAAAATTAAAAAAATGGCACTAGTTCCTCTATCGTATAAAAAAAATTATTACGTTTTAAAAGGTGTACGAACACTTTTCTACAACTTGTGAAAGGGAACATTGTGTCAATTTGTTTTTCTTTGTTTTCAATAAAAAATTGATTGCATCGTGGTATATTGATTATTTACGATAGTGTCGCTTTGGCAAACCTGGGACAGATCAAGTTGGAAAAATGAGGACCAGATGAGGTTTGAATTCTTGCATCAATCATTTCTGATACATACACCTAACCCCAATAAAATTTCGTCCGAGATTTGGCTTGATTAGCCGCTAGAATTCATGTCATAGACCAAATTTTTTTTTTATTTATACTAAATTACATCCACAACTAGCTTCATTGGGTTAACCAGCAAATTCGATGAATTAATTATATGGCTTGTATGCGGTAAAACGCTCAATAGCGTTGCTGACATTATCTGTGATGTTTCTTCTTTAACCCTAGAAAGATAACCATATGACAATGTACGTAAAAGATAACCATACGCTTCAGAGGCGCATGCTTTTCTAAGGCGTCAATTTTATACTAACAATGGATATTTATTTAAGTTAATCTAGTCATTTTAAAGGTTTGGCATTATTGCAAAAATAAAATGCATTTATATTATATTTTTTTATATTTTAAGTAATTTTAAACTTAAATCACTAGACCTCTATGAAAAATTAACAAAAATCAACAGTCTTCGGTTTATGGGAACAAATCCCGTAAAATATCACAAAAAATAGTGTTTTATCCTTACAAACTAGTAGACTATAATATAATCAGTGTAAAAAAAACTATAATATTATAAAAAATTTCTTTAGAGACAGTCATGACAAACGTCTTTCTTGTGTTCACCACAAACTGTCTTTTTGCATTTGGCACAGGTCATCTTTGACATTCTTTTCTTTTTAGACGTGCAAAGACTGCAATAACGCCTTTTTTTGGCTGAGGGTTCTTCTTCATCATCTGTGGAAGCCTGTACAGCAGATTTTGGAAGAATATTTTCAATGTTGCTTCGCACATGCCTTGGCAAAGTGGGTGCTTCCAGTCTTTGCGTCATCCACGGTGCAGTCAGTTGTTTATTTCGCAGGCGCCTCTGCGACGTAGGTTATCTTTCTCGGGTTAACTTAGTTCTGCAAATCGGTTGATTCGTTCCTTTTCAGTCTTCTGTGTTGTGGTGTATGATATAAACCACATAATCTCCTCATTTTCTTTTTGCGATGTTCGGTTGCGGCGAGCGAGAAACGTAATCTTCCATGGATTTGAACGAGCAGTGATTTGTAAACACGAGCCTCGGAGACGCTGCGCTGCTAAACGAATAAACCATTGTTGGTCGGCGTCCGTCCACAGTTGGTGGAAAGCAATTTGCGTATACCGGAGGAATAGTTCCGCGTTTGTAACGGACAGCGATCGTGGCCGCTTTGATTTTGACGGGCTTTTAATCGACAAACAGGCCAGGAGATATCGACAACCATATTCGTGTCGATCAACAACGGAACGGCCGTCGACAGTCGTTGGTTTTCGGCGAACGGGCTCGTAAGACGATCGAACGACGCGTCGGAATGTTTCACGCGGCGATCGGCTCCGCTCAATCACATGCCGGTAAAGCCGTGTTTTACGACCGGTAAAAGACTCGAGTAATTATTATCGGACGAGCGAATGCGATGCCGATGCAGGTTCACGAGATGATAAAGCTGACGAGGCTCTTGGCACATTGAAGCTTTTCCTTTTCTACGCGGGCAGCATTCCTTTGCCTCATCCGTTCCCTTAATAAACTGACCGTTCCCTTCATCCTCGCGCACGTTCCGGCGCTTCAAAGTCGCTACTATTTTCCCACGATACCTCTTCGTTCTCTGCCTTCTTGAGGCTGGCGAAGTGAAACGGGAAAAAAGTCTCTCCATTATCGTGCTGCGACCTACGCACAATGTGCTATTTTTGTAGCGCAGTGGTCTTCTCAGGGTGCAACTTCTTCAGGAGATCGAGATTACTTTTCGAAAGGTTTTTCTACCTTCATGTTAGTTCGTGTCACAACAATCTCTTTCATTTTCACGCATATATTTTCTATCGTCGTCCAGTGATACGTTTTACGTTTTTATTGTTTAGACGAATGCAGTGCATTTATGTACACTGTATTTATTTGTTTTGTTTTACTTTCCAATTTAAGTATGTTGCAAGTAGAATATACAAACATACATTGATCGTTCAACATGAAATTCGTTTAATCTCCATTTTTTTTTGGTTATTATATGTATTTGCAATTGTAAGGAAAAACATCGAAGCTGACAATTTCAAAAGACTCAAGTTTATACGTTAATTGAGCAGAAAACAAATTCTATAGGCACAGTACAGATGCAATTAAAAACATTACTGATACGAACAATAAGTAACAATATCTCATAAGTGAAAACATTACAGCCTTACAGCCGCAGATATTTAAAACAGTGACATATACTTACAATTACTTCTAAATTCATTCTGAAACTCTTAAAATATTGACATCAAAATGAGAAACTTTATTCTGATAGATTTATTCGACAGAATCTTCAATCAGTCCAAAGCATTTTTGCTTCTGCCGGAGCTGCGAATGAAACAATCGCATGTCCCGTTATTGATAAAACAATCTCAATAAAGTCTTATATAAATGAAATCTTATTTCTCGGGAAATAAATGTGCATAAAAAGACTAACGAAGCTTAATAAAAATCCAAGCTGAAACGTTTTGCGCGAACCCTTCCGTTAAGTATTATGCGAAATAAACTATGGGCACGTAACTTCCACGTGTGACAGTAATAGGATAATCGCAGACAACAATTTCAATTTCCTTGTCGAAATAGCAAGCACAGGCTGGATCATTTTACTGGATCCCGAGCGATACGGTGTCTCTAACTTTCTACATCCAAAGGGATTTCTAGTTGAAACGAGTAAAAGCACGATTCCATCTTTATTGGAAGGAAATTCCACCGGTCGGGACAAAGGACAGTCGTGTCGCTGCAATATGTTGGCGATTGCGAGCCACTGTTCAAATGAAATCAGAACTACGATGCAAGAACTACAGTTGGCACGCTTCAGTGTGTGTGTTCCGAAACTTTTTCTAGATGGCCGGTTTTTATTACTTTTACGAGAAGCAACTTTTCGTATGCGATGTCGAAGATGGTTCCGGTGTTTTCCCATTTAAACTAGCCTCTTATTCGAATATTCGGAAGACCTTCGAAGCTCAGCGCGAAGCTTTTTAACTTTGTAATAGAGCATATGGACTTTTGCAGGTATGTTTAAAAACTGGTGCTTAGACGAAATGTTCATGTTTCTTCTCATTCTCCAACATACTTTTACGGGTGCTGATGAAAAATCGTACTTCTTGTCGTCTTGATAATAATTTCGCGCTCTTTCATATCCAGGATTTAATGAAACTTTTCAAGAGCGGTAAAACCTCTTATTATCTCTTATTACTTTCCACGTTCCGCTGCCTGTTTCGCTTGCATTTTTGACAAACGCATATTATTCGCAGCCTGGCATTCTTTAATATTTATATGAATGTTGGGACTGACTTTAATGTAGCAGAAATATTAAATATAAGATAAATATTTGATTTTTCTTACGTACAAATATATCAAACTATTAAAAAAATTGTACAATATATTTGATAATAGAAAACTATCAAAATGATTGTTTATAATAATTTCGTAAGTTGGTAAATTCGTACGCTAGAAATCGTATGACGGGCGTTCAACCAAAAACTTGAAAACATCGAAATAATCATTGTTCGAGAACACGAGCAGTGAAGCAACGAACGGTGATTATCATATTTCTTCGAGCTTCCGCGAAAACGTCGGACACCTGTAATGCTTCATTTTCTTCGGGACTTAAAGAAAACGAGTATTTCGTCCGACAGGAAGAAAAATTAACTTTTTATCCCCGAGATAACTTGGCCGCTTTACTGAAAGTTCCGCGAAGTCGGTTACCCATCCGGGGGTTAGATATATTCTGTGTGATACAATCGTTCGTTAAAGCTACTTTAATTGCCCCGTGATAAATAGCGCGGCGTTACATGCAACCGTCGTTTTTGTCGAAGCGGGCATAAAAATTGTCGGAAGCTTGACCGCGTTCCAAGGTCCGGGAGACGCCGCTGAGTCGTTAAAAATTTGCATTTCGCGTTTTTGAGGGCTCCGAGAGCGTGCAATCAAGATGAAGCGTTTTTTGGAAAGCGTTGAGCCACTCTCGGCGATGATAACGAGAATGAAATATCGTACCTTGAACGTTTCCCCGTTAAAAAATTCTCTGAATGCTCGTAAGTAAGAGCATAAATGAAAAGGATCTTAGTCGTTTCTATAAAGCATTCCAAACAAAATACAGTAGTTTTTTTATTTAATTTATTGCTACGTCGTTGCTAAGATTCGACGAAGTCGGTCGAGCGTGTAATGCAGCACGCGACGCGAATTCCCGAAAGACAATACAAAATGGTCTTGTGGCGGCTACCTCCAGACCCGCCAGCAGAGGGCTCCTCTTCCCGCTAGTAGCCATCCGTTCCGATCCCTATATATACACCGAGACTTCGTCCTACTCTTACGTCTAAGGCAAGGGCCCAAGTTTAAAAATTACGATGCGAGCTCCGATTTTGTTAAAGGCTTTTGGGGAGCAAGACTGAAGAAGGTATATTTGTGACATTTTTGTGCAATGCAATAACTAGTTTAACGAGGGGTAATCTTCCGATACTCCTCCGGCTAATAAATAATAATTGGTAGACATAATGTTCATCTATACATTAGTATTGCGATATTTTATAAGAACTTTTCGTTTATTTTTATAGTTATTTTTAAGTCCGCTATAATTCTGTATGCCTTATAAATAAACACTTTACAAACGCAAAAAAAAGGCAAGGGCCCGCTAGGATAGCCTTACTGATGAGTCCTCTAGCGGGCCCCGGAGGAAACGTCTCCCCACTCCTTTCCTTTTCCACGACTCTCGAACCGCCGCCAAAATTTCTTAAAAATGGCATTTACAAGTTGCCATCACGCTGGCAAGAAGTCATAAGTAACGATGGAAAGTATATTCTACAATAAATATTATTAAATGTATGAAAATTCTGTTATATTTCAATTCAAAAACGGACAGAACTTTCCGGTAGACCTAATACTTATAAAACTTAAAAATTCAAATTGCTGCTGTAGAGTGGTATTCACCACACTAATATCGTGATTCTTTTCTAATCTTATTTTTATAACAATGTAAATACATTCGTGTAGGATTGAATTCGTGTAAGAAAAACCGCGGAACTACAAGGTACAATAAATTCTGCCTAATTTTCCTTCGATTTGTAAACAAAAATGGGCGATTTGGGAAAAGGGGCTACGAGTATTCAAGTCTAGCGCCTCGTTTTTATCATTCTTGACAATCAGCAAGTATAAAAATGATTTTTGTTTAGAAGTCGAAGGAAAATTGGGTAGAATTGCCTTCGAATCGTGGCATGTGACCTCCGAATTGCCTTCGAATTGTGGCACGTGGCCTCCGAATTGCCCTCGAATCGTGGCGAAAAATTAGAAATAAAAAAGTTGAGTCATCGTTTTTATTCTAGCAGTATTATGTATTCATATTAATGTACACCGGCATGTTGGACGCTGCCTTTTTTGCCGACTGTCCCGAGTTTCTATAAAAACGAGTCGCAAGTTTCGAGAATCGTGTCTGAGCGTCTAGCGATTACCGTTTCCAGTTCCAAATTCCGGGGTTTTTGGAGAGAATTTATGGTATAAGGTTAACCAGATAGTTCGTGCGGTTTCTAACAAGTAATTACAAAGCTTTTTTTATACACAAAAATGTCTTTATTCAATTATGTATGGGCCGTTTTTACATATGACTTTTTCCCATTTTTTACGTAATTTCACAATCCCTCTTTTATCAAAATCCCCTCCTTTCACGGAAAGCACAATCTTACGCGGGTGTAATCCCGCTTTCGATGTGGTTCCCGATGGTTTCATGCTCTGCCCCCATGACCTTTTGCGTTGCACACGTTGCAAACGTACATATCTCTTTCCTCACGTTTCTTGAGAAAATCACATATTGAAAAAATCACACGTTTCTATGGCGTTTTGCCTTTCTCTGAAATAAAATAGCATAACGCGCCGAAAATGTCCCATTTCCCGTCTCTGAATTTCCGTGAAGCTTGTCAATTGAACCAGATCACCGATATCTTTGAATACAATTTCAGGTAAAATTGTCACTTGTCAAATTACCACATGCTTCGGACGAGCAAACTGAAATGAATCACACTTTCGATCGCCTAATTTCAATAATCGCCGAACACCACGGGAACTTCCTCGCCAACTTGAAGTGCGTAGTAATAAATCGTTTCGTTCGGATGGCTTTATTCAATAAACCATACTCGAATAAAGTGAATGCGGATCAAAATCTCTGTGTCCCAGAACGCTGGCGAAATCAAAATTGTTGGCAGCAGTGGAAGAGAATTACTGCCGCCCCGGTAATGTTAAATGATGCATAGCCCAACATCTGATCTGATTTAGTGTCCTCAATCTCCACTGTTTACGTTAATTGCTTGTGCTTTGATTAGAGCAGACCCGATCGAAATTAGGTCTCACCTGCCTAAAATTAATGCGACTGATTCGGATTCACGCGCGATAATGCCGGGAAATGGTAGCTGCGCTCGACGGGATCCGCGAAATTAAAGCCCGCTCGCTGCGTCAAGCGGCGAATTTTCCGCGGAAACGAGGCGAACTGGCAAACGGCTCTTAAAGTCGGCTGCACGGTGTTTCTCAAACGACCGTGGAGGAAATGAAAAATAAATGAGCCCGCTCGACTGGATCGGTCTAATTAGGCCACAATAATGCGCCGATCGATTGCCTATACCGATGTTAATTCGATACCCGATTGGAACTGTTTAACTTTTAATTGGAATCCGTCGTAGCGGACGGCAATCTGTATTCTCGATCGAGATTCAACGAGATTATCCGAGTGAAGGGGCAAGACGGGGAAATACGTCCGTCCGTAGGATTAACTTTCCCGGAAGTTTATCAGTTAACGCGGAGTCAAGTTACGGGAAATCAACGCGGGACAAATAGCCGTAATACGAACGCTGCTGTATCGTTTTCCGGCACGATAATTGACACTGAGTTGGCTACCGTTGTGTCCATCACGAACGGTAATTAATCCTTGTATGGACATAGAATTAATTACGCCGGTGCCGTGCGCCGCCATATTTCGCGGTGACTTGCCGGCAAATATTTCTTCCGTTTCGCCAACAATAAGTCAATGCTTTCGATCGATCAGTCATCTCTGTCCTGTCATGCTGGTGTAATTAATGATTCCATCAATGGGAACTGTATTTGGCGAAAATTCGAACCCAACGCGCGAGCAGACTGTACGAAGTAGGAAATTTACATTAATCGTAAACATGAATTATTTGTCCAGTTTCGTTCACATCGTAAACAAATGTCATCCAATTGACACATTTCCTTGCGAATGTACTACGTTCGCACGTTCGGTGTGTACGGTAAATTTACATGACTTTATATCGAAGCCAAGTTCGTCGTCAATGATCAACAGTTACTCACGAAAGTATTTGTACACCCTTTGAAACCGAATGATGTTTCCAAAGTTCCATTAAATAACTGGTAGTTTTTTAGGATAATGGCGAGACTTACAACGGTTCACAAAAGTATTCGTACACTTTCTAAAACGCGATACATTTTTCAAAACTAAACTAAATGACTCGATTTTTTGTTTAATGATAGGGGGTCTAGTCTAGTAAACATTGGCTAAGAAGCTTTTTTGTAATATTGCTTATTTTTAATTTTTCTATCTGAGAATTTTTCTATCTAAAAGTGCCCCTTTTGTCGATTATGTATTGTAAAGTCGAGCTACAGGCGTTGAAGGATTTTACAGTTATTGTTAAAAATCCTGACAAAACTGCGATTCTTGCGATCTTTAATTTGTTGTAACTCATAACGACACGAACCGACGTCGATCAAATTTTCAACATGCATATAAGTCACCGTGGTCTACGAAAGACATTTTTTAAATTTTCCTTATAGGCTTGAAAAAGAAGTTAAAAAATGAGAACTTTTATTTTCTTTTGTCATTCCAAGTAATAGCAAAATCTAAAAAAAAGCATTTCAGTCATCGTCTAGTAGACTAGTTCCTCTATCATCTAAAAAAATTCAAGTCGTTTAGTTCAATTTTAAAATAGTCATTGCGTTTTAAAAGGTGTATGAACATTTTTGTGAGCAACTGCTGCACAATGTCTGAAAACATTTCCCGAAAACTTGCAATTGGTTGAAGTAACGAAAAATATAAGAAATTGTGTTCTTCGATTCTTTTTATGTGATCCTAGAATAAAAATTTAAACGATACGTTTTGCAGGTCTTGCTAACTTAGAATCAGTTAACACAGAGTCGAAGTTACAGAAATTGAAAGAAGTGAAAATTTTCGAAGTTTTTACAATTGTCGTTCACAAATGTTATAAATCGTGAAAAACTACAATTTTAGATATCTTTAATTATTCGTAGTTTATAACGACTTTACCCGATTTCGCTGAAATTTTCAGCACGCATTGGCATAAGTTACCGAACCTATAAAACGAATTATTTAAGTTTTCGTTCTAGGCGCAGATTAAAAAATCAAAACTCCAATGCTTTCATTTTCTTTTGTCATTCTAAACAGTTATAATTTTCGCAGAATTTTGTTTCGACGTTGTCTAGTAACCTACAATAATCCTCCAAACATCCAAAGAAATTCACGTCATTTGGTCCAATTTGTAAAACAATTATTCCGTTTGATGAATTGTTCGCATTTTTTCGTCAGTTATTTCGTACGTGACTTAATTTACTATGTTCGTTATGTTCAGGAGGGAATAGAAATACCTATTTCGAACCCATCAATTTAAATAAAATGGAATAACATAAGAGTATTCGTTAGTTCGAAATGCTTCAAAGGGCAGAGCCTGCAGCGACTGCATTTCAATTAAATATCGTATCTATTAAAAACATTTTACATCTATTTACTAAATGTACTTGTTAATTGAAATGTGCTCGTCACAATGGGTATACTTCGTTCAATAAAAAAAACGTTGTTTGCGTTATTCCAGAAAATTCAATAGTTGCTTAATTGGAAGAAATGAATGAAAATATGTCGTTTGCAGTAACATTTCATACAACACTGAACCGCTGTATGGACTTTTGTGGATTTAAATTGCTTTTGTGCAGGTTTTCCATTCGTTGTCGCAGATCCCTTGCAAAGGGTAAGCAAGATAATCCAGTTTTCCAATAATAGATACAGAGCTGTGAATGTCGTCAGGATCATCAAGAGTTGTTGCAACAAATATCTGATAAATACTGATGCATTTGGCTGGTAATTCTGAAAGTGAATTGATAAATATTTCAGAAAATTGTTGGAACGCATTTGGCTCCCTTTACATAAAATCTTGTTTAACATGACAATCATATTTAACTTGACATAAAGTTATATAAATATATAACGTTGCATGTGGGAGATGATGAAAAGAATGATTGTTCTTCTATTGGATCGTCTCGCAAGTTGCTACCGTTTAAAGTTCCTATTTTCTTTAAATATCTTTGGACAGATGTTTGTAGGATGTCCAAAGTTTCAGATATCTATCGAATCAATAATATTGGCATTTCATCGGCTAAATTAGCAATTGTGTCCTCGTCCAATTCAGTTGGGCATCCGGAACGTAGTTAATGTTTCAAGATTTAAATTTCCTTTACGAAATCAATTAAATCATCTTTTGGCTATGTGTACTAAGTGATAAAATACCTTCTTCGCAAACAGCACGTATTAGGTCTGCCGGAAGAGTAGTTAGTTCTGTCCGTTTTTGAATTGAAATATAACACACTTTTCATACATTTAATAATATTTATTGAAGAATATACTTTCCATCGTTACTTATGACTTCTTGCCAGCGTGATGGCAACTTGTAAATGCCATTTTCGGGTAGATTCCAAACAATTCGTTACGGTTCCTTGCATTTGCAAATTCGGGGCGAAATGGAGTCTGCTGCAGCTAACCCCTGGAATCAGGTAACGCAAGATTGCCAGCACCTTATTTTGGGGCTAGAAATTCGATATTGCGGAAGTTTATGCATATTTCCATTTTTGTGCCCATACCATGGACGAGCAGAACCGAAAGAAATTCTAGTTTCAGTTGGATGTGGTAGAGAAAGAAACTTATATGAAATTCTGTGGAGACTTGCATCAGTGCATAAAATCGGTATCTGTTCATTACCTTAACCAGTCGGCTGTATTTGACGAGTACGTCCGTCATGGAGAAGTGGCAGTATATTGTGTTCTGACGAGTATACTCGTCGTGCGTAAAGAGTAGTGAGCATTGGCTATTTGAACTGTAATTTTAGTGAAAACGAAAACGTATTCTCAAATTTCAAGATGTTTCGAATATTTTGAGGCCAATCCTACGCGATTGTATTTACATTGTTATAAAAATAAGATTAGAAAAGAATCACGATATTGGTGTGGTGAATACCACTCTACAGCAGCAATTTGAATTTTTAAGTTTTATAAGTATTAGGTCTACCGGAAAGTTCTGTCCGTTTTTGAATTGAAATATAACAGAATTTTCATACATTTAATAATATTTATTGTAGAATATACTTTCCATCGTTACTTATGACTTCTTGCCAGCGTGATGGCAACTTGTAAATGCCATTTTTAAAAAATGATTTATTTCTAGAGGCGAAGAACTCAACCAGTGCTTGGTTGACATCAGCTTCAGTTTTGAATTTTTGTTCGTGTAAAAAGTTTTGCAAAGAGAGAAACACGTGATAATCGGAGGGTGCTAGCTCTGGGGAGTAATTAATAATGACATGAGACATCTTTGTTTCAGTTTATTTAGGAGAGTATGTGCATATGGATTGAAACTTGAAGTGACTCTATCGGACAGAACTTTCCGGTAGACCTAACATATTATTTGCGACAATTATTGTTGTATTTCCCTCGCAAAATGAGTACGCGTCTCTCTCTTGGTTTTTCCCTGTGTAAAAGAGGAAACTATTTGCCGCTTGCTCACTTTTCCACTCGAATGCCTTCTCTAAATTGAACTCGATCACTTAGCTGTTTTCCTTCGGTTGTTTATCGTTACGTATTATAGTAAATGATACGATCGGCCTGGAATAGTGATCGATAGAGATCGATCAGTTAGAGGAGCACATTAGTTGTGGCGCTCTCCTCAATAAATTCATAAAATTTATCTTTTTTTATACTAAATAAATTTAGTATTGTTTTCGTTCGCTACAAGCTGCAATAAGGATAACCAAAGGTTTAATTCATAAAAAGTACTGGTGACTTTAAAAAATGAGCCGTACGAAATGAGCCATGGAACGGTCGCCGCGTCATTCAAACGGAGGGAGATATTTAGGTGGCATGCATCGGCCTGGAAGTGAAAATGCCCTGCTGCTGACCGAAAATCCCTGAAAATAGAGTTAAAGTTGGACAGCACTATCATCAGCAGATCAACTTTTTCCAATATCCCCAGATCTGAGTTCCCAGGTTATGATGGATGCGTCGCAATTATCCGGCGAAGAGCTTCGTTGAAGAACTTCGGTCGACACTGATTGAGTAATTCTCGTTTTATAAACGAGCACAACAAGCCACGACGACTAAGTCCGACGACATAATATCTTGAGGCTGTCACGTAGCAGCCGGCCGTAATATACTTGCTGTTCCCACAGTTTCCGCACCTCCGGCGCAGCGGCGCGAGTTAAAGGACCTTCACGTATGACGCGCGATCCTTCTTCGTCCTCACGACGGTAATTCTTCCGCGTAGGGGTGCCGCGCCGAAACGCGAGATAGATCCTCGCACGAACGCGGAAGAATCAGGTCGCCAGAAAGAAAACCGATGGGAGGAGAACAGCCCGGGTATTTCGGAGGCTTCGCGAGATGGAGCGCCGCGTAATTTGAGTTCATTCTTCGTGCTGTCCAATTCCTTTGGCCCCCGCTTACATTTTCGGTGCATTCTGTGTTTAATTTCGCCCGCTGTCTCGCCGATGCGTGTTCGCCGTAAAAACCGGGCCCCGGCCTGTTTCATTCCGGAACTGTTCCATTAAACTCGCCAGAAAACACGCTTACAGTTGCATCTTTCCGCGGACCTTGTGCATACGCGGATGAACGAGGCCAATTGTAATTTGTTTAGTTATTAATGCAGGCAGTTTGCTCGCTGCGAAATCGTATGGCGATTGCGTACGTCTGGAAACAATGAACCTGGTGTCGTAATTCGAAAGAAGGTTCTTAGTTGTTTTCTTTTTTTTCAATCCGCAGTAAGATGAGAGATTTGCAGTAAGACGCTAGCATTTATTTTAGCAGAGTTTCGAAGTTCAATTTTTTGGCGAACAGTCACTTCAGCTGTAAGATATGTTTGTACGTATGCGTACTCTATAATAATGTTGATTAGAAAAATTGAAGTCTTTAGTTTTTATTTCATTCATATGGAGTAGTTATTTGCTCTGGAATAGATTTTGCTATGGAATAGAGTTATTTTATAGAGTTATTTATAATAGAGTTATTTTATAGAGTTTATATTATAGAGTTTATATAGAGTTTATATTATATAGATATATTTTTATATTATAGAGTTATTTTATAGAGTTATTTTTATAATAGAGTTATTTTATCCTATGCTTCTCTGTTACGATCTACCAAATTATTCCAATTCTAATTAGATTTATTCTTGTTATTGTTATTATAATTATTATTACTATTATTGTTACAATCATGACCCATCATTGTTGAACCGACGTTACTCTACAATTATCATTTTTATTGTTAATGTTACTTCTATATTCAACAGACTTATTATATGTATGCATATATTTAGAACTGTCTTCACCACGTGTGTGCTAAGTACAAAAACCATATTTACTACTAAACTACCACATGTGCGAATACATTCTGCATATGTCGACTTAAAATATCTATCAGTCGGAGCCACACTAGGGCCAATGATACCCAAAAGCGATAAAAAACACTTTCTGACTGAAATCATATATTTATTTCCAATTTTCTAATATTTTACAATAAGTCACTATACAGGGTGAGTCACAAATTAGTCCCCACGATTTGTCAGACCCTTCCAATCGTCTGACGAAAAAATGTTTTGTATCAAAGTTGGTTAAAGTTATGTAACCGACAAGAAATCACAATTGTTTAAATTTCAAAACAAATTGATTTTTAATAAAAAGTGGCAATTTTTCCTTCAATGTTATTTGAAGGTCGTCCTGTTGCAGGTCATTAAATTCGTCTCGACGTCGCCTATAGTACTACGAAGTTAAAATTATCTAGTTTCATTTAAAAATATAACGGTGACTTTATTACCTAATCGAAAACAATTTGATTTTAAATTTAAGCAATTGCAATTTCTTGTCGGTTAAATACTAATTAATTTTAACAGGACTAAATCGTGGGGACTAATTTGTGACTCGCCCTGTATATGTTTATTTATGAACAGAATCAAGTTTTTAATAACATTTACAAACAACTATCTAATTATAGAATACATACATTAAATGTACAAGTCGCGAACCAATTAACAACTCATAAAAAACGAGTTAACAACTAATTCACAGCAAAATATTAAAAAAACTAGCGTACAAATCAAGGAGAATTTAACACAAAAGTAAGAATTCAAAACTAGTTTTTAGATTTTATACAAGGTGTCTCAGTTTCCTTCGGTCAAACGTTATAACAACATGGATTCAAAAATGCTTTATTAAAAAATTATAAGAAAAGTACGAATAACAATGGACTGATTTTCGTTCGATGTAGTAGAATAACCCGAAGAATCGATATCAGTTATCAGGAACATTTTATTTCTTTAAAAAACAACATGAATCTGCATTTTTCAGACGCTTCGCTATACTTGTGAAAAGAATGAAGTCACATGAATATAGACACTATCGTAACAATCAACTTTTTCCTCTATAGCTTTTTTCTATCTGTTGTCAAACTCGAGATATAACCCGTCTCATTTGCGTGTTTATCCTGTTTTTTTTTTATATTAATTTCTCTAGGAAATTAATTAATGACGGGAAGATACTCGAAACCTTTATTTGCACGGTTGAGAAATTTGTAACACAGGTGCAGGTAGACTTTTGTTGTTGTCGATCGTGCAGTTTCCGCAGAGCATATATTATTCACGGGGTATTTGGTATGAAAATAAAATTCTCTATCGAGGGAAGGAGGGTTCCCAATCTTGGACAGACTTGCGCCGATCGTCGAAAATTTCATTCGGCTCTTAAAGAAAAATTGGGAATTAAGTAGACACGGGCACGGAGAATTAAATACTTCGGGGGGAGAGCCTTTTCAGAGGTAGACCGAGGAGAATAGGGCCGAAAGGATATAAAGATTGCAGGAGAAAGACTTCTTCGGAAGATTGGCCAGGCTCACTTTTTTCCTCCTTTTTCACTCTCCGCCGATCGAACCGGTGGGCTGTTTGCCATGATTTTCGGCTCGAGAGGGCGGCCCCGGGTTTTCACGAAACGGTTCGTTCGCTCGCTCGTCCGCGTCTTCCGCTACGCAAAAGTTGCGCGAAAAAGGAACTCGATAATATTAATGGCGTCGAGGTGGAGTGGAATGCGGGAAGACATTTATACGAACGGCGTCGAGCGGAACGGCAGACAATGCCGGGCAATAAACTTGGCGGGGAAAAGGTTTACAGAAAATTGCGCCCAGCGCAAAAACTCGTCTACCAGTGATTTGTTAGCGTATCATGAATTAAGTATTTCACCGAGCTGCGGTCTTTGGTTTCGCGAAGGGCAATGGAACTTTTTAGGGCGGCACTCTCGGCTGTAATTACATTGCTCGCTGGTGCATGGACGAGTATATCAACAATGGACACGAGTTAACATAAGTTCTGCAAACTTTCAGAGCATTTAAATCGCGGTTTTGCGACTTGTTCTCGTATTCCGTGATAGTAATTCGCAGTTGCGACAGTTTGAATCTCCTCAAATTAAGCGCAATCAAATATTTAATAATACCTATCGAATTGTTTTATATTCTTTAGAAAATTACGCAGACTGATATAGCAGAGAAATAGTGACTAACTTCTATTTCTTCTTAATTAGTCCCAAACATCTATGTATGCGAGAATATTCGCAATTCGTGTATTAACCAGTTAGCTGCTGCGCCTCCTTTTCAGAGCGCGCACCTATATGTGTCACGAGAATCAAGCGATAACGAGTATACTCGTCAAACACAGTCAAGCACACTCGTCGCTGTTATAATATTTACAATTTTATTACTAGTATTTACTTGTTCACGCAACATTAACATGTACTACATACATAAAAGACGAAAAACGCAGGAAAAATCAAATATTAGGTCTACCGGAAAGTTCTGTCCGATAGTGTCACTTCAAGTTTCAATCCATATGCACATGTTGATTTGAGACATATATGACTATCTCAGTAATACAGCTAACTGTATTTACTTACGCATATCCGACGAGTCCTTCATCTTCAATTTAATTTGGCTCAACTTAACAGTTATGTGCAAGCTGAGAAAGAGAACGTTTTATGTTGAAATGTGGATTATTAATTCGTGGATGCAATTTTGTTACTGGCACTGTCGAGAAGGTGGGAGGGTAGAGTATCTTGAACATAGTAAACAAACCAGAATCGACGCATGAGTGAAGCAACTGAGTAATTTAATAATATACTGCACGGCGTTCGCCGAAAACTGCTCTTGATGAATTAGACTCGTCAAAGTCAAAAGTGACACATGAAATGAATGACGACCCCAACTCGTCATTGTTTGTCAAGGGGTTAAGTATAAAATTTAAAGTATAAGTTTTAAGGATAAATTCAAGTTAGATCAGAGGTAGCGTCCGAAGTGACGAAACAAATAAATAAATCAAAGATACAAAGAAAGATATACCGGATAAGAACTCCGCATAAGTTAAATACAAATCGTGAAGCAACTTCGAACACCCAACTTTACTGCAGTTCCGCGACAATAAAATGATAATACCTGAGATCAGCTCTGCACGTATGAAATTAGTATTAGGTCTACCGGAAAGTTCTGTCCGATAGTGTCACTTCAAATTGCAATCCATATGCACATGTTGATTTGAGACATATATAACTATCTCTCTTTATCGTTGCATTTACACGCATGTACTCTTCTAAATAAACTGAAACAAAGATGTCTCATGTCATTATTAAGTGAGACGCGATCGTGAAAACATGGCTACCGATGATAATGCCAGACCACATGCTGCTTTGGCGACTCGTCAGAAAATCGCAGAGCTAGGCTGAGAAATTCTATCGCATCCACCATACTCCCCGGACCTAGCACCCTCCGATTATCACGTGTTTCTCTCTTTGCAAAACTTTTTACAGGAAAAAAATTCAAAACTGAAGCTGATATCAACCAAGCACTAGTTAGTTCGTCGCCTCTAAAAATAAATCATTTTGTGGCGGCTACCTCCAGACCTGCCAGCAGAGGGCTCCTCTTCCCGCTAGTAGCCATCCGTTCCGATCCCTATATATACACCGAGACTTCGTCCTACCCTTACGTCTAAGGCAAGGGCCCGCTAGGATAGCCTTACTGATGAGTCCTCTAGCGGGCCCCGGAGGAAACGTCTCCCCACTCCTTTCCTTTTCCACGACTCTCGAACCGCCGCCAAAATTTCTTAAAAATGGCATTTACAAGTTGCCATCACGCTGGCAAGAAGTCGTAAGTAACGATGGAAAGTATATTCTACAATAAATATTATTAAATGTATGAAAATTCTGTTATATTTCAATTCAAAAACGGACAGAACTTTCCGGTAGACCTAATACTTATAAAACTTAAAAATTCAAATTGCTGCTGTAGAGTGGTATTCACCACACCAATATCGTGATTCTTTTCTAATCTTATTTTTATAACAATGTAAATACATTCGCGTAGGATTGGCCTCAAAATATTCTAAACATCTTGAAATTTGAGAATACGTTTTCGTTTTCACTAAAATTACAGTTCAAATAGCCAATGCTCACTACTCTTTACGCACGACGAGTATACTCGTCAGGACACGATATACTGCCACTTCTCCATGACGGATATACTCGTCAAATACAGCAGACTGGTTAAGATAATGAATAGATACCGATTTTATGCACTGATGCAAGTCTCCACAGAATTTCATATAAGTTTCTTTCTCTACCACATCCAACTAAAACTAGAATTTCTTTCGGTTCTGCTCGTCCATGGTATGGGCACAAAAATAGAAATATGCATAAACTTCCGCAATATCGAATTTCTAGCCCCAAAATAAGGTGCTGGCAATCTTGCGTTACCTGATTCCAGGGGTTAGCTGCAGCAGACTCCATTTCGCCCCGAATTTGCAAATGCAAGGAACCGTAACGAACTGTTTGGAATCTACCCGAAAAATAATTTCCCCGGAGTATACCGACAATTTTTGCATCTCTGAAAACTTCGTATCCAAAGGGAACGAGTTCACGCAGAGACTCGAACTAATGGTTTCCGCATGAAATTCATATGTTCGTCAAATCATTCCGCAAAATCTTTCCTGAAACGCAACAATCACCGAAACGTGCTGCTTTATGACATCCGTTCGTACCACTATTCATTAGCGAACATCCGGTATCGATATTTCTCCTGGCTAGTGGAATATCTCGTGGAGGACAATGTGATGAATCGAACGGTACGCGGTGGAGAGTAATAATTCTTTCACGTGCCCACTTCCACGGAAACATTCTGAGATGTAAGCGGCTGAAACTTTTCAAGTTTTGTATTCAGCTTTAAATTTCATTGAGCGACCAAAGTGAGCTTAATAGGGAAAGTAATCCCGGGTATGCTCAGAGTGATGAGGGGGTTGGTGGGACAGAAAGAGAGAGAGAGAGAGAGAGAGAGAGAGAGAGTGAGAGAGAGAGAGAGAGAAAGAGGGGAGATGGAGAGCGGAAGAGTTGGCAAAGGGGAGTGAATGAGAGAGGGGAGTCGAGGCCTGAAAGTGATGGGGGTAGAGGAGAGAGGGAGGAAGAGATGGGAGAGAGCGCGAGAGAGGAGTGAGTGAAGGAGCGCGAGGGGGAGGGTGATCTCGGTGTAGAAAGAAAAGAAAGCGTGGATTTTGTACACGGTGTGCTGCTGGCCACGAAGCCAAGAGATCGCACGGCCAGCAAGTGACTTCTTATTCCAGCAAATTCATTAAAAGTTTGATTCCGTTCCCCGCTTCGGATGTACCCAACGTCGTCGGCCACCCCTGCCACCGCCCCTTTCCATCGACCCCCACCTCTTCGGTCACGGTCCCACTCCAACGAGCTCTTCTTTTATTCCGTTTAGACGGATAACGACGTCTGATTCATTCCGATCCTTCTCGTCATTATTCGATAAACTTTTAATTGCCGGCATACACAACGAGCGAACGGATTTCACCGGAAGTAAATACGGGCTGCGAGCCGGCCGCAATTACAGCGGACATTTATCGACGCGGCCGTCTACTTGAACCCGTCCTCTCGCGGGGCAGACGTGAATGGTTCTCGAAATCGCATTGTACGCGTAACATTAAGTTTCATTCATAATTACGGTGCCGTGTTTCGAGTGGTTAATGGCCGCCATTATTCGCGAACTTTCGTTTACGCGAACGGCATACGGTTATTTCGGCTTTTTTCCTACCCCCCTGCCCCGCCTCCTGTCCCGGTTTGCCCCAGACGATGCTGCCGTAACAATGGAGTGGCCGCGGTTGACTTAATGGTCGCTAACGAGACACATAGACCAGTAATTATAGCTTTCCGTGGTGGCGGCGAGAAGGCGCAGTTAAGGATTTTCCCGTTTATTCTGGGTAATGGCGTTCCTTTTTTTTTCAAGCGATTGGTGTATTTGTTTTATCGAGGGGAAGCAGTTTATTGCCATGTGGAAAGGACGGTATTTATCGTTCGGCTTTCTGTTATTTAAGAACGTGTGCTTTTTATCGAGTCTATCAATTCTTTATTTTTCAGCAACGGTAAAATTGCTTTGTTATTTGAGGGGTTTCTTTAAATGTACAGGGTGTAACGGTAATATTCGGATATTCGGATAATATTCAGACACCTTTTAAAACGTAATAACTGTTTCAAAATTGAACCAAATAATTTGCATTTCATTAACCCTTTTTCGCTACGACGGTTCAGTCCGCCGTAGCGCCCCTCCTGAACGGAACCACCCGCCGAAATTGTGCACATTGCGCGTGGATAGTGTATTTGGGAAGAAAAGGGATTTTTCTTTAAAACAATATAGTTATAATTTCTGCATAAGATATAAAGTTATTTAATAGGTGAAAAAAGTTTCATTAACAATGGAAAAAGTGGAGAAATAATATATAATATACAGTAATAAAATAAAACATAATATTCATAATACACAAAACATAATACATAATAATTAGTCCTAAAGTTAGTACTTTCGATTTTCTATCCCTTTATGACATGTAACACAATAATAATGGGAAATGCAGGTAGAACAAATATAACTTGAATGGTGTGTCGTTTATTTCGGACTGTCGTTTGTTTGTTTCGCCAAAAGATTCACGCAATAGTAACAAGAGGCGGTGCAGTCCAAAAATTAGGTCGCGATTTTACCAGCATGTCGGATATATCCGGCGTTCGTCCCCAGAGGGCGATCATGTGGATGTCGGATATATCCGGCATTCGGCTCCGCGAGTGTTCATATGGATGACGGATATATCCGTCGTTCGGAGCGAAAGGGTTAAGAGCAATTTACTAGTCAACGTCGAAAAAATTGTTTCCAAAAACTGTAATTGGTTGTAATGACAAAATGTATAAAATGTTGTGTTCCCTAACAACTCTAATCTGAAATCAATAGACGTAGAATCAAACTGCAGGTATTGAAATATGTAAGAATCTACGGATTTCTTATAATTATTGACCGAAAGTCATGGAACATTGGAGCTCATAACGATGATTAAATGAGATAAAATGATTTCACACATTGTCTAGTAAATCAGTCAGTATAATACCTTAAAATAATTCAAGGCATTTGTTCAAATTTTGAAAAAAATTACGGCATTCTAACGAGTGCTTGAATACTATCGTGCACTTACCGTTTCGATCAAAGTACTACATTTCGAATGTATAGTGTGTCCCAGCTAAGTCTAAATACATAAATATCTTCTTTATCTTGAGTGACATGAGAAATGTTTTGATTGATTTCAAAAGACGTACGCAGGAACATTATTTTATAGTCTCTTCTTCTGAGTTTTTTTTAACAAACATGTTCTTGCTCTTCTTATTACATGTTCCAAATTAGTGATTTAGATTAGAACAATACGGCGATTCTCATAATTATGTCATCACCCGAAAAGGCGAGATTCCTGAGGTTATTTGAAGTAACCTTTTCCTCAGCGAAAATGCAATTCGTGGCTTTATTTACGAGTTATTAACGAAGGACACTGGCCAATGAGAGGCGAGATCAGCTGCCGCGAGGCGGTCGAGCCAATCAGCAGAAGTAAGCTTCGACCGCTCGTTGGCTCGGCCGTTTCGCGCCAGCTGATCTCGCCTCCTATTGGTCACTATTTTTCGTTAATAACTCGCAAACTCGAATTGCATTTTTGCTAAGGAGAAAGTTACAACCGGGTAATTCCTCATGCAAATATTAAACAATAATGTAGAATAACATTATATCATTTAAGGCTCCGTCTTCGAGAAATATTAGATTGAAAAAATAATAATTATTAGATAGGAATCAAGTGGCGCGTCTGGTCATGGCATATCGATTCTACTTCTCGTACAAACTGCACGAACTTGGCGCATCTTCCATCTCAGTTTTCTTGAAAACGCAGCCTTAAATGAAAAAATATTATTCTTTCTTTTCGATTTAGTTTTGAATGTAGAATGTCCCTTCCACCGATTCTACCACCGATTTATTACTATCACTGACCACCCTGCAAAAAAAGTATATGCTGTCTGACAGAAACATACCAACGCGTGAACAAAATTGAAAAACATGATCATAATCATATGATGAGCGTTCGACGCATGTCTTAGTTATTCGTACCACAAGTAAAATATCGACGCGTTCGTCAAATTTGAAATTGCTAGAGTATATAGAACATGTATCAAGTTTTGCAAGTCAATAAAAAAAAATAAACGACGATCAGTCAATCTATCGAACACAATTCAGGCAATTTCAGTGAGTGGTTTTTGGTGATGATTGAACGACTACGGCCGCATTCTTTACTTTCGCGTTGTGCATCTGTTTTGTGGTAATATTATGTGTGACACGATGTTTATAAACATTACAAATTGTATAACAGTTTTAGCAGAACTGGTTTTCATTTTAACTCTCCCAACATCTGAAACAGAAGTGAAAATGCGATCATCAATTTTTTCGAAGGAACAATAAATGTTTCGAGAGCAGCGCGATTCGTATATGGTAAAAAATTGCATTCAAAGATAAATTGATGCATCAGTATTCGATGATTGATCCATTAGCGTCATACGGCCGAGCGTTTCGGGCCACAGTATATTAATAGCCATTTCCGCGGCCGAAATGTGGAATCGAGGGAACGAAAGTCACGTATCAAACCACCGTCGTCCTCGAAATCGAATAAACATCGTGAAATAGTTCGTCTCGCAGGCCGATTTTTCATCGCCGCCCCCCCTCCCGCCGGATAAATATCGCCAAGAATTATGTATTTACTCGATCGTGGCGCAATTTGTGCGCGCGGACGTATCGAATATCGATATATCGAGGAGCGTTCGGGCGGTTCAACTCGGCTCAACTCGGCTCAGCTCGGTTCTGCTCTGCTCTGTTCTGTTCTGCTCTGCTCTGCTCTGCTCTGCTCTGCTCTGCTCTTAGTTTGACTCGGCTGAAAGATCGCGAAGAAGCGGATCCGAAAACTCTACATGGGAACGCTAAAAGTCAAGGGACTTCGTTTGAGCGTTCCAGCCGGCACGTGTTCGGGACGTTGAAGCAGCGAGAAAGAACGTGCCCGTACCTTGCTGCTTTTATTACACCGACTTTCATGGCCCGTGACAAAATGTTATCTGTAATTGAATCGCTAATATGTCAGCCGTAAATTGCTGCCGTTTCTTATTCCCTCGCGCGTGACGAACATCCCGGATATTCTATAGCCCGTGAAATCTACTGTTTTATGTCAATTGAACGCGCCGCAATGAACACTTCAGAATCAAAACTCGCAGACGGTACACAGATTACGATGGAATTAACGATATTTCGAGATATTTGCGACTGTTGTCTTCGATTATATGCCGACGATCAGAATTTATAGCTATTTTAAAATTTGTGTTCGTTCACTTATCGTTGCATCTGTTCGATAGCAATTAGCGACCACTTGTGGGATTACAATCTATAGGGTTCTGGATGTAATATATAGGTTGTTTGCTTAACTATTGCCCACATCTTTTGTGCACTTCTGTTAATCTGACTAAAAAATGTTTCGAATAAGTGTTCATCAGTTCCCTGTTTGTTATACGAGAAAATATTTAATTTAAGAAAGATTGTTATTTTTTCGATAAAAAATCGGGGACACCTTAATATTTTTTAAGTGGCATTGCATATTTTTGACTTCACATTAATGTAATTCGTAACACGACCTGCGAATGATCTTGAACCGAGAAATTTCAGTTCAGAGAATATAGTCATTCTTAGTTCCATTTATGTCAAATAAAATGTACTCATCATTCAGTGCTGGAAGAATAATTGTCGTTGGTTAATCTGTTGTAGTGGAGACTAGGGTTGAAAGTGATAATTTGACTTTGAACTACGATTACACAAAAACTATTATTTTATGACAAAATATTACATAGATATCCGACATTTTTTAACCGAGATATCTTCGATTTACAACAGGTAATGTTTAAGTTACTAACAAACAATAGAGGCCGAAAAATTTGTTTCAACCGTCCTATAGCCTGGGATGATTGTGAAATGACATGTGGTCGGTAGTAAAACAATATTTTAACTTGCAAGTGGCAACCACTGTTTTAACCCTTTCGCTACTACGGACCACTATAGTGGCTTTCCATTTGGTGCCACTGAGGTACTACGGACCACTATAGTGGCTTTCCATTTGGTGCCACTGAGGTACTACGGACCACTATAGTGGCTTTCCATTTGGTGCCACTGAGGTACTACGGATCACTATAGTGGCATTCCATATGGTGCCACTGAGGTACTACGGACCACTATAGTGGCATTCCATATGGTGCCACTGAGGTACTACGGACCACTATAGTGGCATTCCATATGGTGCCACTGAGGTACTACGGACCACTATAGTGGCTTTCCATATGGTGCCACTGAGGTACTACGGGCCACTATAGTGGCCCTCCATAAGATGCCACTGAGGTACTACGGACCACTATAGTGGCTTTCCATATGGTGCCACTGAGGTACTACGGACCACTATAGTGGCTTTCCATTTGGTGCCACTGAGGTACTACGGATCACTATAGTGGCTTTCCATAAGATGCATTATATTGCATAATGTTATTTCCTCTCATACTGTAAATTAAAGAGCGCATGCTAAGACGTTATAAAATACCCTGGAATACCCTTTATTTATAAATACCCTGGAATACCCTTTATTTATAAATACCCTTTGGAGAAAAATTTTTTCGTTCGAAAAATTCATTCAATTCAAACTTCCGACTTCCGCTGACGATCGCCGTCGCGTAGCGTGCAGTGATGTCGCAGCGCTCTGTTCAGCAGAAGTACCGCGACGGAGAATCCGCCCGTAGCGAAAGAGTTAATATCACTAGTGACAACGTTACGCCAAATCGGCACTGTATCAATAATAGTGACTCGAAATCAAATTGATTCCTAATCAATTAATGTTGACATGATGTCAAACCGACTCCATTCCAATAGTAATAACACTAGCGATACGGAAACAATTTGACGTCGAGTCACCATTAATTGATAGGGGTCAATTAGACTTCGAGTCATCACTACTGATATGGAGTCAATTTGATTTCAAGTCACCATTATTGATATAGAGCCGATTTGTCGTCAAGCCAGCATTAATTGATACGATAAGTCACCATTACTGATGCAGAGTCAATTTATCGTCAAGTCACTACTATTGTATTGATACGTAGTCAATTTGACGTACATCACCATTAGTGTTAGGAGTCAATTTGAGGTACGTCACTACTTTAAGGTTAATAAAAATCAACATTCGCAATTACATGTTATTCTCATTTTCTCCTTCGCTCGATGACTTCTTATTCTCTTTGTTCTCTGTTTTATTCATAGTCTGCTTGCAATTTATTTATTTTTCCGCAAATGTCAACTTAATTGGTCACTGACATGGAACTAATTGTAACGATCCTTTCAATTCCGATCATGGTTGTGGACTGAGTGAGATTACGAATTCTCGCTGATTAAATGCTTAAGAGCGTTAAGTGACGATGAGTTTTACATTTACTCCCCCTCTCATTACTTGCATACAAGATATGTAATCGCGACAATCGTTGCAATGTTACCTTCTGTCACGATTCCCCCTAATACATAAGAATTTCACTTCGTGATAAAGCCGTACAACGATCAAGTAACGTTATGAAAACTTAAGTAATTTAAACATTTATCGATTTCCTGCTTCTTGACGCTCGCGTGAAATTTATAAATACAGAAATAAATACACAAATTTATAAGGAATTTTATAAGAATGACCTTCTTGAGAAAGGATGATAGATTATACAAGGTGTTCGGAAAATCGTAGTATAACCTGCATGGGGATGATTCTACATGCAAAAATAAGTTGAGAAAGAGGAATATTTTTTTATTTAAAGCTCTGTTTTTGAGAAAAATTAGTTTGAAAAAGTAATACTATCGAATAGAAATCAACTGGCATCTGATCATGATATACGAATTCTACTTCTGATCATATTAAAAGGCACGCGAATTTGACGCATCTTTCAACTCAGTTTTCTCGAGAACGGAGTCTGAAATAAAAAAATGCTATTCTTCTTTTTCGACTTATTTTTGCATGTAGGATCATCCCCTTGCCGGATGTACCACGATTTTCCGAACACCCTGTATATCAAACAAAATGAACTAATCACAATGTCGCTAACAATTTGAATCGACCTTCTACGTTGCATTTATCCCGATCGTGTAGGCGTTAATTTATCGTATTATCATATTAAATGGGTTGCTCATTACATCACTAATATGCTGTTTGCGACGCTGTGTTCATGCTAATATATTAAATTAATCGAATATATTAAACCAATAACCTCAACTATCGATACAATGCTGGCAACACCAAAGCAAGTTGCAAGCAATAATGATTTGCGGAACATGCAAACACAACGCGATTCATCATCGCCTTTAAAAATAATTAATTATTAATTATTTGAAGACAATTAAGTAAAAATTTCACTGATCTATATTTTCATTTTTTTTTGTATTAAAATTCACGGAGGAAACAGAGAGCTAAAATCGTCAAAACGTGGATTTAATTCATGTCATCATTGTTTCTGTGATTGTGAAAAAAACGCTGCAAGTCACAATTTAAAAAAATTTATATGTTTATGCATTAATTAATCTCTAGAATATACGATTTACCTATTTATCAGAAAACAAATTGTGAAAACTAATTCGACAGATTGAAAAAAATAATGTAATCTGAAACACTACTGATTTTAGTGATCGAAACTTTGAATGACAATATTTCGAAATTAAAATCATGTAACACAACATGATTCTTTATAACCATAGATGTATGCACTATTCATTATGAAACAAACTACTTAATATGTTTTTGGGGTCGTGGAATTCAATTTTGGTAACGATCTCTGTGAAGAATAATTGTATGCACAGTTTTAAATAATTGATTATAAAATTTATAAGAATTTTGACATAAAATTGATTATCAGAATCGGATTATATGACTCAGAGAACGTATAAAACTGTTTGTAATGTACCTATTGTAATATATTATATTATAGTCATGAAAATCGGATTCTACGATATCGGTCTTATAAAACAATTTCTGTTCTAGTGTTTCTATTGTATGATAATATGTAATAGTATATTAATAATATTTGAATAATATTGTGTTTAATTTTATAACTATCTATCATATTCTACTAGAATCATTTATATCTTTAATTATCTCACGGAACTGCCTAAATTCATGTCACCGAATGTGGCCAACAAGGTTTAGTCTACTAATTTCATCAAAAGGGTTCTTAGAGTGCATAAGTGAATTTTCAACATTGTGTAATTAGTCTTGACCAAACGGTTCACTATAAAGCGACATTATTTTGACAAAGTTAGTTGGAACTGCTGATTTACTGGTTACAAGTTTATTACTACAACTTTTGAATTGACAAATCTTGGCAAGAAATGTTTATTCGAATACCTTAAATATATGCTCTATTTAACACCTTTAAACAAATTTCATCATGCCGACATGTAAACTACACTTTGTGTGTGTGTATGGGATTAAGATATTTATACCATAATAATTATTACACGAATTTATAACTAAATATATATAATATTAATAATATTAAAATTATTATTATTAAATATTATCATATAAAATTAATAATATTAATATAATATTAATAACATTAAAATTATTATTATTAAATATTATCATATAAAATTAATAATATTAATATAATATAAAACATAATTATATATTAGCGATATAATTGAACGAAGTTGGACAATTTAACGAAAAGAGCGCGAGCTCTCAAGGACGTGCGTTTATCTTCGTCTTCGACGCTCTCTAAAAAAGTATTCTTATAACAAAATTTAATACAGATACTGTAAATTCTCTTCAACTGACCCTCAGCTTGTAAGCAAAAATGGACAATTTGGGAAGAGGAGATGCGATCATTCGAGCCTCGCGACTCCTTTTTATAGCCGCCGTTTATCAACAATTACAAAAACGAGTCGCGAGGCCCGAATAACCGTATCTCCTCTTCCAAAATTATCCATTTTTATTTACAAGCTGAGGGACAATTGGAGAGAATTTACTGTACTTTGGAATGCACAACGAAAATTATAGTGACCTTTATTAAAATTGAAAATTGAATTCTGACGATTTTAACCTATTGTGCAGCCCGGCGATATTTCATACTTTGTACAATACTTGTACTTTATCAACAACAGTGTGATTCACTACAGTGACTTACACTTTAAAAAAAGACGACATTCGTGAAAGCCACTATTGTGGCGTACATTAGTTAAGAGGTTAACACGTTCCGTGCCACGTGTACCATCGATGGTACACGCTTGCATGTTTACTTAGTGAACTGAACAAATTGTTTACAAGAAATTTAGAACCGAAGAATCAATTTCCACCGCAAGAATGGGCGTTGATAAGTTTTTGTTACGTTGTTATGTGTACGAGAATTAATAATTGCACGTAATACATCAAGTTTTAGTAAAATATCAAAGTGTGAAGATTCGAGTAAAAAAAGCTCGGCACGGAACGTGTTAACATAATTGAAAAGCACCGCACAAATTAAGATATCCTCGCCGTGTCTCAAAATCGTTTTCGTTTCGCCTCTTGCGCGTTTCTTGCACAGATTCTGAGTTTAGCGACATGGAAGCACACATTTCACCGGCATCGGGCCATTAAGTGAGCAATGGATTGAGCAACGTTACAAGCAACGTTACAATCTCTCGACGCAAGTTTATCATTTTCAATGGAGCTGTTTTGCAAGATCACCTGTCTACGCCATTAGTTACGTATTCTACCGTCTACGAGAAATCGCGTATACACATCGGAGTATCGTTCATCGTTGCGATAACCCAAGGCTGACGATCCCTCAAGTATTCACCGGCAGCGGCGTTCATTGATGCTCGGCAGTGACGCGGATCGTGGATCGACTTGTAGGACGATGGGCCCGTGTTTTTTGCCGATGATCCGCAAGTCGCACGTTCCTTTACTTACTTGCTCGCAAGATATACGACCGGCCATATTTCTCTGACATCTCCTCCGGTTCGCATCCAGTTTTATTTATAAACTGCCTCCGAATCCCGGTCTCTCGGTCGTGGAAAGTAGACGGCGCCGTGCAACCCTCCCCGGTTACGACATTTCGTACGGTGTTTGTTCCCATATCGGTAACGCTTCGCATGCTGGCTCCCTCGGGAGTGACCTCGCGGTTATGGGCGACAGTTCGTCAACGTTTTTCCCATCCCAGGTGTCCCCCTTGTCTAGGAGACCACTTACCCGTTCGTATTCCGAGTCGCCGACACAGATAAGTAGAAACGGGGCATTGAGTTTTTATTGCACGGATCATTCCGCGGACGATGTTTGTCTCTTCGAGACACGAAATCGGTTTCGTGCGGCTTCCAGTGAATTTAATCGCGAGCTTGTCGCGATGCTTTTACGATCCGCCTTGTTTTTGGACACGAGTCTTCGTTCTGCTAACCGCTCTGACATGGTACAGGCTGATTAACATTTCTGGGTCTGATCTAAGAAGATCCTCCGATGCATTTAATACGTCCGAATCACCTTTGTTGCAGTTCGTTACAGTTTTATATTATGTGTCGTGCAATTATGAAATGCTACAGAGAAATTTGACGAATTGGCAGCTTTCTCGAATTTGGAACAGGAAACCTCTTATACAGGATTTTTCAAGCACGTCCGACAGCCTGGCAAAAAACATGTTTCGAATGAAAGTTGATCAGCGTTTAGTCGACTACATATTGAAGTACGACGAATTTCCAAAACTATTGTCTTTCGACTTGACATTTTAACCTTGACAGAACTTTCCGAGTAATGGTGCAATTAACCGTTGCAATTCTTATTTTCGATATAGAGATAATCCCTATTGGCTCGGAGAACATAAGTTTCCGGATAAATTTATAAGAAATAATCTCTGTTGTTCAAACCTAAGTAAGTATAGCAGCTCGTTGAATTCATTTTTCCATCAGCAATATCCTTACGAAGTTAAAAATACAGGATGCCATTTAAAAGAAGTCAAGATCTCCTTTACTGTTAGTCGAAAAATAATAGTTTTGGATATTTGTTATCTTGCAACGTGTAGTCAACTACATACTGATTAACTTTTATTGGAAACATTTTTTTGTCAGACTATCAGACTATTGTATTTCATCGGATTTTGAAAAAAATCATTCCTTTTTAAAAGATGTCGGAATAGTTTAGGAAAACGGAAAAAATCGGAAACGAATTTGATGAAACAAAAATATAAGATTAAAATTAACTATTCACACGAGGTTTTATCTTGTCGAATACTATTCGTCCCATGCGAATATAATTTTATTAATGTAATATAATGGAGGACGTCTCTCTTGCAGCTATCGTTTTATTCTGCCTAATTACCTCAATTTACGCGCTGCTTCCTCGGAAACTGTTCTTATTTGTCGTCTTAGTCTCTAACGAGGTCCACGCGAAGCAAAAAGTTTATACTCTACAGGCTGTTTCACTAATTCTGTTACAAAGCAATATCTTCGTTACCGTTAATGATGCTCAGAAATGCTTTAACCCTTAAATGCATAGAGTCCCAAAAATGAATCAATAACTTTTTGCGCGGATACCCGACAACAGTTTTGATATCGATACATTTGGCTGAATGGCAGTGATTCCTTTGTCCATTGACTTATCAAAAATTAACTAAAATAATGACATTTGACTTCAATATTTGTATCTTTCTGACGTTATACCAATTGGCGCGCATTTTTGATAGCGGGTTCATTTACGTACTTTTGGAAGTGGATTATTTAGAAATATTTTGGTGTATTCGTTAAACAAACAATATTTTCTAAAGGTAAGGCTCTTATTTATTAATTTGCTAGTACTTTTGTCTATATTCCGTAACTATCATGTGTATGGAGGGCTTATTTCGTGTTGATGCAAAAATGGGACAACATGCACTAATGGTAATAATTACGACATGTATTTAGTACTATGCTTCCTTTATTGGTTTGTTGGTTTTGTTTTGGTGTGGTATGCATGTGGTTTATAATTTTGTTATAGATATGTCATACTAACTAAAGAATTTTTATGTCTATTTTGCATAGTGTACCAAAAATGAATCATTAATATTTTTCAATAAAAACCCTATAAGATATGACTTATAATTTTTTTTAATATTTTTCCCGATTTCCACTCATTTGAAAAATTATAACCCTATTTTTTAAATAAAATTCATTAATTCATGCATTTAAGGGTTAAAAACAAATTGTATGGTTCGAAGGGGCACATGTTCTAGTGCAAATAAAATTTCTTGAACATCATATTTGTCGAGATTTCAAGGTTACCTTCGTTTCTTTTAAATTGGATTACATATTTCTATCATTATATCATGATAGCTAACATCAAAACGAATCCAACAGCTTGTAATACCACGACCTTCGCGTTGCCTTGACTACAAAAAATCTTAAAACGTTCAACAATGGGCACGAATAATGAAATAACTACAACAGAGACATGACGAATGAACAATTCGTTGCAAGTTATTTGCATTGATATTTGCTCATTCGTTAATTCGATTACAAATGTTAATTCGGTCGCAAATCTGCGATCAGTTGGGACGTTACAGTGGCAAAAACTTGTCCAATTCTTTCTTTCACATCGCCACGTGCTGTCTGTTTCGTCGAAACAAATTTTCCTTCAGTAAAGACCCACAAACAAAATCGTAGGACTAATATTCGTCGAATTTAGCGGCTAAGAAGTTCAACTTTTCCTATCGATCTGTTTGGAAATGATTTTTCATTGTTCGTCTCTCTGTTGTAGTTAATTAATTATTCGTGTTCATTTCATAACGTTTTATTTTATCAAACGTTTTTATTATCACGTGATGATCGTGATATTACAGATCGTTGGATTCGTCTCAAGCCATTTAAAAAAAACATCGACATTATTTGCATCACAACACGTGTCCCTTCGAACCATACAATTTATTTCTAAAACATTTCTATGTATTATTGACGATTAACAGAGTCACTACTTTGTAAGAGAGTTAGAGAAATTACAAGGTGTTCCAAAAGATACTCAAAATCGGGAAATGAAGGGTTCCTGAGATCATTTGAAGTAACTTTTTCCTTAGCGCAAGTGCAGTCCGCGGCTTCGTTCAGGAGTTATTAACGAAAAACACTGACCAATGAGAGGCGAGCTAGGCCGACTCAAGGCGGCCGAACCAACGAGCTGACGAAGTCCAGTTCCCCTCATTGGCTCGATCGCCCCGCGCCAGCTGATCGCACCTCTCATTGGTCATTGTCTTTCTTCAATAACTTGTAAACAAAGCAGCGGATTTCATTCGCGTTAAGGAAAAAGATACTTCAAATGACCTTCGGAATCCCTCATTTCCCGATTTTGAGTAACTTTTGGGACAGCCTATGTTCAAGCAATCCGGTTCCTCAAACATTTACCGAATCCAGCAACATTCCGCACGATTCGTGTTTCATAAATACACCATGAAACGATTTTTGCAAAAAAACAATATCAAACACCGCGAACATAGTTCCTCATTTAGAGGCGAGCGGTCGCTTTTCAGCGGGACGTTTCGGTGCGACTCGTTGAAATGTATTTACCTCCCAGCGAGAAAAACCGGCCGCAACAGCGTTTTCGCAGCTTTAGAATTCCAGTTTCAAGTCGAGGCTCTCACGCAGCGTTGGCTTCCTTGTTTGGGCTGCGAATCTCCCATGGCCGCTTTTCGTGTGACACCTCGTCAACATTTTTTCGCTCGCTCCTCTCCGCACCGATACGCGGCTGTCCGTTTGACCGTCGATCAATTTATTTGACACCTGCCGGCCATAGAACAAACAAGGGTCATCGCGTCGACATTCGAGCCCACCTTCGAGAACAACGGGTCTCGACGGGGGCTTCGTCCCTGGGATATTGATCGTGCTGTTAGGCAATTAATAATTTCCCTTTACGGGCATTCTTTTCCAATAGAAAGTAAAGCCCCGTGGAATGTTCAACGATTTGGGAACGTCCGGTATTTGCTGGACAGCGGATCGCAGGCCCGCGTATGCATATTCGATCTTCTCAAATATTTGATGTACTTTGCATATTAACTGACGAACTTTCGTTACACGAGCTGGGTGGTAAAGCACCGGCGAGAATGTTTTCGCGGAGTTAAACATTTTCAACTTGCTCGTTCAGAAATACTTCATGGGGCGCCGGCACTTTTTAATATCCGCGAATTTCGTACCTGCATCGAAATTGGCTGAAATAAATAACACGTGTATGCTGGGGTTTTAATTAAAATTTTTTTGATGCCGATCGACCGGTTTTTCTGATTCGGCGCTTCATAAAAATGTAATTGCTCTAAGTACACTTTATTCGTGCGGTGCATTTTTCAAATAGCCACCGTAACGTCATCCATTATTTGCGCGTAAACACGAACTTACGATTTGATTGCAGTGTCCAATTCGGGCGTACTTCGTTCGATGTAGGAAATATTCAGTTTTGCAAAGATTGGGTTCGATGCAATGTCTAATGAGCGAGCAATAAATTGGGTATTTGTTGAAAAGTCGAGTTGATCGTCAAAAGTTTGGTGAAATTTTGTCGAATGATCGCAAAATTCTTTGCTTTCCGTCAATACAGAACTGTTTGCTTTGCTTTGCAGTGTATTTCTCAAAGAAACACGATATTTCTCCGAGTTGCAATACACGGTACTAGCAAATATAGTAGATCATCGCGTTTGTTCGCTATCCGTTTCGCTTACACACTGTTTGCTCACCGGATACGTTTACTCGGATCTGGCTAGTAATGTATTATAGAGCGAGATCCCCATCAGCTATGACTCTGATCAAACAAACAACAGCGATCGATTGTTAGACACTCAAATTTGACGTTAGCGTTGGAGGGGGGCGGCGCATTAAGCTGAAAATCAAATATTAGTAATTTTCCAAACAAAATTTTTGAAGAAATATACCTCTGAAGTATCTTTTTACACGGAAACGATTTGTGTAAAAATTAATTTTACAGCTTCCAATTTTGAGTAACATAAAAATTTATTTGCGAAACAATTATCGGATTACGATATACATACACAATTTTCTTCTATATCACGTACACGAAACGTGATAAAAATTTCAACTTGAAAAATTCATTTCTGTTCGAGTTATTTTGATTTTAACATTTTGATTAACTGCACTGTAGTGTATTTTATGGAATGAAAATGTTATTGCTATCCGTTGCAGTATATTGTTTCTCCCGATAATATTGCCACGGTTCCCTTTGTTTGTTATTCGCTCAGTAGAGGTTATCAAAGCCAAGGGTTATCAAATCTCTTATTAATTAATTTAAAATTTATTATTTTTTATGTTATATCTCATAGAAATATTCATCGTCAACTCAATTTCCGTTACGATGAAATACAAAAATTCATTATTTTGTACTTTGTTTTATTTGTTGTTTATGTTTACACATTATTTATCACCTCTACTATTGTTATGACAATGAAATAAATGTTTTCGTTCCTAATTCAAATAGTATTTACATTTATTACAAATTTTTTACCTTAAATTTCCCGATATGTGTAAGCGTCAACTTAAATACCGACGCGACTGTACCTAGCGAGATTACTCAAATCCATTATCCAACACACTTAAGATAATATTACGAATATATATATATATATATATATATAATATATATATAATAATAATATTAATCATAAATAACATGAATAATATGTAATATGTAATATATATATATATATATATATATATATATATATGTATGTATCATGTTATTTATGATTAATATTGTGGCGGCTACCTCCAGACCCGCCAGCAGAGGGCTCCTCTTCCCGCTAGTAGCCGATCCGTTCCGATCCCTATATATACGCCGAGACTTCGTCCTACCCTTACGTCTAAGGCAAGGGCCCGCTAGGATAGCCTTACTGATGAGTCCTCTAGCGGGCCCCGGACGAAACGTCTCCCCACTCCTTTTCCACTTTCACAACAAACCGAACCGCCGCCAAACTGGTGACCCCGACGTGATCAACACAACAACGCAATCTTCTGATCGACCTACAGCATTACCTGGAGACGACACGACAACCGAGAGAGGCCATGCTAGGACCGCAGCATCTACGACTCGATTCTGGTAAAAGGCGACTCACTGCCTCGCCACGACGACTGCACGAGCAACGAGTTCACAACCGACGAGCAACGCGCTCACGACAAGGATGAAAGCCTCCTGAAAGCCTCAGCATCAAAACGCGTGTCAAGTCGAGTAGAGCAATGAAGGCTCCTCCTTACGACCGCGTCGATGCCTATAAGGTACAGCAAAAAATGTACGAGTCGCAACAGATAAAAGTTCAGGCAGCTTCAGTAGAAATGCAGCACATCGTCATCGAGTAGGCCAACGAAGGCGATCGTCCTCCTGGGATCAGGATCAGGTAACGTTTGCACTACCTCGGGCATTAAAACGCGGTCAAGTCGAGTAGAGCTACGCAGGCATCCTTACGACCGCGTCGATGCCCACGAGGTATAGCAAACACCTAGCATGGAGAGGACCCCCATCTTAGATATCGTTATCACTGGCAGGGGGGTATGTGGCGGCTACCTCCAGACCCGCCAGCAGAGGGCTCCTCTTCCCGCTAGTAGCCGATCCGTTCCGATCCCTATATATACGCCGAGACTTCGTCCTACCCTTACGTCTAAGGCAAGGGCCCGCTAGGATAGCCTTACTGATGAGTCCTCTAGCGGGCCCCGGACGAAACGTCTCCCCACTCCTTTTCCACTTTCACAACATTCGAACTGCCGCCAAAATATTATTACATATTATTATATAACAGTCATATAAATATATATATATATTTATATAATATATAATAATATGTAATAATATTAATCATAAATAACATGAATAAAATAGTGAAGTAGTAGCGTGTACTTATTAAGGGACACCATTTTCATACCATGTCTCCGTGTTCCATGAATTAAATTGGACAATATGGAACAGTATGATCTTGCATAGAAGCAATAGTATTATATTCGAATGAACGTGTTTTTTTAACAGCAGTTTGTTATATAACGGTATTTGCGTGACTGGATTCATAAAGAATAATATTCAAAAGCATAGATAGAAATTCTCTGTTCACACGCACTATCTACTTTTATCGTATTATCTGTGCTACTGTCCCAAATAGGGGTCACAACCGAGCGGTGTTTCATATTAGGTACTTTCAGCTTATAGTCAATGACAAGATCATCGCAGTGCAATCGACACTTTTTACCGTTTCATACGCATCGAGGCAAAGTGATTAAGAAAAATTCTTTCCCACGTGTACGTCGAGAAAATTAATTACAGAGACTATTGGCAGCCGGATGAATGAAACGGGCGATCGATCGGTAGAGTTCGACACCGGAACAACCGTCGAAACTTTACAGCAGTTTTTCCGGGCATCTGATCCGCCGTTCGACAGTGTGTCTAATATGCTTCCGAAAACAACGCCGTCGCGCTTTCGGCGTTGCTCGGCGTCGACGCGACCCGTGACGCTTTGAAAATCGTACTTTCCCGGAGTCTGTGATGGATGCAAAACGGAACAACAAGATCATAGATGAATCCGGTTCCCCGGCGCTATTACGGTATTCCATCATTCTGAAACTCGCACCTGGGAAAGGTGATGGAACAGTCTCGGGGAGTTATGCAGATGGATCCGTTAATAACGCAGCCTGGGGAACGAGGGGAACGCAACTAATATGGCTGGGCCGGAAAACAACGAGACTCGTTGCCACGCAATAGTCTCTATTGCGAGTACGTACGCGGCGCGTTGCCGAAAGAGCTGCCGAAAGAGCCGCCGTGCCGCGCCGCGCCAGCTTGTTCTAACGCGCAAATGACAACGGTGTTGGCAAAACTGTGGCGCATGAACTTACAATTACCGAAATCCTGAATCTCGTCCGGGCTAGGGAAGAGTTCATTTCGCGCCTCGGCCAGCTCCGGAAGCGAAACGAGTTCGAGGCAGTTTCCGTTCTGTAATACACCGCCGAGCGCGCGCCGTGTAGTGTAACTTCATCTAATTAACTAATATTTATGCTACCCATCAAAAGAATTCGTTCCAGCGCGAGCAGCATTACACGGTTAACGGACTTTCGCTCTGTCAGTTGCCGCGTGCCGAACGTTTCCAAATATCCCCGGCCGCACCCGGGAATATTAGGTTTCATTTAGGACAGTTTAATTAGTTCAATTTGGAGATAGTCGCCGAGCGGCCGGACAATTTTTGCCTCGCTGCAGCTGCCGGTAATTGGTCGTCCTAACGGCACAGACGCCGCCCGCGTCGCACGATTGCAAACGGGATCCACTGGATTGTCGATCGGGATTTAATTCTGAATTATAGCGCAGAGATTTGTCGCTGTTTTATTACCGTATTGATTAATTCTCGGTCGAACGGAAATGTTTCTAATTACTTCTCGCGGTTTAATATGCTGCCTCGATAGAGATTTTGGTTGTTCAGATTTTACGATTTATGGACCACTGTTAGGGATTCCCCATCTGGGCTTCACGGCGTGGGCCAGGCACATGGGTCCTTGATGGCTAGGGTGTGGGCCTGTCACCCCGGTGGCGGAAACGTTAGTTTTCGGCATGGTAAAACTCATGGGTCCCGTCGACCGTTTTTTGGTGGTCCTCCGTAAAGGACTTATCCTTGATTTACGACCAGGCCGTTAGCGGGGTTGGGACCTGGACCACTCGGCGTAATTGCTTCCAGATGGGGTAGATTTCCAAATTTTCCCTTGAGGAGGAATCTCGTCTGGGGGCGTTCGCAGTACCCTTTCCAAAGGTCCCAACCATCTTCATTCTAACCAATTAGCGTTCGGTTTTGAGCCTGCCGTGATTGGGCAGTTTTTCCTCGCCGCCCACCCTTAAGTAAAGGTAGGGATAACCGAGGTGACCTCGTGGATGTCACACGGTTATTCGACAGTCCTCATCTGTCCATTAGACCTGATTCGTATTTAGACCTGATTTGTCTTCAGTCCTCATCTGTCCATTAGACCTGATTCGTATTTAGACCTGATTTGTCTTCAGTCCTCATCTGTCCATTAGACCTGATTTGTCTTCAGTCCTGATCTGCATTCAGTCCTGATTTGTATTTAGTCCTGATCCATCCTGAGCCGTCAGTGGATACAGAGGTCTCCCGGGAAGCTAATTGTTGGAGCACCCGGTTAGCAAAAATAGAGCTTTAGTCGGCACACTAACGTGCAAATTTCTCAAAGCTCGAACGATCGCAAGATCGACCGCGAGCATTTAACAACCACTGTTTTTTTTAGGTGCGGGGAAATGCCGTGGTTCGAACATTTATGAGATACGATAAGATCTTTTGAATGACCGAACGAATTTCTTTCACCCTTTTATTTTTACGTGTTGTCTTCATTGATTGATCGTATCTCTATTGAATTGTCCAAAACAGTGACAGTTTTCAGTAAACGTACAGAGAGTGTTCCATTTGAAATAACGCACTCAACTGTCTCCTAAAACAGGGCTCGGAAACCGAGCACGCAACTTCGATGCCGAGAGGGTTACGCCTCCTGACCACCGCCGCAGCGTCTCGCCTCCCCGCGTCAATGAATTGCTCTAATAACATCGTCAGGGATAAAGATTGCCCCAATCTGCAGCTCTCTCCTCGTAGTTTATCACTTGTTCAGCTGACCAATTAAAAAGTCTTTTCGAATCTAAAGCAATGAACAGAGACGAATAGAGACACACACGGCAGCGTCAGTGTATCTCTAACTCCCCGATGAAGCTAGCTGCAATGCTTGCGAAATGTTGAGACAATGCAGTAATTTCTCCCAGAAATGTTCGAAGGTTGGAATTGAAACCGGTAGATTTGAGAATACTGAGTCGCGATTCCTCGAGGCTCGCGGCTTGTTTTTATAGAAACTCGGAGTAGTCGGCAAAAGAAGGGAGCGGCCAGCATGTTGGTGTACATTAATACGAATACATAGTACTACTAGAATAAAAATGATGATTTAATTCTTTTCTTTCTAATCTTTTTGCCACGATTCGAAGGCGATTCGCAGGCCGCATGACATGATATGAAGGCAATTCGGAGGCTGCATAACACGATTCGAAAGCAATTTAGAGGTCACATGCCACGATTCGACGATTCACGTACCTAGTATCTACCATGTGTCTCTTTAGTTGCGCGGTTTTTCTTACCTGACTCCTTAGCGTCGACGTAGCAACGAATTACATAGGCGTAGGACTAGCACAGGGAAATTCGCAGCAATCCGAAATTTGGCATTTTCAGGAGAAATTCGTGACGCGTCAGGAAAACGTCGATAGATTTCCACATCATCCACGAGTACTATTGTTGATGCGTTTTTTCCCCACGTAAGCCTACTGCACTGTGTCGCGCGATAATTTCCGATCGACGATACCTTAATAAAATTTTGACAATTAAATCAAGAACTGTTTTCAAAATTGACCAGACATTATCGCGCGAAACGGTGAAACAGACCTACAGGAAATACCACTGACAAAAAGCTAACAACGTTACATGACCTTGAACGACTTAGATTTAGATCACTGCTTACATAAAAAAAATATACTTTCATTTTTTAAAAAACGAGGTCAGCTTGAGATCTCACAAGCTCGTCCGCTCAGAAAAAATTTGCGACCATTATAAGATATCCTCTTCGAAACAGGGTAGGGTTCATTTGAAACATTTTTTGAAACGAACTATAGTTTAGGAGATAATTGAGTGCGTTACTAACCTTGACACCTTGTATGTAACAGTGCCAACAGAAAATAATCTACGTGGAACCATGTAGATAGATTTGTTACAAATGTCGCATAATCGCGGATTACTTGTACAAAATGTCTTAACTTGTTCACCAATGTCTTAACTCTTTCACACTTGAACTCCTGAATTGTCCTTCAGCTTGTAAGCAAAAATGGACAATTTGGAAAGAGGAGCTACGTCTTGCGCCTCGTTTTTATAGTCGACGATAATCTACTATAAAAACGAAAACTGCAAGTCTCGAATAACCGTACCTTCTTTCCCCGAATTATCCATTTTTGTTTACAAGCTAATGGACAATCGTGGAGAATTCACTGTACAATGTAAAATGGCATTGATCGTCAGAAAGCAGGATGATGTCTGTATTATTTGATAAAGTTACTTATGAGTGTTATATTTTCACTTTTGAATCTGTTTCAAAGTTACTAGAATCGTTCCGGGTGATCTAAATTTGTTTCAAAATGTTTAGTTGCAAAAGTGAATTATAGTTCAAGCTGAAAACACGCGACGGGTTTTGCAGAATGGCATATAATTCAGCGGGGATGAAAATGTAGGTGCTATTTATCACTATTTGTTGTGCTACTCTGAGTGCATCAGTCCCGAACTCTGCCATTATACACTACTTTATGTATCGTACAAACAGAATACAGAATGTGTTGGTACACAAAGCTCTGTATGAAGCCCCATCTGTGAGCAGGACTGACTTAAGCCGCTCCAGAAAGGATCCACGTGGGCAGTTTCAGTCGCAAACAGAATGCAATTGTACGCAGTTGAATGCGACAAATCTGTGCGAAGTAGAAAATGAGATGTAGGTCGTGTAGGTTTATAACTAAACCTGCTTACATACTATTTTCTATTTTTAACATTCGCATTCTTCCGCTTCAAAGGAATGAGAACAATCGAGACAGTACGAATTGTTCCATCGCGTAAACAATAGTACAACATTGACGATGCTGTATTAATTGGCATACTGGTAACCAACGTCCGAGGATATGCGACAAATTATAAATTAACGTAATATCGATTTTCAAAGTTCCTGAGTTACATATGTCAAACTGATGTTGCTTATCGCATTTGTTCGTTAATAACAGTTCCTGATTATGTTCATATTCACGACCGTAAACAGCCATAGTTTTACATCCTGTTATTTCAACGATTAACATAATGTAAACGGTAGCAAATTAAAAAAAAGTATATTGTATCATACCATCGCCGTTGTTGGTGCTAATTGGAAGCTGTTAATCCATTAGCTACGGCTGAAATATCGATGATACATTACGTGTATACTAAAATTCTTCCACGTCGTTTTCACAGAAATCTTGCGAAGAAACATTTTTCGTAATTTAACTGTACCAGTCGTACAGTAAATTCTCCCTAATTGACACTCAGATTGTGCACGAAAATGGACAATTTGGAAAAAGTAGATACGATTATTCGAGGCTTACGGTTGGTTTTTATAGATATACAAACACGCTTGGCGATTTATTTATTACTTTTCTCCCTCATCATTTTTTTGAATAATGAATTATAAATTTTAAAGACTGACTTTATCTTGAAATTACAATTTTCAATGATCTCCAAACCGACAACTATTCGACTTCGATTAAATCAACATATAAATATTGTTTATAAATTCAAGGTAAAATGGCTTGCTGATTTCTAATCAAAGTCTGCGAACGTTTAGAGGAAATAATTTCTAAGACAAGCAAAATCTCTAAACCGACAACTATTCGACTTCGATTAAATCAACATATAAATATTGTTTGTAAATTCAAGGTAAAATGGCTTGCTGATTTTTAATCAAAGTCTGCGAACGTTTAGAGGAAATAATTTCTAAGACAAGAAAAATCTCTAAACCGACAACTATTCGACTTCGATTAAATCAACATATAAATATTGTTTGTAAATTCAAGGTAAAATGGCTTGCTGATTTCTAATCAAAGTCTGCGAACGTTTAGAGGAAATAATTTCTAAGACAAGAAAAATCTCTAAACCGACAACTATTTGACTTCGATTAAATCAACATATAAATATTGTTTGTAAATTCAAGGTAAAATGGCTTGCTGATTTTTAATCAAAGTCTGCGAACGTTTAGAGGAAATAATTTCTAAGACAAGAAAAATCTCTAAACCGACAACTATTTGACTTCGATTAAATCAACATATAAATATTGTATGTAAATTCAAGGTAAAATGGCTTGCTGATTTTTAATCAAAGTCTGCGAACGTTTAGAGGAAATAATTTCTAAGACAAGAAAAATCTACACATTGTTCTATAATGTCAATTAAAAATCGAGAGAAATTAAACGAGTAAAAGGACCATAAAGGATTCGGTCATGTTTCTCCCATTCTCCCTAATCGACGCTCAAATTATGCACGAAAACAGACAATTTGAGAAGAGAAGATACGATTATTCGAGCCTTACGGCTCGTTTTTATAGTTACCGATTGTTAACAACTATAAAAACGAGCCGCAAGGCTCGAATAATCGCATCTCCTCTTCCTAAATTGCCATTTTTGTGTACAATCTGAGCATCAGTTAGGGAAAACTTACTGTTTTTATCATATGAATACAAAAGATTTTAATAGATGTTTGATCACATATTTACGCTTCAGTTTAAAATAGGTTTGAATTTACAACATTATAACCGATCGTTAATATTGGACACACTTTAAACAACTATACTGTATATGCAAGCATACTGTATATGTAATCGATTGCCATATATGGAACTCTGGTATTAGGTCCGACAGAATTCGCGCGGTATAATTAAATATGGTAGCCAATGTAACACAATGAAAACGATAAATAGTATAAACATTGAACGATGACGAACGAATGCAATACCGATGACGCAGGCGACGTATAGGTGTACTAATAACATTATAACATATATTTCAGCTAACAAGGTATAATATTCTCAGAAATACAAACAAAAGAGGATTTTTTCATTTGTTACGACGCTTTGGTTATGATCTTCACAATCAAAATTTCATTACGCTGCATCATTCAATTATTTTTATTCAACAGAGCCACAATTCCGCTATCACTAAATAGTTATATACTATTATAGTAGTTACTATAATAGTTATATACTATAATAGTTACTATAATAGTTATATACTATAATAGTTACTATAATAGTTATATACTATATACTATATACTATATACTAAATACATGTATGTACACCAGTTACTATAATTAATTGCAATTTCGTGACCACTTGAATAAACGAGTTTCAATGTGTTTCGTTTTTGTATCTCGTAGTAACAAGACGTACAAGTTTACGCGGCAGAAGAAAAACATTTTTTCCTTGATTAATTATATTCTTTGGTGATAATATCGTACTTTTAATGGAATTAAATGAAAAGATAATTATTTCTGATCGTCACACATAATCGTCCACATGTAAAACTCTGCATCAGCAATTCCATATTTGGAATTTCATAAAGTCGAGCAAATGGTAGTTTGTTACTAAGAAAAAACACATCTCTATAAACGCACTAAAAAGATATTTTACAACAAATTTAGAACGGAAGAATTAATTTCCACCACAAGAATGGTTCATAATAGGTTCGTTGCATTGTTATATATACGATGATTAATAATTATATATAATATATCAAGTTTCAGACAAAAAATGTCAAATGGCCAGAGTGACAAGTAGAGTAAAAACAGCTAGGCACGGAACGTGTTAATTAATACAGTAAATTCGTCCTAATTTTCCTTCAGATTGTAAACTTTTGTTTACAATTTTGTGGATTGTCCACTTTTATGGACAAAATGGGAAGAGAAGATATGATTAATCGAGTCTTGCACCTCGTTTTTATAATTGTTGACAATAGGCAACTATAAAAATGAGCCGCGAGGCTGGAATAATCCAAAATAACCAAATGGTCTATTTTGGTTTACAAGCTGAAGAAAAATTAGGCACAATTTACTGTGCCAACAAGTACCTCGTAGCTCCGCGGTTTTTCTGACCCGACTCACGCCCAAAAAGACCACTTTGTGTTGCCCTCCGGGAACTCCGTCGATCCTTAGCATCGACGTGGTAATAAATTACATAGACGTAGAACTAGCACAACGAAATTCACAGCGACCCAAAATTTGGTATTTCCGGGTGAAATTACTGTAATTATTATTGTTATATTCTCCATGTCCCAGTACAATCATAATCGAGTCCACTGTATATCGTATAAGCAGGAGTGGTAAAAATATCACATAAAATGCGAGGAACAGTTAAATTGCCCAGCGTGAACTGAAATGAAAAAATTAATTGCGCGCACCGCGACGTGTACGGAAATTATTAAATTACATAGGCGTAGAACTAGCACAACGAAATTCACAGCGACCCAAAATTTGGTATTTACACATACGTGTATTAAACAGTAAAAGAGGAAGCAAATAAGTACCTTGGAAAGAGTTTTCTAACAGTGACAAACAGAGATACGATCATCAAGTCTACAGCATTCCTTCGACCGACTACGTGTACGGTCTTCAAGCCAATAATTGAGACAGTTCGTAACACTGCCTCGCCGATATTAATTTATTAAATTATGAAAAATCCCATACTTGCATATTATTCCAAATCTTCCGACCTGCCCCTACGTATATGGCCATTAGAATAGTATACGATCAAAAATTTCATTCTCCCGTAGAAAATTGCTAATAGCAAAGACGGTGTAATTAGCTTGCCAGTGAAAAATATCCGCGAAAGAAATGAGTATTTCGTAGGATTAATCAACGCGTTCTTCGTGAACAAGAAAAAATTAATTACAGGCTGCACGGATGTTGAATAGAACGCACTTACGTATCCGATTCGCTGGGATTGCAAAGTTTTTTTCTTCGCGTGCGTTGCACGAAGTGCGTAGATTGGCAAGGTGTTCGCCAGGACGCGATTAACCGTAAATCACGCCGGCTGCGGTTAATGAACGCGAAAGTTTTAAAGCGTTGAACACGTATTCGCACCGCGGGAACATTTTTATGCGCGTACATGTATGCACTGTGTTAATTCTCGGACACGCCGGATTAGCACAGGGTAACTGAGCACAGTACACAGAGACAGAGAGAGAGAGAGAGAGAGAGAGAGAGAGAGAGAGAGAGAGAGAGAGGAGGGGAGATTATCCGTGCAATCTTTCCCGGCCGGCCTCACTGCCTTTCAACGGAATATTACTCAAAAAGCGTCTTGCTCTCGTCCGGCCTCGCAAAAAGTTTCTACTAATGGCTCGCGCGCGGACTGTTCCAAACCGTTTTGTGATAATTAAGATGAAATTTCGTCGCATTCTGCTCGCGATTCCATGCTGTCGTGAATGGAGAATGAATTGTTTTCGTCGGATCGATGGAGGCTGTTGTTTAAATCTCGCTCGCGACGTGTAAAAGGGTCCATTCGGTCCATTCACGTTCGTGCAGAAGGTGCGGGGGTGCGTCGCAGTACACCTGGGCCTTAGGCATCTTTTTAATGAGTACGCCAGCTGCCGCCCCTCGTTCTGCACGCTCGATGTTTCGGCGGCTGTTCTCAGGACCGCTTTTTTTGGCCGAAAAAAAAATATCTCGCAACGTCAAGCTGTTCTCGAAAACTCAAGTTTGTAGTGCACTTTTTTCATCGTACATCAGCTCTCCGTACACGTCGCGGTGCGCGCAATTAATTTTTTCATTTCAGTTCACGCTGGGCAATTTAACTGTTCCTCGCATTTTATGTGATATTGTTACGAATTACTACACTTCTCCCGCGTCGCGGCATTTTATTTACAATAGAGAACACACACACACAAACTATAATACAACTAAATTAAATCATGTTAGAGATCTTTGAATTAGATGGTGTTGATCGCTCGACGGTCCGATCCCGACTCTTCGATTGTCCGTTGATAAAACACCTCCGTGGCAACCCCTCTCTTCTATTTTTCTTTAAGGAGTTGCTCACAACAGGGCAGTTTCACATTACAGCGACTTGATTTGGACAAGTCGCCGTAACAATATTTTTACCACTCCTGCTTATACGATATACAGTGGACTCGATTATGATTGTACTGAGACATGGAGAATATAACAATAATAATTACAGTAATTTCACCCGGAAATATACCAAATTTTGGGTCGCTGTGAATTTCGTTGTGCTAGTTCTACGCCTATGTAATTTATTACTACGTCGATGCTAAGGATCGACGGAGTTCCCGGAGGGCAACATAAAGTGGTCTTTTTGGGCGTGAGTCGGGTCAGAAAAACCGCGGAGCTACGAGGTACTTGTAGACACAGTAAATTGTGCCTAATTTTTCTTCAGCTTGTAAACAAAAATAGACCATTTGGTTATTTTGGATTATTCCAGCCTCGCGGCTCATTTTTATAGTTGCCTATTGTCAACAATTATAAAAACGAGGTGCAAGACTCGAATAATCATATCTCCTCTTCCCATTTTGTCCATAAAAGTGGACAATCCACAAAATTGTAAACAAAAGTTTACAAGCTGAAGGAAAATTAGGACGAATTTACTGTATTAATTAACACGTTCCGTGCCTAGCTGTTTTTACTCCACTTGTCACTCTGGACATTTGACATTTTTTGTCTGAAACTTGATATATTATATATAATTATTAATCATCGTATATATAACAATGCAACGAACCTATTATGAACCATTCTTGTGGTGGAAATTAATTCTTCCGTTCTAAATTCGTTATAAAAAATATCTTTTTAGTGCGTTCAATAGACATGAGTGAGTTTAAGTACGTGACCGTCGAATCGAGGCATGTGGCCTCCGAATTGCCTTCGCGAACCGTGAAATGTTTGTTTTTATTGCGTATTGTTTTCATTGTTTTTATTCTATCATTACTATATATTCATATTAATGTACACTGGCATGCTGGCCGCTGCCTCTTTTTGCCGACTGCCCCGAGTTTCTATAAAAACGAGCCGCGAGGCCCGAAGAATTGCGATTTAGTATTCCCAGATCAGCCGGTTTCAATTCCGACCTCGGAACATTTCTGGGCGAAATTACTGTATTGTCTCAACATTTCGCAAGCATTGCAGCTAGCTTCATCGGGGAGTATTTGAGAATACTCATATACTAATATATATATATATATATATATTAACTATATATATATATAGTTCCGGAGGTTTCGGGTCGGTCGAGTTGAAATATATAGTTTCGAGAAAAACATAAAAAAAAGTTTTAAGACAACATTTCATTAGGACAAAGTAAAATTTTGTAAACTTCATCTTCAGTTACTAAATGATCAAATTTCGAAAGAGTAATTTGACGCAAGGTTATATACACTTGAAAGTTCAAGAATATCTAAAATAAGAAATCAATTTTTTTGAACCGTTAGAGCAATGCGCCCCCCCCCCCTCCGCCCTTAACAAAATCTGCACCAGTAAAATCTTGTGTCAACTCATACATAAATACAGTAACTATTTCCAACGTTATATCATCTTATCTTGAATTATAAGTATGATTTGACGAATAAGTATGTTCAAGTTACTAGTAAACAATCTGAAAATGTTCGCCGAGCACAAAGGATTAATCAAGAAAGAAATGATCTCCATTGATCTTACGAAATGGAAGGTAGATTCAAATTTTTCGTTTCATAGTTTTAATAAATGAAATAATAATATAATAACTTTAATCATAAATGCGTTAATGAATCCGAGTTGCACACAGTAAACAATGAATCTTTGATTCGTCTATTACTTCAACTAACTTTTGAATAATATTTCAAAGAGCATAAACTGGTAAAAGACAGTGTACAGAGTTTGTCGCGTAAACAATGGACTGTGTATAAAACACCTATGGAATTATCCATAATCGATTTGCTTCAAACTTTGCACATTAGTGGCCCCAAAGGTCCTATATCGGTATCGTGTCATAACTTTTTATCGTGTCCTGAAGTCAGAAAACTAGTGGGAACTATAGCGTTGTACTATCTATTTATATATTTTACATAACTTCGTCGCATGTTTTACGTTGCTTCGTATTGGGATTATGGAATGAAAATGAATATGATTCTAATTCTTTATTTAAAAGGACTTTATTTTATTCCTTTATTGAGAGAAGGTATATGGGCGAAAACGATCGAGCGACCAAACTCTACTGAGAGTCCGGTAAGAAGAAACGCTTCTTTTATACCCTTCTTGGGTTCGTCTTATCCACCAATCGGAGACGTTTATTTGTCGCGTTTCACATTGTATACGTGACGCTGGGATCCCCAAACAGTCAGGGCACGATGTGTATCTAATGGTACCGGTGATGATGTATCGCGGTCATTCGTTGAATTCTGTTCGTACACGGAATTATTTAAATTAAAATATCATTTACGAACTTTGTTAATCTTCACTGTACACCTTGGTGACACATAAGGTGTCATGCACACCAGAAAATTAAAACGACTGTCACGGTTAAACTACATATTATTTCGAGTCCGAAAAATTAGTGAATATTCTTGAGACGTTCTAAAGTAAAGGTGAACAGCGTTTTTCTTAAAAATATCACTGTTATGTAGTTAAAAAAATCCGGAAAGTTCTCGCTTCGTGACTTGTTCAATACTTCGAACGCGGCTCGAGTCCGTCCCGACCATCTGTCAAAGCCTCGTGCTGCGGACTCTCTCGCGGACCCTCTCTCTCGCACCGTCACCTCTCATTGGCCAGTGTTTTTCGTTAATAACTCGTAAACAAAGCCGCGGATTGCATTTTCGCAAAGGAAAAAGTTACTTCAAATGACCTCAGCTACCCCTCATTTTCGGCTGTTAGAATAATTGTGGGACACCCTGTATACAGTTTACATCACCGTCGTTGCCCGCTGACGGAACCGACGAAAATGTAAACCGATATCTTAGTATCTTAGTACTAAGTAAACTATAGATTAATTTTTGTTCGAGGCTAAAATTTCAACACTTCGTATCAAAACTATTTCTAGACACAAGAATTATCAAACACCAATTATCCATTTCACAAAGTGGTTTTTACACAAACGTTTTACAAACAATAGCGAGAAGGAAGGAAAGATAGTGAACAATTGTATACAAAAAGATAGATATCCGCTTAGCGCATCCGTCACAGAACTCCCATCGCCGGAGAAAGCAACGCCCGAAACTAAGTAACGCCTCGTGATTAACTGCAATTAAGGAAGTAAGGAAGGCGAAAGTTAAACGGCGGGCGTGGAAGGAATTTCATTTTGAACGTATCAAAGTTTTCTAATAAAATGCTCCGTGCCGGAACCGTTTAAACCTCTCGTCTACACCTGTTCGTCTAAAATAAGCAATTCGTTATTCCTTCGGTCCGTTTGCAACCCTTCTCTCGAGGGCCGACTTGTTCCATCGGAAGAACTCAGTTTGTTTTATGATCAACTGGAACTTTCGAACTCATTTTACTTGCGATGATGTCCGAATTCCATTTAATCCGAAATAGTTCGAACGTTTCACGATTTGGGAGACCATAAGTAACCGGAAACAAACGTTACATTGGGTACATAAAACGTTGTAGCCAATAAAATGTAAAAGGTGGTTCGAAATTTATGATCTGGACTTTACGCCTCTATTATTTGTTCAAGTTAGTACCAATTTGTTGCGATTGTTATTCAGGGTAGTCCATCTTAACCCCTTAATGCACAATTTAAAAAAAAAACCGACCAAAAAAAATCAATTTTTTTATCTAAGAAAATACATATTTGGACCTTAATTTCAATAAATATGTAAAAGAAATGCAAAAATTACTAAAAATTCAATAAAATTAGTGGATAAATAATTATAGTGAATATTGAATCGCATTGCAGATCGAATTTTGTACCCATCGTACTGCTTTTCAATTACCAGTTACTATTTTGAAGGGGAAGGAGGAGACGAAAAAAAAAACTGAAAAATATTTAATTTTACCTAAATTTGTAATAATATAATAATAATACTTATTAGCTGAAAAATATATAATAAACTAAAACTATTCAAAATTTTCTTTTGTATGGTAAATTTCAAAACAAGGTGCAGCACATAGCCCAACATTCCTTATTTCAACATTAGAAAACATACCTTTTTCCCCAAAAAATCCAATTTACTCTCTATAAAAATACACCATAAAACAAAAACGTTTTTATATGTTGACACTAATAATATTTGTAAAAAATAAAAAACAATTGTCTTTGAAGAAATTCACTTTGATAACGTCTACTTTACTTCCATCCTAAAAGTGCATATTTTATTCCTGAATAAGCAAAAAATAGAAAGAGATCGGAGATAACTGGAGAGTAATAAATAAATTAGTCATAACAAAACTCACAAAAGTGCCAACGCTAATTAGATACGCAATAATGGATATAGATAGATAGAAACAATTACCAGGTCAGAGATGCTTATAAGCGTCACCCTAAAAGGCTATATTTTATAATCCCAAATAAACAAACTTTACAGCTTACAATACAGAATTACACGATGAATATCAATAAATTGAATGTTTTCCTTGGTTTTTATTAAGTTATTTTTACTGCCCGGATATATTCGAATCTGAACATTTTAGCGACGTAAGTTACGACGCCGACCGTATATATACGGGTCTGCACATTTTGGCCGGTTTTGCACGCCCGTGTTAATACGTTTCTGCGCGTTAAGGGGTTAATAAGGCCATCTAAATATCTCCTCTGATTATGGGGATACAAAAAACATTTTGTATGCTATTGAGTGGTTTGAAAAAAATCATTGTATCGCAAAAATATTTTTTTTTCCAAAGTAATTTTTCTCGGAGTTTCAAGGTTATCGGTTTCTTCTGCGTATAATCGTATAATTTCTTTATTGCATCGTGCAGCTGATGTAAAAACACGTTCGTACGTGTGCATTAAGTGACCTTGAAATGACTTTTGAGCACAAAAATTGAATGGAAACGAACAATTTTTGCTTATCGAAACTTTAAAGACGAAGACGTTGTTTTCGGGAATCTGTCAGTGTACATAAACATGTTCACTATCACGAAACTCTAATATGAAATTTGTAATAATTCTTTGTTAACTGTCGTTGCAGTAGATAATAATAATAATAACAGTTTGTACCGCGCAATTAATCACACAACATTTTAAAGAGCCAAAGAGTCTCTTGTTCTACGTTTGAAAAAGCGTATCGTTGTGGAGAAGCACCATTTCGAACATCTATTACAATGACAGTTTCAAAAACAGGTACGTAAAAGAGTACTATAAATTTATTTAGTTAGGCCAGAATGATGCAAGGTTTTGTGAATAGGGGGCGAGGGGGGGGGGCATTGCTCTAACGGTTCCAAAAAATTGATTTCTTATTTTAGATATTCTTGAACTTTCAAGTGTATATAACCTTGTGTCAAATTACTCTTTCGAAATTTTATTGTACTACTGGACCGTCGAATCGTGGCATGTGGCCTCCGAATTGCCTTCGAATCGTGTCATGTGGCCTCCGAATTACCTTCGAATCGTGGCATGTGGCCTCCGAATTGCCTTCGAATCGTGTCATGTGGCCTCCGAATTGCCTTCGAATCGTGTCATGTGGCCTCCGAATTGCCTTCGAATCGTGCCATGTGGCCTCCGAATTGCCTTCGAATCGTGTCATGTGGCCTCCGAATTGCCTTCGAATCGTGCCATGTGGCCTCCGAATTGCCTTCGAATCGTGGAAAATAATTAGAAATAAAAAAGTTAAGTCATCGTTTTTATTCTAGCATTACTATTCATATAAATGTATATCGGCATGTTGGTCGCTGCTTTTTTGCCGACTGTCCCGAGTTTTTATCAAAACGAGCCGCGGGACATGAGACGCGCGACTTAGTATTCTCAGATCTGTCAATTTCAAAACCGCGTTAAAATTTTCACGAATGCGTAATCATGTGCAACCTATTCGTAGCTACGCTGCTGTAATTTCGTAAGACGCTGGTAAAAGAGCTTCACATGGATTGTCTCGACAAATTTAAAGAATGACCCAGTAAGATCAGTTTAGCAGTTTCAGGCGATCCTGCGTGAAATCGAGCACACACATTTTCCCGGAATCGCGGCAGCAAACGATCGCTAAAAGTCTCCGTTTCAAATTACCAGGCTCGCATTTCTTCCCACCCGCTCTTTATCTCCGCGCGTTCAATGCAATTAAAACCGCGTCTTCGCCGCTCTATTTTTTCCTACCGGCACAACGCTGGAAGTACCGGCCGGTCGACTGGAGCGGGAAAGTTACGAGAAATAATTACACTTTTCGATTCCTCGGCGTGTGCGCGCGCGGTCGTTCTTGCTATAAACCTCAACGAGCATCGCCGACCGGCGCGATGGTAGTCCTCCATAAAACAAGCGTAATGTTTAAAGCAGGAAAAGAGCCAGGTGGAGAGTGCGAGAAAGGGAGAGAGAGAGAGAGAGAGAGAGAGAGAGGGAGGGAGAAAGGAACGGAATAAAAGTGCATGTATTCTATTCTTGAAAAGCCTGCAATTAGGACGCTGTGCAAGCCACGCGTAGCGCCGGATGGAAAAAAAGGGTATTAAACGACCGTGTATCCTTATTGTATTCCGTTTTAGCATAGTAGCCCAATTTTACTATTTTACGGACTGAAAGCCGGGTTCGGTGTACGTGCGCCCGTGTGCACGCGCACGCGGACGCGGCAGCGGAGCTGGAAATGCAATTTCGAGGAAATCGCTAAGGGGCCACAGACGCGCTAGTTGGTTACCAGCGTGGCCCGTTCATGATTGTGGGTCAGCAAAATCGCGAGCGTCACGCACCGCCCGCTCGAAACCCGAGCCCCACGCCCCATGAAAACACTTCATCGTTCGACCGCGCTTTCCGCGCGAGCTTTGCTCTGTCGGTTAAATACGGAAGATTTTTATCGGCTTGTTTCTCTATACCACACATTGATCACGGTCAGCCTCGGCGGTGATCTGTCGCAGGACTTTTGTTTAACCGCGCTGCAAAATGAAACCCGTGCGTGCTTATCTTCGCGTCTCTTTTTTCGCTCGTCGTTCGCTTTGCCACATACAGTGAATCAGCGTGTACAAACGCGTACAAACATCCTGTTCTTTCGCATTTATTATCTTGTAAAGATGTAGCGTAGCAATGGACGCGTTTAGCGCTTCGTTCCAAACAAAAGCTATACAAGGGTGTTCAAAAAAGAAATCATTCAATATTTATATGTATTGGATTATTTTCTCTCTTTTGAATACTCAGAAGTTTTTCCTTCTAGCATATAAGTTACAAAAACGAATCGACGCCGAGAGTCTCGCCAGAGTACCATTAGACAAACAATGATTTCATATGTATATAGAACAGAGTGCTCTTTGTCTTTAGGTGACGTTTTTGGTTTCGTCTTTGTGAATAGTCTTCAGTCTCCTGGAGCAATCAGGAGAGTAAAGACGGTCCTTCCTCGTACATCAAATTAATAAACTAAAAGGGATAAGTTTAATTCACTGCGTTTTACTTTTATTTATCTACCCATTTCCAATAATATGGTATATAGAATGCGTTGTACCGAGTAAAAAAGCTTTAGTAAGCATAGGTCGAAAGGTCAACCGTTTCTGAGATACAAACATTTTTGTTTGCTAGTATCATGATTGACTTACTACGGAATTTTCGATGTTTACAGAAGATTTTCCACATGTCCACTTCTTCCATTTCTACACACGCTTTGCATCTTCTTGTTACAAAGTCGCGAACTCTCTCGGGAATTTCACATTTCTGTTGAATTGCTTGACAAGCATGGTGGATCCGGTTACGTATTTCTTCTAAGTCATTTATCGGCGAGTATAATGCACTAGGTTTTTGAAATATCCTAATATAATATGATACTAGCAAACTAAAATGTTTATATCTCTGAAACGGTTGACCTTTCGACCTGTGTTTACTAAAGCTTTTTTACTCAGTACAATGTGTCCTATATACCATATAAATATTGAATGGTTTATTTTAACACCCTGTATACAGTAGGCGCCAATATCACACGATGATACTGTGTTACGCGTTCTACGAATTAATTTATAGAAAATCGTGCTAAGCAAAGATTTTCCTCTTATTACATGAGTAGCATTGTTATCGTGTATGAATGAATGAATTTGTTCCATATAAGTGTAACGAAAGAAATCGTTTGACAAATTGCTTACGTAATTATAATTAATGAAACGAAACTAGAGAAACATTTTTATAGCGCCTTCCTTGCAGTTTAGTTGCGACAAATGTGACAATTACAGTGCTAATCCCTGGTTACTGAGCTATCCTTTGATTACTGTGCCCGCACAATAACTTCAGATATATTTCAAAACAACGTTATTATTAAACTAAAGATATTGAATGTTTTAAATAATATTTGATCTCTAAGTTTCATAACCGAATCAAGACATTAACTAACTTTGTAAATCCTATGAAATGCGAAATTGAACTTTTTACATTTCAGATAATGGTTTCATGTGTTTTTGCATTGATCTTGTTAAAAGACTTAAGAAACATGTTCTAAATAAAGATGCACAAAAATACAAAAATGATACTTTCCAAAACCAGAAACTAAAATATTATATTAATAAAACCTGACGAAATTACAGAAAAACAATAGTATAATCAACTTCCTAGATATATTTTTCTATTTAAAGTAATTCAATCACTCAAGCAAAACGTCTTTTTTTTATTACCATCCACTATGGAATGCACTATATGCACTATGGATATGCACTATACGTGTAATTGGATTACGTTCTCATGTTTTTTTGGATGAGTTTTTTTAACGCGTTATAGGAATTTGTGTTGTAGGAGCTTACGTTATACGAGACTCTACTGTAGTTGATCCGAAACGTTCGAAAGTAATGTGAAAATATAACGCACACTCAAAGTCTATAGTAATTAAACATTACCGATTCGTTTAGTAAAATTTTTTTTTTTTTAGAAGCATCATATTACGAAAAATGTAAGAATAAATCCACCTATAAGCTATAAAATTTTATGAAGAATGTTAGTGCTTCAACATTCCAACTCAATCACTATCCTTCTAGTTAATATATACTTTAACACGTTCCGTGCCGAGCTTTTTTTACTCGAATCTTCACACTTTGATATTTTACTAAAACTTGATGTATTACGTGCAATATTATTAATTCTCGTACACATAACAACGTAACAAAAACTTATCAACGCCCATTCTCGCGGTGGAAATTGATTCTTCGGTTCTAAATTTCTTGTAAACAATTTGTTCAGTTCACTAAGTAAACATGCAAGCGTGTACCATCGATGGTACACGTGGCACGGAACGTGTTAATGTGCTTGCAATCCAGTCCGATCATACGGTTGATAAATTTGACCCCAGTCGTCAGTTCAAATTGCAACATAACATTCCGATAACCATATATACTCGTCCGAGATATTATCCTTCTCATATTCAAAAATGGGATACGTTGCATTTAACAGAACGATGCAACTACGAATGCAGTCATAGAAACGGTGCCTGGAATCGAACATGTTCAGAACTCAGAGAAGAAATCGATCTGTTGGGATTATGGAATGAAAATGAATATGATTCTAATTCTTTGCTTAAAAGGACTTTATTTTATTCCTTTATTGAGAGAAGGTATATGAGCGAAACCGATCGAGCGACCAAACTCTACTGAGAGTCCGATAAGAAGAAACGCTTCTTTTATACCCTTTTTGGGTTCGTCGTGTCCACCAATCAGAGACGTTTATTTGTCGCGTTTCACATTGTATACGTGACGCTGGGATCCCCAAACAGTCAGGGCACGATGTGTATCTAATGGTACCGGCGATGATGTATCGCGGCATCTACTATATGCAGTTTTCATCACCGTCGTTGCCCGCTGACGGAGCCGGCGAAATGTAAACCGATATCTTAACTGAAGATATCTTACTAAGTAAACTATAGATTAATTTTTGTTCGAGGCTAAAATTTCAACACGATCCATAAAATGTTCACTAAGAGTATCGAACGGTGTTTTATGATAAAATTTCACGAATATTTGACATTTTTGGCCTTCGCATTGTCATCGACGCGACACTCAAGTCTCAGTGACGACGACACATTAAATGGCGAACCAGTGACTCTCGCCGCGAATAAAAGCATCGCGCACTCCATAATATAATAATTGGAGGGAATTAGTGAACTAGCGCCGCACTGATGCGAGCATTTCCATAAAAAGAGGAACGCTCGGCGGTGACGTTCGCGAAATATTTTGTCAGTGGCGGCGCAACGTGCGCGGGCAGAAGAAAGGAGAATAATGGGTGATAATTAATTGGCAACCGAGCGTTCAACCTCTTGGTATGCTAGCGGCAGAAAATTCGGTCGCGAAATATAAAACCGTGGAATTTAATGCGGGTTACGTGAGCGCACGGACAATAAAGCACGCTGTCGTCGGGAAACTTCGCAGATGTATGGACTACGTGCATTGTACCCAGGCTTTCCACATCGGACACATTGTTTTCGCTTCCGGGATATTCCCCGCGTCATAATTTGTTATTTAAAGCCGGTCAATACAGTCGGGCTCCGATACCTCCGTTTCGCGGACCAGCAATGGACGACACACTTTTCTCGCTTCTTTTTGTTAATTAACGTTGATAACAGCCGATAACAATGTTCGATGCTCCGTCGACCGCTTTACCGGCTTGTATCGGCGTACGTGTTTTATCAGATGCAAACGAACCACGCCGTTGAAAATGATTTCACAATTTTTCTATCCGTACGGCGCGAGATTTTCATACAGCGGCGAATCAACGGCCGCGAACGGCGCGTTCCAGTAATTGAATCGAGATTACTGTAACGGAAATGAGATCAACATTTGCATTCTTCTCATTTTCACGATCAAATACTCCTGTAAAATCTGAATCTGTTTTTTCTGCGCCCGTGTGTTTCGTGAATCGAACTCGCAGAGCTGCGAGCAACGATTTTACAGTTCGTTTTACGAGAAAACCATTTCAAACTGTGTGTGTGTCTAAAATGAGTTCGAATAAATATTTCAGATTACACTACCGATTCGTTATTCCGCTTTAAAACCTTTAAAAGACGAAATATTTTTAACGAAGATCGTTGTGTTCGTGCTTATTTCTCTTTTATATACAAAGAATGATCGAAATGGACTATTTCGATCTGCGACACAAATGTCTTTGGAAGTATTCATTAAAGCTGACACTGCGCTATTGCACAATTTGTAGAGATCTATTATAAATTTGAAAATTCAAGACGATGTTAGAAAACAGCAAAACAGCTTATACACGACCAGAAATAAACTTGAAATATAGAATAGTTTCTGTGATTCGATAAAATCAGCATTTCGGAGTTGTCGCGACCGAAATCACTATTTGTACCGAGAATGCATCGGTGAAATTCACGTGGGACAACCTGCCGTCCATTTCTGTTTGTGTTCCATTGAATTATACCAATTGTTCGGTATCGTTAGCTATTGCATAATGCTGGTCAATGCACTTGAATACAATTTGAATACTGCGATCCGAGTATCCCGACTCTTATTGTTTTTAATTCAGCGTTGTTATTTTGTTGTCTGCGAATGAATTGCTTCATGAGGCAGATAAAATAACGCTGCTAATCTTTTACATAAATAAATTAATGATTGCCCGAGGTTACGTTGTCTGGGAAAAGAAAACAATTTCAGCGTAACTCGCCGCGATGACTTTTATTCCCTTAAATCTGACGGTATTGTGGATTGCAGGTGGTTTTGTGTTGATTTTGTTTGATTAAATATAATATGTTTTTAGCTTAAAATTATTATGTTTGCGCGCGCGCGTTAATTTCAAGACTTTAATGTGTCCGCGCAGCCGAAAATAATAGAAAAAAGTCGTGAAATATAGAATATCGTTTTGTTTCTCGCATGCCATTTTTACAAATAAATCGCAACAAATAAAAGATTTTTATGGACGTTCAGTTACATATTTATCCTTTGGTTTGGAATAGCTTTATACTAACATTATAAACAATTATCGATATTGAAGTAATGTTGAAAAATGATAAAGTGCATGCGTCGGTTCAGTTGGAACAGTGGAAATGGCTACTATATTTTAAAATTCGAGATATTGAATTACTGGTGCGGATTTTAACAGTTGAATATGTGACCATCGGAAATAAATATTTCTTTATTTAATTCGGATACAGTTATGATACTATAACCAAAGGATACAATTAATTCGTGATTTAATGAATTTGAATCAAATATAAAAAAATCGTAAAAGATCTTCTATTTTCAACCGTTTAAGAACAGCGTGTCCCAATTGTGTGGGACACCCTGTACATACTAAACACACGAAATGTACGTACTTGGAATAGTTTTCTAACAGCGACAAACAAAAACAGAATTTACTAAGTTCGTGACTGTTTCATCGATATGAATTTGTTAAATTCTCAAAAATATCACAATTCCATATTTCATTATTGTCTCACATTTGTCTACTTCCCCCTGGTAAAACTTTTAGATTGGATAATCTTTTACGAAGTGTTATCATTCTAGAAATGTTCACGAACACTGGCGTGCGATGAAAGTTTATTTAATCTTCGATGGATTTTATTCAGTCACCTGTAATTTGAAAATGTTCATAAAGTTTTCTCGAGAGCTTCATTTTATTATCTTCCTTCCATCACATTTTATGACGTTAAATAACACTAGTCTCGACGGGAAAATTCAATTACTTTATGTCAGAAAAACATAAAGTATGTCTTTCCGGTACATTTGCTGTACTTTAGTTTCTGACAACTGGTCGACAAATCGCTTTATCGACGTGTAACGTACAATTGCTTCCATTTACCGGCACTATTCATTCCTCTAGCCAACAAAGAAAAAGCACGTACTTTTCCACCGTTTTATTATAACAAATTTCATTCCCGTTATATTGCTTCATCCACGTAATTACTTGGGAAAGGAGTGCCTAACATTTCTCAAAACACAAAGAAATCAGCAGATTAATTATTCTCTACAACTTAATCGTAGTGTGTAATTTTGTAAACTAATTATTGCAAGCAAATAACAGATCAATGGTACTACGACAAAGCAATAAAGTTCTCAATGTGCATAATGTGCAGTATCACATATTTAAACTTAATTAAACCACTTTAACTCGAATATGATCTATTCGAAAGCCTACCAATACTAATTTTAAAAAGTCACTACGTTAATTAATCTCCTACTATTTCACACTTTTATCCATCTATGTCATATATTATCAATAACATGATAATTATCGCAGTTTTCACTTACATGATGTTTCACTAAATTTGAAATCATTGACACTAGGAAGTATATTCACATAAAGATCGTGACACACAGGCAAAGCAACATTTAACGACCCTTTTAATCTAACAAAAATACTGATAACCATTCTGAGAATTAACAATTGAAGAGATATGGCTCTTCTGAGTCAGTATCTTTTTCTAATCATCTAGAAATAACTGCAATACTGAAAAAGAGACGAGGACTAAAATGATCAATATCGAGCTAATAAGGCGATGATATTATCATATAGGCAATTGCTGAGCCTTCGTTTTGTATTCGGGCGTAATTGAATTTCTATTTATTTTTCTATTAAAATTTGATATTTTTTTACAGTGTTTATTTTTCAATAAAATTTAATATATCTCATTGGATAAAAACAAATTACTACCACTATCCTAGGCCTCGTCGCGTGTCGCGTCACATTAAATGTTTTCATCCATAAAATCCATTCCAACAAACATCCGGAAACGATGCTAATTATTTTCGGCCCGAATTCACCAAACAAAGATTGATTGAAATCGGACAAGTACAACCAAATTCGCGAGGTAACGAAGTCTGTAATCGATACATACTACGATGATATAAATGATATTTTTATCAACTGGGTCATAGAATGGCGATTTCGCGCACTGCTCTACGAAAACCGCCGTAAGAACTCCGACAAGACGAAATGTTAGGAGGTCGTAATCGGAGTTTTAGCATCAACGTGGCAATAGATACATATGCGTAGGACTAGCACAGGGAAATTCACAGCAACCCGAAATTTGACATTTCCGGGAGAAATTACTGTACTAAATTGCGATTCTTCGATCCTCGCGGCTCGTTTTTATAGAAACTCGGGGCAATCGGCATCGACGTAGCATTAAATTACATAGGCGTAGTACTGGCACAGGGAAATTCACAGGAACCCGAAATTTGACATTTCCGGGAGAAATTACAGAACTAAACCGCGATTATTCGAGTCTTGCGGCTCGTTTTTATAGAAACTCGGAGCAATCGGCATCGAAGTAGCATTAAATTACATAGGCGTAGGACTGACACAGGGAAATTCACAGCAATCCGAAATTTGACATTTCCGGGAGAAATTACTGTACTAAATTGCGATTCTTCGAGCCTCGCGGCTCGTTTTTATAGAATCTCGGAGCAATCGGCATCGAAGTAGCATTAAATTACATAGGCGTAGGACTGGCACAGGGAAATTCACAGCAACCCGAAATTTGACATTTCCGGGAGAAATTACTGCACTAAATTGCGATTCTTCGAGCCTCGCGGCTCGTTTTTATAGAAACTCGGGGCGCATTAAATTACATAGGCGTAGAACTGGCACAGGGAAATTCACAGGACCCCGAAATTCGGCATTTCTGGGAGAAATTACTGTATCGCTAATTAGACCCGCCGAATTTGTTTCACTTGAGCCGGAAATGCGCAGCCCTGGGATTACGGCAGTACTGTTCAAGACCTCGAAAGCTCGGATTCGTCGGGATCGATCACGATGGTATTGGTAGTGGCGCTCGGCGCGCGACGATTCTCGACGGTTCTAGCGCTGAGGGAGACACTCGTGCACAAAGAGGACCCTCGTGTGGCACACCGAAACGATTTCGTGCACGCAGAAACTAACGGGGCCGTGTGTAGAAGAGGTCGGTGGCTCGGTGCGCCGCGTTTCCTCGAACAAATCGCGGAAAAATTGAATTTCCCGTCGCTGCGATCTCCTCGGGAAGCCGGAGCCTCTCGCATCAACGGGTTTCCCGAACCTCCGGAGGGTTTCGTTGCCAGAAACGTATATCGCGACCTCGTCCCCTTTGATTTTTCACTCGTCGATGTCAGACTCTCGCATGTAGATTGCACGCGTAGTCGAGTCCACGCATATAACCTCGCGACGCGTCGGAACGCGTCGCGATGCGGAGCTTGCACAGAGGACTCCTCTGATGCAATCGCACCGGTGGACAGCGGCAAAAGGAGATTACCTTTTGGATCGCGGTCCGATGTCCCGGTAAAAGTCCCCGGCAAAGACGTCGCTGGTCACGCGAGCCGGGTTCTTTCTCGGGATAAACCACGGCAAGGAAATACGCTCGGTGTTGTCTGCAGCCGGAACCGTGCTTTTCACGCGCAAATGGAACCGTGGCGTATCCCGTTATACCGGATACCCGGCACTCACACCTGAGCTATACGACGGCCCGCTTTTATGAGACCTCTGTCGGGAACGCGCGCGCGACGCGACGTTCGCTCAATTTTACATGGCTGCCGACAAGGACACCACCCACACCCTGTCAACGCTACTCGGCGACCTGGCGGACGCGACGCCACACGACGCGCGACACTGCTCGGCGGCATAAAAATTCGCCGAGGTGCCTCGTGCATCATCCCGGGCACGCCCGGGCCAGCTTAACGCGGAAAGTTGGACCACTAACCGGCCAAGTCCGTTTCGAGGAGACAAACTGCTCGTCGAGGCCGGACCGTAATGAATTGATCGTGAAATTGGTATTTCAAGGCGAAAAACTTCAGCGAATTTTTCTCGTTTCTCCGTTACAGATCTCTGCGCGAATTCCCGGTTCTCGACTGTTTTATGGACGTTGGACGTAGCCGGTTATGGTTGGTTCGACGCTTACTGGTCGAGGTGAAATATTTTCACGGTTCGGGTTGCTTTCGGGATAGAAACACGATTTACGATTTTCCATCGAAATATCCGTGGTTGCAAGAATGGTCGATGCATGTCACATGTGTAACCTACGGAGAACTTCACCCTTTTCTTACTCCTTCCTGAAAGCGTACGCCCGTACCACCCTTTCTTTCGAAAGGGTACGATGACGAACGGTACGATGTACTTCTGGAACCGGGGCATAGATGGACGTCCCCGCTGCCGTTTTTTAAAGGAAATTTCGAGTACATAAAGGGCACAAACGCGACTAAAAAGCAGGCTTAGTTTCAAGTCAGTTACCGACGAAAGAACGCTAATGAGATTGAGTCTGATTCTCTTCCGAGCATTTCAACCGAGTACGTACGCGATCCAGAATTCGCGATACACTCACACACATATAATTGTAGTAAACTGAGAGCTTGTATTATACTGTCTGTTACGTACCCGGACGGTATGGGTCTGTCCCTGGCCGTTCCCGGGCACATGCGGCCCCGTCATAACGTCTCCTGGCCCTTGATTACGGTTCAGTCAATTACGGTTGGGTCTGGCACTGTTTGGGCACAGGTAGGCCCATCAGCGCGGGATGTCTAGCAGGAGTTATTTTGCCACTCTCCCTGCTAACTCCCGGCCCACCGTTTTGGGGCAGTCTCACTGGATCTGGGATTGCAGTGATTGGACCGTAATTCCTTGCCGCCCACCCTAGGTCAAGAAGAGTAGGGAGGACCGAGGTGATATTAGGGATGACCCCGGTCCTCTAGTAGAGAGACAAGACAAACATAGTCAAGAAAAGAACCTCGTCAGAGACGCGGTTCGGAACACAGAAGACATTCGTGAGACCACAAGGAACTCACTGGACACGAGACCACAAGGGACTCACTGGACACGAGATCACAAGGGACTCACTACACACGAGACCACAAGGGACTCACTGGACACGAGACCACAAGGGACTCACTGGACACGAGACCACAAGGAACTCACTACACACGAGACCACAAGGGACTCACTGGACACGAGACCACAAGGGACTCACTGGACACGAGACCACAAGGAACTCACTACACACGAGACCACAAGGGACTCACTGGACACGAGACCACAAGGGACTCACTACACACGAGACCACAAGGGACTCACTGGACACGAGACCACAAGGGACTCACTGGACACGAGACCACAAGGGACTTACTGGACACGAGACCACAAGGGACTCACTACACACGAGACCACAAGGAACTCACTACACACGAGACCACAAGGGACTCACTACACACGAGACCACAAGGGACTCACTGGACACGAGACCACAAGGGACTCACTACACACGAGACCACAAGGGACTCACTGGACACGAGACCACAAGGGACTCACTGGACACGAGACCACAAGGGACTTACTGGACACGAGACCACAAGGGACTCACTACACACGAGACCACAAGGAACTCACTACACACGAGACCACAAGGGACTCACTACACACGAGACCACAAGGGACTCACTGGACACGAGACCACAAGGGACTCACTGGACACGAGACTACAAGGGACTTACTGGACACGAGACCACAAGGGACTCACTACACACGAGACCACAAGGGACTCACTGGACACGAGACCACAAGGGACTCACTGGACACGAGACCACAAGGGACTCACTGGACACGAGACCACAAGGAACTCACTACACACGAGACCACAAGGGACTCACTACACACGAGACCACAAGGGACTCACTGGACACGAGACCACAAGGGACTCACTGGACACGAGACTATAAGGGACTCACAAGACACAGAAAAAACCTTATTATTCGGACGGCACACCACGTGCAAATTTCTACAAAGCTCGAAGCTCACAAGGAGCATCAACGAGCAGTAACACTATCTATTACCAATCTATGAAGTTGTCGAATTCAATTATTCAATTTCCTGATTCCAGGTAATAGTTGATACAAACAGACAGAAATATTCCTTTACTACCCGAAGTATATCTCTATTTCTTCTTTGTGAAAGTTACGAGGCACCCAAATTCTGAGTTCTACCAATCTACCTGCTAGTGGCGAGCCTGTGATAAAAGAAGCATCAGCTAGTCCACGCAATATCCCCTAAACCTAGTGACGACCCGGTGATGATAGAAGCATCGGATAGACCACGCAATATCCCCTAAACCTAGTGACGACTCGGTGATGAAAGAAGCATCGGCTAGGTTCACGAAAATTCTTTACCAAAAATACGAAAATCGCATCCAACCTACGGCCACTCGTTGCACTATAATAACGAGTTGGACTTGTGATCAAGGTATTGCACATACACTGCTTACTAGACATCAATGTTCTAAGTCGATATAAAAGGATACGGTCGGATAAGGGGGACAAAAGTGTCCTTGAGCCCTATTGTATGATCGATGGGCAATACTTTCGACATTTATGAGGTTTCCGACTTTTACAAGCAGAGTTTTCAATTTAAAAATCTGAAACGAATTGTAGAGCATGATGCTAACAAAAGTTGCTCAGTATTCACTTTCCCGCATGTTAAAATATATAAAAGCTTCGAAAATAAATTTTGTTTATAGAAGATGCTGGACATCTGGATTTTTTTAAACATATTTTTGACTCGATCGTGTCGAGACGAATTCAATGACTCGCTATACTATGCTATAAGACAACGGTAAAATAATTTAAGCCAAAGATAGCGAATTCTCGGATCACTTTACGCCCCATCGAATGGCGCATTGGCCATATAATTCGGCTCATGGGTATCCTTGATCAGTGCAATCAGAAGTCACTACTGCGTCGCGTCGTCATTGTAGTTGAGAATTACAATGTTCACTCGGTAGATGCCCTACGCCGCTGTGCGGAACTCTCTGCGCGCATGTCGCCTTGCGTAGTGATTCTTTCTGGCTAGGTTATGTCAAGGTTATGTCAAGGTTAAGTCAAGGTGAACATATGAAATTTTTAAGATATGTCAAGGTTATTGATAATATTCTTCATATTCCTCTAACATATCCCTTACGGCCTTTAACACGATTATTATGTATTAAATTAGCTTTGCGAATCATTCGTTGAACAGTGCTCGGGCACGGAATTATTGACCTTGACATAACCTTGACATAACCTTGACATGACCTAGATATGACCCTCACATAACCTTGACATCAAGGTTATGTCAAGGTTTTTTCAAAGTTATGTCAAGGTTATGTCAAGGTCATGTCAAGATCATGTCAAGGTCAACATATGACATTTTTAAGCAAGGTGTACAGTGAAGATTATCAAAGTACGTAAATGATATTTTAATTGAAATAATTCCGCGTCCGAACAGTTCAACGAATGATTCACAAAGCTCATTTAATAAATAATAATCGTGTTAAAGGACGTAAGGGATATGTTTGTTAGAGAAATATGGAGAATATTATCAATAACCTTGACATAACCTTGATATGTCACGGTTACACACAAGGTGTCATGCACACTAGAAAATTAAAACGGCCATCGCGCTTAAATTACTTACTGTTTCGGGTCCGAAAAATTAGTAAATATTCTTCAGACGTTCTAAAGTAAAGGTGAACAGCATTTTTCTTGAAAATATCACTGTGACGTAGTAAAAAAAAATCCGGAAAGTTCTCGCTTCGTGATTTGTTCAATACTTCGAGCGCGGCTCGAGTCCGTCCCGACCATCTGTCAAGCCTCGTGCTGCGGGCTCTCGAACTTCGCGCCGTCACCTCTCATTGGTCAGTATTTTCCGTTAATAACTCGTAAACAAAGCCGCAGATTGCATTTTCGCAAAGGAAAAAGTTGCTTCAAATGACCTCAGCTACCCCTCATTTTCGGCTGTTAGAATAATTGTGGAACACCCTGTATATATATATATTTCACTTTATCACTAAATTCCTCATATTGGCAGTTTTTTCAATTGCATTATTTTCTGTCTTTTCGTCATTTTATTACGGATGAATACGTAAATCCTATAGTTTGCAGCTCAATGAATGCATAATCTTAAATTTTTGAAAATGATCACATGCGGCGTTTCAGTAGTAGTCACAGATGTATGATTTCATTTACGCCCGAGTCATATTTCGCATAACACCTGCGCCCTAATCACGAATAACTCGAAACAAATGTCTCACATTTCCGTGTGCAGACAACAGATGTGATAGGATAATTGTGTGAAATTTGATAATCGAGGAGACGATGGAACAATTGAATCATGATAAAATTTGCGTCAGTCGCTGGTTATCGGTTTTCACAGCAGGGTTTATTGGCGAAAGTCCACAGGAAATCCCTGCAGACTGGGGGAAAGTGAATCGATACAAGATGCGGTTTATGAAACCGTTTCGCACGACACTGTTATGAACGTTTTCTCCATTATCGCCGTGCAACGAGGCTGATTCACAGTCAGTGAACCGTATTGAGCCGGACACGCAAAAACGTTTCTGTAGCGATAATAACCGGGCACTCGCGACAGGTAAAAAAAGGCTTTAAAATTACCGCATTGTGGAACATGTATCGTTACTGCATGTAACGAAATGTTCAATCTACGAATTAATGATACGCATGCTATTAATTACAGTAGTTTCATATTGATATTTTATTTATTATCTATGAATTGCGGATCTTCATGCATTTATTGCGCACGCAAATGTATGAAATGTAATGAAATGTACACAGTCGCCAATGTTTCTCGCATCGTCGGATGATATAAAAATTAAACAAGAGGATGTTTTAAAGTGAATGATTCCATTAATATAATTATTACCACATCGAAAAGTTCGTTCGTCATGTACGTTTAACTCCTGCGTACAATACCTGTGAAATCCAACCACTGTTTTTGTAAATTACTCAATTACTCTGTAGCATTTCCTACATTCATTTGATTCAGTTTCATATTGATTGTGTAAATTGAACAGGTACTTCACTGCTATTAAAAGCGAGTTATTTCTTCCTTTTGTACAGATATAGTTGTCGGTACGTGTACGGGTATGCAGTGTGTCCCACAAACTCTCACCACTTAAGTATCTTGGTTATTTCGAACAATGGGAGAAAAGGTTACTTGCAAAAGTCATAGTATTCAAGAAAGTGCATAATATGATATAAAAATGGTATTCCTGCAAGTGGAAGCGTAACGTTATTTTTTAAATGAAACGTCCAATTTTGTATGCGAGATTTCGATGGATTGACGTGTTCTGAGCATAAAAGTACTAAGGTGCATTTGTCTTAAAATTTACAAAGATTATATAACGTTGCATCGCTCCAAATGATTGACATTTCAAACATGAATGGTTTCATGAAAGACGCGAAATATATTAGAAACAGTAAGTTTTAGGGTAAATACAGCTTAGTATTTTTATATTCAGAATACGTCAAACTATCGAAGTCGAGCATCAAAAATTAGACGTTACGTTTAAAACAACAAAGTTGACCTCTATATCTCCCCTAAGCCTCCACATGAACGAATTCCATTTATATCATATTATGTACTTTCTCAAATCTTGTAACTTTTGTAAGTAACATTTTCTCGCATTATTTGAAATAACTAAGATATTTAAGTGGACAAAGTTCGTGGGACACATTAAAAAGGATTAATGTTGGACTAATTGTTTATAGTTTAATTATTCACAATTATGTTTAAAGTTGAATTATCCACTGAAATAAAAATATTCAAACATATGTGTTTTTTAGTATTCTTGCCGTTTCGATCAATTGTAATTTTGAATTTTTTTAATGATTATTTAGTAATATTAAATGTTACTAATATAATATAATATAATATAATATAATATAATATAATATAATATAATATAATATAATATAATATAATATAATATAATATAATATAATATAATATAATATAATATAATATAATATAATATAATATAATATAATATAATATAATATAATATAATATAATATAATATAATAATATAATAATATAATATAATATAATAATATAATAATATAATATAATAACTCTAATATAATAATATAATATAATAACTCTAATATAAAAAAAAATCAAGTCATTTGATCCAACGTTCTAACATTCATTTCATGTTAGAAAGTGTCCGAATATTTTTGTGACCGACAGTATATTGTGTGAGTCGCGATTCGACGTTTATCTCTGCTGGTCCATTGACGCAGTGATCGCTGGCAACTATTACGTCAATTATGTTGGGTGACGCGCCTTCATTTTGTGGCTTTCCCGTGTCACTGAGAGTAATCTTATTCGGTTTACGTAAGCTAGCCTAATTTGAATAATCGAGGACTCTGGTGCAACACTGAGTGAGTGCAATCGACTGCATCAGTAATTCGCACTCCACACCATTGCTAATTCTACGCTACACTAGCGAACTGACGGTGTACGAGTAAGAGGGTTTCGTTAGACAAAGACTCTTTTGTAGACTACTAATTCTTATATCCAGGGGTATTAATAAAGATTCTTAGCCAATGAACTACGAACTACTTTATTAAACTTTCACAATAGAAGAAGGGGTTTCTATTCGCAGCTGGAACAGAGTTCATCTTTAACAAACGTGGCTGTTCAAAGTATATTCTTATAACTAAAGTTTGTAGCTTCTGCTGAGTACCGAATTCTTCCTACATTATTTAGCGAATGATGTCAAATTAAGTTCTAGAATATGCGTTCACGAGTTGATCGGCAATTTTCGACATTCGCAGAACAGTTTCGTTTGCATGTCGTAACTGCAATGGACACGTTGAGTGAAGATGATGAAAGTTTTAACAGCAGTCTGAATAGAAACAACAAATAACCGATTAGAAGTGATAAATGAGAAAGAAATATAAGAAAAAGAAATCGCACGCAAGGTAGAAGTTATATTCAATATAAAAATGAAACAGTTTATGAAAACTATTTTAAGTGCATTAGCAAACGTTACTGAAAGAAATGTCACGAAAAATTTGCCAAAATCGTTCAGGAAGATAAATTTCAAAGTTTGTTTCATTTAAGTGATAAAGAAAAACACACATGACTTGCGTCAAAAGAGTGAATTAAAAGTACTTTGTAAATATTAGCACAAGTCTGCAAATAGTTCTTGCGTTCAAATGAAATTTCCGTAATCTTTCCCATTTTAAGAAACTAAATACGAAGTTTTTCTGCTTGAATTTTACTTCATTTCTCAACCAGAATATCCGATAATCGCAAGACACCTTTTTGTTTCTGAATTTTTCGATGTTTAACGACTGTGACTAATTCAAATGACTGTATTTTAATCGTACTTTATTGTCAAGTGATACAAATACTTTTTTATATTAGAAAACTTCGTTCGTCTTATGTCACACAAAATCAATAAATAAGCATTTTATTTTCGCTTTATTCTCGCTTCCGAGCTTAAACTGGGTTCAGTCGCTTTTGCACCCAATACCTCGATTGATTCTTGTAATTAATTGCTGGACTTGAAACTAATTTTGAAATGAAAGCGCAATTCCGCCTGAAAGAAACACTGTAGCCTAAGCAATAGAAAACGTAATAATTGAGCCGTTTATTTTGAAAGTGGCATAAGTCACTTTGTTTTTAAGTCGATATATTTTAGGGTTTGCGTTTTAACACGTTTAAAAATATAGATGTCAACTTTCGAGAAGATTTACTTGTATTTGTTATCTCAGGATACTGATATTTTTCTCAGTATAAATAATTACGTATAAACATTAAAAAATCACCACTTTTCATTACGGTAATGTGACTTAAGCCACTTTCAAAATAAATAGTTTAGAAAAATGACTGACATGTATTAATTTCGTCCGACGTATTTTACCGAAGCGATGTTTTGAAAGGACAGTGATTTACTCAAATTGTTGAATAAATTACATATATAATAATAATTTATACCATGAACATATTTAATATAAAGGTTTGATTTAAGTATTTTTTATTTTAATATTCATAAAATACAAAAATAATTAGTACATTTTGAAACATAGGTATAAGTAATTTATATGAAAATACATCAGTTCAATTTAATTTTCGTCATCAATAGGAGTGATTAAGTCCTCGGAAATCGTGTTTTGTTTCAAATTTTTAAAATAACTGTGGTATATTGGGGGTATATAATTAAGCAAGTCCATCATGTCTTTGTATTTTGCTGAAGAAACAGGACGAGATCGAGCGTATAACGGATCCATTTCTATTTGTGAATAACGCCTAGGTCTTCCTCTTTTTGGTGACAAATCCAAAGTTAGAAATTCATCTTTTTCATCTAAAGTTAGTTTATAAAACATTTTATAGCCATCTGCTGGCGGGTCTGGAGGTAGCCGCCGCATCACTATAATATAATTTACAAAACTGCACTATTCTTTCGCACTTATAAACATAAGTCCAGTGATCACAACTTTTTTAAAAATACTGAAAATAATTCAAAACAATACTTCACACACACTTATCACACGTTTCTATTTCTTTTACACTAAGCCCTGCAATTAATTTCCTGAGTACAGCGACTTACGCCACTTTCAAAATAAACATGTTTGTTATACCGTTAATTAGCAAAACTTCTCTCGAACAAACCTCAATAGTTCTCAACTTATTGATTGCAAATTTTTTTAAAATGAAAAAATACCGTTCAATTGTAATTAGTGTTACCATTAACTCGATTTTGTTGAAAAAGTGACTTATGCCACTTTCAAAATAAACGGCTCAATTGTAACCAATGCTGTGCGCACGAGTTGCTTTCGTTGCTGACCATAATGGCAAAAAATATCGATCGATCTCTCCGGGAAATTATCCGTGAGCTTTCAGCTCATAAAATAAAATCGATTCGATTCAGAGATGGATCTGTGATGTTTCGGCTGTCTCCTTGGTTCTCTCGCCGCGCTTAGGAAGGAGATGAAGTATCCGGCGGGTAAGGATTACGCAAATGCATGGCTGCGAATCCTGCAAATCCTTGCGCCATTTGCGGCTGATGCGCAAACTGGAAATCTCTCAACGGCATTGGGGCGACCAGCGTACTCGTTGATCCGCGTAATTGTTTCCCACGAACGGGTTAAGCGAATGAAAGCATGAAATTTGAAGGATTGAGGGAACGGAGAAGGAACGAACGCGTGACCGGACCCAACTGCGGTCTCCATCTGCCGGAAAGCGAACTCGCCGGACGGTTTCGTAGGGTATTTTTTGTACGTAAAGAGATTTTCCATTCCCTCCTCCGCGGTTTTTCTACTTGAAACTTAAAGTTTGGAACGGAAGCTAAATAAATGGGAGCGACAGCAGGGCAGAGGCGTGCTTTTCAGTTAGTCTTTATTTTTCGCAGAAATACCGCAGTGCTAGAAATTATGAAATCTGAAAGAACGTTTGGAATTCTGACTGCATCACTTTTCATTTGGTTAATTCCTGTAGAAAAGTTACAATTAATATCACTATATAATTAAGCTATTTAATGTTAGTGATCTGGAAATTATTTATAAAGAAATGATTCCGTTAACCGTTGAAACGTATTTTCTCTCAACCTCCTATTTAACATTGAATATACCCTCGTGCAAACATTATATTTTTAATCATATCTTTAAAAAAATATATTTTTCATATTTATATGTGTATTTAGTCATACTTCATAAACGTATTACAACAATTTTTCCTAGCGTCGTTGCTTCGTCATTCTTCTTCGTGCGAAAAAAAGTTTGCAAATATTTTTCACATCTGAAGTGTTTGCAAAAATATAAAGGCAACACGCTGCATAGTTTTTACTGAGAAAGCAACACTTCATGCTACTCTTGTATAGCAACATCGTTCTTCATTTTATAAAAGCTTCAGCCTCATATACATACATATAAGAATACATCATTCACAATATTATCATAATATTACATCGTAAATTCTCTGGGACGGATTTAAAAAGTACTCTACTAAAACGCCCTGAATTTTGTACACCAACACCGCGGATTCTACTCCATTATTTTCTTAATTACAAGAGCAAATCTTGTTAAACACTCCCATGGCTGCTGTACCATGTAATCTTTTTCATGTGAAAATCACTAAGTAGATCTCTCGAGATAAATGGTAACTTTTAACACATAAACACTCTCAAGAATTATTACAACTTATTTTGACAATGGTAACGTTAAGCGTTTGTTTAACTTTATTATAATTTAAATATTTTTATGAAAATTAGTACTGGATTCAGTTTTTCTAACTGCTGAATATTCATAAGAATGCTTTCGCAAGGAATTCTGTTGAATATATAGAAAATATAAATTTAAAATTCATTATAAATTTATAAACCGATTTAATTTTTCTATAAGTTTACTTATAAACTTTACGTTCTCATATAATTTTGTATAAACTCGTATTTAAATTACGTTATAAATTAACTCTGAAATTTATTATTTTATGTATAAATTTAAATTAGGTATTTATTTTATACACTCTCGTGACTGTTTCACCAACCAATTTTTTAATAAAAACTTTTACCTTTCATTTACATCTCATTAGCATAGCCTATTCATGTGTAGCATACATCATGAAAATTTTATTAGACAAATTAAGCAATTACAATTCTTACGCATTTATTGCAATCACGGTGTTTGAAATTTCTGTTCGATAAAGCATTCGATAAATATTCGCAAGATATTTCTTTCTTTCCAGTGCTAAGAAAATTCTTAATTTGAGGATAATGTTCCGTCTCCAGAATTCTTTCTCGAGATATATAGCTATTATTATTATTATTATTATTATATATATATATATATATATATATATATATATATATATAATATATATATATAATATAAATATTCGCAAGATATTTCTTTCTTTCCAGTGCTAAGAAAATTCTTAATTTGAGGATAATATTCCGTCTCCAGAATTCTTTCTCGAGATATATAGCTATTATTATTATTATTATTATTATATATATATATATATATATATATTATATTATTATTATATATATATATATATATATTTTTATTTTTTGTTCGAATCGGTTGCCCATTATTCTTCCTTGGTAGAGCTTGGTCTCGCATATCTCGACGCGAATCCATCAAACATTAAGGCTCGCTGTCGCTCGTCCGCGCAGGGAGGTTCACGGAAGAACGCGATGCGATTACAGCGTAATCGCCATGCGGCGGGGATGCAAAGGGAATTGAAAGCCGTAGGAATCGCGAGGAAGCTCGTAAGAAGGGCGTCACGTTTTTTTCCGGCGAGGGAGAGTATACAAGCAGTAGCATGAATGTCTTTTCCCTGCAGCCGGATACTTACGCGAGAAAGACACCTTTGTGTCTTCTTCCAGTGGAATCGATTTCCTCGGGGGCGACAAAGGCGAGAGCATTAAACTAAATAAAAGGGAGCGAACGGGAAACCCGTGGGGACGACACACAGGAAACGCAACAATATCCGCGTGCACGTGCTTCCGAATGAAATTCTCGCTTCCTTTTTTCCGCCGGTTTATATTAACTTCCGTTAACTGGCTGGAAGGATGGTAATTCGCGGAACTTGGTAATCGAATCTCCGGTTACAGCCTTCGAGCAAGTTAGCACGCCGCCGGTCCGGGAACGCTCGGCGGGCTCCTTTTTCCCAGGTAATTCCGAGCTCGCGTTCGTTTTAATCAACGGCCGATATTTACGGGGATCGGATGGGCGCGTTCGCACATCGAACCGCTGCGGTAACGCGTCGGTATCTTCTCCGCGAGGCACGTGACGCGCTCTAAATCCAGGCGTCCTCGTCGCGGCAACGTGACAACGGGTCCGCGACCCGCCTACGACTCTGGGCTCGAGAAAAAGGCGGCGATACGTGAACCTTGTTACGCCCACGCCCGCGCGAAACGACATCGACGTGAGCCCAGACAGATGGCCGTTCCCCGGTTGCGAAACGGGGCACGTGGGACGGGAGAGACAGCCGAACGAATGATCCGTGTTTTCATAAAAATTTCATGCCTCCACGCGTCGCGCCGAGTCGCGTCGCATCGCGTCCCGTCTCCTCTCATCGCGTCCCGTCTCGTCTCCTCTCATCGCGTCGCCCGCCCGGATCGGATCTAGAAGGGCTTAGCGCACAAAGGCAAAGAACATTCATTAAAATTCCGTCCGCATCTCTGAATGACTTCGATGTTGGAATTACCCCTCCCGGACGGATCCTGCCAGTTCTACTGTACTTTCTCTACCCTTTTCTTGTACCCGAAGGCAGGTGGTGCCATCAAAAAGAAACTCCGTCTCAGGGCTGTGGGTGTCATATATAGTTAAGTGGCTTGAAATATTATTTCGTTAAAACTTTGGTGCATCTGTTCGCAAAATTTCGTTGAGCTGCGCACGTCCTATCGAATGCTACAAGTAATCGAATATTAGGCTGTGGCGGACCAGACATAAAAAGACACGTCCTTCAAAAACGGGGTGTGCATATGCCTTTTTCGGGTTTTCCCGACGCAAGGCGTACACACCGCAATAAAACAATAAAAACGGATCACCCCGGTCGGAAAATCTTCGGGAAAGGCCTTCGCCCTTCCCAAGGACTTTCCCTTACCAATTTCAATACGTTCTCCTCAATAAATACGAGGATCTCTCGACCGGGAGAAGTCAGTTAGCAAGTTTTCCTCCGACTCTCAACGTGTTCATATTTCTGTCTCATCCGTCACTCGTTTACCTTTACCTTCTACACACTGTACCTCATCGCCTTTTGTTACAAGTTATATTAAAGTTCTCGTTATATAAAACCAAAAAAACTCTCTCGGATTATTTTATATAAACCGTCGCAGTAACCCCTGCGACAAAAGGCTCTTTCAAATGTTCGTTTTGTCTTCTACTAATACATGCATAACACGAATTTCGAACCATTGTTTATATTGCTTCCTCGACTACTGTCAACTCGTTTGCCTTTAACACGATTTATTATTGATTAAATTAGCTTTGCGAATCGCGCAAAGCTGTTCGGGCGCGGAATTATTTAAATTAAAATTTCATAAATTAACATTTACGAACTTTGTTAATCTTCACCTTGCGTACAAATTTCATATGGTACACACGAGGTGTCATGCACGTCAGAAAATTAAAACGGCTGTTGTACTTATTATTTCGGGTCCGAAAAATTAGTAAATATTCTTCAGACATTCTGAAGTAAGGATGAACGGCATTTTTCTTAAAATTATCACTGCCACGTGGTAAAAAAGATATCGAAAGTTCATGCTCCGCGACTTGTTCATTGATTTGAACACGGCACAGAGTCCCCCTTCAGCTGTCAAAATCAGTGGTAGGAGCACATGGCGCTCGATCGATTGACCACGTTGTGTTTCGCGCCATTGTGTCTCATTGGTTGGTGTTTTTCATTAATAACTCGTAAACAAAGCCGCAGATTGCATTCTCGCAAAGGAAAAAGTTACTTAGAATGACCTCAGCTACCCCAAATTTCCGTAATGCGAGACATTTTTGGGACACCCTGTATATGAATTTGAGTGGTGGTGTCGAATGATTCAATTGGTTTGTAATTGTACGAAAAGTCGTCTCATTCTCAGTTTCAGGAGTGAGAAACTGTCAGTGGAAGTAGTGTTTTATTTCTCTGTGTTGACAATGCTGTGATCCTCGTTTAGGTCTGTGCACTCGATGCCCGTATATTTCAGTCGTACTTGCGATGGTGGCAAGCGGTTTGACCGACTATGTACACAAACCGATCATCCGTTGAGGCCTGGTTGATTCTGAAGAGTTTCAAACAAGCAAACTTTTCTTTTCCAATAAATCTAAGCTTTCATCCCCTTGCGGTCGAGTGCCGACTCTGAGGCGTCATTCAAAACTGCCACACCATAATTCACAAGAATGTTTACATTCCTAAATCTGTTTGTATTTAATAAGTTGTTAAAAGCTTAAATGTTCGCGCGCGCGCGCGCGCGGCAACAGTAAATGTACTTAATTTCATATTACCGAAATGAAAAAGACGACATGGGATGGAAATATTAGTTCGGTAGAAATGTCTGCGTCCTGGTGGTTAAATAACTTTGAGTGCAAAGGGTTAACATTAATGTCGAATTCTTGGAATTAGTGAGATTTACTCGTTACCGTGATACTTACTATAAACAATACAATGCATTTAGTGAGAGAATTGTTATAACTATAAAGACTTCCTGAAACAGTCGACGTTAGCGAACGTTCAGATGTATTTAGTTCAAACATATTGACTGAAACTAGCAAAAGTTAATCAATCATAAAGAAAAGCAAAACATTTTTTTCGACATTATTTTAAGTCAAGTTTCCAAGGATATTTTTAATTTTTTAAACGGGACGATATCTTTTCGTTGATGCTACATTGTAGCTCAGGAAAAAACAAACTCATCCATATATGTATACTATCATGCCCTTTAGATGATCTTGAATAGTATAAATCACGTTTAAAAAATCGACAATGACCTTGAAAACTCGCCTTGAAACGACTTCGAAAGAAAATATTGTCCTACCTTCGTATATATCCCATGAAATCCTGCAATTTTTCTCGCACACATTTTTTTTCTAATATTATATATAACAAAAACGTTGCGTGTGCTCAAGATGAAAAGAACACCCTGTATATTGATGATTGCGCGGGAAAATGTATCGCAGTCGAACGATTGACCGTCAAGTTCCAACGATCTAGACTCGTACGGTATAAAAATTTGGCAGCAGCACGTACGAGAAGTTAGAAAATGTAACAACCTTGGCAATTTATTTCTGTAATCCTTCCGATCTGTGATCCGCGGTTTTGAAAATGGATGGACCACCGTTTCGCAAGCACTGCAGTTTGGTTCATCGGTTGGTCGAACGACATTCCGATAGCATTGTACGCTCCGACGTTGTGCGATTTGAAAGCGCGCGCTGTTCGCATTTCGGATCCGCGATCTCCGACAAAAGATTGGACCTGGCCCACCGAGCTACAAAATTCAGACAATCCACGTTGGGCGAACTCGGGCCGGTCCTTTTTAGCACGGTGACATTATGCTGGATGAACACGGTCGCCAGGCAGTATCTGACGGAGGCTGTCCCTCCCGAAGTGTCAAGTTTTTAGTTATGGAGTGTGTTCTTGTAAATAACTGGTGCGTGCGGTGTAACTATTAACTTTATTTATTAAGTTGCGTAGAATCACTTTCGGGTAGCGTGACGTCGTAGCAAGAGAGGTATGAGAAGTATGAGAGGTAAGATAGGTATCAGAGGTATGAGAGGTATGAGAGCGAGCGTTTCATTACTGCTCTTTTTATATTATCCTGTTTGCCCCCGGCAAGGGCTCTGGACACCCCCTGATTGGTTGACCCGCGAATGGGTTTTCCCAATCAGCGTTGTCCATCTCCTTCTCACCGCGTTGTCCCTTACGCCCTGAGCGCGTCCCGTTTTGGGACCGCGTGGTGATCGGAGTGGGTGCGTTTTTTATGATGTAACGGCCTGGGTTTTCCTCAGGGCCGTTGCGCTCGGACGTCCGGCGTTCGGGTCCGTTTTGCGTGCCCTTCGGAATTTCCCGTTATTTATGACGGTCTCGTTGACTATCGAGAATCAGGTAAAAAAAGAAACTCTACTGGCTTATTGCCATCCGGACAGGAAACAGCTTACTCAAAGATAGCCTTTTCGAAGGAGAGTCATAAATATGTTAGTCGTTTGCGCGAGAAATAAATCTTTTCTTATGCGCGCCGACTGGCCGCTACAAGTTCAACAACGGCGAAATAAACTTCGCCGGATAGATCCTGGCAAGCCGATGGAAATCCAAGCGACAGCCTAGGCTGACAGAAGCCTTTCGAAGCTGCTTGCTGCGTGCTGAACACGTTCCCGGTGATGAAATCGGCTATCAAGCCGCAAACGTCCCCGCGCGTGGGAGCTGCCGGGTTGTGTGGAACCCGGTGGAACGACGAAAATCAATGGGGAATGCGTGCCAGAGGGATCAGGGTTGCGGGTATCCGACTGTAGAAGGCGATATCACGGGATCTCGGATGTTTCGGTGTATATCGGAAATTTCACGGATGTGCGCCGACGTGGCCTATGAACTCGCGTCCGTTCCTCGGCTCGAAGAACACCAGCTCCCCGGGAAATCGATAAATTATGCGGAAAGAGGAAGGGTCGCAAGGCGCCAGGCAAACTGCCTGATAATTGGCCTATTCGTTACGGGTGGATTATAGTTCGGCTCCGCGTTCAGCTTGATTCTGTCGGTGTTCTAACCACCGTGATTCCGCTTATTCGCCGTGATCGGGCCATCCAATTTCTCGCGAAATTAGAACTTTAAGCGACCGTAGGGCAAAGGTACTATCAAAGAGACACGTATTGGAAGGAACCATTGCTCTTCTGAGCGTGGGAGAACTAATCGGGGAGGTTGAACTTTTTTCTTGCATCGTAGAGACATTCGTGCGTATGCATTTGCATCTACGACGAAGCTCCATTTATGTGAACTCGTCGGGGAACAATCATTTCGTATAACTAAACAGTTCGTGCAATTCAATCGCAAAAGTGGGCACTGACGAAAATTTCGTTCGCATAGATGGAGTTCGAATAAACGAAATCGTGCTACAGTTATTTATCCTATTGAACGGCGTTTCTGTATTATTAACACGTTCCGTGCCACGTGTACCATCGATGGTACACGCTTGCATGTTTACTTAGTGAACTGAACAAATTGTTTACAAGAAATTTAGAACCGAAGAATCAATTTCCACCGCAAGAATGGGCGTTGATAAGTTTTTGTAAACTTATCAATTTATTATAATAAATTATTATATTATAAATTATTATAAATTATTTGTAAGTTTTTGTATCAAGTTTTAGTAAAATATCAAAGTGTGAAGATTCGAGTAAAAAAAGCTCGGCACGGAACGTGTTAAAAAGCAAATAAGATATTCGAAATAACAGTTTTATATGTAATATAAAATAAGCTTATATTCCAAATCAAAGCGATGTTTTGATTCATTACGCGATTGAATTTCGTCGACAATAAAAGTATAATTTTTGGTGAGTCTCCAATACGTTTCCCGAGTTACCGTTGTTAGTGACTCGCTTCTTTTTAATCGAGCATTTCGTAAGGAAGGGTAGAATAAACTTTTCGCTAGCTTTCCTTTAATATTATTGCAATTATTGGTTTTCAATTTGCTTGCTAAAATGAAAGGACGTAATGAATCAAAACATCGCTTTGATTTGGAATATAAGCTTATTTTATATTATAAAACTGTTATTTCGAGTATCTTATTTGCTTTTTAATAATACAGAAACGCCGTTCAATAGGATCAATCGCCAAATCATTTAATACGTATTTACTATTTATTTGCGTTAGTTGAGAAGTTACACCAATAGTACTCTCATTTAATTTAATGTCCCTTTAGAAAATGCACATTTTAAAAGATCGAAAATATATGACATATAAATGTGAAAAAAGATTAATGGTGCAACGTATATTCCCAGTCAGATAATCGACTATTTCAATGGTATCAAGTAGGAGTAGAACGATCTTTTGTATTCTTCGATATTATTCAACATTGCTCTCCTAATTGGCATGTTCATTAAGTTGATAAATATGAAATATCGAAATTCAGGAGGACTAACTTTATTTTGATTCATCAATGTATATTATCGAAAGCACGTTTACATTTCTCTTCAATGCGAAAATTCGTTTCAGGTGTAAAGTATCCTACAGATCGAGCAGCAGTTTCAAAGGGGTTTTCAAAGAGTTGCTTTCCGCTTTTCACGAAGGGAACGCGATATAGTCGTGAAAATAGAAAAATATTTACAACTCTGTGTTTGAACATTCAAATCGAAAGATACAGTTTTCTTTTGATCGGCTTCTGTATAATAACAAACTTGTTGGTTCTGTATCGATGGAAATATTCGATAATATTATATTCGCGATTGAGAGAGAGAGAGAGAGAGAGAGAGAGAGAAGTATATTCAGTAGCAAATGGTAATGAAACAAATCATGCCACTGAAAATGAGTAATTGTAATTAGTCACGTGTAATTAGTCTACCATTATCTCTGATTGGTCGATAAGCTTTCGAAATTTGTCTTTACAAACTAGCATGGATAGGATCAAAAAAATTAATTCTCGAGTGTAATATTTCTAAGAACCTGATACTATAATTTTGCGAAATTATTAGTACAAAGTAAGCTGAAAATGACAGAACTATTTACATAAGTGACAGTTTATGGATGAACTATGGTACACTTCGCTAAAATTTCGTGAGCAAAACACGCTATCACATCGCGATGTCCCATAACGTCGCAGCAGGAAATGCAAGGAATTGTAATGTTCAGAATTTATGATAACGATTCATCGCATGCCTCAGTACGTGATTGGTATAAGAGCATATATCATTGACTGTTCGATGCTCGTCTATGCATTGGAAATTTACGAGTGTATTTCGGTGAACGAGCCACGCCATTCACCGGAACGCCGCTTCCAGGCGAGGAAGAATCAGAGAGGGAGTGATAAATTATGCAGAAAGAGAATTGGCTGTCGAGACGGGAAAATTGGTCGACGATAAGTGTCTTGGAGTACTTACGGTTGAGTACTAGATTTCCACCTACGTGTCCAAAGTACACACATTGTGCAATCTGAAATTCCTATTCTACTGTTCGTGCTCGATTCGCATTACGCGATGGTTGGCAGCTGATAAAAGTTTGAAAACACATAAGCAGGTGATTTGGTAATAATATGCCTAAGATTTGAATAACTATTTGTCTCGTGGCACTGAGGTTAGGATTTGAATTACGCTAAACTTACAGTCTGTATGTAAGATATGTATATCTATGTAGATATATATTATATTATATTATATTATATTATATTATATTATATTATATTATATTATATTATATTATATTATATTATATTATATTATATTATATTATATTATATTATATTATATTATATTATATTATATTATATTATATTATATTATATTATATTATATTATATTATATTATATTATATTATATTATATTATATTATATTACATTATATTCCTAGATTATAATATATGTATATCTATATCGATATACATATCTTATTATCTATGAATATAATAACAACTTTATAAATATAAACTATCTTGACCCTCGTTTTTATATATAAATCATGTAATGAAAGTAAAACTATCTACAATATTCATACCAGTAATAAATTGTATGAGAAAACAATTATTAGTAAATATTCTTAGATGCTTTGTAGTATACATTTTTTATAAACAAGGTGCTGTTTCCCTTCAGCACTACAAAAATATCAACAAAGACAGACATACGAGCAGAAACAGGCGTACAGAAAGTATTCGTACATTTCCTATTTTTTGTGAATTTAATAGAGATATAAATATAACATGATCTTCCGAATGTATAACGAGTATTAATAAAGCTAGTCAGTTTGCACAGAGCACTTGTTGATTAAAATCGATAATTTGTACTGGTCACAGCATGGGTCGTAAAGATTCCGAAACAACGGAAGAAGTGCGTAATATTATTGTCTAGTTGCGCAATCAATACAAATCGCTTAGCGAAATTTCTCGCATACTGCGTAGATCAAGATCTACTATTCAAAGTATTATTGATAGATTTGGAAAATAAAACACATTTCAAACTAAAAGACGATATGGACGACCGCGAAGGATGAACGAGTATGATCGACAATTTATTATCTGTAAAGTTAAACAAAATACACGCATAAGTGCCGAACAAATTGCTACAGAGCTTGAAAACAATAATAATGTGTACGTCTCTGCTAGTACTGTACGTGATTACTTGCGAAGTAGTGAACATCACGGTAGAGTTGCACGGAAAAAATATTTTCTAAATGAAGCGAATCGCAAGAAACGACTAGAGATTGCGAAACAGTATGTTAACACTGCAATGCAATATTGGAGAAAGGTAATTTTCAGAGATGAAAGCAAATTCGAAATATTTGGGACCAAAAATCATTTCACATGGAAACGAAGGTAAATAAAATGGGACTCAATGACAATTTTATATTCACCCATGACAACGATCCAAAGCATTTTCCATTTAATTCCAGCCAATGGATTTTATGTAACATACCAAAATACTTGAAGACGTGGAAACAAAGGTACTGAGTTCAACAAAAGAAATTTGCGACATACGACGAAATACAGCGGGATCTCTGTATTAGTCCGAGGTTGCATAAGTGCATCTCTACATTTCATCGACGGTATCATGAATCACAGTGTGTATATTGACATCTTTAAAAATCACCTTCATACCAGTGCAGATAAAATGGGACTTAATGTCGATTTTATATTCACCCATGACAACGATAAGAAGTATTCTGAATTTAATGCTTGCCAGTGGATTTTATATAACACACCAAATTAGTTGAAGACGCCGCCACAATCACTAGACATTAATTCGATCGAACATCTATGGTATTATCTGGAGAAAAAATTTCGAAATCGTAATATTACATCTAACGAAAATTTGAAAGCTGCTTTACTAGTGGAATAAAATAGAGCCTGTTACAACATCCAACTTCGTACATTCCATGCACAAATTATTAAACCATTAAATATTTAATTCATTTTCATAGTTATTTCATTTGTTATTTAACTGTGCGAATACTTTCTACGCGTCTGTTTCTGAGCATACGTCTGTTTATGTTGATATTTTTGTAATACCGAAGGGAAATAAAATTTTATTTAGAAAAAAGCGAACGTATAAAAATATTAATTAATCACTGTTTTCTCATAGAATTAATTATTAGTATGGATATACATAGTTTTAGTTTGAATTGGTCACTGTACGAATACTTTCCATACCGACTGCTATTGGTTTTGGTAGCTTTGTCGCGTGAGTCTAACATTTTTTACATTAATTAAAGGGTCTGTTGTGTGAAACATAAAATAAATCTATGTTCACTTTGGACATGATCATTTATTCTGTAAATAAGTAAAAAAAAAGTTTTCGGCCAAACGTGACAGTACGAAATTATTTGAAAATATTATTGTTTTTGCAACGTAGACTGCAATATTACGACCATAACACGTTTGGGCACAAATAAGTTGGGTAAATACAAAACATATCATTTGTCTATTTTCTTTTATTTTCGATCAGAAAAAACAGTAATAAAGCGAAATTGTAGTTGGAAAAAAGTATTGTACGACAGAAACCCTAGAAGAAAGTATTCAGCCGCGGGTTAGACGCGAATGATAGATCTAGTAAGGAAAGCGCGTACTCTCAAAAACAAGTTGCCGAAATATAGAACTGCAGTTGGAGTGCTGTTGCTTATATAAACAAAATGTTCCATAACAGTGGAAATGTTGGCAATCGTAATAGATCTGAGCGTTCACGAAAAACATCAAGAAGAGGCGATAGACGATAGATAGAAGAAAACTTGTAAAAAATACAAAGCGAGCAACGTCCAAAGAGCTGAATTTCAAATGGAACCAAAATGTATGCGATAGAACTGTCAGGAACAGATTGAACGAAATCGGTTTTTCGTTTTCGTAAAGCAAAAACGAAGCCACTTCTTACCAAGCTACAAAGAAAGTTACGTTTAGAATGGTGCAAGGATCACAGGGATTGGACAGTGGGAGATTGGAAACGTGTTATCTTCAGCGCTGAGTCGCGTGTGTACATTAGAGCAGGCGATGATGTCGGAAAGTTTATGTGGAGACGAATTGATACGTGATAATTGATAATTTAACCCTGGATGTTGCAATTTTAAAACGAAATACAGGAAATTCTCCCCAATTGTCCTTTAATTTGTTCAAATGTTTAACTTGTTTATTTATTAAATAAAATACACATTTTGCCAACATCTTTGCTTGACATGCAACCTCCATATCATATAAGATTCCGGAAACAGTAAATTTTGCTCAATTGTCTCTCAGCTTGGGAACGAAAGTCGACAATTCGAGAAGAGAAGATACGATTATTCCAGCCTTACGGCTCGTTTGTGTAGTTGCCGATTGTCAACAACTATAAAAACGAGGGTCAAGGTAGTTTATATTTATAGAGTTGTTATTATATTCATAGATAATAAGATATGTATATCGATATAGATATACATATCTTATAATCTAGGAATATCTATTTAATTATCGCATTCACTGATTTTACTGAATTTCCTCCAATGCATATATGAATTCACGATGAACAAAGATTGGATCGTTCATTATCGATATTTCCACAGAAAGTTTAACTGTCTGCGTTTGATGGTTTTCCTGTACGAACGATAAATCGGGACATGCAGTGGAATGTTTGGGTAATGTAACACGCTCTGCTTGATATCCTGAGTCAAAATTTCGAGGAACCAATTATTAAATATGCACGAGTATCGAAGTAATTGCAAATGTTGACGATCCTGTCTTCACGATCACTCATTGCTAAACTACATAATTACTTTCATAGATTATAGTGTAAATATCGCTGAAGCACAAGGGTTTCACTAGTTAGCCCAGTGATAATATATTGCTGCCCGAGGTATTGTTACAGTAGCGTAATATCTACTGCCGCTCATTAATATCGAGTATTTAGTACAGCGTTGTTAACAATTTATTGCATTATATGAGATACGCGGGTGTTAGTATACTAAACGACCACCGTCAACGTGTAGACGTCGTCAATCATGATATTAGCGCACAGTTATGGAATCTCCATTAGATTAATACCGTTTCATCAATTCTCTATTAGATAACGAATGATTCTGTTAATTATTATTGGGATTATGGAATGGAAATGAATATGATTCTAATTCTTTTCTTAAAAAGACTTTATTTTATTCCTTTATTGAGAGAAGGTATATGAGCGAAACCGATCGAGCGACCAAACTCTACTGAGAGTCCGGTAAGAAGAAACGCTTCTTTTATACTCTTTTTTGGGTTCGTCGTGTCCACCAATCAGAGACGTTTTATTTGTCGCGTTTTACATTGTATACGTGACGCTGGGACCCTCAAACAGTCAGGGCACGATGTACATCAAAAGGTACCGGCGATGATGTATCGCGGCATCTAATATATACAGTTTACTTCACCGTCGCTGCCCGCTGACGGAGCCGGCGAAATGTAAACCGATATCTTAACTGAAGATATCTTACTAAGTAAACTATAGATTAATTTTTGTTCGAGGCTAAAATTTCAACAATTATCATTTGCTTTAATTTCTAAGTTGGAGGCCACAATACGACAGCATAGACTATTTACAATTCAAATTAATCATTACAATGATTCAAATCGCATATGTTTAAATATTCAACTGCGAAGGCGTGAAACTCGATTAACATTATGTAAAAAAATTTTAATCACTGTTTACATATTTCCAGATAATTCTAATTTTAGTATTTCATCAATATCTTATTACTCGCGCGACGATATGTCTTTTGGCAAAAACATTACTGAGTACGCTTAGGATCATTTATTGTTTTACTCATAAATTTTTTTAGCATATTTTTCAAGGTACTTCGAGATACGTTAATATTTCTATGGAATTTATAAAAGAACAATGAGAAAATCTTAATTAATTTTCAGGAGCACAAACTGCGATTTTCGTCATCTCTAATTTGTTATAACTCACAACAATGTTAACTGATTTCGATAAAATTTTCAGTATGCATATAAGCTACCGAGATATACGAAAGGCATTTTTTAAATTTCCGTTACAGGCTCAGTCAAAAAAGTTAAAAAACAAAAGTTTTTAATTTTTTTCATTCCAAGTAACAACAAAATTTAAAAAAAGCATTTCGATCATCGTCTGTTAGACTAGTTCTGCTATCATTTTTTTTTAAATTCAAGTCACTTACTACAGTTTTGAGAAAGTTATTGCCTTTTTAAAAGATGTATGAACACTTTTGTGGGCAGTGGCCTTCGTATGTCAAGGTTATGTCAAGGTTATGTCACCGTTCCGAAGTTACGCAAATTGCCTCTGTTGACACAAATTTGACATCAACGAGTTATTCAATTTATCGTTGATTTCAGTTGGTTTCATATTTCTTATTATTGTCATAACTTCACGACAGAACGCTTACAGACTTCTTGTTATGTCAAGGTTATGTCAAGGTTATGTCAATTGTAAATGTTAATATTATGTTAATAATATTTATGTTAATTGTAAAACGCACGCCCGAGACGTATACCGAAATATTCGGTACACCCTGTATATCGCGATTTTAGGCCAAGAAAAATTGGTGCGTGGGAAATCCGGTACGCGACGATCGAGATGAAACATAACCTCTTTTCCCGTCTGCGAGGGGATATTGTAGATGGCGCGAACGGAAAAATCGCGGAGAATCCGGCGGATAAAGCGGAAGTTCGTCTGCAAATGGAATTAATGAAAATTTTTTCCCGGTAGTCCATACCCGCATAAAATTTCAGTGGCGTCGGTTCCGGTTGTATTCGCTGGTTTCATTCTCTTCGGCTCTTGCGTTTTCTCCGACAAGTTACTGACACCGTGCTGCAGCTACCACGCCCGCTACACCCGAGAATTGTACACGCAACGACATTGTAGCCCATGCATGTATGCAGCCTGCACGCGAAAACGCCCCCGAGCAGCAGCTTAGAAAAAGCACGAGCAGCCGTTGCTTTTATTTCCGCCAGGTTTTATCTCGCGTTGTCTTACTTATTCGTCTGTATCGTCGCGTCTCTGTCCGTTGGAACGTGTCGCTTTCCTCTTTTTTCGCAGACCACTGCTACCGTATGAAACCATAATAACGCGTTTTCTCACCTAAACTCGCCGAAAAAGGTATCCACAGCTGGCGCTGCTCTGGGATCTAATAGTTTCAGGAACCTGTCCAACTCGAACATCTACGCGAATTATTTTACCAAATGCATAGTTTCATTTCGCAATCAGGCAAATACTGCAAGCACTAGTATCGAACTTCCACGAAGCAATTTATTTAACCAGTTGGCTGTTGCAAGCTCTTTGAAGGACAGGCTACTGCAATTATATTGTACATGCTTGATTTTCTTTATATTTCGTTTGAATACGATACTTTTATCAAATGTACAATTTAATGAAGAATATCGAAGTACAGTATATATATTTTTTTATCAGTTAGTTGTTTTTCACGAGTATAATCGTCGAGAAGATACGTCAACATTTTATGTCGTTATCAGTATTTTCTCTAAAACAATTAACTGGTGAATGACGATATTAGATTTATAGAGGATTTTGGTAAAAAAGGAAAACAGAAAATAATGAAATATGGCGAGGAAATAATAAATTATGGCAAACGAATACTCTGTATACGGAGTGAGCCACCAAATGTTTGTACCTCAAATATCTTTGTAGTTTTTAAAGGTACGTGAAATAACTAAAACATAACACGATGCCATAAAAATAATTGTTGTTAATTAATAATTCCTTTAATTAGGAATTCAGTGGTTATAATTATTCTAGGTCATTCAACGTCACGGACATTGAAAACGTATAAGACTTAAAATACGAAAACAGAATAATTGTTCGAAATGATGGCTCTGAGGGAATATTGAACTGTGATAAATATATCCGTGGTGACATTCGCGCATGCTATAATGATATGCTGATGCATGCCTTCAAGTGTCCTCGCGGCTCGTTTTTATAGTTGTCAACAACTCGTGAGAAGCAAGACAAAAAAGCAGCGGCCATTATACTGCTTTTTACAAATTTGATTTAATATTAATTAAAATATGAATACACAATAATGCTGGAATAACTTTTTATTTATAATCTTTTATACGTAAAAATTCTTTTAATATATTGATCAGATTCTTTCAATTAAAATGCGACCAAACACGACATGCTTAAGACCATATATTATTTCATTACACAAATTGTAATTATATCAAAAAATACATTAGAAAAATATGATATTAAAGGCAACGTCAAAGAAAGTATGTCTGTCGTTCAAAAGAAAATATCAGTGGAGTTATGCTATTCGGAGCTACGTTCGACGGAAATTCGGAGGTGACATACCACAATTCAAAGGCATTTCCGAGGCTACATGCCACGATTCGAAGGCAATTCCGAGACCACATGCCATGATTCGAAGGCAATTCGGAGGACACGTGACTCGATTCGAGGAGAACTTGACCATCGACGGTCGTTGCTATGGGTCACATACCTTGTAGCTCTGCGGTTCTATTTACCAGACTAACACCCAAACGGACCATTTTGTGTTGTCTTCCCGGAATTTCAGTCGAAGGAGCTGCGTCACACGCTTGACCGACTCCGTCGAACCATAGCATCGACGGAGCAATAAGTCACATAGTCTTAGGGCTAACACAGGGAAATTCACAGCGACCCGAAATTTGGCATTTCAGAGAAAATTTACTGTATCCGAAATTCATAACACCAAGAAGATTAAAAGCAATATATATGCAGACAATTTTAATTTTGCACAAAGATCTATTAAATACGAATGCAGTGTACAATGATAGAATAACGAAGAACAGTAAATTCTCCCTAATTGACCCTCAACTTGCAAAGAACAATTTTGGAACAGACAATTTGGAAAGAGGAAGTACGATTATTCGAGCGTTGCGCCTCGTTTTTACAGTTGTTGACAATCGGAAACTATGAAAACGAGACGCAAGGCACAAATATTGTCTCCACTTTTCAAATTGTCAATTTATGTGTAGAAACGGAGGATCGATTCGGAAGAATTTACTGTAATCGTGTCTCCTCTTCCCAGAAACGTCCATTTTTGTTTCCAAGCTGAGCGTTAATTAGGGAGGATTTACTGTAAATATAGAAAGGCCATTTCAACGAAACGTTCAAATATGCAGAGCCGTGGAAACGATCCTTCATTTGGAATTTACTTTTGCGTGTCGAGTTAGTCGCACTTGTGCGATTCATTACCGGGCATCCGGAGGGAGCGTTCCCCGGGCAATCTCGTCGGCATAACAGCCACTTTGAACCGCGGTGCTCCATCGAACAGTGACTCCGAGGAATTTAAAACGAGCCCGAAATGGATGGGACAGCCTTCCGGGTAGCTCGGGTCTCATCCAGGATCGTTCGTCCCGTAACCTCATTATCCCCTGGCCTGCTTTCAGGAGCGACGACGACAGGTCGGCCGCCACCGTCGTCGTCGTCGTCGTCTCCTAATCCGTCCGAAGCCGGTCGTTATGGTGTCAACGTCAGGGGGGCTTCCCCAGTCGCATTAGAGTAGGGGAAACGGGTGGGAGAGGAGGAGATATATATATTCAGACCGGACGCGATGGTTTGCGCAGCGCATTTTAATGAACTCACCACCGTCCCATCTTGTTTTCCAGTAGCGTGAGTCCCTGCTGCAGGAGGGAGACACGAAGCTCCCGCAGCGTAGGGGTCGCAGGCCGTTGCAGGGGGCTGCAGGGTGCAGCAGGGCGGCGGTGGCGACGGCAGCAAGGGGGGTAGTGACGGTGGGGCGAACCGGAACCGGAAATGGCTGCGAGGTGGCTCCTGCTGGCGCTCCTCGCCGCCCACGCCGCGGCTCTTCCTGATATCATTAGGATAGGTGAGTATCTTTTCCAGTCTCCGTTCTCCGGTCTAAAAGGCTCGGCCTTTCTCCCTCTTTCTTTCAACCCGGTCCCGACGTCCGCTTCTTTCTATCCATCGTTCTTCGGTTGCGCCGGATGTCGCCCTTACAATGAAATCGTAATCGATACGTCTTCCGCGGTCGAAAATCTCGAGGGCTCCGCGGCGAAACCGCGATGATAGCCTCGCTAATGATTACGAGGTCGGTGGAATTCACGAGGTTGGCGGTTCTTAAAACCGGTTCTATATTGGTACTGGTTAAAACCGGCGCGTTCGAGGAATTTGGAAATGAGCTTTTAGAGCGTTAAGTGCTCGATTTAGGATAGAAAGAAATTTGGCAAAGGAAACTCTTTTACAACAACGACAGATATTTTTAATAAACTGCGTGAATATCTATTTCACATAATTTGTTAAACTGAGCAATGATACAACGAGAAGCTGATAATTTAAGCTATTATTCTACTTCTTTCGTTAAGTATGAAATTGCCTTGTATGAAATTACATCTGCAACGTTGATGTTTCTCGAAATGCCGCGTCCGATTGCATAGAGCACTTGCAAGTAGTAACAGTTGCGCACAGTCAGCCAAGTAGAACAGCAAAGCTGTCATCCATTCTTGGAATGCTAGGTCCGCAGATAACGACCTACGCACGAGCATTGTGTCAACAAGAGACGCCTCGTTCGGCTTGCGAGTAAATAATGGCTTCTATTTGCAGTTTAACACCGGTGTTCGGTAACATTCTAACCACAGGAATAAACGATCTAGTGCCCCGTGTGTCACTGCGAGTGGACACTTCAACGAAAGGAATGCCACGGTCGCTCTGCTTTCAATGCAACATCCCGATAACTAGGAGAGATTTTTCACGTGCGGCAATATTTCAATCATCTGCTCGAGCACACGCAAATGCTGTGATCGAAACGGCCGATCTATGGAAAGTGGCCAATACTGTGAATAGAAATAACTCTGCATAAAAATGATCCATTAGATGGACGATTATGTATTTCAGGGCCAGTTGTGTAATAAATGTACTTTTTTTAGTAGAGCGAAGTGTGGAGCTATTGAAAATACCATACTGTTCCATGAACTTCGCGCTATGTATGCATGATAATAATATACAGTAGTTGACTTGACGAATGCTGCAATCAAATATTCAATAGAGCATAAATGTAGAGGACGAGGAAACTCCATTTTCTGATTCCATCATTACCGATAACCATGAATTCGTTCGATAACATTACCACAATTTCATGTAACTACATGTAGAAGGTTTAGTAAAAATATTGGAGACGACGTATATATAATTGTTTTATTGGATGAATTGCATTCATTTTGTTAATGCATTTTGAAAACTACTTCTTGCATTTATTTTGAAAGTTTGCAAGTCTGAAATTACATTACATTCGCTATATTTCAATTGGTTTTTGCAATGTTATATAAGCATTCGCTGAAGAAATATTAATTATTTATGAAATTAAACATTCGAAGATAATTTACTTCATCTAATAGAAGAGAGAATAATAACTTTGTGTTTTCAGTCATTCATTTCAACTTTTTTATGGATTTAATCTTTTTTTAACTTCAGGAAGCAAAAAAAAGTTTAAAAATTTATATACAAAGACAAATTTATTTTATATCATTTTTCAAAATTTCACTGAAAAATATATGATTTTTAACAAGTTACGTTGTTTTTGTATAGACCATATCATTTCTACAGATAGTGTCAAAAAATGCCGGCATTTTGTGAATGACGGTGCAGAAAATTACCGGATGAATATGTGTTAACACATAAAACAAAAGAAAAATTTGTATAAAACCAAATATTGTGGCAATCGACGGTTTTAATTAAATTACAAAAAGAGTCAAGATGAGCAATCCGCATCGAACCAAATGCCGTTTCTGTACCAAAAAAAAAACAAGAAAAACTACAGCTTGATCGTGGCATTATTGCACTCCGTACTATATGCAAGTGTTTAAAACGTTAATTACTTATATGTTTTTATAATTATCTCTATCTCTCGTACCATATCTGCCTCTCATATACGCAACAACGTTTATCGCCTTTGATTAACGCTCGAATAATTCTTTTAACCATCTCTCACAGTTTTAATTGAATATTTCTTGCCGGGGGCAGTATTTCCAATGCCGTAATTGCCCTATAAAACTTCTTTCCTGTTAGTTACTAAAGAACCCTCTCCAGGAACTGATAACTTGCTTTTCCTCATTTTTGTCCTATCGAACGTTCCGCATGCTACATTGCGTCCGGACGAAAATTTTCACGCATCGATGGCGCGTGCCTCTTAATGCATTCCGGAGAATACTGTATAGGGTAAGTATGGGAATTACTGCGGACGCCCCAAATACCGCGGTATTTTATAAAAGTAATAAAATTTAACACCTCATAGTATGTAAAGTTTTAAAAATGAATCTCATCATTTTTTATATGTTTAACACTGATAATTGATGACATTCAAGCAACAGTGATCCCAGTTTTAATTCATTTATTGACTTTTGATAGTCGGAAGCTTATGAGAACCTTGAGTTTTATGAAATACTCATAACGGCAGCAGTGAACGCTGATTCGAAAGTCATTTATATTTTGGTAATTAATAGTAAACTATTTATTTTAGCGTTATTACTTTGACGAAAGATTGACGCACGCTGTCACCATCATCTATCCTGAAATATTATTTACCAGCACAGTATTCGGCGCATAATTTTGTACTATGTGTGTATGTTACAGTGAAACACCGAAATCTGGAGAATATCGACTTTCACCGGTGAATGTCAACATTCACATAGTCGCTTGGTGTATGTCCGAAATAGTTGCTAAATACCCTTATTTCTGACTTACACCGGTAAATGTTGACATTCACCATGCACTAATGGTGAATGTTGATTATGTTGGAGATTTGTATTTTCTTCTCCGTAATTCAGTCGCTATAAAACGCCACAAGGGTGACGTAACTTTTTCGCCTCTCTTTCTGAAAGGAATGACCAAGAATTTAAAATACACGGTACATTCTACATGAGAAAAGAAAATAATAGTAATAAAAAAATTACTTACTTATGTGATTCAAATCTTATTTATTGCAACAACTTAAACTATTATGACACTTTGAATTGCACAAGAGTCCCTTGCTTTTACAACTGCATTTATTTGTGGAACACCTCCTTTTGCAATGACAGGTTTTGGACCTCCACCGGAGCATATCTGTGATTGTCGACACACACCGGAGAGGGTTCGAATGTACAACAATGTAATGAAATATTCGATCTTTCACCGACGTATTTGGTATCCGTTGACATTCACCGGAGAAAGTCGACATTCTCCAATTTCGGTCATTCACGGTAACATGTACATTACTACGTTGCTTTACCGAACTGCATACCTTAACTCTTTGGGGCAACGGATTTCAGAAAATAAAATAGACCCATGTTGCACAGAAATTTTATTACGTTTTAGATTAAACAAAATTAGTATATTTTTATTAACCAAAGAATCGCTCAATATAAAAACATACAAAAAAATAATAATTCAATTCAATTTGTTGTTATAAGGTGGGACTCAAGTAGTCCCACCGTGTCACGTGAGGTGCAATGCAAATGTAGCTATTGCAATATTTCTAGGTGGATCTATAAATGTCCCACCACGCGTTACCGTGCATCAAAAAGGTGGGACATTTTTAATTCCACCGTGCTCCAAGGAATTAACCTGTACAGAGCAGTTCTCGATGAGCCGGTGCGAACACGCTTCATCGTAGAGTACCTGTACCTAATTTGTAAAGTGCTATGATGAGAATGCTTTGATCCTAGGACTTATAGCTGCGTGTGTACATTTAAAAGAAAATGGGTTATGTCTACCTTGACAAGCAGTTATCGAAATGTCCGCAGTATTTGGCTCGCAGTAATAGATACATGACCACGGTAATATATGCACACGTATGGTTTCTTTACATTACACTTTTTAATGAAATTTGTGCTTTCGAAGATCGAATATTTTGAGAAAAATAAATATTCAAGCTACAGAATAACAGGTATAGCTCAAATTGTCAATTTTTATTGGCACAAAAGGTCTTATTTTCTCTGTCAGAGTTCGCCTTCATTGAAAAACCGTAGTGATATCTACACTTACCTTATCGAGTCCGTAGAAAGAGGCGCAGTGGTTCCGTATCAATTGCGAACACTTTTCCCACGGTTTTATGCCGCGCCGAAATTGAAGTCCGCGTCGTCCGGCGCAGTCTTGTTCCGCGCGATTTGCCACGATTCGCAGCAAATTTCCCGCGTTCGTAATTAAAATGGCGTTTCGTGTACAACATTATCCGGATATACGGACGACGACGCGACGTATCGAAACGGTATCAATTTACCGTTTTTGTTTGGCCGTCGAGAGTCGTCGAGAGAACGACCGAGCGGCACGAAATAATTCATTAAAAATCAATGAATATTCAAGCCCCATTAATTCGGCGAAACGACGGGGTTGGTACAGAGAAAAAAAAAGCGTAGGGCGAGGAAGGAAAGGGGCGCGTGCGCGTTACGGAGTCGATCGACCGATGAAATAAAGTTAAGAGCGCGAGGTTATCGTGTATGTGACGTTTTTACGCGCCGAATGATAACATCACCGGGCATTTTATGCCGGACCGTTATCCGAGGAGGCTGCGATTAACTGTTTTCCACAGAGGGATTCTTTGTTTTCTGCCACCATTTTTATGGCCTATTAAATCGCTGTGTCTTAGAGAATTAACTGGCCCCGGCAGAAGTTACTGGGATACCTTTATGGCGATTCTAATATCCTCAGGACACTCCTCGAGTTCCTCGAGTTCATTCGAAACGTAGATTCATTTTATATAGTCTCCTAGAAATTAGGTGTACAGAGAAAATGCATTTGCCAGAACTTTCTGCCTCTACAACCGAGATAGTGATGAGAGAAACAACGTGGAGGCTACAGTTAGATTAACCCGAGAAAGATAACCTACGTCGCAGAGGCGCCTGCGAAATAAACATATTGCTATCTAATTTTTCATAGAGGTCTAGTGATTTAAGTTTAAAATTACTTAAAATATAAAAAAATATAATATAAATGCATTTTATTTTTACAATAATGCCAAACCTTTAAAATGACTAGATTAACTTAAATAAATATCCATTGTTAGTATAAAATTGACGCCTTAGAAATGCATGCGCCTCTGAAGCGTATGGTTATCTTTCTAGGGTTAAGGAAGCGTTAATTGTAGCACAAGGAACTAGCGTAGAATTTAGTCGTATAAATTCCTAAGGCTAAAAATGTAATTTGAAATACTCTCATAGCATTACTATACATAATATACTGTGACAACGACAACTTTGCACTCGCGTTTAGTGCATACCCACTTTGTGACGCTTCCTTGTAAGTTTCATGTCCAAAACTTTGTCCGTCGTCCACGCTAGTTTGTTGCGTTTGTTCATTATGTTTGCTATACGAATAATACTGTGGTATCGCGCGATGTAAAACTGACACTCCAAACAAACGTATTACAAGCGTATTAAACATAGACACCTCGGAAGTGAACACAAATTGCAATACATTCTTACAATGTTACTAGTAAATCCGTGTCACGCGTGTTTTAATTAGTAAAATATAAAATCGAACGAAGTTTCACGTAATTCTAGACGATTCCTTTCCAAGTAAAGCTGTTCTTCTATATAAATATGAAATTTCCATAAGCATCGGCAGTCTGGTTTCTATGCAGAATGAATGACGGCTTGTGAAAAGGGACTTGCAATCAGTACATAAGAAGGCTTAGGAAGTCTTAGGAGTCTCGGCATGTTTATCGGGTTTTGAGACTCTCCGAATTAAGGGGATTCCAATAATTTCAGATTTCGAAGTCCGGAGCTCTTAAACGTATTATTCTCTAAAGATTCGCGGATTCCCAGGATCCTCTGGTAGCTCTGGAACCTTCAGATCCACACGGTATTTGGAAACCCCTAAACCTTTAGATAACACCGGAGCTCTCAAAACTTTCGTCGTGCTTACAATTAGTGCTCCCTTGGATTTCTGAGACACTGGGACTATCTTAGCCATTTCGAAATATTGGCGAGATGTTCAGAGTCCTGAAGAAATGTTTCATCCCGGCTGTTACAGATGATTTCTTCGAAATTGTCTTCGAGTAGAATTCTCAAGGTCTTCCCGATTGCTTCATTACCCATCACAGAAGACAATGTTGCAAAGGAATCACAGATCGCAAGATAATCCTTCTCTTAAGCCTAGAAAGATAACCATATGACAACGTACGTAAAAGATAACCATACGCTTCAGAGGCGCATGCTTTTCTAAGGCGTCAATTTTATACTAACAATGGATATTTATTTAAGTTAATCTAGTCATTTTAAAGGTTTGGCATTATTGTAAAAATAAAATGCATTTATATTATATTTTTTTATATTTTAAGTAATTTTAAACTTAAATCACTAGACCTCTATGAAAAATTAACAAAAATCAACAGTCTTCGCAGGCGCCTCTGCGACGTAGGTTATCTTTCTCGGGTTAAAGTATGATGTACAGTCGGTGTGGAAAGTATTCGTACAGTGACCAATTCAAAGTAAAGCTATGCATATCCGTGCCAGTAATTAATTTTATGGGGAAACTATAATTAATAAATATTCTTAGATGTTTGCAAAATATATTTCTTTTTACAGAATTTTACTTCTCTTCAGCATTAGACAAATGTCAACAAAAACAGACATATGCTTAGAAACAGACACGTAAAAAGTATTCGTACAGTTATAAAACAAATGACAAAACTAATACAATAAATTAAATATTTAATGGTTTAATAATTTGTGGGATTGCTTTCTGTTCCTAAAATAGCGTCGAGCCTTTTTGGCACGGAATGTACTCTGCTAGTATAAAGGAGCTTTTAAACTTTCTATAAATGTAATATTACGAGTCCGAATTTTTGTCTCCTGATAATTTAATTCTACAGATGTTCGGTCGGATTAATGTTTGCTCATTGTGGCGACGTCTTCAAGTATTTTGGTATGTTACATAAAATCCATTGGCTAGAATTAAATAGAAAATGCTTTGGATCGTTGTCATGGGTGAATATAAAATTGTCATTGAGTCCCATTTTATTTACCTTCGTTTCCATGTGAAATGATTTTTGGTCCCAAATATTTCGAATTTGCTTTCATCTGTGAAAATTACCGTTCTCCAATATTGCATTGAAGTGTTAACATACTGTTTCGCAATCTCTAGTCGTTTCTTGCGATTCGCTTCATTTAGAAAATATATTTTCCGTGCAACTCTACCGTGATGTTCACTACTTCGCAAGTAATCACGTACAGTACTAGCAGAGACGTACACATTATTATTGTTTTCAAGCTCTGTAGCAATTTGTTCGGCACTTATACGTGTATTTTGTTTAACTTTACAGATAATAAATTGTCGATCATACTCGTTCATCCTTCGCGGTCGTCCATATCGTCTTTTAGTTTGAAATGTGTTTTATTTTCCAAATCTATCAATAATACTTTGAATAGTATAACTTGATCTACGCAGTATGCGAGAAATTTCGCTAAGCGATTTGTATTGATTGCGCAACTAGACAATAATATTACGCACTTCTTCCGTTGATTCGGAATCTTTACGACCTATGCTGTGACCAGTACAAATGATCGATTTTAATCAACAAGTGCTCTGTGCAAACTGACTAGCTTTATTAATACTCATTATATTCGGAAGATCATGTTATATTTATATCTCTATTAAATTCACAAAAAATAGGAAATGTACGAATACTTTCTGTACGCCTGTTTCTGCTCGTATGTCTGTTTTTGTTGATATTTTTGTAATGCTGAAGGGAAAGAACATCTTGTTTACAAAAAATTTATTATGTCTACAAAGCATCTAGGAATATTTACTAATAATTGTTTTCTCATAAAATGTATTACCAATATGGATACAGATAGTTTTACTTTTAATTGGTCACTGTACGAATACTTTTCACACCGACTGTAGAATTTTCGTCGTCAATGAAATCTGATCAATGAATAATGGGTTCATGGGGTCAATGGATAAACATTGTAGAACCGAAATGGGGATGATTCCGTGGAATAATTAGCGAGAGATTTTGAATGGAATATTTTGTCTGTGCTCTCATTTCCGATAAAATTTCATTCGAAATTTAATTATCCAAGAACAATGTTCTACGTACCAATCCTGTAGACTGATATTTCATTGATAACAGTACAGCCTATAGTTCGGATGAAAGGCATTAAGTTCCTAACGAATTACGCGATCCCCACATTCATTCAGTACAGTGGATCTCGATTTATCAGGATTCCATTTATACGATTGAATTTTTTCAGATACTACTGCACCAAGTTTTAATTAATTTCTAATATCTGATCGAGTCAATCTGTGACGAATATCTGCATCTCCATTACGGAATCTATTACCGATCAATTGTGATTTTTAATCACGTCGTTAAAACGTTACCAATACGATACTATAAAAACGAGTCGCAGTCGAAATCATAAAACCTGCGGCGTTGGTTTATCTCGAGGTCCCCGTTGGTTCCAGCGCTAGGAAGATTCGTGCTCGTCGCGACGCTCTTTTTTTCCGATGGTCGTCGCCGACGCCTCACTATATTCCGTGTCGCGTCGCCTCTCGACGAAGTTAATCGATGCTCGCCCTTAACGAGAGACGTAAATCTATCGCGTAAATTCTATAAATTGTAGAGTGGAGCTGGCGCAGCTGTTCGCCCGGTTACTTTATGACGTGCACGAGATTAAAATCAATTTATGGCGCCAATTCCTCCCGACGTCTAATTCGAGACGCGCCGGATTCCAATCGATACCTCTGCGACGATTGATTTTCCCCGACGTTTCCGCGGCCAGTTTCTGATTGCGCGATTAGCGCCCTGGGAATTATGCATTAGCTGTGATTCTAAACAATTATCGAACTCTGGAAAACTTCAGCACTCAGAATATTAACACATTGCGAACGGGGCTCTGCGCGTTCAACACGCCCTCAAAGACCGCACATTTTCGAACGCTCCAAAAACCTGCTTGGCAAGTAACAGGAAGCGGATACTCACATTTCTAATTTGCATTTAGTATTCTTAAATAATACTATATATACATAGTTTACATATCTGTTTATTATATAAGATTTTTTACATTTTAACTATTATTTATTATACAAATTTGAATATTGATTTAGAGTGGCTATAATGACTGATCATTTCTACATGCTTGGAATGATTCATTTGTTTCGCTAAAATTACTTAGGAATGCGAGAGGCTTCGTTACCATGGTTACGTAACAGAAATATTTGCGGCTGGTTGCTTGTTGCCGATTAAATAAAAAAAACATGAAAACGAGATATCTCGTGACCCGTCCGCAACGTTCAATTTGCTAAAAACGAGATATCTCGTGAGCCGTCCGCAATGTGTTAATAAGACATTCCGTGGTTCCTGTGATTTATTCAAATACAGCCATTTACGGAAAACGCGTCAGGAATTTTATAAAAATGCGGATGAAGAAGAAGGCGTCGAAGAGCGAACGTCGTTGACTAAAAATGATTTTAGCTACGAAACAAATTCATGAAATACAAAATTTGGAACACTAATGATGTTCATTTGCATTTCCAGTAACCTTTCTATCACAACTTAATAAATGCTTCCTTAAGCACTTAAAGGTCGTCCTCGTGTATGTCACGAGCACACTAAATTAACAAAGAAATAGTGTTGAACGGTGTAAAATGTATTAAATGCAAAACTATGTTTCATTTTGTGTGCGTGCTCGAGAGCTTCCACCACGAAGAAATCAAGAAAGGAATCATTCTTTTATTAAGTGAACAATTAAGCAATTAAGTGAACATAAAACTAAAAATTGATATAAAACTTTGGAACAGTGAATATAGATGAATAAATGTATGTATTAGGAGTTAAATAACAAAATTGCTCCGACGGAGCAAAAATGAAAATTGAATATTTATTTCTTATTCAAAAATAGTATAGTTAGGGTAAGTCGGGAACAGTTCGACCACCTTCTGAAAACATTCATAACTCTTTTGTTTTTTAAAATTTTATTGTTTCAATCAAATCAGTGTAATGATTTAGTAAAGCGGAATGTATTTTTTCATTTTTAACAAAACGCAATAATATCGCAAATGAACGATATCATCCACGCGTGAGACCGATCTTAAATAATAATAAAAGATATAACTTACCATAAATATAATAAATGTGAAAAATGATAAATAACAAAATGTTTCTGGATCATTTATCATAATACCAGCAACTCCAACGACAACATTTAATCCAATCTTCAGTTTTTGTGGTTTGAAAGTAGTCATCAGATGTGTTTTTTTGACAATCGCAGACAATCAGATACATACATATATGCAATACACATGCAATAAAAAAAATAGTATTTTATGCATATAACCTGTAATAATAAAGAATAATAATAAGTAATTTCTAAATAATATAAAGCAAACCTTCAATTAAACCTTATATATTAAATTACTACATAATGAAATCCAGACTTGGGTCAGCATGGACCCTGAGTCCGCCGCACGCGGTCATAAACGGTCCGCCATGCGAGGGTTTAAACGTGAAAAGAAGAATCGCGGACGTCATTCCGTGACTCTTATTAGAGGATCTGTCGATTTTAAATATTTACAATACCATTTGTTGACGCGTTTTTAAGATACAGCGGACCACAAAAATGTTCGTACACCTTTTAAAACGCAATAACTATTTTAAAACTAGTTGGTTAACCCAAAGTTGAGCTACAGGCGTTGAAGGATTTTAAAAACTGCAGATTTCTTGCAGTTCTTGGTCAAAATCGTAATAAAACTGTGATTTTTGCGATCTTTAATTTGTTGTGACTCACGACAACGTGAACCGATTTCGATAAAATTTTCAACACATTTTTTAAATTTTCGTTATTGGCTTAAATAAAATAGTTAAAACGAGAGATTTCTATTTTTTTGTCATTCCATGTAATAGCAAAATTTCAGAAGAAAATCATTTCAATCATCGCCTAGATGACTAGTCCCGCTATCATCAAAAAATTCAAGTCATTTAGTTCAGTCTTAAAAAATTTTTATTGCGTTTTAAAAGGTGTACGAACACTTTTGTGGGCCACTGTACTTATACTATTCGATTTCTTCTGGACTTGTCTTATCATTAAACATGCAAAAATAAGTCGAAAAAGAAGAAGAGCATTTTTTCATTTCAGACTCCGTTCTCGAGAAAACTGAGTTGAAAGATGCGTCAAATTCGCATGGCTTGTAATATGACGAGAAGTAGAATTGGTATATCATGACCAGACACGAAGGTTGATTCCTATTCAACAGTACTACATTTTCAACCTAATTTTTCTGAAAAACGGAGCCTTAAATAAACAAATGTTATTCCTTTTTCTTGACTTATTTTTTCATATAGAATCACTCTCTTGCCGGTTGTACCCCGATTTTCCGAACACCCTGCATATTCTTTAAATAAAATACGAATGTCAGAAATACACAATAGAATGTCCAGTTTGATAAACCACGATATCGTTGGAGACATCAGTTCACCTTCAATCGTCATACGTCACATCTAGAAAATTTGAATCTCCACGAAGATCCGCAATGTAGTTATTATTAACACCGTAACTCACGAAGAAAACGATAAAAGCCCTCTCAGCGAAGGAATGGTATAAGGGGTTCATAGGTTTAATAATTCAGAGTGACGGAGCTACCGAAATTTTGACCATTTCCCGCCATCCACCTCTCCCTCCGGAACTCGCATAAATATCCTCGGTTTATTAAACAACCGCGACCGATCCACCTCCTTTTCTCTATTCGTGTTCTGTAGTTTCCAACTTTTCATCGGTTCACTTCGTCCCGGCTACACAACGTTGCCCCCCTTTCAAGCTTTAACTTTGTCGTAGGCCCGACTACCATCTTTCTCCGCGAGTTCATTGCATATTAATGACCGCCGGAACTATTTATCCGTTCTCCCTCGTTCGCAACGCGAGTTTAAGGACTTCCTGCAGGCGGATGCATTTTCTATGAGAGGAGAAACTAGGTTTCGGGGTACATTTCTTCTCCAGCTAATTAGCATGTGTAAGCAGCTGCGAATTAGCTTACAATTGTTCGCATCTCATTCGAAAAATCGTTTGCTTCCCGATCTTTGTCGAACCGGTAAACTGCACAGGGCAAAATCTCACGCGCGTGAAGGTACACAACGCGACAAAATTATAAGACACTCCGCTTTTCTTGTGAATTATCACTCAACATGTAAACAGAAGTGGACAACTTGGGAAGTGTCGATACGATTTCTCAAGTTTCACGGCTCGTTTTTATAGTTGTACTACAAAATATAACGACAGTAGTCGTTATAGTAATAAAAACGAGTCGCAAGGCTCCAATAATCCTATCTTCTCTTCCCAAATTGTCCATTTCTGTGCACAATCTGAGCGGCAATTAGGTAGAATTTACCGTACCTAGAATTGTGCAGTGTTCCGAAACAGGAAATGCTTGAACTTTCGTCCGAGGAGCGTATATAGGCGAAAATGTAACGGAAAATATAGGTGATTCCGGTATGGCGAGGGGAATATTTAATATTGGAAGCACGTAAGGTATCAGAAAACGGATAACTGGGTCGAGTGAGGACAGAGATGTAAAAAGAGGAGGCAAGCGGCCGGACGGTGGAAAATAAGAAACTCTGCAGGTGGGCGGTCCTCGTCAAAGTAACGCTTTAATATGGATGTGTGATTTCCCAGGTGGGCTGTTTCATCCGTCGGACGACAAGCAGAAAGTGGCCTTTCGTTATGCCGTGGAAAAGATCAACGCCAACCGGGACATCCTGCCCAAGTCTCGTCTCAGCGCCCAGATTGAGCAGATAGAACCGCAGGACAGTTTTCACGCTTCCAAGCGCGGTGAGTGCTCCATTCACGCTCGTTCATTCCGCAATTAAACTCGTTCGTTCCGCCTGGTACCCGCACCGACGCGGCTCTGCTCGACTCGGCTCTGCTCGACTCGGCTCTGCTCGACTCGGCGCGCGTACCTTTGGATAGGTTGCCATGCGAATGCGAATGTTTGCACCGGCGAGAAGCGTTTTCAATTTTCCCGCGCGTAAACAACGGACTCCTGTAGTCGCCTGATCATTGCGGCTCCGTTCTACTTGTTGGAAGCGTTTCACCCGGAGTTTCGCTGGCACGCTGGGGTCATAGATATTCCGGGATAGTTATGACTCGGAACAAGAATTGCTGTAATCACGCCTAAACGGCAAACGAGAGATGGAAACAAAGAACTGGCTGTTCTGAGAATGATTGATTTATTATTCTTTTAACCCGATCTCGACAGTAGAAGTCGTTGTGGTTTCTCCTTACGATTTCGTATCGGTAGAATTAGGTTCGCAGTAGACGGTAGCAATTAGCATTAGAGTTAATACTCTTTTCTTCAAATTTATCACTCTTCGTCTTACGATATGATATTATATTAATTTTCTTTCACATCTACAAAATTTCTTGTACACTCGAACGTTGACATATTTTCAAATGGAACAAATTTTTGAAAATTGTCATTGAAATCTTGACATCTGATAAAATTTTCATATAGGGTCAATATAGGGTTAAGTTACCGCATATGACGATCTCATTTAATATGAAATCCTAGCTTATTTCACCTGAATAATTCGCTTGTTTTTGAAGATAGGAGAAAATGCATTAAACCAAACTTACTTGGTATCGGGGGGCTCATAAATTGGTATTACCAATTTTTCTATAGGTGGAGGCGTCGAGGAGATATGAAGGTCAATTCTGTTTTTTTAAATGGAACAGTAAGTTTTTTTACTTACATTCTGATAGAGTGTTTCGAGACGAATACAATGAACTATTATGAAGGTCATTCAAGGTCACCCAAAGTCAACTGCAAGAGAAAATAAATTGTCTCAGAGTACTTTTCGAATACTTGTGTATCACGTGTGTGTATTACGTGACACGGGTCACAAAAGATAAACAAACATTCAATCACATTGTACGCTTATCTGTATCCTCAAACATTATTGGTAATTTTAAATTATCTGTTTTAGAAAATAATTTGAAGAAAAATTCAGAGATTTATACATTTCAGCGAAGGATTAGAAATGTCGTAAATATTTCTGGACTTTTCGTACTAAATGTCATATGGTCATAGTGTTGTGGTCGTTGCATTGGACTTGATCTTAGCTTTTACATTATGACAATAAAAATTGCACATAAGTAAGTTATTTTTTGATTATATTTATAAACAAATTTGTGTGATTATTTGCCATTTTACTGTATTTTAGCTTTGCTTTTCTGTGTCACTTTGGGTGACCTTGAATGACCTTCATAATAATTCATTGTATTCGCCTCGAAACACTCTATCAGAATGTAAGTAAAAAGGCTTACTGTTCCACTTAAAAAAATAGAATTGACCTTCATATCTCCTCGACGCCTCCACCTACAGAAAAATTGGTAAAATACCACATATATATATATGAGCCCCCCGATACCAAGTAAGTTTGGTCTAATGCATTTTCTCGTATCTCCAAAAACCAGCAAGTTATTCAGGTGACCTGTTTAAAATGCCCCACCCTATATAAGATAAAATAATTAATCGGTTCCCGTTGTAGTCCCTGAAAATTGCTTTCAAATTACGAGCACAAAGGTCGGTTTATGTAAGAACAATAATAGAGTTATTATAACTGCAGTTAAAGTTTAATTATGTTACGCAATAATTTCGCGTAACAATGAGTTATTTCTCTTAATGCAATGCTCCCGGCAGTCTGACGACCTATCTTGATTCGAAATAACGAAGATCCGCTTCATTGTTACAAGCTTCCGCGCATCATCATTCAAAACAGAGATTATCGCGAAGTTTCGTGAAGTTTTTCGTGGAGATTTTTCATACCGAAATTACAACGTTCGCGCAAAGTAATGTACAGATTCGAAATAGAAGTTATGCCAAATACAGCGAAACAAATGTAAAAACATGGAAACAACAATTAACTTGCCACGTGGGATGTATTAGGTCAATGATGTTATTCCTTTTTCTTGACTTATTTTTTCATATAGAATTACTATGATTATATATGATGATGATGTATTTAATCAACTATTGTTCTCCAACGTTTTTGCGCGCTTCCAGTGCATTCGAATTAACTGTGAACGTGCACGTGAAAAGTTTTGCGAACTGTAACAACCGTCCAGTTTCACGGAACGTTCTTTCTTTCTTTCTTCTGATGCTGTGTTAACTGATTTTTATAAATTGTTTGATAATTGCGTTCGGCATTTTGTTACTATTATTGCGAATTCCATTAACTCCGCTCATCGCGCATTGCAGCAGTTTATGTATTAGGTTCACCGGTATGTTCTGTCCGTTTGAGAAATGAAAGGAAATAATAGATTTTGTATAAATTTAGTAATATTTATATTGCACAATATAATTTCCGTCGATACTTGTGACCTCTTGCCAGCGTGACGGCAATTTGTGAGCAACATTTGTCCAAAATATATGTCTCAAATGAACATGTGCATACCTATCGAAATTTGCAATAACATTATCGGACAGAACTATCCGGTAGACCTAATGTTTACAGAATGCGATTCAATTACCAAAATCAACCAGTAGATACCCTTCTCACATGTCGCGGCCCGTTTCACGCAATTAGCCAGGTCTTCAACTTTGTTCTCCCTAGTTCGAAACTCGGTTCGCACGCTCGAAATTATTTACAATAGGCGTGCAGCGGCAGCTGCGTTTTCTTCGAGATATCGTAAAGGTAATTCAACTTCCATAGAATTCTCTCTTCGCTGGTTCGGATTCCCCGAGTATTCCCGAGCCTAGTGCGTTTCAAACTATTTTCAAACTTGCCCCATTGTTCGTACACGGAAAATAGAGTTGCACCTTCGCACTGCAGATTTCCCGTGTCAGTTTACGCTCTGTATCTTGCTTCCGTCAATGTTGCGTGCTGCCTACAAATAAACTTTTGTAACGCTGTTACCCCGCCGCCCGTTGTTCTCATCAGTCGCTACATTGTGCCGGGCGCAACGACGTTTTCGAACGTCTCTGTTATTTTTCGATATACATACGTACGAAGAAACTTCGTTTCCGAACGTTGCGCGACACCGCAGAGCTCTAGTGACGATTTTTTCACGAACGAAGAGAAACAATCGTGTTTTTTAAATCGAGTGTTATACTTTTGTTAAACGAAACAAACGAGCTGATATTTAGACCGTTTCTATTCAGAACGACGCACAATTAAACCAGGGATGATAAAAGTTCTGGAACTGATTAATAAGTACTGTAGTATTTATAATAATAGTTGTGGAACTATTTTTCGACAAAATTCTTGCCTTTAAGTTCCAGCGGGGAATATATAAAAGGATGTTCTTGGAAGTAAAAATTTGCAGTCAAAGAGAGTAACGGCGCCAGTTACTGTGCGGTAACCAATTTCTATGCCTTTGGTTTATTCCGGGCAAAATTAACTCTATATTTCTCTGATATGATTATATTCATGTCAAAAATACTGATTAACTTTCGTTTTTTCGTAAAACTGTCGAATAGAACATCTCGTATAGGAGAAAGTTGTTCAGTACGATGAGTTTAACAACATATTTCAAGGTAATTAGAATCGATGTTGAAGCCTCTATTCCGAATAATTACAAATAATGGAGATTTATCTCCATCTCAAAAACTGTTCTTGATTCCGTCTTCATTCAAATTGCTAGTTGAAATCTAGAATTCGCTAAGAAATGTACGGAATCGTGCACGAAAAAGTCGATCATAACATCAATCCGACAGTTGCAAGCTGTATTCCCCAAACGTAAAGTCATCGTCTGTCACACTTACCAGCAAATATATCTGCCCATAATTATGAAAGTGGTCTAAGTCAAAATTTAGAAAAAAATGAATTTATCACTTATTTCACACGACATGATTTTAAAGTAAATTTATCCAATGTAATTTTTACGATATCGTCAAAAATGAACCTTTAGATAGTAGTTGTAATTACAACGTTATACGGAATTCATTTAGTGTTAATTATGAAAGTGGTCTAAGTCAACAATTTAAAGAAATTATATAAACATAACTTGAAAATACCGCGTGGAGGATATCTTAGCTTCTCAAAAACACGTAATAGCCTACAGTGATGCTTGTTCAGGCCAAAATCGCAACATTAAAGTAGCATTGACATGGCTGAAAATTGCCCAGCCATCGAATAATAATATTGAAACGATAGACCACAAATTTTTGGTATCGGGTCATTCCTTTCTACCGAATGACCGTGATTTTGGTTTGATAGAGATGAAAATAAGAAAAGCAAATTACTTATACAATCCTGTGAACATTACTATGAATTGATCGAAAATTGTAGAAAAAGAAATACATTTTCGATCAACGAATGTCGCAGCCGGATTTTATTTCAACGAAATCACTTGAAAAATCAATAACAAGGAGAGTAAAAAATACCGCGTGCGAATCTGTCTGTTGGCTAAAAATTCAATGGATGAGATTCTTGAAAAATGAACCTTATAAAATGTTTTATAAGACTTCTTTAGATGATTCTGAATTCCAAGTTTTGGATCTTTCACTTAAAAGAGGAAGACCAAAAATATACGAAAATATTCAATTACTTCGAGTATACAACACCACTAGACCAGTAACGGAAGAAAAACATAAAGATCTTATGTGTTTACTACCATACATCCCTCCAGTGTTTCAGGAACATTTTAAAAATCTTAAAAACTCGAAATTATGATAAAACTGGATTACTTTTTAAAAATGATTAATAAATGTTTATGAATTATTTCGTTAAAGTTGTTGTTTCAAATGGACCGTTTATTTTGAAAGTGGTATAAGTTCTTTTTTTTAAAGAAATTCAAAATGCCGAATCTGAGCTTGTATCGTCTAAATACCCCACGCAACGCCACCTACAATTTCTTCCGATGACATTGGACTTACACCACTTTCAAAATAAACGGCTCAAATAAAAATCACAATTTTGTATTACTTTAAGTCAATTATAGGACATTCAGTTAATTTTGAAAATGGTCTAAGTCAATTCAAGCTTTAAAAACAACATTTTCCTATGAAATTCACACAAAATTTCATATCTATAATAAATTTCCATTAATCAAGACTAATAAAATTATAAATTAAAATGTCGCATAATGTAAAAATATTTTTTAATTCATTCAAATGCGATTCATTAAATGTCTCGAAACAAGAAATATATGACTTAGACCACTTTCATAATTATGGGCACATATATCTGCGCCGCGACTGACGAAAAATTAAAAATACCCCGTTAATTTATAGCACCCGAACCGGCGATATTGCTGATTGCCAGCACAAATATTCCTCGTGGATTCCCTTTCATAATAAAGCCGAGAAAAGATTGCGAGGATAGGGGCGAGGTAGGGCGGCATTAATTAAAAGCAAACGTCGTTCGTTCTTTGGACGGTATTAATTACGAGCAAGTCGGTCGGCTCGATTTGAAGCCGGTATGAAACGAAAGTAATTACACGATTAAACGGATTAGGAGTAATTGTTACCGAACTGACGGGACGACGCGGGACACGACGCGACGTGGCGTTGGAATACGACGCTCCGGGCGATTAATAATCGCTCGGTTACGGGAGCGCCGCGAAACGCGATAATTATTTTCACGCGACATAATCAGCGGCGAGCTAATTGTCGACTCGAGGCACCGATTTATTAAACTCGGTTATACGCTGTAAACGTTGCTTGTCGCGGCGAGGACCGGTAGCATCGGCGACCCGTTAAGCTCCCCGCGAGTATCCACGGATTGGCCGCTTCCCCGTTCGATGGATCGAGATTTGGCAGTGTTCCATGGATACACCAGCCATGCCACGCCATACCGGCCCCGTTGACAAATCTGTGTTTGCAGCCGATCATTTCGCCCGGCCGTAAAAACGAGACGGCCGCACCTAATGCTGCGGCCCAGTAAACTGTTTCGATTTATGGCGGGTCTTTCTTCAACTTTATCTCGTTCGCGAACGCTATATCGCAATAACGTCACCCGGAGACCGACGATGTAGGGACGTCCCTCCAAGAAAGATGAACTTTGCTACCCGGATGCACGCGCGGCCCAGATATTCGGGTGTCGCCTGAATCATTCGGAAAACGTCTCCGTAAATCACACCAGATGAAGGAACCATCCCTCATTTCGAGCTTTGGTAAACGAATATTGATTAGGCGGCATACAGTGCCGCCTCTGCATTATCCGGCACTCGAGCTTCGGTACGTTGATTAACCGACGCTTTCTGAGGAAACTGTGCATTGTTACGTGTGCAAAATAGTACTACGTGAAAAAAACATTAGGAGACGTAACTGTTGTCACTAGGATGAATATGAAAATGTTAATTATTCTAGAGACGTGTCAATTATGTGTATGCGCGCGTAGACTATTGGGCTGCGATTATAGTGGATGCGTATTCGTACGAACTGGCGTTCCGACGAATAAGTTAAAACTGTTCATCGGACGATCGCGACAAATGATGATTACAGTGATGCGTTTTCATAGGAACTAGCGTTCTGACGAATTCCACACGCTATATCACATACGAGGCGATTTCCTCGATCAGACGTTCGTCTTCTGTAACATTCAGTACGGACGACTTTTATGTCAATATCCATCAGTTTTACTTCTTGGAGAATCCGGTTTGAAAAATTTCATTTTTTAAGTGATTCGTTAAGTGATAACATGGAGCAAGTGGATAAACTATTTCCATTATGGCCAATATATGGGGAATTTTACACATTATTTGAAGAACTTAAGAAGCAATCGGATAAGTTTCATGAGTACTTAATTTTATTAATCATTAAATGTAACTTAAGAAGCAATCAGATAAGTTTCATGAGTACTTAATTTTATTAATCATTAAATGTAATTAAAAGTGGAATTTTAAGGCCATTTTCGAATTTTCGGCCACGTATTCTACTGGAATAAAAAACTCGCGATCACATTAAAGTAAAAAATGTTTTCATTTTCACGATATTCGAATTAATATCAATAATTATCAATAATTAACTTAATACTGGTAACTTAAACTTATATAAAATCTGCAGAATTAGTACTCTCGCATTTCCTCATCGTAAAATACCTGTTATAATTTCATTCCTACTATTAATTTTCTCTCTGCTGGTACATTCCGAAGGAAACGAATCAAACTTAACATAAAATTACAATCAGCATTATCTTTATTATTCTCCTGTGACTGTCCTTGGTGTTTCTCTACTTTTCTCATTCTTCTAACTTCTCCTTTTCGATTTGAATTATATTTTCTAAAATTGCTGATTTTTTATTTTTCTTTCGTTTGCGAGCATTCTCGACAGGCAATGGCGAATCCCATGTCGCACTCATTGTTTCTGACATGTAGCCTCCGTTTAATTCCTCTTCCGTTTGTTCAACACTTACTTCCTTCCTCTTGTTGAGTACTTCCGTTCGTGTTTGGTAATTCATGCACCTCCTCAACATTTCTTTCGGATGTAGATAGTACTTACGGAATACTGCTATGCAGCTTCCTTGATACAAAGTGACAAAAATTATCTTACTACTTAAATTCAGACTTCCGACAATTATTAAACTGTGTATTGTACAATGTGAATAATAATAATGCTTTAAATATCTACATTATCGTAAATATTATTACTATTGGTGTCCATTTCTCGACCAATCTTCTCCCATTTTATTTGAGTTAAATATGGGTTATGGTATTCTTTAGTTTTTAAGTCCCATAAATACCGTCGTTCACAAATTAATTTTATTAATTCATCTGCGTCCATAATTATATTCATTTTTACGTACGCGTTAATGCGTGGGATCAAACTCGGTTGAAAAGCAAATTCGTCCTGACGAATTTGTCGCATCGCATGTGCGCTATATATATGCGACATCAAAATCAATACTAAAACAATGAAATTATATTATTACTACACTGCAATTTACTTATGCATTAACATCCAGACACATTTCACGAAACAGAAATCGGCAATTGTTTATCACACGATGGATTAAACGTTCTGACGAATTCGTGGGTCTTCTGTTTTTAGGATACGCACCGCATAAGAATCTGCATGAGTGATTGTTCTGATATGTGCCCATAAAAAATTATGAAAGTGGTCTAAGTCATATATTTCTTGTTTCAAGATATTTAATGAATCGCATTTGAATGAATTAAAAAATATTTTTACATTATGCGACATTTTAATTTATAATTTTATTAGTCTTGATTAATGGAAATTTATTATAGATATGAAATTTTGTGTGAATTTCATAGGAAAATGTTTTTAAAGCTTGAATTGACTTAGACCATTTTCAAAATTAACTGAATGTCCTATAATTGACTTAAAGTAATAAAAAAATGTGATTTTTATTTGAGCCGTTTATTTTGAAAGTGGTGTAAGTCCAATGTCATCGGAAGAAATTGTAAGTGGCGTTGCGTGGGGTATTTAGACGATACAAGCTCAGATTCGGCATTTTGAATTTCTTAAAAAAAAAGAACTTATACCACTTTCAAAATAAACGGTCCATTTGAAACAACAACTTTAACGAAATAATTCATAAGCATTTATTAATCATTTTTAAAAAGTAATCCATTTTTATCATAATTTCGAGTTTTTAAGATTTTTAAAATGTTCCTGAAAAACTGGAGGGATGTATGGTAGTAAGATCTTTATGTTTTTCTTCCGTTACTGGTCTAGTAGTGTTGTAGAATGGAAGTAATTGAATATTTTCGTATATTTTTGGTCTTCCTCTTTTAGGTGAAAGATCCAAAACTTGGAATTCAGAATCATCTAAAGAAGTCTTATAAAACATTTTATAAGGTTCATTTTTCAAGAATCTCATTCATTGAATTTTTAGCCAAGAGACAGATTCGCCCGCGGTATTTTTTCCTCTCCTTGTTATTGATTTTTCAAGTGATTTCGTTGAAATAAAATCCGGCTGCGACATTCGTTTGATCGAAAATGTATTTCCTTTTCTACAATTTTCGATCAATTCATAGTAATGTTGACTTAGACCACTTTCATAATTAACACTAAATGAATTCCGTATAACGTTGTAATTACAACTACTATCTAAAGGTTCATTTTTGACGATATCGTAAAAATTACATTGAATAAATTTAGTTTAAAATCATGTCGTGTGAAATAAGTGATAAATTCATTTTTTTTTTAATTTTGACTTAGACCACTTTCATAATTATGGGCACATGTAGCCTTAGGTTGATATATAATTGCAGTCATGGGGCATCAGTTTTAAAGCAATAGGTACTTACGCTACTTCAGCAAAAGATGCATTTTATATGTACAAGTAACAATCATTTATGCTGTTAAGGCTATCTTATAATTACCTACGTCACGGTTGCGTTTCTATTGTTTCCACAGTGTAAAGACGTAATAAATAAAAAATGCTGTCTTGATTAGAGTACTTAGAAATTAACGCTTTGAGTGCCACGTGTCGATGCTTATTTTCCACATCGAATATTGTCCCAAACGCAATGAGAATAAATGTCAATTTTTTATGGAATTCCATTACAAATTTATATTTTGAAGTCCGTTGACCATAGGTGGACGAACGAAAATAATAAAACGATTAAAACCTAGTCGATATATCGTCAGCTTCATAGATGGATAAATCTGAAACATGAAAACAGTACTTGTACAATCTCAGTCATAATAGATTACACCGTTGTGTGTTATCTTATGTATAAATCGTTTCTAAACTATTTAAAAAATATTGTTCAAATATTTCGACTGTCTTCAAGCAACATTTTAAAGAATGCGGGAACTGCACGAACATCTACCAAAGACCCTGTCATCGACAAATTATCAGAACACTTTGCATTTACCAATATGCATCTCAATGAAAACCGAGCTCGATTAAAAACTCCGGTATCGATTCAATTTGCATCGCACCAAAACCATTCACAGAGGAGACAAATCGCGTCCGCCGTCTCTCCAACAATTTCCCGAATCGCGAATCTGTATAAAGATCAGCGCCGACACGTTTTTCGCGCGTCCCTTCCCACAGCCGGCGCATTCAGAACGGGGAAGAATTAACTTCCGGTGCCCGATCCATTTCACCGAAAGCTTTTAGGACGCGCGACGGTTGAATCGGTCCCATATACTGTCTGTAATTACCCGGACGGTCCCGTTGATCCAGTTTTTCGGGGCAGCGTTCGCGGCGGCAAAAAGTCGACTCTAATCTCGTTCCGGCGAGACGGGGCAAGCCGGTAATTCCTTTTGACGGTTAAACGCGAATAAACCGGCCGTGGATCGGCCGCGAGCGGAGAAGAGGGCTCGACTAGAGAAGAGAGGAGAGAAGCGAGAAGAGAAGCGAGAAGAGAGAACGCGCGCGGCGGCTGGAATTCGTCTGCGTCTCCGGTTGTTTCCGCGAGTGGAGTCGACCGACTCCGTGTGTCCGGGCAACGAACCTAACCCAGAACAGAGAACCCTCTTTCGTTTCGGCGAGCGGGAAGCTCGGAAGGCCGTTTCGACGCTGCCTCTTTACTTTGTTTTTACGATATGACGCGGAAAACAAGGGCGAGTGTCGGGGCCGCCTTTGTTCGACCCGGCGCGGCGTAATACGGTTTTATGCTCCCCGGGTTGCCTCCGTCTCGGAATTTCCTCGAGATGCTCGTTTGTTTTTCAATCGTTGACGTACGGGATGCGGGGCACACGAGAGACACAAGAGACGCGCGCGAGCCGATTATTCGCGGCCGCCCGATCGTGTCTCCAGGATCGCGATACATAATGCAATGACAAGGGAAACGGAACGCGGCGCGCGCCGCCAGATACACGGAATAGCCCGTGGAAGTCGATGCACTCTACAGACGCGGAGGAGTTCTAAACCCGTGGAACAAGCTGATTCTTCGACAGTTCCTCGGAGTCTGTACAGTGACCTAGATTAATATATGAATTTTATGGAGGACGACAGTCGTGAGCTTTATGGACGATAACGTTTGAGTTTTAGGGAGAGTTAGAGGATGCGCGCATTTGACTTTCAACATGCACGTGATTTACGGCGCGAATATTATGATTTTCGCCGATCCTGGATTCGATCAATTGAGATCGGCGGCAGTAATCACTTAGGATTTATGATGTCGTGAAGATTTACCGCCCGTTTGATGGCCTGCCTTGGCGGGAGCAGTTGAAAGGATGCAAAGGACTGAGTGGAGTTTTGAAATGACGACGATATTAGCAAAATCTTATTTTAGCTACGTGTTGTATTTGTGTATTCGAAAGTACACCGACATCGAACAAGACAATTGAGAAGAAGGTAACATCTCTGAGCCAGTTAGCTGTGGCGCCTGCTTTTTAGAGCACGTGCTTATATGTGTCGCGAGAATAAAGCAATGATGAGTATTTGGCGGTGGTGGATGTGGTGACTGTGACTGTGTGAAAGGATTAAGGTTTGGGTTCAGGGAGAGAAGGGAGGAAAGGGAGACGTTTCGTCCAGGACCCGCTAGAGGACTCATCGGTAAGGCTATCCTAGCGGGCACACCCTATACAAGGCGAACGTTTCGCTCATGCCAACAAAAATCGTGACACGATAGAAACATTTCTGCTACCAATACAAATGTGCCAAACAAAGATCAGGTTTCAAGAATACCGTGTTGTAAAGGGACTGTCGCAATTGGCATACCGTGTTTTACCGAAATCATGCACCCAAAGTACCGTGTTATAGGAGGATCGACCGTACCGAATTTCTGTGTAAAAGTAGAAGACCTCAATTACAAACTACATTCAAAAACGAAAAATAGAAAAACTTAACTCTGACAATAAGTCAAACTTAAAATTAGGTCGACGCACCAACCACCAAAAGTTGCTCCGAGAACGGGGTCGACACGTGGAAGCCGAAGTTCCCCGTGTCTGCTCGTGCAATGAAGCAGACAAAAACTCCGGTGTCACCGGATGATGGAAATCGGAACGAGGAGCCCGAATCTTGTTGGAATTTCAGCCGGAACCTCTCCGCCGGCGTGTATGCATCGAAATTGGCCCAGGCAAAGGGATTGACTTACCGCAGCCTCGTTTCACCGTCTTCGTTCAAACAGAGGAGCGACTCTTCCGCCGACATTGTTCGTTTCACTTTCGCTAAGCCAATTTTCGAAAACCACACAGGGGCGGAAAGTTCGGAACAACGACGAGGCCGTGGGAACGACGAGCTGCGACGAGCTGCAGACAGAACTGGTGGCTCTAATTTCCCCGTAACTTTTAAGGTTTCTTCCTTCCCGCATAGTTCTCGAACTTCTGCCCCCGACACGTATCGAAACGTCGAGAAGTTCCCGGCGCCCGTGGCGATTTCTGTTAGCGGGCCGGGGCCCTCTTCCCTCCCGGAACTGTATACCGTCCAATTAAGCATAATGGAAGGAAAACATCGTTCTCGGTCACGAGCGTGCCGTAACCCGCGCGGACGATAACGCGAGTCTTCCAAGTTCAGCGCGATAGCGTTCCCTCGAATCGGCCTTCCCCGGGAAACTGCTGCCTTTTTCAAGCACCGCGATGTAATCGAGGCTCATTGAAATTCGAATTAACTTTCGCTGAACGCTGGACCACCCAAGAAGATTGGCTGCCGCGATATTGCCACCGTGCATCGAGATTTTCGAAATTTTTATGCCGCAACTTCGAAAGTAATCGTGTCGCGACGCTGGCACGTTTGCAAAATACCCATGAGATTGCCCACGTAACATTTGCTCCGAAGTTTGCGCATTAGTTAGCTGCATGAGACCGATATCGATCCAGGAAATTGGTCTACCGGACACAGAGTCGCAAGTGAGGCGGGTAGAGGTGACTTTTGATCGATAGTAGTAGATACTAGATTGTCTTGCGGCTTACGCTGAAACATTACCGAAACTCAAATTCTCTAACCGGGCATGAATTTATCGTGATTCAAAAATTTCCGAATGACATCGTTGCCTTTAAATTGCTGTACTTTGAGTCTGCCCGATTTATGAGATGTTTCAAAGAAGTTTTGTTACACGATTAATCCGATTTATTGAACCTGGTTCTTTAATGCGTTTCAGCATATTTTTTGCAGTTTAGCATGACAATGTCATTATCAATTTATTGAATTAATTTTTACAGGCCATGCACCAGGTTTTGAAGGAATCTTTTATTTTTAAGTTACAGTGTAATGAATAAGAAGAGGCTGGAGACAGTGATTTTAGAATTATACAGGGTGTCCCTCAGGAATCCCTCAGGGATACCTCAAGAATCGTCCCTTTCCGAGTGTTAACATAATTATAAGACACCCTGTAGTTGTCCAACAATTGTGAATTAGATATATCTGTGTTAAAAGTATATTTTATATTCGATAATATAAAAAATTAACTTTATTTACTGTATCGTTAATACCAATAAATTGTAAATAGATAGTATTGAAAGGAATTAAATTTGACTAAAATCTCTGCTTTTAGAGGGACGGAATTCTTTGTCTTGTCTTTGCCTGATTCTTGTCAAGGGTCTACTCGAAGCTCGAAATGCATAAAAATCCAAAATCTGACCAGATAGTCACGTAGCTGAGACTTCGTGACATACAGAGTTTGCATAGCGACATCGTCCAACATCCCGAAGATCTAGATTATATTTTCACAAATTCGCTCGATTATCAATTGCGGATGAAAGTTTGAACTTTCATCATATTAACTACAATACAATTTGTTGGAATTTCAACGATGACCCACCTAACAGTTTTATGGCCCCTTGCGAGGGTGAGCCGTTGCCTACAGAGGCCCAGGTGGGCCCAGACGACAGTTCAAAAGTAGACACCGAACCGTGAGGTTGCCACCTCGGGATTTTCACCAACACCAGATTTCTGTATCTCTGTAGTTTTGCAATATATCACCATCACTTATTTTACTGGATACGCGAATGTTCTGGAGTAGAATTTGTAACTCTAAATAAAGTGCTTTTGAGTATCCTTTCATTCTACAACACAATTGTATTAACTGACTCCGATCCGAAGGGTTCTTGATTGTTCGAAACCCTGTTGATGTTCGCCTTGAACTCGGTCAAACTGTGCCGTCTAAAAAATGACTAACCAAAACTCCCGAGGACCTATAAGTTCTCATCTTGTACGTGTAAGATCTGTTGCGTTTACGTGAAAAGATGCAATAAACCTCTGACCTAAAAAATAAACCGGATCTTCTTGGATGTTCGCCTCATTCTCGGATTTTCATCTTTTAAAGAATTTTTGTGATTTACATTAAAGAAATGATACAATTCAGTATGTGTAGGAATACGTAATTCTAAATGTTGACGACGATTATACTGAGTGTCCCAAAATTACGATCCTTCCGGGAGATGAGGGGTTCCTGAGATTATTTGAAGTAATTTTTGCCTTAGCAAAAATGTAATCCGCGGCTTTTTAACGACGAATTATTAACGGAAGATACTGACCAATAAGTCAGATCTAGCGACCGAGCGCTAGCTGAACTCGCCTCTGATTGATCAGTATTTTTCGTTCATAATTGATAAATAAAGCTGCGAATTGCATTTTCGCTAAGGAAAAACTTACTTCAACTGACCTCAGGAGTCACCCCTCTCCGGGTGTTGATATAATTATGCGACACCCTGTATAATATGTCACTTGACCTCTCTCTCCTATTTACTGTAATTTTCCTTTTTTTCTTATTTCGAGGAATCGTCGCACAGTGATCGAAAACGCGATTCCCGAGGAAATTGATTTATCACGTTAGATTTCCCTTTATGTGATTATACAGGGTGTCCTAGAAATCCCGTTGCACTTGGAACAGGATAATTCCCGAGGTGATTTCGAATACCTATCTCCTTAGCGGAGATATTGGTTAGAACTTCGTTAACGAGTCATTAATGAAAACAGCGGGCCAATCAGTGCGCGAGGACCAGTCAGAGTCTTTTGGTTTATAACTCGTTAACAAAGCCACGGAGAACATTTTTGTTATGGAAAAAGTTCGTTCGAACGACCTCAGCTATTATTCCTTACCGGTTACAACGGCAGTTCTGGGACGCCTATTAAAAGTTCCCATTTACTTCCGATATTTTGTGATATTCGTATCTGTTTAAGGTAAGCGTGTCGATTGCTATGTTCATTAAAGTCTGGAATTTTTTTTACTTATGGTCACACTTCTTGAATCATTTAAATTATATATTGACGTCTTTTATGTAAGTACAATGTTTTTTATAATTGAAATATATAAAAAACAAAAAATAATTAACAAAATGTACAAAACAGTTTTCGAACGAGTTACTGTGCCCTTAAAAAGATGAAAAGTTTATTACTGTGTCTGTTAAACCTTTTCTAGTGACTGTGCGTCAATTGCTGTACATTGCTCAAAACGTAATTCGCCTAGGTACGCTTCTTTCGCTCGGTGCTGAAAGGGTTAAAATTCTCTCCTTTTGCATAAAAAGACTGCTCTAGGTGCCGTTTAATGGCTTCTTTTCATTCAAAATTCAACCCTTTCGCTCCGAACGACGGATATATCCGTCATCCATATGAACACTCACGGAGCCGAACGCCGGATATATCCGACATCCACATGATCGCCCTCTGGGGACGAACGCCGGATATATCCGACATGCTGGTAAAATCGCGACCTAATTTTTGGACTGCACCGCCTCTTGTTACTATTGCGTGAATCTTTTGACGAAACAAACAAACGACAGTCCGAAATAAACGACACACCATTCAAGTTATATTTGTTCTACCTGCATTTCCCATTATTATTGTGTTACATGTCATAAAGGGATAGAAAATCGAAAGTACTAACTTTAGGACTAATTATTATGTATTATGTTTTGTATTATGAATATTATGTTTTATTTTATTACCGTATATTATATATTATTTCTTCACTTTTTCCATTGTTAATGAAACTTTTTTTACCTATTAAATAACTTTATACCTTATGCAGAAATTATAACTATATTGTTTTAAAGAAAAATCCCTTTTCTTCCCAAATACACTATCCACGCGCAATGTGCACAATTTCGGCGGGTGGTTCCGTTCAGGAGGGGCGCTACGGCGGACTGAACCACCGTAGCGAAAGGGTTAAGGATCGAAAGAGTTCTGTGGAAGCTACTGTAGCCGTGAATTCCTCGAAATGTCACGCGATTCCATCCGTGACGTCAACGATCAGCAGTTCAACAGGGCAATGGCAGAGAGCAGCGTAGTCGACTGATGCGACGTGACTAATCATAAACGTCGGAACATCCCTGGAAACGTGGCTGCCTTCTATACCTACTCTGCTGAACTCCTTATCCGTGGCGTCACGGATGGGAGTCACGTGACCTTTGAGGGAATTCTCGGCAACGGTGGTAGGGGCAAGTACCGGTGAGAGTATGAAGAATGATCCCAGGACATCTCTCTGTAGTTTCTGTCAAATCTGAAAATATGTGCGTGGTCTGACATTACGTGATGGAAGATGACTTCTTTACGATTGATTAATTCTGAACGGCTTTCATGAATCGAATCAACCCCATTCTCCCTGTACACCGTGTATTTTTCGAAAATAAAATCATATAATGTGCCAAAAACGTTCCTTTTCCTTTTCCCATCTTTCCATTTTCGCCAAACTTGCCAACTGAACTGAAGTACCAAAATCTGTGATCAATAACATCGCAAGAAACAAACTGAAAGTAGTTGCAGTTTGGAACACCTAACTTCAAGAATCGTCGAAAACTGTGCGATCTTTCTGGCACACAGTAGGGGAGACCAGGGTTAGAAGTTCCGGGGATAAGTGGTTCCGATCGTAATATATCTCAAATAAGGAAGAATTGCGTTATGCTTTCAATTGTTTTGAAAGCGTGGACCGATCATGCCATCCCGTCAATCATTATAGTACGGCCGTGACAGCGAATAGTATAGTGTTAGAGAATATAGTAGTCATATACCAGGCAAGTAAATATTTCGCAGTCACTATTTTTTTATCTAGTTCAATTATTTAACGTCAATATCGTCTATTGTTCTGTTCTTATAAATCAGATGACATTTAAGATCATGTTGCAAAAGCATTTATTAGTGTTGGGATTATGGAATGAAAATGAATATGATTCTAATTCTTTTCTTAAAAAGACTTTATTTTATTCCTTTATTGAGAGAAGGAATATGGGCGAAAACGATCGAGCGACCAAACTCTACTCAGAGTCCGGTAAGAAAAAACGCTTCTTTTATACCCTTCTTGGGTTCGTCTTATCCACCAATCAGAGACGTTTATTTGTCGCGTTTCACATTGCATACGTGACGCTGGGATCCCCAAACAGTCAGGGCACGATGTGTATCTAATGGTACCGGTGATGATGTATCGCGGTATCTATTATATACAGTTTACATCACCGTCGTTGCCCGCTGACGGAACCGACGAAAATGTACACCGATATCTTAGTATCTTAGTACTAAGTAAACTGTAGATTAATTTTTGTTCGAGGCTAAAATTTCCTTTTTTTTCAACAATTAGAATATTTGAGCATATGAATCAAATACTTTTATACATTTTCACATATGTCAATTGAGGCTAGTTGTTCCCGTAACTCGGGGCATACTGTTGTGGTAACATCTGACCCGACCTCACATGTACAAATACGTTGTTCTGTTGCGATGCATATCCTAAATCACAGCCCAGGGAAGAATGGATTTACTGTATGTTACGCAAGAAATGGGCTCATACCAAATGTATAAAGTAAATGCTGTATAATATATTAGGTCTACCGGAAAGTTCTGTCTGTTTTTGAATTGAAATATAACACAATTTTCATACATTTAATAATATTTATTGTAGAATATACTTTCCATCGTTACTTATGACTTCGTGCCAGCGTGATGGCGACTTGTAAATGCCATTTCTAAAAAATGATTTAATTTTAGAGGCGAAGAACTCAATCAGTGCTTGCAATTATAACATAAGCGAGCATACTATACTATTAATTGGTTATCGTTCTCGAATCGTTCAAATGGTGCCGATGCAGGAGATGATTAAATAAATTAGACAATTTGCGCGAAAGAAATATCCGATCAATCAACGAATTCTGTTATTGGAATATTTTATTGATTTAAATATGCGATACATTTTATAAATACTAGGTCTACCGGAAAGTTCTGTCCGATTTTTAATTGAAATATAACACAATTTTCATACATTTAATAATATTTATTGTAGAATATACTTTCCATCGTTACTTATGACTTCTTGCCAGCGTGATGGCGACTTGTAAATGCCATTTCTAAAAAATGATTTAATTTTAGAGGCGAAGAACTCAATCAGTGCTTGGTTGACATCAGCTTCAGTTTTGAATTTTTGTTCCTGTAAAAAGTTTTGCAAAGAGAGAAACAAGTGATAATCGGAGGGTGCTAGGTCTGGGGTGTATGGTGGATGTGACAGAATTTCCCAGCCTAGCTCTGCGATTTTCCGACAAGTCGCCAAAGCAGCATGTGGTCTGGCATTATCATCGGTAGCCATGTTTTCACGATCGCGTCTCACTTAATAATGACGTGAGACATCTTTGTTTCAGTTTATTTAGGAGAGTACATGTGTGTAAATGCAATGATAAAGAGAGATAGTCATATATGTCTCAAATCAACATGTGCATATGGATTGAAACTTGAAGTGACACTATCGGACAGAACTTTCCGGTAGACCTAATATTTGTCCGAGCTATTATTCTGACAAGTCGTTCGACGATATCCAATTTTTTTTCGTTTAAAAGGTTATTTCTGTTAGGTTTAAGTAAAGTTGTTCTGAGATTATCATAATATTAGATTATTATTTTCATATTACTACATTAATACTTGTGCCAAAGGTCGTACATTTCTTTCTTTCAAAAATACATATGTATTTCTGTTAATCCTAAGTTAATAAAGAAATTTTGTTAATAAAATTATGTTTAATTTTGTTCAGAGAATTAAATATCTTTTTAGAAAGAAACATTTATTTCTTCGTAACAATTTACGCCAGATCGTTAACAACTTGCCCCATGACGGCTTAAGAAGTTGCGCTTGAGTGGACCACAAAGACACGAGTTTCTATGAAAACTGATTGCAATATACTAAATTTGAGTGGACAGTCTCAAAGTAGAATAAAATCAATAGATTAATCAGAAACGAAAAAAAATAGCTGTATTCATTCTTAGTCAATTTTTAAGTTCTCTCAAAATCGGAACTTTTAACCCCGGTCTCCCCTACTTTACAATCTCGTCGTAAAGATTCCCGAGAACAAATCGTCGTATTTAATCCGCACTCATCGCCGATGTTTGCGCGGCTGCTAATGAGTAGAACGTGTGCCACCTGGCTGGTATGTAATTACTCACGGGATTGGCCGTCACCGCGTTTAATCGTTGCCCACAAATCGACGACCGGTTAATGGAGAATAGTATAAACGGCGGAGTAAATGTTGAACGATATTTCGCGCCGAGCAGAATTACAGCGCAACGTCGGTGTGCGCGCCGCTCCGGACACGCTCGAAACATCGGGATTATCGTTTGTCGACGAACGATAATTCTTTCCCACGACCGATTCGGCCGTCCGGGATTTATCGTTCGGCCTGATTACCAAGATCGTGATTAATTCCTGCGACCGGTCGCCCGAATGCGTGCGATTATTCCTGATTCGGACCCGCTAACCGCGTCGCGTTTTCGATTTTTCGCCTAGCCGTTTTTTCTTCCTTTCCTTTCGCTACGTGGCCTTGTTTTTCGCGCGTTGTTGGCACCGAGATTAATATCTTTTTGTTCTGTCGGCTGCAGGCTAGCGCAAGGCAATTTCACACGCTTGCTCGTTCGTTCGTTCGTTCGTTCGTTCGTTCGTTCGTTCGCTCGATAGACCCGACACTGTAAACTTTGATTTGCGCAGGTGAAATTGTTTGAAAGCTGTTATGTTTTAATTATACCGGCCCGGGAACTCGGCTAATTCCGCGACAGTCTCGATAAAGCTGATCAACAAAATTGCATTTTCGCGACTGCGTTACAGACTTTCGCGAACACCCCCACTTGCGAAACTGTCGCCAAGGACCTATCGCAGTTTTCAGCGTCGCCCACCGGTTTTGCACATTTTCCAGTTTACCACGGTTCCCGTGTTTTATAATTTTAACGGCAAATTTTCATAAAATAATTTTACGCTCTTGATAGGAACATTTTAAACGTGTTCAATGAATTCGTTGCGAGTGTTGCTGGATCCTTTTTTAAACTGGAAAGTAGGATTTGAAATATATCGAAGCCGGTCTTACGGAATGTTGAAATAATTTAATGAATAACATGCCTTTGAATTGTTCTCAATATAACCAAAAGATATGTCAATATCTTCATTTTCTTCTACATTCGTTTAATAATCCTTGCACTTTATTACGTCACAGTTTCCGTGTTAGAGGGCACTACGTTGTTCTCATTTTTATTGTGTCATAATGTTCATCGCGAAACTGTTATTCAACTCCATGGGTTAGAAACAATTTTTTGGCTCCACTTCACGCAACGTTCTTCCCAAAATTGTGTACCATTTTGAAACAATCTTGAAGCAAGCATCGAGAGAGCTGCGTTTAAAAGCAAGCACACGCGTCTCGCGTGAAGTCTTCCAAATCTCCCCAACTTTCATAATTTCGTGATTCACACGGTCTCGCTCTGACAATGCAATCTTAAAGGTACAAGAACAGGTAAAGTTTATAGTATCAGTGCTTGTCATTAGACTGCGGATACTTGTGCAACTTCTCGTTTCCACGCATCATTTTACAAAAATTAGAATTAAAGAAAAGTTTCCTTCGACAACTAAAACATTACCCATTGTAAAAGGAAATGAAAAATGCAATGAGACCTTGTTAATTTATACTCTTTCTTGCACTTTGAAAGACTGCACATGCATAAAGATCCACGACTCACTTACCAGACTATAGCCAAAATGATGTTCTAAAGCCAAAAAACTTGACTAAAATCTAGGATTACATTCTGCGCCACTTTTGATACGCTGATCTTCTGCATCGAAACTCCTCTTTAACGCTTACGAATCGAGGGGCCAGTATCAGCCGACAAATTTAAGAGAGAAGAAAGCACTCGACGGCGCTATCGGGTCGGGGGCTTTCAAAACTAGATGACAGAGGATTGGAAACGGGATCGACAAAGCAGCAGGATAACGACTGCTATGAATAATGTAAACCGCTTGATACGATAGCGAAACGTTTATTATTCCCTCGGCCGGATGGCGGCCAACTTAGAGAGGGGAATGGAGGGAAAAAAATAATAGAAGACCGTAAACGAAGGGGCAACCTGCGAGATACCGCGAGAAAGATGCGCGCAACAGGAAGTCGAAGGTTGCCGCAAATTGTCTGAGGCGCTTTCAGCCGCAGCCGCACGGGATAAGCGCCGCTTCCAGCGGAGATTCGATTTTCTCGCGGAACGACGAGCCGGGACTACCTGTTTCAGAATGCACGATCATGTTAGGCGATTGTGACTACGGTTAATAAGCGAAGTTTCAGCAGACTACACGGATCGGACCCTGCTGGCTGGCAAGAAGTTGCTGAACGTCGTTCGCTAAAGTTGCGCGGTGAAGCATGCCTCGTTCTGTTAAAAATGCCCGTGGAAGTGTTACAGCTGGGAGAATTGAAAGTTCCCGCGAAGAACTTGTGTCGCGAAGCTTCTGCTCTGGACAACTTTCGGAGGAATCGTGTTTAGGCACCGATGGCTGTCAAGGAACTGCTGTTGCGAATTAGGAACTCTTGGTTACGGGGTTTTCTTCTTCCGGTTGTTTCAGCTTTCTGTTATTGTTCCTCATACTTTTTCTAGTGTCGTAAGTAGATCTTTATGCAAAATTAATGTGCAAAATATGTGGAAGACAAAAACGAACAATACCTAATTTAATAAAGTTGTATTTTCAATTTTGAATTTTCCTCTTTATACGCATTGTACGTAAAATTATGTGTACAATGTACAAAATATGCAAAATAGGAATCAAATAATGATGAAACAAATATCAGTCTAAAGTCTCATCGATTTACCTATTTTCTAAAAACATGTGCATTTGTATAGAAATCTGCTGCCTTGTCCAAAGACTTGAATTATCTTTGCTAAAATATTACTTAAAATAGCTAAAATAGATACTAATTTACGCACCGCATTCATTAAGTGATCTATCCAATGAATGAACACCCTTCAGTGAATGAACATTCCCGTATTACATTAAAATGTTGCGTCTGTCTTACCTTTTTCACATTAAAATTTCTACAGTAGTTCTACTATACAGATATCTTACAGATGCCATTTTACAAAAATTTATACATTCGATTAAGCGTTAACTCTTTGGTCATTTGACGAATATTTGACTAGATTGCACATTTCATCTCCAAATGAGTCATAGTTGTAACAAAGTGCTAGAATTGTGTTCAGGAATGTATGAACTATTCAGTAAAACAGCTCATTTAAAATAATGGTCATTCAAAGGATTAAATAACGATCATTTTAACAAGCATGCAGTTTAAGTATTTATTCACTGGACAGATCATTCTATGTATAGAATGAGTGCAATGAAGAAGTACACCAAAATTTAGATGATCTGAAACTGTTATGCGACGATCTATCAATCTATCTCAGAAAGATAGATTCTATAATATATCACTGGTATATAGTACATAAATCAAATTAGTTATATAGTATATAAATCAAATCACTGTGACGTAGAACTGTCTTGCGGTGATACAACCCTTAAAGAAATAATAGAAGAATAGTGGTTGTCACGGAACTGTTACAATAGCGGACAGTCGTAAATCGATACTTCGTCGTTGAACAGCCAATATTCAAGATCGCGAGCGAATAACTTTTATCGTACACGTACAGGGTATCATGCAACTGATGGTACAATCGGATAAGTGATTCTACGTTCATTCTACGTGAAAGGATAAGTCGAAAATATATAGAATAAATTGTTTTCATTCAAAGCTCCGTTTCCGACAAAAATTAGGTTGAAAAAATAGTATCGTATTAATCAGACTTTGTTTTACAAGGATATTTAATAAAACGACACAATTATTCTTTTTCTTTATGACCGAATGCTAACAAATCAATGACAACTGCACTTTTCCACGTGGCTCTTTTTCTACATCAAGAATCGTAGTAGTTGCTTACATGTCTAAAACTTAAACACTGCGATTCTTGATATAGTTACGTGAAAAAGTGAAATTCGTATTAATTTGTCAGCGTTCAATCATACAAAAATAAAGAAAATACGTTACTAAATAAATGTTAAATTGAACTAAATATCCTTGTAAGATAAAATCTGATGAATAAATTGTTTCATGCAAGAGTTTATTCGTTCCCTTTTGTGTAGAATAAAAGTTTCCAAATAAAAATAAAGGTTTTCATTTAAAGAAATAAAGTTACCCTTCAAATAATCTTCAAAGCGATCTACGAAACAGACACAAATAAAATAATTGTATTAGGTTTACCGGAAAGTTCTGTCTGATAATGTCATTGCAAATTTCAATAGACATGCACATATTCATTTGAGACATATATTTTTGAAAAATGTTGCTCACAAATCGCCGTCACGCTGGCAAGAGGTCACAATTAACGACGGAAATTATATTGTACAATATATAAATATTACTAAATTTATACAAAATCTATTATTTCCTTTCATTTCTCAAACGGACAGAACTTACCGGTGAACCTAATACATAAACTGCTGCAATGCGCGATGAGCGGAGTTAATGGAATTCGCAATAATAGTAACAAAATGCCGAACGCAATTATCAAACAATTTATAAAAATCAGTCAACACAGCATCAGAAGAAAGAAAGAAAGAACGTTCCGTGAAACTGGACGGTTGTTACAGTTCGCAAAACTTTTCACGTGCACGTTCACAGTTAATTCGAATGCACTGGAAGCGCGCAAAAACGTTAGAGAACAATAGTTGATTGGATGAAATTGTTACGTAACCCGCCTGTTCCCGTTATTTCGTCATCGTGAATGCCGTCGCCGATTTCTAACTCGATGTCCCGAGAAAGTTAAGCTCTTTGCCGGTTGTAATTCGGTCTTCATGCGATTATACGACGCGAGAAAGTGAGTGACGGTAAACGCGCCGCGGTAACCACAGTTTCGAGCTCCTCAATTAGCGGGTCGACCCGACGGTGCAATTCGGAGCACAATTAAACGACTTCCTCCGAATTTTTGTGATCCGAAAATCGCGTTCGCTACGTTTCAATCGCTTCAGCGCCGCGTTGTTGATTGGATTTTTGTTTAGCGATCCCATGAGCCTCTTGATTCTTAATTGATTAATTCTACGGTGTTTCACGCACCGGACAATGGTCCTTCAAAGCGCATTTGCACTTTGTTACGGAATTGTTGGCGAACGACCAGTCGGAATAATTCGCGGCCCGCCTTTCGCGCGCCGGCATTAAATTTCCGAGCACTCGTGCAGGTTTCGCGGTAATTTACTTTCACGCCGAGAAATAACATTTGTCCTTTTTAGGCATCTCTTTCAGAAGTTCATTTCGCATTCGGGGCTGCTCTTTCTCTTTTCTCATTATTTAAACCTCGCGCGGTAACGCGCTCACCAATGATCTGGTTTAAAAATGCATTTCGAGCCGCGTGACACGGTCGCCAGCCGAAATTAGCAGAGACAGTTTACAATTACGAAATGGTTACTCTCTCTCTCTCTCTCTCTCTCTCTCTCTCTCTCGTTACTAACAAATGCGCGCTACAATCCGCTTGACAAGTTTTGCACGGTTAACACGTTCCGTGCCGAGCTTTTTTTACTCGAATCTTCACACTTTGATATTTTACTAAAACTCGATGTATTACGTGCAATTATTAATTCTCGTACACATAACAACGTAACAAAAACTTATCAACGCCCATTCTTGCGGTGGAAATTGATTCTTCGGTTCTAAATTTCTTGTAAACAATTTGTTCAGTTCACTAAGTAAACATGCAAGCGTGTACCATCGATGGTACACGTGGCACGGAACGTGTTAAGGGAATTCGTAACTACCTGCTTATAAGGCTTGATAGCCGAAAATGTGGCGTGCTCTGCGCGCGACAGTGTTCCATAAGCAACGCGATAGATATAAATTAGAATAAATGATTCTCAATGGACCGTCGCAAGAGCAAAATTCGGCACGATACCGCTGATATATCCGTACGCAGTGCACAATTTGCTTAATATTCGAACAAAAATCAAACATGATTTTAATTTTCAATGAATTCAATTGATCTGGTAATCAACGTCGTGCTTCATGATGCTTATAGATATTTAAATAGAATGTTGCTGAATATGCGCCTGAAATTGAATATGCATCGTCGAAAATAATGTATTGTAGAATGGCGAGCATGTAAGTACGGAAACGTGATAAACGGTACAACTTTTTAAAAACTGGACTAAATAACTTGGATTTTTGTTCAAATGATAGGGGGACCAGTCTACTAGACAATGACTATAATGCTTTTTTTAAATTTTGCTATTCCTTGGAATGACAAAAAAAAAAGTAAAATGCTCATGTTTTTCAAACTTTTTATCCAAGTCTATAACGAAAATTTAAAAAATACATTTTGTAGATCTCGGTAACTTGTATACATGGATAAATTTTCATCGAAATCGCAGTATTTCACGAATTTGAACCAAAGACAGGTAAGTTTTACATCTTTCAGTGGTTGTAGCTTGACTATGCGTCAACTGATTTCAATAAAATTTTCAGTATACATATCAGTTATCGAGATCTTTAAAACGCAGTTTTTAAATTTTCGTTATTTTCAGATAAAAGAGTTGAAACACGTAAGAATTTTATTTCTTTTGTCATTCCAAGCAATAGTCAAATTTGAAAAAAGAAGTATTATTGTTATCGTCTAGTAGACTAGACCTATCATCTAAACAAAATTTGAGTAACTTTATCCAGTTTGAAAAAAAGTTATACCGTTTTCCAAATTTCCATATATATATATATACTCGCCACTGTACATGTTAACCCTTTGCACTCGAGTGGTGACTCTGAGGCACCATTAAAAAATTATCACATCACGTTTCAAGATAATTTTTATCTTATAAAAGTTTAGATGTAAAAAATTGTTAACACTTTGACGGCCGGAGTCACGTACACGTGACTTCGCGAAAATTTGAATTGTAAAAGTCTGTTTAGAGTAACTTTTTGAAGAATGCATCATAATTATATTATTAACTAAATTTATTCTGTTTATATTATTAATAAGATATATCATAATTGCACTATTAAAAAAGTGTATTATAATTATGCTATTAATACTTTGACCGCCGCGACACCCATATGTGGGTGTGACAGAGTTATTTAAAATTTAATTCTCGAAATTTAATTTCTACGCTTGCCCACACACACACACACACACACATCATAACTTCTTAATCTTATTAAAATTCGCAAGGCATAAGAATGTCACATAAATTTGCAGTGCAATTTTTATATTTCACCGAACAAAATACTATAATTTTATGAACTTTCCGAGGTGTTTTCGCGGCCGTCAAAGTGTTAACAGTCTAATTGTCGTATGAGTCACAAGGCTAAATTTCATATGCAAAAAGTGCACTTTGTCATATAAAATGGAAACACTGTAAGTCAGAGAAACTAATTTAGATTTACAGTTAAAATGGCTTCGAGTGCAAAGGGTTAATTTTGATTTAGTTAACAGATGGAACAGACGAATTGCATTTTTGCTAAGGAAAAAGTTACTTCGACTGACCTCAGGAACCCCCCATTTCCGGATTGTAAGACGTTTTTCGGACACTCTGTATAATATAGACCTTACAACATAAACAGCGAGACGAAGACCCTGGTGCCGATTCCCAATCGGATTCGTGCTGGACGCGGCGGTCAACTCTTACAATAGATAGTGGTGAAGGAAGTTTGTCCTAAGTGAATCGAAGCAACCTGTGCTGAACTTGCACAATGGAGGATTGGTTAATATCGCAATAAATATTTAAACATTGCAAAAAAGGATCTGAACGGTGCTATGAATCGGCAAGCCAATATGTTTCACAGATTTATTTTTAGGTACGCGTTGAACATCTCTCAGAATTGTCCCGGTATTTGACACACTGAAGAGCAAGAAATAATTGGTGCAGATAGAGAGATGCAAAGCACGAGTGATCCCGCGTTCTTCGATTGACAGGCTCACAGGAATGAAACAGTGAACATTTAAGTTCGATGGTGCTTTATAGGATGGCTTTCATTGAACGTGGCCCAGAACAATGTCGCTGACAGCGGTATCGACGCGCGCGCACAGCCATAGAATTGAATCCGGAATTTTTAAATATTCGTTCGAATCCTTATATCCGCGATTTTCACGGGGATTGTAGTTTCTGTCAGCGCGCCGTGTATGATTTACAAAACATGTCGTATGCAGCGTGTTGTCGAGGATACGTGAACGTTTAGCGTGTCCCACGGAAACGGTTTGCAGATGCGAATGCGCGCCTCGCCGGCGAGCCCTCGGTTGGCGCGATTTCGCGCTGGAATAAATTCGGATTGAGTTTTCCTGGGATTCGTGTGTGTACGGTAACACGTGCCCGGAAAACGGAGAAGAAGATGAGAAAAGAAGAAGGGATGCCCGCTTGAAATCCGAGCGGAAAGACACAATTCTCGGAGCGTTGCTACCAAAGTAAATGGACATATAGCTTAGCGCGCTATATCTTCTTTCCGGCGAACTCGTTTCCGTTAAGCCAACGCAACGAGCTCGGATCACGCTTGAATAAAGCCGATACCGGCATAAACGTTTATTCTCTTAATTGACAAGTAAAGCTTTGAATCGTTGTCGGTCCACGCTTAAAACTTATTAACTGGAAGATACAGAATTAGCTAACGTGTACTGCCACCGAAATTGCCGGTAAGCCAGGTCCAGCCACTCACAATCAAAGAAACCGAACGACAAATTATCATATTGTTTGAAATCGTCTGCCTGCATGCGGAAGCATGCTTTCGATTTCGTCTGCAGCAATAATCTGATAAGAGTGTCAATTACCGTGCTCCAACCCCGGTTACTGTACCCTCGCAGTAATTTTACTTATAATTTAAAGACAACGTTGTTAAATTATAGATACTGAATTTTCTCAATAAAATAATTACCGATACACCCTGTACATGAGTCAATGATTCTCTAATCTTTCCGGAATCTTATGCATCTTCATTTACACAATTGAACGTATGAAAAATAATCATACGGTAAGTATGACAATTACCATGCCTCTTTTAGATTACTATGCTTCCATAACAATTTTTCATATATTTAGAAACAATATTATTAAATTATAGATATTGAACTTTATAAATAAAATTGGACCTGTAATTTTCATAAACCGAATCAAAACTTTAACTTCTTAAGACCTACGAAATTGGGAAACTAATTTTTGAAATTGCTGATAATGATTTAACGTGTTTTTGCCTGGATCTTGTTTAGAGACTTAAGAAACACGTTGCAAGTGCAGATGAAAAAGCACAAAAACAATGCGTTTCAAAAAACAATAAAAGTAAACTATTACATTCGTAAAACTCGACCAAATTATAGAAATACTATAATAAAATCGATTATATATGATTTATTTTTTTAGATATATTTTTTATTTCAAGTAATTCAGTCAACAAATTTACGGCTTCTTTCTATTATATTACTGTACACCGTAATTGGATTGATTTTTCATGTCTTGTTCGATGCATTCGTTGATTACTGAACCCTCACGTACAAAACTATGTGTTACAGTGACTTCGCTATTATTTTAAATAACAAATTTTTGAGCTGTCGTTTTTTTTCACTTTACTATTCACTTTTTTTTCTTTGCTTTCCTGAATAATGTAGTAACTATTGAAGTATATACAATAAATTACGCTAAATATAATAATTTAATACGGAATATTTCATATTTTCACATTTTTATTATAGAATTACTTATCTTGAACTGATCACGGTAATTGCATAGTAATTAGATCAGTGTACAGAAATTGAAACACAGTAATCAGAAAAGGCACAGTAACTGGCACACAGTAATTAACACTTTTCATCTTTTTAAGGGCACAGTAACTCGCTCGAGAACTATTATGCATATTTTGTTAAATATTTTGTGTTCTTTATATATTTCAATCAGAGAAAACATCGTACATACATACAAAAACATCAACATATAATTTGAATGTTTCAAAAAGTGCGATGTAGGTAACAAAATCTATTGAATTTGTCGTCAATACCGGACGTCACATAACCTTGACATAACACTTACCCTATAGCTCCCTCTGGTGTCAATGTAGAAACTCGTCTAGGGACGAGTCTATTGCAATGAATAAGGTATAATTCTTTCAAGATTTATTACCGGCACTGGCAACACTGTCTGTTTGTAGTGATAGCCTGACGTCCCACGTGTCAGAATGTCGACATACAGGTGTCCTATTTTAATCACTCAGGGTTAAATATCTTGAAAAGTACGAATGATATGAAAAAATGTCTCAGACAAAAGTTATATGATTTCGAGGCGCACAAACGCTGCCGTGATTTATCTGATCTTATGGTAACCCCAGAAAAACTTACAAAGGTCAGTTCCGAATTTTTGAATTAGTACCTGTATATTTTGTTACAAATCGTTGTAGTGGCCATCGAGCCGTTTTCAGAAGGCTACTTAAATACAATTTTGCACAACTGCTTTCCGAGATATAAACTTTTTAAGTTAATGTGCCGCCGTGCCGGCATTGGCGTTATCCCCTGTACATCGCGAAAAGGTTATACTATACACTACATGTATAATATGGTTATTTTATATTAGTACATAAAAGTAACGAAAATGAGTTTATTCGGAATTTTAACGATTTCTATTGGAATATTTGTATCGAGTAACAAATTTATTGAATAAATTCCTCATAAATGTATGTGCACAATCTCAATAATTGTAACGTAGTGTCAAGCAAGAGTGTGTAAATATTAAGTTACTTAAATCACTTATTTCTTCACCAAGAAGCACATTCTCGAGAAAAATCTAGGAAAATCCTTTTTGTTACAATTTGCCTCTGTCTCCGTACTATCATTTTGCTTGACGAAATTTTCGGCGGGGATCATGAATGTCACTACTAAAAAATGGTAAATGAAATGAATATATTTAACCCGAGAAAGATAACCTACGTCGCAGAGGCGCCTGCGAAGACTGTTGATTTTTGTTAATTTTTCATAGAGGTCTAGTGATTTAAGTTTAAAATTACTTAAAATATAAAAAAATATAATATAAATGCATTTTATTTTTACAATAATGCCAAACCTTTAAAATGACTAGATTAACTTAAATAAATATCCATTGTTAGTATAAAATTGACGCCTTAGAAAAGCATGCCCCTCTGAAGCGTATGGTTATCTTTTACGTACGTTGTCATATGGTTATCTTTCTAGGGTTAAAAGTGACAAATCCCCTTGCTGTGTCATTCGAACATAAAATAATGAGCTTGAAGTACTGAGTTTGAAGTACGCGAACGAAAAGGCATTACACTTTCTCACAGACTAATGTAGGCAACGTACCACGTGATTCATACTACTCAGGGTCCGTCCAAAAGATGAGCTATCTCATGGGTATTACTGCGTTTCATAATATCCATAAGTCCAACCGACTGACCAAAGTTCCAACAACAGCTCAACACGAATTTAATTAGTTTCGTATGCGATACAATTATCACCGTGGCAAATTAGTTTCTCTTCTCGTCACGGTTGGACACGCGCGAGTTCCAGTTTTATCGAAACTTCCACCGGAAGATGATAGCTACGATAACGGCCCCATCGTATTTTCGAATATTAATTAAACTGGTTATATATATAAATAGACAGAGTCGATATTTTGCAACTGTCTCAATTGTAATATTTCTCTCTGCAATATACAAATTAATATAAATGGTTATTCTATTTAGAATGCGTTTTTCTTGTTTGCTCGGTAAAATTTTTACAAAGAATCTATGCAATTTTTTGCTTGTGCGTTTTTATGTATACAGTAAATCCTCTCAAATTGTACCTCAGCTTGTAAACAAAAATGGACAATTTGGGAAGAAGAAATACGATTATTCGAGCCTTGTGACTCGTTTATATAGTTGTGACTCTCTTCTTTAGTTCATTTTCGTTTCCAAGCTGAGGAACAAAATGTGAGGGAAGTTACTGTTTTTGATACTCCTTCAACAATATTTACAAATTTTTGCAACTAGAAATAGTCAAAATCGACAGTAGTACGGTGGTTGCCATAATTCTAGCCATTCTATTTGTCTGAAAGAAAGAAAAAAGATTCTTAATCAGGATGCGTTTGGCTATTGCAGAAAAATGGTAGCACAGAAATATTAATTTTTGTTGTTTCTTTAACTTTAGCAAGCTATGGAAATGGAAACAATAGCGATTCTGACTTCATTGTCGTTCGAATAGTAGCGACTCATGTATATGTATACTATATACTATATATAGTATATATAGTATAGTATATATAATATAGTATAATAATAGTATAATATAGTATACTATATATAGTATATATATAGTATAGTATATATAATATAGTATAATAATAGTATAATATAGTATACTATATATATATATAGTATATAGTATAGTATATATAATATAGTATACTATATATATATATAGTATATAGTATAGTATATATAATATAGTATAATAATAGTATAATATAGTATACTATATATATATATAGTATATAGTATAGTATATATATATAATATAGTATACTATATATATATAGTATATAGTATAGTATATATAATATAGTATAATAATAGTATAATATAGTATACTATATATATATAGTATATGTATAGTATAGTATAATAATAGTATAATATAGTATACTATATATATACTATATACGTATATAACTTCATCAATTTCTCGAATCAAACAATATACTTTGGTAGAAATATTTTCGAAAGCTTGTACTTTCAGAAATTAAATTCGACCAGAAGAAATCGATTTTTTGAAGGATTAGAATAGCCGCTCAATAGCAACAGTCAATACACGTTGCACACCAGTTAAGGAATAGATGTTTCGTAAGAATTGTTAATTGCAGTGAAACTTAATTCTGAAAATACACACGTTCCCATTTCCAGAACACTGGCCAAGTAATTCATGGTGTTTAATTAACTCCAGAATTTCGAGTCGTTTATCCAATCCACTTGTTTCGCCCCTCTTTTCTTGAAATCTGACGGCGACCACCGCTCATCCACAGTCCTTCGTCTCCGCCACGGTTTGTATCCCGCTTTATTTTCAGCCCGGACAAAGCGTGCACGAGATCTCTTCGTGCTTCCCTAAGAAATTAAAATAAATTTACGACGCTGGAAAGTTCGCTGGACCAGGGGGATCCCCGTTATTTAGTAAATCTACTTGAAATTCTTGGATGTGGCTCCTCGCAGGCGGTCCGTAGACCCGGGTGGGACGGGAGTTGAGCCATTTGCGGTGTAAAATGACCCTGGCTGATTCTGCGCTATGAACCCGTATTACTTTGTAATGGAAATAACAGTGTAAATGCAGTTGTAGTTCGGTAATTAACAACTGTAACGGTTGGGAAAATGTGCACCCCGGCCGACTTGAATATACCATTTTATTATTTATGCGCTCGTGGCGTCCGGGTGTGTATGCGTGTTCGGCGAGTGATGCTCATTTGCGTGGCAAAACGCCGGAAATATAAATATTACAGCTAGTGAACAGATAACTGAAACGATAAAAGGTCGGACCTTTATTCCTATATTATTCTACGTTCTTTCTGCAAACGATTACTTTTTTAGTGGTATTGTAAAACAGTGAATTCATTTTATGCGAACGTAATTGTTTCGGTATGTTCAATGAATGGCGAATGGAAGACGATTTAATTGCAATGACCCTGTTTTTGTTAATCGATAGTAATTGAAAATAATAACAGCAGATTGTAGTATTGACAAAAAATGACGCTTACAGAAATATAAATTTTGATAACATAACTTAGCAGAAAAAGAATTAAATACAATATTGGGATTATGGCTTGGATTATTTCTCAAATGAATATGATATTAATTCTTTTTCTTAAAAGTTTTATTTTTACTTTTATTTGAGAGAAGGTATATGTACCAAATGACTGAGCGACCAAATTCAACTGAGAGACCAGCGACTGAAAATCGCCTGCTTATATGAGCCGTTTATTTTGAAAGTGGCATAAGTCACTTTTTCAACAAAATCGAGTTAATGGTAACACTAATTACAATTGAACGGTATCTTTTCATTTTAAAAAAATTTGCAATCAATGAGTTGAGAACTATTGAGATTTGTTCGAGAGAAGTTTTGCTAATTAACGGTATAACAAACATGTTTATTTTGAAAGTGGCGTAAGTCGCTGTACTCAGGAAATTAATTGCGGGGCTTAGTGTAAAAGAAATAGAAACGTGTGATAAGTGTGTGTGTGAAGTACTGTTTTGAATTATTTTCAGTATTTTTAAAAAAGTTGTGATCAATGGACTTATTTTTATAAGTGCGAAAGAACAGTGCTACCTCCAGACCCGCCAGCAGATGGCTATAAAATGTTTTATAAACTAACTTTAGATGAAAAAGATGAATTTCTAAATTTGGATTTGTCACCAAAAAGAGGAAGACCTAGGCGTTATCCACAAATAGAAATGGATCCGTTATACGCTGGATCTCGTCCTGTTTCTTCAGCAACATACAAAGACATGATGGACCTTTGCTTAATTACATACCTCCAATATACCACAGTTATTTTAAAAATTTGAAACAAAACACGATTTCCGAGGACTTAATCACTCCTATTGATGACGAAAATTAAATTGAACTGACGTATTTTCATATAAATTACTTACACTTATGTTTCAAAATGTACTAATTATTTTTGTATTTTATGAATATTAAAATAAAAAATACTTAAATCAAACCTTTATATTAAATATGTTCATGGTATAAATTATTATAATTATATATGTAATTTATTCAACAATTTTAGTAAATCACTGTCCTTTCAAAACATCGCTTCAGTAAAATACGTCGGACAAAATTAATATATGTCAGTCATTTTTCTAAACTATTTATTTTGAAAGTGGCTTAAGTCACTTTACCGTAATGAAAAGTGATGATTTTTTTAATGTTTATACGAACTTATTTATACTGAGAAAAATATCAGTATCCTGAGATAACAAATACAAGTAAATCTTCTCGAAAGTTAGCATCCATATTTTTAAACGTGTTAAAACGCAAATCCTTAAATATATCGACTTAAAAATAAAGTGACTTATGCCACTTTCAAAATAAACGGCTCATATATCCTTTTCGGTGTGGTCTTCTCCACCAATCAAAGACGGTCATTCATCGCGTTTTACATTGTACACGCGGTACTGGAATCATTAACAGTCAGAGCACGATGTGTTCTAACGACACCGGCGATGATACATCGCGGTATCTATAATATATAGTTTACATCACCATCGGTGCGCGCTGACGGAACCGACGGAAATGTAATGTGATATTTTCGAATCTCAGTCCTAAGTAAACTGTAGATTAATTTTTGTCCGAGGCTAAAGTTTCTTTTTCAACATACAAATTATCATATACCTTATTGAGAATGGTGTAATATTACTTGTAATATTAACTTACAAGTACAAAGTTTGCTTGTTATTCACAGTCGAGATACAACGCATACTTAATAACTACTTAAGCTCAATTAAAACACCTGAAATTCTTGCTAGATGTTATACATAATTTTTGCCACTAGGAAGTATTTATTGTCCCCTTTCACAAATTCTTCCAGACCATTCGAAATAAATTACGACGTAAAATAGAACTGGGTTAAACAATTAACCAATGAAGCGTAAACTTTGCGGATTACTTACGCTTCTTTGTAGCGCAAAACAGACGGAAGCGTAGCTTGCAACAGAAATTGGAAATCTAGAGTAAAGAAAAAGTAAGATTAAAGTAAACACGTGGCGCGGTTGAAAAAAATACAGTACGTAAAAAGAGAAAACGTAAATTGGTAAGTAAAGCAACGAAAACGAATGAGATATAGCAGACAGAGTTGCGTGCAAAGAAGAGGTTCGGTGTGTCGGTGCTGCTATCACATGTAAGCCACATATCATTCGGTAAAGGTAAAACGTAGCGCAACATAAAAGAGGAAGAAATCTAGGAAAAGTGAAAAAAATGAGAATTCAATCAGAGACAGTTTAACTCGATTTAATTAAACGAATAAAAACCTTATTCGAATCAATCTTTTTCTCACATTTGAATAAATCTTTTTCTCACATTCGAATAAACTCTTTTCGAATAAAGATTATTCACGAACAACGAATACAAATTTTATTCTCAATCGAATAATCCAATAAATATAGTTATTCGTCATCCGCGAATAACGAATACAAAAAAATGTTAATTCTTATTCGTTATTTGTCAATCGAAAAAATATAAAAAATATAAATAAAGAACTCTGGTTCTTATGACGTATTCTTTCCTCAAAGTTCTTTCATAATGTGCCAAAAAACGTTCAATCTTTCCGCAGAAATATAAAATCATTCACATCTGAAAATTATGATTCGACTTTTGCAAACAATTGACTCGGATTTTGACCAGAGATGTGTTTAGAATTCAAACAAAAATAGGGCAAGTAGATCGCAAGATTGGTTTTAAAGACACCGTGTCAGTAAATACTAAACGTATTTGCTTTAAAATACAACACGTATGAAAGTGCAATTAGTGTTTAAACAAGCTGTGGATTCTGTGCATTTATGACAGAAATCAGTAACTGAATCACGCGAATGTAAAAGTACCATGAGAATTATCATTAATACCTTTATCTCAGCCTTTCGACTCGGTTTATAAAAATACCAAAGAAAAAAATTAGGAACTTTTTCAACGCTATTTATCGTGACCAATGCACGACATTTCTGACTGATTCGTAGCTCGTTGAGTTCGTAACGCAACAAATCTATTTCGATATACGTTTCAATTGAATAAATCCATCAAATCGTAAACCCAGGAATTTGGTTTTCCATTACCGTATAATTGTAGCCTCGATTCGGATCGAAGCTGGAATCCGAACGCCGTAAACGTTCCGCCCCATCGGAATTCAATTCTTTAAAGAATCATGTTGCAGTGAAATTGCCGGTTCGAGAACTGCGTAATTAGTGAGAGGCGGCGATGCCACTCCCCCTATCGTTCGAAATTACCCCTTCCGGCGATCCGGTGAATCCGATCCGGCGAGCGTTTAACGACGGGAGGAAAAATTGATCAGCGAACCGCGCCCGAGGAGCCAAGTTTGCCTGGAAGTTTCGTCGGACGGTGCGAAACCTCTTTTGTGTGTGTGTGTGTACAGTGAACACCGAAATCTGGAGAATGTCGACTTTCACCGGTGAATGTCACATTCACATAGTCGCTTGGTGTATGTCCGAAATATTTGCTAAATACCCTTATTTCTGACTTACACCGGTAAATGTTAACATTCACCATGCACTAATGGCGAATGTTGAACATGTTGGAGATTTATATTTTCATCTCCGTAATTCAGTCGCTATAAAACGCCACAAGGGTGACGTAACTTTTTCGCCTCTCTTTCTGAAAGGAATGATCAAGAATTTAAAATACACGGTACATTCTACATGAGAAAAGAAAATAATAGTAATAAAAGAATTACTTACTTATGTGATTCAAATCTTATTTATTGCAACAACTTAAACTATTATGACACTTTGAATTGCACAAGAGTCCCTTGCTTTTACAACTGCATTTATTTGTGGAACACTTCCTTTTGCAATGACAGGTTTTGGACCTCCACCGGAGCATATCTGCGATTGTCGACACACACCGGAGAGGGTCCGAATGTACAACAATGTAATGAAATATTCGATCTTCCACCGACGTATTTGGTATCTGTTGACATTCACCGGTGAAAGTCGACATTCTCCAATTTCGGTCATTCACGGTGTGTGGTGCGCGCGCGCGCGCACGTGTGTGTGTGTAGATCTAACTAAGAAGACGGAACGCTGGCTGTCGTAATCTAAAGACGGTATATCGTTGGTTAGCTGGCTACCCACCGGCGACGCTCAACGCTATCGTATCGTATTATATGCCACTTAGACGGTCGTTTAATGTCACTGGCCGCAGGATCGTTCGCCGCAGTGACACCGCGACGATGACGACCCGACGAAACGCAATTTCGAGAGTAGTGGAACCAACGCGACACGTTCGCAGGTTGCAGTTAGTCCAGATCAAACCGTACAACGGCTCCCGGAGCGCCTCGAAATTCCTCGTCCATCTGCGACGGTGAAATAAAATAGACGCGAACCTTCGCCGTGGGTGGCCGGCGAGCTAAACTGCACCGTCGGCTATTAACCCCCCGCACTCGAAGACTCTTTAGCCTGCGGGGAACTTCCAACTCGTGCCGCGTTTTCCAGCAGATCGATGCAAATTTTAATATAAATCTGATGCGTCGAGTTGCGTAATAAGTCTGCTCGAGTCGCTTCGGAAAGGAGCGTTTCATATTGCAACGAGCAACGAATGCAAGTTGAAAGTGGTTTCGCGAGTGCTCTGTTATTATTATTAGATTGTCTTCTTTGACTTTTGTTGCCACTTTATTCACCGGAAGCCCGTTGATCGGCTTCGAACGACTGACGATCAAGCTGTGTCTAAGGGAAGCTCGATAATTGTCTTTTAAATATTGATTTCCAAGTAGTTGTTACATTATATATTAATTCAATTAATTTGTTATATTATGGACAAAAGTATTGGTTGTTCTGAACAATATTTTAAGAAATTTTCAACTGTCGATATTCGATTTTGAAACATATGTACATTGTTGGATGAACAAATAAGATATTAATTTCCGATATTTAATTTTTCCTGGGACGAAACTATTGAAGATACGAAACATGAAATTTGTATATGACGATTATGGCAGCGAGGAATTTACTATTCGAACTAAAGGGTTCAATGAAAGGCTCCTAAGAGATAAAAACGAAGTGATCGATGAATGAAGATTAATGTTGACAAAATAGCGTGTGATATATCACAGGCGATGTTATCAATGTTTCAAATAGATCAGATGAAACAAGTAGAACGACAAATAACTATCAGAGCTGTACAGAATTACAATTGAATCACTCGAGGAATTATAATAACAAAGTAATTCAATTACATACAGTATAATTCGTAAATCATAGGGAAAACGACGACGCCACGTTCGTGCGAAATCAATTATTGCCTCGATCTAATTCCACTCAATGATATCGATTGGTGGAACGCAATCATTCAATTGTCATACCTACACAACCGTGCACTGATATTCACCTACATACCACTACATTCATACGTCCGTCACTCGTTACAGGCGCAGGAAGCATGCAAAAGATTCGGATTCCTATTTCAATTATCACGTTCCCTGCCAGACCGTTTTTTGAAGACTTTCCGTTCATTTGTATTATTTTGTTTCTGGCGTATGCTTTACAATAATTAAAATAGTGCAAAAATCATAATTATCAAGGAAAGGTTGTATAGTTTAACATGCATAACACAGCAAACCAATGAATTTATTTTTCTAGGAATTACTTTAACAAATACCTGGCTGATCATTATTATGCCAAGCGAGTTGCATCCTCACATATAATTTTTTTTATCATGCCTATATTAGTTTAAAATATAACATTTTAGTTAAATTCAAGTTTGTATGCGATTACAAAGGGATGTTACGATGAACTTTGTTAAAACATGGCAAACATAAGTGTGGTTTATCCACACAACTATCGCAGAATGTTACAACTTTTACAGTACTATAGAACTATAAATCAATCCCAGCTTCAGTGAAGCAGTAAGTATTGTGTCAACGACACGCGAATAAATGACTGATCGGAATAAGAGAAATGCAGTTAAAACAAGTTACAGTAAAGAAAAATTGCCCATCACGCCGCGTGGGGCGTATACGCCCCACGATTAAATGAGGGCATCAGCAATAGTATTAAGATGTCCATAATTGACTGCATAATGAATTTTTAAAAAATTCTTCATTTTACAATGATAATACCAAATGGCTTGAACGGAAAGTTCAGCGTGGGGCGTATACGCCCCACGCGGCAGGGAACGTGTTATACATTCGATTTCAATTACGCTCGTAATCAAAATAATCAGTAGTTGAATTAACTCAAAGGTTTAAATCACTTAATTGAATTACGATGTAATTCATTTAGCACAACTGCGATAAGTACGATATTTAGATTTTGTATTTTGCAGCGCGCACTTACAGAATGATTCATTGAAATTAAACATCTGTGTAAGTTATTTCTGTTACTACGAAGAACATAAAAAAATGACAAAGAGGTATTTAAATGGTTTCGAACCGCGCATCTGATGGAAATAAAGGATTGTTCTAGCTAGGCCGTTTTAACGATTTCTTCACCATCGTCGACATGTTTTTGCACATTAACGTGTACTTTTTATAGCGTGTGCTGTTGTTGTTTGCGTCGTGACGAGTTCAATGACGAGTTCAATTCGACGATGAAAATCGCGATTATGTATCGCGCGAGAATCACCGTCCGAACGCTCCAATTGAATTACAGGTACGTTCGGTGTCCATCAAACGCGAATCACGTTTCGCGAATCCCAGCGTAAAAGAGGTCTAAATGGTATCGTGCACAGTAGCATCTGTATGCTATGAACATTTATAAAACATGGGTTATTCTGGACGCTCGTCTCTCATGACGTCCCAGTCTTTGAGATGCATGAATATTGAGAAATCAATTAGCGGGATTGTGGGTACTCGTAATTTGCAGCAACAGCGCCTATTTCGCGGCAATGAATTCGCTACTACGTTATATCGTGCGCGGCGGTTTATGCGTCTATTAAATGCTCACGGTTGCTGTGAATATTTCACGTCATTTTCTAGAACCATTAACTCCTGCCTCGATAACCAAGATGTGGTACGGTAAATTGTAGTCGGCAAATTTTCGCATCTGAGATCGTTGAAACTACAGTTTCATCTTACGTTTATTATTATTTTGATAAGCGCGTTGTACACGCGCTGTGCGCGATGTAATTACGCCACGACTTCAAGGATTCAGAGCTGCCAAGCTGGAATCCAATTCTTATGAAACACATCTTGTCCAACTTTTAATAATCTACCAGGACAATCGCTGAATTCGGAACGCCGTGAGCCGATACAACGGGTCCGCCGGTCTCTCTACTCGGCAGCCGCGTCGCGAAACGCCTGCGAAATTTCCAGTGAATAAGGGATTTCATAATGTTTCGCTTAAGTGCAGTCCAAGGGAATACGCCTTGTAAATTCTGTGTCCTAGAAAGCTGTCTGTTAATTAACAGTGCAGTGAAATATGCAAGGATGCTTTACAGCTTTTCGGCGAGTTTCAAGACTTTCCGCGGACCTACTTTCGCACTCTTTTGTATTAATTTAACCGGATGGCGAACTTCCACGTCCATGGAACGTGATCCTACCCGGCCCCGCGACGCTTCTCCCCGTTTTCCTCGCCGACTTCACGCTGCCTAACGATCCGGTCGTCACTGGAAAGATGAAACAGTCCCGATTACTTCCTGCTTGAAGTGTTTCTATAACGTCCGTGATCGTTTCTGCTAACACCACAACTTCCGACAAAAGCGATCAATTCTTTGGGAAACTTGTCGCAGCTTTTCTTCGTCACGCGTGATCTCAACTCGAGATTAAAAGTAGCCGCGCTCGAAGCTCATAAGATTTTTTTTTAATTCATTGAAAAGATATACAAAGAGGGAAAGATTTTTAATCGAAGTGGTTCTCTTTTAACACGTTGACTGCCACGCGTATTTACAACAAAATCTCCTACAAGCCACCCGTGCCGCTATAGGAAACGTGCGCTGTTAATTCATGTCTGTTTCTGTTCCTGCACGAACAGTTGGAATCTTTGCCAAGTACCAAATGGTATAACTTCAAATCTCTGCCCTTATTTTTTTCAATAATGAAAAGAGATCGGATTGCCCGCAAGGAGAAGCATAAATAAAATTACATCGTCAGATTCTGATTTGGAGACTGATAAATATAATCTTAGTGATAATGAATGTTATGAAGATACTATTGACGAGATTTTACGAGAATTGGTCATGGAAGAAGAAAGAAATGTTGATGATACCGAGGAAGCTACAGTTCAAATAAAAGATACGAAATTGACCGATCAGAGGCGCGAGCATATCTGAAAAAACAAACAACTTTTTGTCCAAGCTGTCCTGATCAACCTCAACTTTGCAGAGAATGTTTTAATGTTATACACTGCGAATAATTTTTTTAATAAACCATTTTTATAAGAATTCAATAGTTTCATTACCTCCTGTAGAATATTCGTCGAAATATTTTCGGAAATCCTTTGTAAGTAGTCAAATCAGCGTCACCCGAATTACGGGTGACGTGGCCTGATGAGAACTTTTGCTGTCACCCGAATACGGGTGACGCGGCAGTCAACGTGTTAACTGGTAACTGTTATAATCAATATGAAAAAAGTCGTTGTATAACGATTATTATTTCGATTCAAATGATTACTGATGATGGAGATTTGTTTAGGTTGGTCGCAACTAGACTGCGGACTTTTGCATCAATGACAGAAATGAGTAGATCGAATGCAAAATAGCAGAATCAATTAAACAATTTGAAGATATTATTAGATATTTGAAGATACTATTAAGAAAAGGAATAAATGTCCATGTAGTTCCTTTATCTTGCAATTAGTGAAGACTGTTTTTATTTTGCATAAAGATCCGCAGACTAGTTATAACAGTTATCGTTGCGTGTGACGCTTTATAGTTTTTTCATGATAGTTATCGTAGACGGAAATTCTATTTCAATCGGTCATAATAGTAATAGATCAGAGAATTTGTTCTTCGATCACATGTTATACAGAATGTTTCGTAAATGTATGTCAGCACTTCTGGTATGAGTTAGGTTAGCATCAAAATAAATCAAAAATAACATACGAACATAATAAAACATAATAATATGTTGAAATACGCGTTACGCAAGACACATCTTTTATTTCACCTTCTGTATATTCATTGTCAAGTTATAAAGATTTATTTTGTGTTGGTAAGGATTAGTATTATAGACAAACAAGTGCATTTTCGTTGTAAATAGTACGTAAAACCTAGTACATAGCATCTTAACGTAATACATTTCAGCCTTGCGGGTCGATTAATCGTATCACCTCTTCGCAAATAGTCCATTTTTTCCAAGCTGAGCGTGAATTAGGAAGAAAAAAAAAATTTACTGTACTGTAATACTTCAGTGTGAATACCGGAAAATACAATTCGAAAATACAATTCCTTTTCCTGGTAAGCAACACAGAATTTCTCTCATTGTCAGTTGTTAAGAATAACTGGAATAACTTCTCCGTAGCCCTGAATGCGAATGTTCGTTTGCTGTTCAGAATATTGATCCCCTTATTTGGCAATGTCCTGCGAAAAATGTGAGAATTAAATGGACTGCTCCCGTTGATGCTAATGAAATAGTCAAGATACGAAAGCTATGGCAATTTTAATAGAATTTTTCGGAAAAAAACGACACAAAACTGTAAAAAGTACAAAGTACCTCTAGTTACAAGGATGTAATTATCTAAGGTCAAGTCTAGACATATAAGAATGTACATAGTTTATTTTTGGTTAAATTAGGTTAATTATGAACTATATGTAGCAGAAGGTCCGTTTGTCTTTATATAGATAAAGATGACTATAAAAAAAGCTTTCTCTTATCTAAACTGTTACAAGTGATCGGAATACAAAATCAGTCATCGATAACGATTATTGGCAACCAAACAAATTTTCGGTTAATTGCAATTGTTATTTCTAAGCAAAAATTGAAATTTTGTAATCGCACGGTTCTCTCAACAATTTCTTTTACATTTTGCGATTAATAGCTTCAACATGACAAACGAACACGATTTTATTACCGATATTTTTAACTCAAAATTTATTCAGCAGCAATATTATTGTGTAGAAAAAGTGGAAAATACGTGACCATTCAAAGTTCATTTTTGAACTCGGCTTTTTTACCACAGTCAATTATTTTGCAATTGCCAGCGCAATTTGCGACGCTATTGAAACAGCGAAAAAGCTTTTTTAGCAATACATGTAAATTCATTGTAGACATATAAATATTTGTTCAGCGCGTCGACATTGATGTTATCTATCGACATGCAATGCAACATAGTTTGTAGCTATCTGAAACTGATGATTGAAGATAACATCATTTTGACATCGGTTCGTGTATCATTTCAAGTTACGCATACATCAAATTATTGCAGTAGTTGCTCATGGCAAACGCAACTGTGATCATTTCATGAAATAATTTATTTTAATAATTTTTAAGAATTCTTGACTAAATATCGCAAAACCGTTGTTTAATGTTTCATGAAAAAAGAAATGTATACAAAATATTTAAAATATAACTGACAATAAGCTTCAAATATTGTAAACACGTTGGCTTGATACACAAGGATTAAAGAATGAAAGAAGGAAAATATTGTTAGAGCTTTCGGATTAAATGATGCTACTTCGTAATATTCCGTTTTCCTGATTATTAAGTAATCGCAATTAGATTTATAATCGCAGATCCGAATATCTACAAGATTAGGGATCCATATGAATTTTCAGGGATTATGCATAATCTTCAAGTTCCTCTTGATCTTAGAGAATCGATAGGGAAGTTAGCGATTACTATCGTGATTATGTGCAGAACGAGTGGTATCTTGTGGTCGGAGTTTCAGATTAAGTTTCTAAGTATCCAATAAACATTTTATGGATTCGCCGTTCGATTTCTCGGGCGTTACGTGAACCCAGAACCGAGCCGTATAATTCCCCCAAGTTTGACGAAGAATTTTCTGTAATACGGCGCACGTTGAAGTCCTCGTGTTCCCGCATCGCGATCGATTAATCGAATGAGAATATGTGCCTCGCCGTTGGCCGTGCTCAATTCGTCGTGCAAATCACAATTAACCGACACGTAATATCTCGATTCATTGTTCTCCCGCTACCTCCCTCGACCTGCGACTATTTATTCCCGATTTGCTGCGAACATTATGCGAATTAAGCCACAGATGCGCATGATTTTGTTAACTCGTTTAAGCATGTAAATGACATCGATGCGTCGGATCGCGAGATTCCTGTATCGTGTCACTCGCAGCTCAAACACATGTTAATGATTGCGTGTACATATAAAAATTAATGCGCTCGTCGAAAAATTCAGAAAAATTCAAGTGAACTTATATTTCCGTCGTTAACGCTTTACAGGCCTCGCGGTTTTATGAAAAATCTGCATGGGGAGCTGGCGTTTTTTCCTGGAGTAAACTGCTGTTCTACAAATAAACAAAAATATAATTAAATTATAGTTTGTAAATTAGCAATCAATTGTCAGGTAAACTTCACAAATATTTAAATTTAAATGCTGAAAGTATTCGTAACATCAAATAAAAATACACATACCTGACGGAAGATAAAAGAGATCTGACGCCCAGATATCGTACGATTGTCGTATCGTACAGAATAAATCGACGCCCAAAATCTGTCGTATTCTACAGAACAATATGTTGTTGTACAGAACATTAAACATACAAATAATGTCAAAATGTGAGCCGTTTATTTTGAAAGTGGCATAAGTCACTTTGTTTTTAAGTCGATATATTTAAGGGTTTGCGTTTTAACACGTTTAAAAATATGGATGCTAACTTTCGAGAAGATTTACTTGTATTTGTTATCTCAGGATACTGATATTTTTCTCAGTATAAATAATTTCGTATAAACATTAAAAAATCACCACTTTTCATTACGGTAAAGTGACTTAAGCCACTTTCAAAATAAATAGTTTAGAAAAATGACTGACATATATTAATTTTGTCCGACGTATTTTACCGAAGCGATGTTTTGAAAGGACAGTGATTTACTAAAATTGTTGGATAAATTACATATATAATAATAATTTATACCATGAACATATTTAATATAAACGTTTGATTTAAGTATTTTTTATTTTAATATTCATAAAATACAAAAATAATTAGTACATTTTGAAACATAAGTGTAAGTAATTTATATGAAAATACGTCAGTTCAATTTAATTTTCGTCATCAATAGGAGTGATTAAGTCCTCGGAAATCGTGTTTTGTTTCAAATTTTTAAAATAACTGTGGTATATTGGGGGTATATAATTAAGCAAGTCCATCATGTCTTTGTATTTTGCTGAAGAAACAGGACGAGATCCAGCGTATAACGGATCCATTTCTATTTGTGAATAACGCCTAGGTCTTCCTCTTTTTGGTGACAAATCCAAAGTTAGAAATTCATCTTTTTCATCTAAAGTTAGTTTATAAAACATTTTATAGCCATCTGCTGGCGGGTCTGGAGGTAGCCGCCACATCACTATAATATAATTTACAAAACTGCACTGTTCTTTCGCACTTATAAAAATAAGTCCATTGATCACAACTTTTTTAAAAATACTGAAAATAATTCAAAACAATAATTCACACACACTTATCACACGTTTCTATTTCTTTTCCACTAAGCCCCGCAATTAATTTCCTGAGTACAGCGACTTACGCCACTTTCAAAATAAACATGTTTGTTATACCGTTAATTAGCAAAACTTCTCTCGAACAAATCTCAATAGTTCTCAACTTATTGATTGCAAATTTAAAAAAAATGAAAAGATACCGTTCAATTGTAATTAGTGTTACCATTAACTCGATTTTTTTGAAAAAGTGACTCATGCCACTTTCAAAATAAACGGCTCATGTATTGAAGCTTGCAGCACCGCCTAATCCGCCTAATCGTTATCGATATGGTGGCGATAGAAATTGTGTATTGATTTAATTTGAAGTATACGCTCCCTCGGGAGCAACTTGAACGCATAGTTAAGCATACTTCTAATGAATATTATTATATTATAATGTATACTGTGAATATAGAATAACTAATGACAAGTAATGGATTTGCTCCACCGCGAAAACACACACACACACACATGTACTCATGCAAGGACAAACATTAATATGACATGGTTCATTTCAATAGAAAGTAAATGGTCATCGACAATTGGCGAAGCTTATCGGTAAATATCGATTCTAATGCTTGCGGATAATAATTTATCTAGACTGAAGAATTAATTACCTATGAGAGTGTTATCGACACGGACAGGTAAATAAATGTTGGAAAGAATTTATTCGTAGACACGGATTCCTTCTTATTGAAAAGAAACGAGGGAACATCTAAACGTTTCCTTAATAGTTCGTGACTGGGCATACAATGAATTTGAATCAATGCATTCTGTCGAGCAGACGAAAAGAAATGACCAGAACTGCACTTTCATCGCAGTACCTGATTCGAATGACACAAAGAGTCATTCGTTCTATTTGCAGTTTCCTGAACTAAGGAAAATACCTGCGAAATAAAACGCGTTCGTAACGAGCTCATCGATGGCTAATAATCGAGATATGCGAACGCGTATTCCTCCCATGCCAATTTTTAATACATTGGCCCAATTAACATTGTTTCCCCGTGCTCCATGAAATATTCATTGCGATCGTGCACGGTCATTTACACGGTTATTCAGATCAAGTTTGCATTCAAAGATCAGTCTATCTGCAATCAAGCCCAGATATAAATAAACCCTTTCGTGTTAATTGAACGGAGAAAAATCGTGCAACCGCCAACGAATATTTTTCAAAATTGCTTGCTTCGTATGCAGCCCCGTGTGACCGCGTTAACCCAATTCTCAGTTGTGCATTGAGTATTGCGTATAAATTTTATTGCCTGCCGTTTTTCACAACCAACCACAAACCGATCAGAATAGCTCCGATGAAAAAAAAATAGAGATTTTTCAGCCCTGACAGCGTGTAAACTAGTAGATCCTTCTAAATCAACTATATTTTAGAGCAGCGTTCAAAACCTCTTACTGTAGTTTGGAGTCCTCGTACAACAACTCCTGATATGATTTGCGGACATTGTTCGCTGCACCAAAAAATTGTTGATTTGATGGATTCCACGCTCGTGAAAATCAACGCAAGGAAATCATATGAAAATATTGGGAAAGTTTCATTCTTTTTGATATTGTTTTTAACGTACGAAACCCGTTAATGGAATTTAATTTAAAATAAGTTTCGTGGCTCATAACTACAATGATGCGGATAGAATGAGTTGCATGTTTGTTAAAATGATCGTTATTTTACGTTACATCTCTGAACACAATTCCACCATTTTTTGATAGTTATTATATATATATATATATATATATATATATATATATATATATATATATATATATAGTTATTATATAGTTATTATAGTTATTATTATAGTTATTATATAGTTATTATATATATATATAGTTATTATATAGTTATTATAGTTATTATTATAGTTATTATATATATATATATATATAGTTATTATATAGTTATTATAGTTATTATTATAGTTATTATATATATATATTATATATATATAGTTATTATTATAGTTATTATATAGTTATTATATCAACTATCAAAAAATGGTGGAATTGTATTCAGAGATGTAACGTAAAATAACGATCATTTTAACAAACATGCAACTTAAGTATTCATTTTACTGAACCGATCATTCTATCCGCATCATTGTAGTTATGAGTCACGAAACTTATTTTAAATATATATATATATATCGTTGCTTTCAAAACTGTAATACAAGATTTAGTGAAAAATACGTAAAAACGACTAATAAGAGAACAAAAATAGTTCGCGAATCAAGATCGTTGGGAGTCGTTAAGACAATTGCTATTCAAACAAATGAAATATACAACAAAATTCATATAAAATGACGGCTGCAAGACATTTGCAGATGCATGATAGAATTCAAGTAAAACTATTAATATGAGAAGGATGCGATAAACGTGATATTTTTTTATAGAATGTCGAAAACAAGTCATTCATTGGAGAGGTCACCTTATATAGTCTATCACAGCATTTTTTAAAGAAAATTCACAGTAAAGTTTCTACTTAACTTTAGCCTGTAGTGTTATTATTAGACTAAGGATTGTATGCGTTCATGGCAAAGTTTAGTAATTGTCATTGAAAAAGCAGAAAAAAGATAGAATTAAAAAATATCAATATATTACTTTTAGACCGTAAGAATAATTAAAGAAATGCTGCACAATTTTTATTTTGCATCAAAAACCGCAGTCTAGTTATTACGTCCTAGTTGTACCGACATTCGGTTAAATTAATAAAAGAGTTCTCCATCCCAGTAGCGGTTAGATCGAGAAATATTTTATTAGGAAGCCCAGACAGAATGAGATACGATGTTTTCAGCTCGATAAAAAATTACGCTCCAATTTACCCGAAACCCGTCAAGATTTAAAACTACCGACAAGTTATTCCGCGCGGACATGAAGTTAACAACGTGGCAAGGTAAAGGATAACATAATTCTTCTTGGTTAGGTAGAAATACGTCTGGCAACATTTTCCACGGAAGACAGGAAATTCAAATATCCATTACAAAATTACTCAAGATTACTTTTCTATCTTCTTTTACAAATTTTGCGATTTACGCTGGTACTTTCTGCTGCTTCAATGTCAATAATTTGTTCTCGATTGGTCCACAAGACTTTCTGCATTCTGAAGCAAATTTACATGTAAATTTCCCATGAAATTTTACTTTCAAATTCCTATTAACTGTGTCACGGATATGAACATTGTAATTCATGCTGGGATTTCGTATACTTCGTTATTAAGAGTCTTAATATTTTTAGTGCTGTTGCAGATAATGTTCGAAATGAGTTAGGTGTTTTAATTAATGAAACTGTATTATCGTGCAGGATGTGTCATTTAACTCTTTTACCATAATTTTTCTTGCAAACTAAGAGGAGCATACACGGTTACAATTAATTTTTTGCTACTTTCCTTTTTTTATATAAATATGAGGGTCACCTTGAGTTTGTTAACTATAATGTACAACATTTAATCATGCCATTGGAAAGTCTATCAAATACAGTTTCAAATTAATGTTTATCGAAATATTCTTTAGTCGATTTTTAATTCGAGAAACGATCAAAATGTTATCTATTACAATCAATTCAAGCATGTTGACGATTCAGCAGTGCGAATGATACACGTGTAAGTGTTCCATTTCTTGTTAAGTGACCTTCATTATTTTGATTAAAAAGGAAAAAATATTCTCTTTATGCCAAACAACTTTCATTCGAAACATTCTTTTATGCAACACGTAGTTTACGAGAAAAATTAAGGTGAACGAGTTAAATGATTCACTCTGTATATTATGATGATCTGGTCAGCATATATTACGTAGAATACATTTATAACTCGATAGGAGATGACAACACATTTCATAAGGCTAAAACAAAACTAAAAGTAATATACTAGTCGTTTATTTGTAAAATAACCATGTGTCAGCGAATTTATAAGTAACATTTAACTGAACTTGTACCCAAAATGAGTACAACTAATGTACTCTATACGAAATCGTAAATAATTTAATAAAATTTTCACTTGCATGGTAGTTTTTGAATACATGAGAAACGAGACAATAAACAAAAATAATCAAATCAAGCACTTCCTTTACGTTTGACATACGTTTAATTTAAATTATTTGCAACCATATGTATTGCAGATTAACATCGACGTATTGTTGAATGTCCACTACTTCTGTTAACCACGAAAAAACAACATTTTCTTCTTGTGTAACATAACAGTACAACGCAGTGAAAAAAAAAATACTGTCATGGTTGAATAAATTAACAATTCTTTACAACAGTACGAGTAATTGCTAACTGCAATAGGACATACATAGCGAGGTTCGATAAAGCCAGCCACAGAATGACGAAATTGCTCATTTTTTTTTTTCAAATGGCCAGCAAATTCGATGCGCTCCCCGATAGAACGATTCAATTTGCATCGGAATCAATTCGGGCTTTTTTTTATAAAACGAACGATTCGGGACACGATATATTACAGGTTGTCGTTAGAATCGTTGATAGAAACCCGCCGGGCGTTGTTTCATTCGGGAACGGGTATGAAAATTAATGTCCAGCAACCGGGCGGGGTGTCCATGTTTCGGGATGATAAAAAGGTGGCTTTTCATAGCACGATTTGTCGTCAGCACACCTAATTATCTCGATCCTATTATCAAAGAGAAATGTTTACAAGAAACAAAGTACACTTCGTTCGCCCGTCCGTGAAAAGGAAAAATGATTAATTGCCCGCAGGACAATACACAATGGTCGGAACGGTCGGCCCGCAATCCTCTCCCTGGCCTGCCGTCTATTTTCGAGGGACGAAGACTTTTGTTCTTAAAACGGCTGAAAGAAAAGTTTTCCCGCGGTCGGCCGCCGGCTGCTTCCGTAAGGAGAATAATAAATTACAATTGCAACGAGAGAGACGGCGGGGTTGGCGGTGCGAGAGGCCGAGGGGCGGGCCAACGGAAGAAACGAAGACCGGAAACTGGGGCCAGATAGAGGGATACGTTAATTGGATTTCTAGTGGCAAGCGCGGAAAGTTTAACGGTGAAATTCGCCAGGTGTAAATATGTCAGAAATTCGTCGGCGCGACCGCGTCATTTGACTGGCAAATGTGATAAATAATTGATGTGTCAATAATTTGTTGCTTCGCGAATAAATTGACCGGTTTCATGAATACTGAGGAGACGCGGTGTCGTGTCGTTAGGTGACGGAGCCGCTCGGGAGGCAAACTCATCGATCTCTTCGTAGTACGTCAGATGTACAGTAATTTCTCCCAGAAATGTTCGGAGGTCGGAATTGAAATTGACAGATCTGAGAATACTAAGTCGCGTGTCTCATGTCCCGCGGCTCGTTTTGATAAAAACTCGGGACAGTCGGCAAAAAAAGCAGCGACCAACATGCCGACATACATTTATATGAATAGTAATGCTAGAATAAAAACGATGACTTAACTTTTTTGTTTCTAATTATTTTCCACGATACGAAGGCAATTCGGAGGCCACATGACACGATTCGAAGGCAATTCGGAGGCCACATGGCACGATTCGAAGGCAATTCGGAGGCCACATGGCACGATTCGAAGGCAATTCGGAGGCCACATGGCACGATTCGAAGGCAATTCGGAGGCCACATGACACGATTCAAAGGCAATTTAGAGGCCACATGGCACGATTCAAAGGCAATTTAGAGGCCACATGCCATTATTCGAAGGCAATTCGGAGGCCACATGACACGATTCGAAGGCAATTCGGAGGCCACATGCCACGATTCGAAGGCAATTCGGAGGCCACATGGCACGATTCGAAGGCAATTCGGAGGCCACATGCCACGATTCGAAGGCAATTTAGAGGCCACATGCCATTATTCGAAGGCAATTCGGAGGCCACATGACACGATTCGAAGGCAATTCAGAGGCCACATGCCACTATTCGAAGGCAATTCGAAGGCTGGATGCCACTATTCGACGAAGATTGGTCACGTGCCTTGTAGCTTCACGTTATTTCGTACTTGACTCACACCCAAACAGTCATTTTGTATTGTCTTCTCGGAATTCGCGTCGCGTGTCGCATCACGCGCTTGACTAACTCCGTCGACCCTTAGCATCGACGTAGCAATAAATTACGCGTAGGACTAGCACAGGGAAATTCACAGCAACCCGAAATTTGGCATATCCGGGAGAAATTACTGTATTGGAGGTTGTGATTTTTATTAGATTTTCGGAAGCGCGAGTACGCTTGCCCGAACCTTTCACTATCATGAAGAACGCAACTTCGGAATCAATCCACAGCGAGCCAAGAGATTGGCTCGAATTCGAATGCCTTTCGGAACGGAACAACTTCCTCATAAATGGGCCACGCGGCCTAATTTGTTTTGACATACAGTGAGTAACATTAATATTCGAACACCACAAATTTTTGACTTTGCTCCACTATAATTTTGTTCGTAAAAGAAAAACAAGACATGCTCGGCTGTAATGTGGAAGCACTGTGTCTAGTTAATAATATTTAGTATGTATATATTTGTTCAATAGTAAGTTTGAAATGAAACAACGACAGATTTCTCACATTCTCATTTCTAATATAAACGTTTAATATTTCTAAAATAAAACAATCGTATTTCATTGGACCACTGCACCGTTTGAAAGTGTACAAATTCTGACCACACTAATCTAATCAGATTGTATAACGTTTTTCGCAGTAACTTCAAAAATAACAAGTTATAATCTTCACCAAGTAAAGTTGGATCAATTTTTGACGGTTACACTCAGCGGTTTTGATACGGGTCAAAAGCGACTCGACACGGCCTTCTGTGGGTTAGCGGTTGAAACACTTGCAAGAGGACATACCGAAGTGTTACACGTCGATTTTCATGGAACGTTGGGAAATGGTGGTTTTCAAAGTGCACCGCAACCAAGAACACGTTACACATGCAATGATAACTTTTTATCATTCTAAATGAAATATCGAGTTGTGCCACCACATAATTATTCCAGATAACATGAAGATCTCCCATTTGTTTAATTATTCACATCTGAGTCGTTCACATTGCAAAAAATACCAAAATAGTAGCATTATAATAGCATTATAAATAGCATTCATTAAAATGCAGAAATAAAAATTCTCTTTTATCCGTATTTTGCAATTGGGTGTACACTTCTCGCATACAAATTTTCTTAAATAGCTGGATTACTCGTTAAAAAAATACCTGTAATAGCGTCCAAGAGGTATTCGACCAAATATATTTCCGACTCCCAACTATGAGAGCTGGTCTCACCCTTCGATGCGAACGAAAGCTGATCAAAAATACGTGTCGAATATTTTTCTAAGAACTACCACTTCCCAAGATTCCATAAAAATCAATGCGTTAGACAATTAAAAACAAAAACCGAATGAAGAAAATTCGATCGCGAACGAACTGGATAATCTGCTCAGAAACGCATTCGTTTATCTTTATTGAAGTTTCTGCGTGTACGTTCGTACACTTTGTTGCGTCCAGAGACAAGGGCCATAAAAAGGTCCCACCATTGGGGAAACCCTCTCAGGCCCCAACAAGGGTCAAGGCAGACACCCCCCTCCAAGGGGTGATTCGTGTTCCGTCACGTAGGACCCCCGCAAACCTCTCTCGTGAAGGGTTTATGGCACGGACCAGCGTGGGTCATCTGAGGAGACGGAGACCTTTTTGGCAGCTGCCGAACATCCGGGCAGTGTCTCCGTCTTTTCAAATGATCGCGACGTGTCGTAAATCCAAAAGGCCCGAAAAAACCTCCCTCAAAACACTTGAGATTTTTGAACGTGTCTTGGGAAAGTTAGTCCCAACCGTCGCGGGGATGACATCTCAAGGCCCGGAGGACCTCCCCAACCACGCAATTACGTGTCGCACCCCTCTTCAAGACAAGGCCCGTGCAGGACGGTACGAGAGGGTGGTGACGAAACGTTCGGAGGACGCTGATTGGGAAATCGTAATTTTCGAGAAAAACCAATCAGCGCATCCAGGCATGGAGGTGGAGGTTCCTTCAAGAATCTCAAGTGGGGAAAAGGGTATAAAAAACGCGAGCAGTCGAGGCGAGGGAATTCAATCCAAGTGGTTCAGAGTAGTGGTCAAAGCATGGTTCAGAGGAGTGGTTCAAAGTAGTGATTCAATCCGAGTAGTGGTTCAAGAGTGGTTCGGTAGTTTTCAAGCAATATTATTATACATTCTCGATACGGAGTCTCACCCGTGCGTCGAACAGTCTCAATCGTTCGGAGACTCACTCGTCGCAACCGGAGACTCATTCGACTCGGGAATTCAATCGCTCATTCATTCAAAATCGGTCAATCGGACCGATAACCATTACAAAACCGACGCGTCTTCAGACAAGTGAAGCCCGGGCCTTACAACCCCGGTAGGGTTGACGTTCGATCCCCGCGCGTCAAAAAAGCGTCGTAAAAGCACGGCGCTACAATTCGTGCCTTGACCAATAATAAACAATCTACCTCCATCCACGGGTGCTCTTCCACGACTTTCCAGCGTTGGAAGAGCATTCTTCCACCAGCGCTCGCAGAGAGTACAACACAAAAAATAAAGTTCTATAAGACTACTAGAGACCCTTCCACGTCATTAATTTGCCGTAGGAAGCGCGAATCGAGCGTACAATAGTTCGGTCGCGCATGTACGTTAGGCGACTAACCGAACGTACGGACAAAATACACTTCGCCTAATGCATTTAGCAAAAATGCGAGTGGATTGTGGAAATCGGGAAGTGCGGGGAATGGCCCGTTGAAATGGGTGGTTGAAGAAATATTCGTTAAATCGTTCGAGCACTCGAGGCCGAATAAAAGGAAAACGGTTCGTCATCTCGTTGGGTCGGTGACGCGGCGGTTAGCGGCGGGCTGCGAGGGCAACGCATGGTTGCAGCGTTAATCCGCAATTTTCCGATGCAAATGTTAGCCGGCGCGGCCGTAACCCGGGGGCGTTTTCCCGCGAGAGATGCAAGAAGAATGAAGCTGGCGCTTTCCAGTGTTTTCCGTGTAAATCAATGTCGCGCTGGCCTGCGGAACGCGTCACGCAATGACAGATGAAGATGCGGAACGGGACGTGGTCGAATAAAAACCGAACGGTAGCGAGAGTCAACAGGAACGCGGTCAAATGCAAGTTAAACCCTTTCGGATCCGCCGACAAAGTTTCGCTTTAATGCGACACTTCTTCCGAGTTCTCCGACTGACAAGGGGAATTTACGATCGTGGAAATCGCTTTTGGAATGAGGAGGCGTTTAAGTTACAGTACATACCAAATATCAAAGAAACCTGAGCCATATCAGAAAATGAGCCTTCATTTTTCAGATATTTTGATTCAAAGTTTGTACGCAGCCATATGGAAAACATATATAGAACGTTCATTTGAAATATTTAAATCTATATATCTCGAAATGTTGACTAAAATGTGGACAAAAATTATTCGATTCAGAAAAGAATAAACTTTCGTATGAAACATTTCTCCCGGAAATGTGTTGTTTTCAAAATATTTAGGGCTGAAGTTTTCAAATGATCATTCTGTATAATATTACTTATATATATGTGTGGTTATTTTATTAACTTTAAATAAAGATATCTCAAAAAAACAATGACTCATTTTGAAAAATCCTATCAGAATTTTTTAACATTAGGCGATCACACGCTCTCGTTTCAAAAGCGATTTCCACGGTTGTAAGCTCCTCCTTACTGACTAGCTCTTACGATGATGATGCTGGGTCACTGTTGACCCGAGGTTGAATTCAATAGTAATCTAATAACGCTTGGACAGGAAATAACGCAATTAAGAAGTAAATACATAGTAAAATTTTAAGCGGATTGTGTAATGACAGATAGTATATATAATCTATTAATTGAAATCTTTTTCCTAACATTAAATTGTAGATAATTTTCATTAATAGAATTGATCCTTCATCCATTTCTTCCATCAATTTAATAAATTTTCTTGTTGATGCATGTGGGATAAGATCAACTAATAAGGTCTCCTTTTACAATGAAAAATATTTGATAATCTACGTGTACCTATTACATCACTCGATAACTAATATTCAATTACTTTCTTTATTCTTACATATATCCTGTCTATAGATTATTTCTGATTCACATTCGTAACGCGTTTAAAATAAAACAATCTCTTACACATGCATTTTGAGGATCACACACATTGCTTACGAACAGTGTGAACGAGCTTAGCTGAATTTTAACACACCTTGTATCGTTCTTTAATTTTTAATGAGACGGTTTACGAAATCAAATATATTGGGTAAAATTTCTTATTAGACTAAACATTATAAAGGTTATAAACGTTATAAACGATTACCCGTACATACACTGCCGCTCAAAAATATGTGGACACTTACCAATTTTATAGAAACTACGAAATATAATATGTATTATTATTATTAAATGATTATTGCTAAGTTCTATTGTGAATATATGTGTATATAATGTAGTTTGATAACGTCAAATTGACTAATTTAAAATAATAATTTTAATAATTTTTAAGAATAATTTAAAATTAATAAGTTTAAATAATAATTTAATTATTTAATCTTTAAATCCTTCAAAGAAATAAAAGTTTACGTACAAGAAGAAAAAATTAAAAAAGAAACATTTATCAAAACATTTACGTGAAGTTGCACAATCGGAGCAAAACATTGACAGTGAAGGAACGGAAAATCTTACCGCCAAAAGCACACGCCGGATATATTGCTGAGTAGAAGATATAATTCTTTTTAATTAGTATTGGTGAGTCATTTGATTAATTATCAATATATTATCTCCAATAGTGTACAAACTAGCGTACACGAAATTTAATCAGATTTATTAAAGATTTCTCATAATCCGTTTTTTAGATAATAGTAATAGTTAAGGAGGTATCCGCATACTTTTCAGCGGCAGTGTATAAACGATTATCATTTCTATCGTCGTACTACGAGATCTGAAATTCTTCAAATCAATAATAACTCGACGCGACGATGCGAACAAAGGTTGCAATTAAAGCCGCAACGAAGCACAATAAATACGATTCGAGAGATACAGGAGAAAGTAAATACAATAGACCAAAGAAATACCGCGCACCCTATTCTTTGATATTCCCCAGAGACTGTCCTGCACCGCAAGTGCATTTAGGTCCTGCAGCATAATCGTCGCAGTTTCGCGTTCGGCCTGCCCGAGGCGTACAAATAAGCAGAGGCGTGGACAGGTTCGATCCAGCTGCAAAATGAAGAGTAAGGTACACTAAATCTAGCATATTCGGTGCTTAAGCGAAAGAGCGGGTGGATCGTTGGGTACGGAGGAAGGAAGGAAGGAAGGATGAAACGAGAAGCGGAATCCGTGATGCGGCAACGGACGAGCACCACGAATAAGCATGTATGCAAAGCAGGGGACGGTCCGCGGGGTTGAAGCTTAATGAAAAATCGATGCTCTGGTGCCTGTGCCGCTGATTGCGTGGAAGTCGGGCAAGGGCGAAAAGGAGGATGAGAGTCAGAAAGAGAAAGAGAGAGAGAGAGAGAGAGAGAGATTCGGTGAATGTATTCTTCAGTGGAGCTGGTGGCTGCAGACGCTAGCAGAAGCGGAGAGGTCGAAGGGATAGGAGGGCGGTCGACACCAAAGTGCAGGGTAGATGGCCTTTTGCGCGATAAAAATCCCGCGGCTATGCAAATTCCGCAGCGTTGAAATCCCGCGGAAGATTAACAGAGCCCCAGCGCCGCCTCCGCGTGCGGCTCAAGCCCTCGCCCTTCGTTTCGCCTCATTCTTTTTACCTTCGCTTCCGTTCTCCCGTCCTAACCCATTTCCCTTTCTCTCTTCGCCCCTCCTCTCTTCCTCTCTTTCTCTCTTCCTCTTCGCCGCTGCCGGCATCTATGCGCGTGTCACGCGCGTGCGAGTTCGGTGAATGGATTCAATGAGAGGACCAAGTTGTATGAACAGCCAAGGATTCTCTGGAATATGAATAGATGAGGAGATTCAATGGATAGTCTTATTTCAGAATATACGGTTCATTCTAACTGTGCGGTTAACGAGTACGGATCTGAATTTAACCTTGACAGAGTCGATCGTTGCGCTGTATACGGTCGAGCGGTCACTGGAATAAGCTTGCCGAAAACTACATATAGCTAAAGAAATGGATAGTGTGAATTGGAGAATGGACTGTGTAGCAGTGAAGGTAGATTGGAGTTGCGCTTAGGTTAGAAGAAACAAACTAAGATAGATGTTCCAATTTCCGTGTCCACGGATTAAAATCGAGCAGGAAAAGAAAAGATTATTACATATAGTATATAATAAAGTGTAATAAAAGTTTTATGTATATATGTGTACCTATCAACATGCAAGATTTAGGGCGAGGTATTAACTTATAATATAATATAATATAATATAATATAATATAATATAATATAATATAATATAATATAACATAACATAATATAATATGATATGATATGATATGATATAATATAATATAATATAATATAATATAATATAATATAATATAATATAATATAATATAATATAATATAATATAATATAATATAATATAATATAATATAATATAATATAATATAATATAATATAATATAATATGATATAATATAATATAATATAATATAATATAATATAATATAATTTATATATATATTATATATATATAATAACATATAATATTATTATATATAATAAAATATATATATATATATTACATTAAAAAATATTATATTATATTATATTATATTATATTAGAAGTTAATACCTCGCCCTAAATCTTGCATGTCGATAGGTAAACATAATAAAAAAATATATATATCATAAATTGCAACAGATGCGGAAACTGGGACATCTACCCTATATTAAAAAACCGAGAAATAATACAATAAAGAATACAACGACTTCGTTTACAAGTTATTAACGAAATACACTGACCAATGATGAATCGCCTCTCATTGGTCAATGTATTTCGTTGTTAACTCGTAGACGAAACCGCGAATTGCATTTTCGCTAAGGAAGAAGTTACTTCAAATGACCTTACGAATTACCTCTTCCCGGGTATTAACCCTTTGCACTCGAATGGCGACTCTGAGGCGCCACTAAAAGTTGGTATACTATTTTTCAAAATCATTCTGAGAGCATCAGACTCGTTTATATATTTAAAAAACTATTAAAATTGCATTGTACTTGCTGCAATAGGCTCAATTTCATATGCATAAATCGCAATAAATTATATAAAATAGAAATACTGTAGATCAGAAATCATGTTTTGGATTTCGAGTTCAAACAGCTTCGACTGCAAAGTGTTAACATAATTATGGAACACTCTGTATACTGTCGTGGGTCATCCGTTAGGGCACGAGAAGGAATGGGAATTTTGAAAATTGCAAGGCAAGGCAGAACCGAACGTTCGATACCGCGAGCGAGAGCAATGCCCTAACGAACGGCGTTACACGGGAGACAATGGAAAATAGATATCGGATTTGGTATTAGGATTATTGCTAGGATTTCCCAGGCGAAAAGTACACCGTAACGGTATAAGCATGTGGCAGTTTCGTGTATATTCTCCCGGTCATTCACCTGAGCAGACATCAAGTTCGATCAGCTGTACTCGATGTTGTAGACAGAAACTAGCATAACGTGAGCGTTCTTATACATCGATCCAGATAACACGAGGATGAAATGAATTGGGTGAGATTCTACTTCAGGATAAAATGATATTAGCTAGTTAGTTAATTAGCTAATTCATAAGAATATAGACCAACAGGTGGTTCTAACTACAATTGTCTGTGACGAGCTTGTTTCCTGTTGAGAGATTTAGTATTTGTATTTCCTCGTTAGTATACGAGCCGCTCACTTGTCGAATCGATTAATTCCATCAAATCGAAAGCAGTGAAATTTCCTTCAAAATGTTAGCTCCGTTGGATTCCGCTAAACAGCAGCACGCGGATGCTTGAAAACGCGGATTTCATTATTGCAACGATTTACATTAGAGTATACAGAGTTAATCGGAGTGGCTTCTGAAATAAATTATTTATTATTCGGCGGCCAAAAAAATTATCTCGTTTAATGGTATTAATCTGTATTATTTGGGAAATTTATTATAAATAAGAGAAATTATGACTGAACCAAGTGATTTGACACTTAAATTTAACTCATATTGTGCGTCGTATTTAGGTCATATTGTGTTATTAAAACGATCATATGCAGTCAGCACTCGAAAATATACAGGGTGTCTCAAAATTATGGTACTTTTGGAAAATGAGGGATTCCTGAGGTTGTTTCAAGTAACCTTTTCCTTAGCGAAAATGCAAACCGCGGCTTTGTATGCGACTTATTAACGAAAAACAATGACCAATGAGAGGCGAGATCAGAGCTCGCCTATCATTGGTCACAGTTTTTCGTTAATAACTCATAAACAAAGCCGCGGATTGCATTTTCGCTAAGGAAAAAGTTGCATCAAATAGCCTCAGGAATCCTTCATATCCCAGAAATACCATAATTTTAGGACACCTCATATAATGCGTTAGTAGCACGAAATGTCGAAAGTATGAGTTCGTTTTCAAATATACAGTTTCACACCACAATAAGGAAGTAATTAATTAAAAATATATACCACCGACTTTGTGCACATCCTGACTAGCGCTGGATCTTCTTAGTTTTGCTATAAGAATGTTAAATTTTTCGATATCATGAAAATTTATTATGTGTCATTTTGTGACGTCATGTTTGCTGCAAAAGCCTCACAAGAGGCAACATGTTGCCAAATATTATAAATTATTCCTTGATTACGTGCAAGTAAGGATTTTAGAAAAAAATCTGACATTAGAGACGTGTTTTAGAAAACATAATTCACCACTTGCGAACTGCACATTGCGATATTAAGCAGTAGGGAAAATCGGGGACGGTTGTAACAGTTTGGCTTTAGGACACGATTACATATAAACTGTTGTATTTACGACGACAATTATTGTACGAACCTCTTACCTAGTTACCTGAGATTATTTGATTACAGTAGTTTTAATATGCATCAAAGTATAGCAAACTTATCAATAAAATATAGGAAGCGGGTAAAATGTTACAGTCGACGCCGACCCCGGTCGGTTGTAACACAGTATGGATCGATAGTAACATGAATTCAATATTGCGAAATTAAGATATTTAACACGTTCCGTGCCGAGCTTTTTTTACTCGAATCTTCACACTTTGATATTTGACTAAAACTTGATGTATTACGTGCAATTATTAATTCTCGTACACATAACAACGTAACAAAAACTTATCAACGCCCATTCTTGCGGTGGAAATTGATTCTTCGGTTCTAAATTTCTTGTAAACAATTTGTTCAGTTCACTAAGTAAACATGCAAGCGTGTACCATCGATGGTACACGTGGCACGGAACGTGTTAATGAACAACATCGTAATAGTCCATGAAAAAGACAAAATAAGTGGTTTAATACACACGAAATTGAAACATAAGAAATACAAAGTAAAAGATTATATGTTTTTCCCATTTTGCAACGTAAGCATTTTTCATGTACCGAGTCGTTACAACCACAAGAGTGGACTCATTTTTCATTAAATTTGCTTCTGCTATAAGATTCCTAGGTAGCTTCACCAAGCATGTACAGCATCTGTTGCGATTCATTCTGTATTTGCTGTATGATTTATTTTAAACGCTGTCCCTCGAGCTTTAATTTCATTTTAGGGAATGAAAAGTAATCAGAAGGGTTTTAACCCGAGAAAGATAACCTACGTCGCAGAGGCGCCTGCGAAGACTGTTGATTTTTGTTAATTTTTCATAGAGGTCTAGTGATTTAAGTTTAAAATTACTTAAAATATAAAAAAATATAATATAAATGCATTTTATTTTTACAATAATGCCAAACCTTTAAAATGACTAGATTAACTTAAATAAATATCCATTGTTAGTATAAAATTGACGCCTTAGAAAAGCATGTGCCTCTGAAGCGTATGGTTATCTTTTACGTACGTTGTCATATGGTTATCTTTCTAGGGTTAATCAGGCGAATAAGGTGGATGAGGGACGTCTGTCATATTGTTCGCTGTAAGAAATGCTCTTGTGTATGCGGTGTCTGCATGACTGTTGTCGTGGTGCAGGTTCGGCGCGCCACGGTTCCAGCCTTTTGCGATAAACGTCGTCTCGTATTCATCATCACGTTCGCCCTTTGCTGTAATCTGAAATCTGTTACTAAATCGCAACGTGGTAAGATCACGCCTTTACTAAATGATACATTATTCACATCTGAACTGTCGAATGGCACACGACAGATTCCTGGAGGGCCTATAACCAAAATTGAGCATCATTTAAATAAATGTTCATCGAAATAATTATTTAAATAAAAAGTTACTTGTTATTTGGAAATTTAAACACAAGACAAAATTAATTTCTTATTATTTATATAGATCTAAATAAATTACTTAAAATAATAAAATGTATTTTTTATTTATAAATACAATTTCAATTGTTACTTATTAATTAACATTTAATTGCTTATTATTATTTCCTTCTCTCCTAAACTCGAATAAAAAATAACATTTTACACGCAAAAAACCAGCGTACAAAATAGACATTGTATAATATACAACAGACGAAAGAGAAGCAAAAATTATTTATTATTTGTCTTTCTCTAAAATCGAAATAAAAAATAACACGTTATTGGCAAATAGTAAATAATAAATAAATGATTTGTGAAATTATTTAATTGACATTTTAATTAAATGAGAAACTGAATTATCACTCGCAATAGAAATATTAATTGAATTTGTTATTTATTATTCGAAATGAAATCTGCCCGACTCTGCCTATAGCGGTAACCAGCAAATTCGTGAAGCGTAATCAGCCGCGAGCTCGGATTACCATATACAATCCGGTTTTTGATGTCACCGCGTGAATAGAATAAAGTTGAATAATTCCACGTAAATGCATCTTCGCAATCTCGATAAACATAAAATGGAAACATTTGTATTCCGTGATTCCGACGGATCCATAGATCAAGGAACATCGAAGGCGTGCAGGTATATATACACACATTTCATGCGGAGTCACGCACGCAGCAACAAGACACAGCAGGAAAGTTCGTATTACGGAGTGCATTTTTATTTCGAAACGATAAATGCGCCCGGGTATACACGTCCCCCGGTCTCACTTTTCTATTTGACGTCGAAACTTTCAGATGGGTTTCGCTACGTCCCATATTAGTTCCCGTTGCGGGGAATTGTGTTCCCGAAGCTTTCGTATTTCACTAGGAAAACATTCCGCCCGCCAAATTGCTTTCACCGCGGTAGCGCCGGCGACCAAGCTTTCCATAATTCACTGGTATACGATGTTGTTTCGTCTAATCGTCTCGCGGTCCGCGTCGAAACTTTGGGGTGCCTCGATGAAATTGTAATCGGGGTGGGCGCATGGTTATGACGCGAAACGAAGCCCTATAAACCACGCGGAAGGCGTCTTCGCTCACTTATTCGGTGGACCATCCCCGGAACCCCGGATGCTCTCGAGGGGTTGCGTAACGTTTTATCATTTTCTTTAGCTAGCGCGACGCCGCGCCGCACAGTGTACGTAACAAGTACATATATGGGCGTTCGGGGAAAAATTCATAACTTCTAAACTAATTCATTTTCGATCCAAGACCCCTAATATCTTTTCAAAGAGGATACAAAGTTGCATCGATTTATGGAAAAAACACAATTTTATTAATACAAAATTAAGATGATCTGAATTTTTTTATTAACCCTAGAAAGATAACCATATGACAACGTACGTAAAAGATAACCATACGCTTCAGAGGCGCATGCTTTTCTAAGGCGTCAATTTTATACTAACAATGGATATTTAGTTAAGTTAATCTAGTCATTTTAAAGGTTTGGCATTATTGTAAAAATAAAATGCATTTATATTATATTTTTTTATATTTTAAGTAATTTTAAAATTAAATCACTAGACCTCTATGAAAAATTAACAAAAATCAACAGTCTTCGGTTTATGGAAACAAATCCCGTAAAATATCACAAAAAATAGTGTTTTATCCTTACAAACTAGTAGACTATAATATAATCATATAATGTTCCTAGGTGTTCATATAATTGGGGCGACGCTCGACGTTAGTTGAGATGATAGGACTTCAGGCGAAGTTCACTAAATCGAGCATTGCCAGAATTTCATTCTAATAAATGGAGATCAGATAAGTGGAATTCTACTTTCCATCTTCCTCAGCCTTGATCTTTTCGCCAGAGGTAAAAAATTGTTTGCGTCGCGTTACGCCGAAACATTAATATTTGTCAGTGTTTGGTTTCTCCGTGTGCCCGGTTATAAGCCCATCCTAGCCTTTGTCCTAACGTCGCGGAGACTTCGGAATTTCCCGGAGAATTCGGGAGGAGCAGCGAAATATCGAGGGCTGGCTATCGGATCCTCCTCGCGTGCCGCTATCCTCAAAGGGTTCGCGAAGAAAGAGGAAATCGAGGCTGGGATCGCGGAAATTTTCGAGAGAAGAAATTCCATTACCCTTCGTGCGGCGTGCCGTCTTCGCAGTTTCGGGTTCCCTGCTCTTCGGATTTGATCTGTGGTGGATGGGGGTGACGAGGCGGAGCGGCTGCAGAGCAGCGAAGGCGTCGCGACGCGACGCAACGCTGCGCGACGAAAAGTCGCTCGTGAATCTGGCGGCGGCGGACGGATCATAACGAGCACCGGCGGCAAGTTGTAAGAACTTTTCCCTTTTCGCTGGTTTAATACCGCCGGCCGCTGCGGTACAACTGGTCGCTGGGTTTTCGAACTTCTCCACCGCCGTGATAAAAACTCCGCAGCCCTCGGGAACGTGATTCCGGGGAGTTGGGAACATAAACAGCCGACATGCCGATCCACAGATTGAATCAGCCACGGGGAAAGTATCGGTGATGTTTCCCACTGACAAGACCAACGACGGCAGGCGACCGACTAGCTGATAGCTGGATACAGATTCGGGAACAAGATGTCACGTTCCTCGAGAAGTTTACGACGCCGGCTGGATGTTTGATGGACTTTCTTAGGGAACGCGGCGATACGTCGATATCAAAGTGATTTCAACGAAACACTGCGCCGGCTGATTCAGCGCGGGACTGGCGAACCTAATGTTTTCCTTCTCTGAAGATTTGAAAAACTCATATGCCGAATTTAGCGGTGTTAATCCCTTGTCGCATCATTTTCTTCGTGGTTACAATGATAAGCACCTTCTCGATTGTAATAATTTCTTAGAAGAAAAAGGACATTTATACTACCGGAAAGTTCTGTCTGTTTTTGGATTGAAATATAACACAATTTTCATACATTTAATAATATTTACTCTAGAATATACTTTCCATCGTTACTTATGACTTCTTGCCAGCGTGATGGCAACTTGTAAATGCCATTTTTAAAAAATGATTCATTTTTAGAGGCGAAGAACTCAACCAGTGCTCGGTTGATGACATCAGCTTCAGTTTTGAATATTTTTTCCTTGTATGATATTTTGGACATTATAAATCTAAGTATGTATCTAGAACGATCTTCCCAGGCTGCTTGATCATTGAAACGATCATTACTTAATTCCCTGAATGATAACATCGTAAATAAACTGTCTCAGTACCAAACTCCTATAACACTTGAAGACAAGTGTAGCATTTTAATTTATTGTAGTTTCCTTCGACCTGATTCGCTCTCTCTCTCTCTCTCTCTCTCTCTCTCTCTCTCTCTCTCTCTCTCTCTCTCTCTTTCTCACGACATATCGGCAACTATAAAAGCAATTCGGTCTCTTCAAATACACTTTCAATTCCGACTCTGCGACACTCGTACAGAAATTACAGTATATTAGGTCTACCGGAAAGTTCTGTCCGTGTTTGAATTGAAATATAACACAATTTTCATACATTTAATAATATTTACTCTAGAATATACTTTCCATCGTTACTTATGACTTCTTGCCAGCGTGATGGCAACTTGTAAATGCCATTTTTAAAAAATGATTTATTTTTAGAGGCGACGAACTTGACTAGTGCTTGGTTGACATCAGCTTCAGTTTTGAATTTTTTTCCTGTAAAAAGTTTTGCAAAGAGAGAAACAAGTGATAATCGGAGGGTGCTATGTCTGGGGAGTCTGGTGGATGTGACAGAATTTCCCAGCCTAGCTCTGCGATTTTCTGACGAGTCGCCGAAGCAGCATGTGGTCTGACATTATCATCGGTAGTCATGTTTTCACGATCGCGTCTCACTTAATAATGACACGAGACATCTTTGTTTCAGTTTATTTAGGAGAGTACATGCGTGTAAATGCAATGATAAAGAGAGATAGTCATATATGTCTCAAATCAACATGTGCATATGGATTGAAACTTGAAGTGACACTAACGGACAGAACTTTCCGGTAGACCTAATATTTATCGTGTATCTACATTTTCTGGAGTGATTATATATTGATCACAAGGGGACAGAATTTTATTCCGGCTTAAAAGATCGGAATAGCATTCATAACAGGATATTACTAGAAATCTCCAGCACGAGTCTGACTGGTTAACCCTTTGCACTCGAAGTTATTTTAATTATATTTTAAACATATTTTCTTTTTGGTTTGTAGACGTGTTCGAAATTTTCCTTGTCTGGAGGAATGGGAAACTGCCAGTGGAAGTGACCTCTTATTGAGTCGTGTTGTCACTGTCGTAATTTATTCGTAAAGTGGTCTTCGTTTAGGTCTGTCGCTCGTGATGTATGTACGATCGAGTTGTGATTGTAGTGGTCGAAAACTGTTCGATTAAGGCAATCGTTTGTTGTGGTCTTGTTGGGACAGGGCATAATTATTAGTGAGCGAAATATTTTTAACGTAGTCTGCTGTATTTTTAATTGTCTGCATCAGTTATACGAAGCTCGGGTTTGTATAAAAATGTTATCGACTAATTATTTTAATGAGCGATACCCCCTGTAATACGATGTATTTTATGCTTGCAGATCTTTAAGCAGCTTAGAGAGCTACATGAAGCTCCGATTGTATAAAAATTTTATTCCTTCTCCGAATAATTTTAATGAGATGAAATTAGCGTGACGGTATTCGTTGATTCTTTTGTTTTTACAGCTTTGCTTTTTTCATTGATTTCGGCACAAATGCATAAAATACGCAGCCTATTTATCATCACGATGTTGCTTCGTCAAAAATATTCATTTCGGTACTGGGCAAACCAGCGATTATCGAGTAAAATTACTTTCGAAGTTGAGCTTCTTCATACCGACATTGTATGTCAAAATTTAAATATGAAATTCTCGTTATTTTGAATATTTTAATAATACGTTTCAGCTCGTGAATAATGAAATTTTTACAGTCTTCATTTGGTTTTAGTCCAGTAATGGAAAATGCAAGTTTAACGGGTTCATTTAATGAATTCTTAATGGATCGTTACCGTACCTCGTACCGCACCGAAAAATTAAAAATGGAGTAGCCGATTTCCCTAATCACTTTGTCTGTTCTTTCACGAGTGAAACTTATCAAGCAAATTTACAGCTTTCATAGTAATTCAAATATGCACATTGTTTGTTCAAAATTTGAACAAACCACGTTTTGAATATCATAAAAGTTTCATGGAACTCGTGGACATTTTTATGACGAAATGCTATTCAGGAAAGAGTAATAAGAAATGCAACCAATAAAATTAATTAATATCATTAACATACCTGTTTCTTATTATTACACTGAATACAATGGTACAAAGATACAATCCTTGGAAACAATGATAGCGGGTTATGTATTGTATTTTTAAGGTCAGCAACCGTGGCATTATACAGGGTGTCACAGAGAAGAGGGTGATTCTACACACACAAAAAAAACAAGTAAAAAATGAGGAATACAATTTTTTCATTTGAGACTTTGTTGCCGAGAAAATCGACTTTCAATATTCAAACATGAGTTTTCTATTTTTTGTTGTCATACCAAGCAATTTTCATGTAGGATCATTCTCTTTTCGGTTGCACCACCGATGCTAAGACACCCTTTGTACATTGCATTCTTTTATTCAACCCTATTTGATATTTTCTAAATACAGCAACCTTGCGGCTCGTTTTTATAGTTTGTGACAATCGGTAACCATAAAAACGAGCCGCAAGGCTCGAATAATCGTACCACCTCTTCCCAAATTGTCCATTTTTGTGTACCATCTGAGCGTCAATCCGGGAGAATTTACTGTTCGAGAAACCGTCTCTAGTAAAAATTCATCATAAATGTTAGAAAATTATATTTTGCAACGTAACGATAATACTATTAATAGAGTTAGTCTCGCGTCACTCAAATAAACTTTCACACTGACAATCTCATCCTCCCCTAAAAAGCGTTCTCCGTAGTAGACACTTTTAGTTCATAGAATAAATTTTCTCTAATTTACGCTCAGCTTGGAAACAAAAATTAACAGATTGGGAAGAGGAGGTACTATTATTCGAGCCTTGCGGCTCGTTTTTATAGTTACCGATTGCTATAAATTATAAAAACGAGCCGCAAGGCTCACATATATACCATGTGTGTATATTCATAGGTAGATAGTCGTCTAGTCCAACGAAATAAGGTAGAAACAGTCTGTTGATTTAGTTTTCATTATATGCCGCTCGAAATAAACGTTTCCCTTTCATGCCGCCAACCCTATTATGAACGCGATTTCGCACCCTTACGCACTTCACACTCGGTACAAACAAGCATAATGCAATTCCGATGCAACCTAGCAAACCTTGCGGCTCGTTTTTATAGTTGTTGGCAATCGGTAACTATAAAAAAGCGAGCCGCAAGACGCGAATAATCGTATCTCCTCTTCTCGAATTGTCTATTTTTGTGTACCATCTGAGCGTCAATCAGGGAGAATTTACTGTTCGAGAAACCGTCTCTAGTAAAAATTCATCATAAATGTTAGAAAATTATATTTTGCAACGTAACAATAATACTATTAATAGAGTTAGTCTCGCGTCACTCGAATAAACTTTCACGCTCTATTCTCTAGAAGACAAAACCAATTTGAGCCCCATCCTCTAGGGCAGCAAGAAGATGATTCCCGAAGGCTTGGTTTTATGGCGATTCTCCTCCGGCGGCCTTCTGAGACAAAGCTGTTATTGGCATTAATAATTTGAACACAATTCATTCTATTGAAATTCCGCGAGAAGTTTCTACGCAATTTCCTGGCGTGGCGCGGCATTCGCTCGAATTCGCTCTCAGTCGCGCGAATTGTCCCGCTGACTACATGTAACACGTTACCCAGACACGCCCGGCAATAGTGGCCTTGTCGCGAACTTGCAGATAGGTTTGCTAGGTTGCATCGGAATTGCACTATGCTTGCTTGTACCGAACGTGAAGTGCGTAAGTGTGCGAACTCGCGTTCATCAAAACTCGTGCATAGAGGCGGCGGCATGAAAGGGAAACTTTTGTTTCGAACGCGATATAATAAAAAGTAAATCAACAATCTGTTTCTACTTGATTCCATTGGATTAGGCGACTATTTAACTATGAATGCACGTGATACAGTAAATTCTCCGTAATTGGCGCTCAGCTTGGAAACAAAAATGGACAATTTGGGAAGAGAAGGTACGATTAATCGAGTCTTGCAGCTCGTTTTCATAATTGTTGACAATTAGCTTGTTGACAGTTAATTAACAGCCTAATAAAATAGAATAACATTGACATAACTTCTAGAATTATTATGTAACCAAATAATAAAAGTATATTAAAAGATTTTCTGTATTATCTTGTTCGCTACTTTATGTATTTCATTTGCATTAACACGGTCTTCGTCTGATGGCATATTTAAATCGAACAAAATCAGCAAAAATATTCGAAATAAGTGTTATTTAAGATAAAATATATGTATACTTAAAATTATGACAAGAAATGCTTATTCGGTTGCAGTCAAATAGAAATTAGTCACTAATAACAATAGTTCGGGAAACTCTCCGTTTTATTTTAATAAAAATAATATTTATTTATAAATATTTTTATACGATATTTTGAAAAACTTATTTAAACGATAACGAGTTATAACTAGATGCAAATACGTGCGTATGGATTCCTCTACAAAACAAAAAAAACAATCGTTCTCCCATTTTCAGGACATTTACAATGTCCCCTTCAATACGTGTCCCTTTCGCACGACCAATCGACTACACGAACTGCACCAATTTTTGTAAAGTCTTCACGAACCTCCGCTGTAAAAGTTGCAGCCTTGTCTCTTTGCATTTCCCTCATGAACTAAGCGCTTTGGCGAAACAACAAGGTGTCTGTTCACCGATGTGCATCTGTTGGGTATCTCCTTCAAATGTTTACGCAATTCAAGATAAGTCGTCTTATCCGTTCAAATGCTCCGACTCGAGTGTTCCGTGCATCCTGTTTCAGTAGAATCGATCCTTCACGTATCAACTCTCTACAATCATTGTTCTACCTTGGGAAAGTTAACAGATGGGAGGTGTCCTCTTTTCAAATGCTCCTTCTTAGCGATAATTCCGACGCCTGCAAATCGGTCGTGGGTACGTTAACGGTATACACTGTATCTAATCAGAGAGTGCCATCGCTCTCTGTAACTTATTATAAGCCAATCTTGCTGAAACCACTCCATCGTGATTTTATCGTTGCGATAGTTGCCCCACTTTATTGTCTCACTTAATTGTCTCACTTTATCACTTATCTCTTTAGGTTGCTTCTTCAGCAAAATTGAAGATATTCTCAGCTAGTGACTTGTTGACAATCGGCGACTATGAAAACCAGTTGCGAAGCCCGAATAATCGTATCTTCTCTTCTCAAGAAAGAGAGAAGAAAAATTGTCTGAGACAATTCAGCCGTTTAATTTGAAAGTGGCATAAGTCACTTTGTTTTTAAGTCGATATATTTAAGGGTTTGCGTTTTAACACGTTTAAAAATAAGGATGTCAACTTTCGAGAAGATTTACTTGTATTTGTTATTTCAGGATACTGATATTTTTCTCAGTATAAATAATTTCGTATAAACATTTAAAAATCACCACTTTTCATTACGGTAATGTGACTTAAGCCACTTTCAAAATAAATAGTTTAGAAAAATGACTGACATATATTAATTTGGCCGACGTATTTTACTGAAGTGATGTTGAATAAATTACATATATAATAATAATAATTTATACCATGAACATATTTAATATAAAGGTTTGATTTAAGTATTTTTTATTTTAATATTCATAAAATACAAAAATAATTAGTACATTTTGAAACATAAGTATAAGTAATTTATATGAAAATACATCAGTTCAATTTAATTTTCGTCATCAATTGGAGTGATTAAGTCCTCGGAAACCGTGTTTTGTTTCAAATTTTTAAAATAACTGTGGTATATTGGGGGTATGTAATTAAGCAAGTTCATCATGTCTTTGTATTTTGCTGTAGAAACAGGACGAGATCCAGCGTATAACGGATCCAATTCTATTTGTGAATAACGCTTAGGTCTTCCTTTTTTTGGTGACAATCCAAAGTTAGAAATTCATCTTTTTTTTCATCACTATTCTTTCGCACTTATAAAAATAAGTCCAGTGATCACAACTTTTTTAAAAATACTGAAAATAATTCAAAACAATAATTCACACACACTTATCACACGTTTCTATTTCTTTTACACTAAGCCCCGCAATTAATTTCCTGAGCACAGCGACTTACGCCACTTTCAAAATAAACATGTTTGTTATACCGTTAATTAGCAAAACTTCTCTCGAACAAATCTCAATAGTTCTCAACTTATTGATTGCAAATATTTTTAAAAAATGATAGAAATGTTAGAAAATTATATGTTGCAACGTAACGATAATACTATTAATAGAGTTAGTCTCGCGTCACTCAAATAAACTTTCACACTAACAATCTCATCCTCCCCTGAAAAGCGTTCTCCGTAGTAGACACTTTTAGTTCATAGAATAAATTTTCTCTCAGCTTGGAAACAAAAATTAACAGATTGGGAAGAGGAGGTACTACTATTCGAGCCTTGCGGCTCGTTTTTATATTTACCGATTGCTATAAATGATAAAAACGAGCCGCAAGGCTCACATATATACCATGTATGTATATTCATAGGTAGATAGTCGTCTAGTCCAACGAAATAAGGTAGAAACAGTCTGTTGATTTAGTTTTCATTATATGGCGCTCGAAATAAACGTTTCCCTTTCATGCCGCCAACCCTATTATGAACGCGATTTCGCACCCTTACGCACTTCACACTCGGTACAAACAAGCATAATGCAATTCCGACGCAACCTAGTAAACCTTGCGGCTCGTTTTTATAGTTGTTGACAATCGGTAACTATAAAAAAGCGAGCCGCAAGACGCGAATAATCGTATCTCCTCTACCCAAATTGTTCATTTTTCTGTACAATCTGAGCGTCAATTAGAGAGAATTTACTGTAATCTCTTCCAAGGATAGCAGTTCTGGTCTTCAGCCTTGATGCGCAGTCTCTAGCGAGTTTTCCTGTGAAAGATCGTTGAGTTATGAATGAATCGTTTCGCATATATTATATAGTATTTAAAGTTCAAGAATACACCAATCTACGGATCTTGAGCTTTCTCGGGAGATGAGATTCGTGCGAACGACGAACGGACCTCGTAGAGAATCAGATGTCTTCGGTTATTTAGGTTGAGCATGCAATTTTCGGAATCATAAAGAATAGGCCTTGGATAGCAATTTTATTTTGCGTATCTTTCGACCTTGACCTTCTCGCTGCTGCAAGGAACTTCGCTGTTGTTACATCGAGTGATACTTAAGTGGTCTAATTGATTTAGCAATCAAAGGAACAGTTCATAGCTAGGTGTACTGCGAAGGAAATCTGATCGCAAAATCCTAGTCGCAGTCAGTCGAAGAGCGTTTCGTCGCGGAACAAGACGGGAATTTTCAAGATACCAGTTGCATGATCGACGAGTCCCGCAGACACGCGCTAATCCGTCGTCTGAAGACGGCACGCAAAGGACACGAAATTCTTGACGAGGTTCCGCCGACGGTTTAGCCGGATGCTTTCGAGCAGTAGGATACGCCTGGCTCGGAAGATGCCCGGGAACACGCCCGACGATATAATAGTACTTTGCGCCGACAAAATCGCAGCCGGGTTCCTGCTACGTCGTCTCAATTGCGCCGACGACACTTCAGATACACGAGACGTCGTAGATTGTCGCCGGCGCTCGCCCGAACACCGTTGAAAGTAAGACGTGCATGTAAGTGGGTACGTACGTTGTGCACTGCGGCATCCGGCATTCGAGAGGGTGATGCTCCATTTTCCGGGGCCGTCGGAATGGTCTCGGCACCGTCGCTCGGGAACGCGAGCAACGCCGACGTTAAGACAGACTCGCATATCGTTCTCGTCGAATGGAGGAATGATTACAACCACTTAGCGGAATCTGCCATTCCCGGTCGCTATTTTTACGCTGTTGGCTGCTGCGAGAGCTCCTTTTATTTCGTCGCGTTTCATTGTTACTACTACCCACGCGCCATATATCAAGCCCCCTGAACAGGACAAATTTTGATAGCTTATCCCACAGGTTCAGCACTCCGAAGTCATCCTTTTGTAGATCGTGTTCATCTTTTCCAAAGCAAATTCATCCTATTGCGAATCACCGTTTATTTCGTGGGTGTCTGGAGAATAATAATGTGTACAAATGTAACTTGAAGTATTCTTTGCAAATTGCTTGGGAGTACAGTAATTTCTCCCAGAAATGTTCGGAGGTCGGAGTTAAAACCGGCAGATCTGAGAATACTATGTCGCGATTTTTCGGGCCTCGCGACTCGTTTTTATAGAAACTCGGAGTAGTTGGAAAGAGAAGACAACGGCCAGCATGCCGGTGTACATTAACATGAATACATAATAATTACATAATAATTGCGCACAAAAATGGACAATTTGGGAAGAGGTAATACGGTTATTCGAGCCTTGCGGCTTATTTTTATAGTTACCGATTGTCAACAATTGTAAAAACTAGACTTCCCAAATTGTCCATTTTTATGCGCAATCTGAGCGCAAATTAGGGAGACAATACTGCATATACATAGTAATGCTAAAATAAAAAGGATGACTTCACTTTTCTATTTCTAATTTTTTGCCACGATTCGAAGGCAATTCACTTGCCGCGATTCGACGATACCTATATCCCGTACCTTGTAGCTCCGCGATTTTTCTTACCTGACTCACACCCAACACAGTACAGTAATGTCTCCCTAACTGACAATTGGACAAAGTGGACAATTTGGGAAGAGGGGATACGATTATTCGCGCCTTGCAGCTCATTTTTATAGTTGTTGATAACTTGTAACTATAAAACTGAATCACAAGGATCGAATAATCGTATCTCCTATTCCTAAACTATCCATTTTTGTGGACGATCTGAGCGTCAATTAGACAGACGTTACTGTATTTTGTGTCAGGTCAACACCGCGACATAGCAATAAATTACATAAACGTAGGACCAGCACAGGCAAATTGACAGCAACCTGAAATTTGGCATTTCCGGAAGAAATTACTGCACTGTAATTCAGAGAGCTGTGTTCCAGTACGGACAGTGATTTTCAGCACAGTGCAAACACCGAACGGCGGGTCCTTAGCCAGATCCCCGAAGGCAACGCTCTCCCTAACTCATCGCGGAACTCCCCACCAGTGACAAAGATCGGCGGTGACAAAGATCCACTACAGGTTACGTCAAGATTGAGTGAAATAGAATGAATATCGGACGATCTGCATAGGTCCTAGTGATTTAGACACTAACCATATGACCCTGTTCCGCTAAGTCGCTCGCCCGTAGCTTTACCCACAGCCCATAGCTGTGCCCCTACCCGCCGTGAACCTGCTGAACAGCTCTGCTGTAGACACTGAAGTAGGATAGTCGGACGAAGTATAGTTAGTTTTAAACGGTGTAACAAGATCCAGAAACTGCGTGATCTTGTTTCTCAAACAAGGCTCGCTTTACTATTTTTACCATCTTCAATGATGATCCAATTGAAGTTCTTTCATTGTTACGTACGCGCGATAAAATTGAAACATGTTTACAGTGCACTTGGTTCTTATTAGAGTACTTCAAAAAATAATAAAGTAAAGGAGCTTGATTCGCGAAAGTGTCAAATTGATCAATGGCAATCTGAATTTGATTTGCAAAAGGTGGATTTGATTTTCAAATGGATGAATTTGAAGAGCGAAAGGATGAATTTGATTCGAAAAAGATGCATTAACAGCTCTAAAGTATTTATTCGTAAAGTAGCAAGTACTGATTCAAGTAATCACAATATTTAAATAAAATTTTTCTTAAGATTGTAATCATATAGATTGTATATATGAAGCAAAAATGTATTAATAATATATAATAATATGTAATAAAAATATGTAATAAAATGTAATAATCTTGGAAATGCCATGATTACCAGTCGGGTGCGAAAGGATTTCTGATGGATGATGCAAGTTTCGTGAAAGTAATGCAGAAATCGTGTCGAGTATTATAAATGGACAGATCGTGCATAGTAATTACACCAAACACACACTGCATTGATGCATGGCAAATATTCACAAGAAATAAATAAGCAAATATACACTAATTTGTGTACACAATTAATATGCATGTATGAGCTTGCTAATCCGCAAGTGCGCAGAAATGTATACACAGTCTAATAAACAAGGTATTGTATGGAAATCCATGCGAATGGCAATTCATAAAAGAATTTATTTGAATAATTGAGAGAGAAACTCTTAGGTATAAATAAAAATTACGGTAATGATTTGTCTTAAAAAAAACTCCTTCTATATATGAAGGTAGAAAGCAGTATAATACATTGTCCGAATTAAAATCTGCAATTTTAGAAGCTTGGGAAAGCTTGAATGAAAAGCATATAAAGGATCTGTATAGAAGTTTAGCAAGAAGAATGATTGAAGTGGTGCAACGTAGTTCACACATTACTAAAACATAAACAAACTATGTAATTTTATTCCATTTTAATGCTTTTGTTATTTCATGTCCAAAGTGCCATATCATTTTGTCCGCACAAAATTTCATTTTCTTTCGTATAAATATAACAAATGGGTCGAATTTTATTTCTTCATATATTACGTAAAAACTGGTACTTTATTTTATTGTGTATTCATTTTCCACGTATATATACGAATAGATGTTCGTATCCAAAAATCTCGAAGCGCCTCATCATTTTGTCTACCAGCGTTGACTCACACGACTACCCAAATAGATGTCACAAATGCCTATCTCGCGAGCAATCGCTGGACATAGTGATTAATTCTCGTACGTCATTGCGTCTCGTATGACATTGCCGATAAACACGGGGTTGGTAATTCGCATATAGACAGCTAAGTCTCGCGACAGGGTCAGGGTTAATGTTTCCAGTATATGTCTTCGATGACAGCATGCCTCTAGACAGAGGCTACGTCGAGCAACGGCGGTTGCTATAAAAGCACCAGTTGCTCCCTGGTATCGGTCGTAAAGGATCGAGGATGCTCGCTAGAGCGTCGACCGACATTAATTAACGTCAGGTTCCCCAGAGATGGCCGGGATGATAGTAGATGCGACGGTAACCGATAATCGCAAACATCGTGTAATCAATCGAAAAATCATCTTCTATTAAATTCCTGATCGACGTAACCGATGGAAGATCGTCGTTTCGCGTCTTTCTACTCAGCTGATTGTTATTACGTGGGGAGTGGAAAGTTCCCAAGTGATTCGAGACTCGCGAACTTACCGTTTTCGTGGGATCGAAGATGAAGCACGTAACCGCTAGGAAAGAGGTGAAGGAGGTGTAGCGACGGGCCGATAATTAAAATGTTACTTCGTAACGAAATGACGCTGTCCCTCCGCCACCACCACCGCCGCCGCCGCCGCCGTCGCCGCCGCATTGCCCACCCCTTCTCGAAAGTTGGATAATTAATAGAATTTACCTTTGCGCCGGGCGATTCGACAAACGTAATCCTTTTATCTTTGTTTGCGAGCCGCGATCCCCGGCGCTGCTACTTTCTTCATCGCCCCACGAAACTATCCCTCGAATCCAATTTGCTCGCGTTCTTAAGTCTCTGATCTCTGAGGCGACGCTTGATCCTCTCAGACTTGGTACAGTCTTGCAGTCGTCTTCCTTTCGGCGGTTCCACGGTACGTGGAAACGGCAAAGAGCGACTTCAGGGTACGCTTATGTTGCGGTTGCCGTAAATGATCATGTTACGTCGCGCATACGCTCCTCCAAACCATCTACTTCGAAACATTAAAGCAATTCAAACGTAATCAGTTTCCATAGTCCAAGCACTTTCAAGGATCGGTCCTGGTGGACGTTTCTCCCCATTGTCGAACCCCGTTACGCGACTATTTGCCCTTTTGCCATTACATTTTCTAGTCGGCTTCAGCGCGTTTAGGGCGCACGGAATTGAACAGTGACGACGGGAAGCGCAGCTAATTGGTTAAGTGAGATTGCCAATCATGTCTGCACACCGGTTCTCAGAGTTTTCCTTGTAGGAAAACTCCTCGAAAGCAGAAGTCTTGAACACAATCATCCAGCCAGCAAATGTTATTCTACCAATCGATTCCAGAGTACATCCACTACCGACACGACACTTCGGCATTCACACATTCAATCTTTGATCTACGCAGTTCGACACGTAACGTCGATACGAGTAACCTCAACACCTAGCTATGAATTGTTCCTTTGATTGCTAAATCAATTAGACCACTTAAGTATCACTCGATGTAACAACAGCGAAATTCCTTGCAGCAGCGAGAAGGTCCAGGTCGAAAGATACGCAAAATAAAATTGCTATCCAAGGCCTATTCTTTATGATTCCGAAAATTGCATGCTCAACCTAAATAACCGAAGACATCTGATTCTCTACGAGGTCCGTTCGTCGTTCGCACGAATCTCATCTCCCGAGAAAACTCAAGATCCGTAGATTGGTGTATTCTTGAACTTTAAATACTATATAATATATGCGAAACGATTCATTCATAACTCAACGATCTTTCACAGGAAAACTCGCTAGAGACTCCGCAACAAGGCTGAAGACCAGAACTGCTATCCTTGGAAGAGATTACAGTAAATTCTCTCTAATTGACGCTCAGATTGTACAAAAAAATGAACAATTTGGGTAGAGGAGATACGATTATTCGCGTCTTGCGGCTCGCTTTTTTATAGTTACCGATTGTCAACAACTATAAAAACGAGCCGCAAGGTTTGCTAGGTTGCATCGGAATTGCATTATGCTTGTTTGTACCGAGTGTGAAGTGCGTAAGGGTGCGAAATCGCGTTCATAATAGGGTCGGCGGCATGAAAGGGAAACGTTTATTTCGAGCGGCATATAATGAAAACTAAATCAACAGACTGTTTCTACCTTATTTCGTTGGACTAGACGACTATCTACCTATGAATATACATACATGGTATATATGTGAGCCTTGCGGCTCGTTTTTATAATTTATAGCAATCGGTAATTATAAAAACGAGCCGCAAGGCTCGAATAGTAGTACCTCCTCTTCCCAATCTGTTAATTTTTGTTTCCAAGCTGAGAGAAAATTTATTCTATGAACTAAAAGTGTCTACTACGGAGAACGCTTTTCAGGGGAGGATGAGATTGTTAGTGTGAAAGTTTATTTGAGTGACGCGAGACTAACTCTATTAATAGTATTATCGTTACGTTGCAAAATATAATTTTCTAACATTTATGATGAAGTTTTATTAGAGACGGTTTCTCGAACAGTAAATTCTCCCGGATTGACGCTCAGATTGTACACAAAAATGGACAATTCGAGAAGAGGAGATACGATTATTCGCGTCTTGCGGCTCGCTTTTTTATAGTTACCGATTGCCAGCAACTATAAAAACGAGCCGCAAGGTTTGCTAGGTTGCATCGGAATTGCATTATGCTTGTTTGTACCGAGTGTGAAGTGCGTAAGGGTGCGAAATCGCGTTCATAATAGGGTCGGCGGCATGAAAGGGAAACGTTTATTTCGTTGGACTAGACGACCATCTAACTATGAATATACATACATGGACATATATTAGCCGTCTATGGCATCGATTCAGTTGATCCAGAGCTCTCTTAAAGTACGTTTTGTTGGTGACGCAGTCTCTTCTAAAACTTTTTTCTACACCGTTCAACATGGATAGCCAAAGGAAGCATTTGCAGCATGTTATGCTTCATTGCTTCAAAAAAAAGTAATAGTGTAAAGGATACTGCAGACGAGATTTACACCGTTTACAGGGGTAATGCTACGACTATTACGACCGTCCGCAATTAGGTTAAGAGATTTAGTGCTGGCAATTTTGACTTGAGGAAGACCGCAGCGGCCAGTTAACAACGACAGATACGGACTTTATCAAGGCCGTACTCGCTGAAAATCCGCGATATAATGTGCGCGAGATAATGGATGCCACTAACATTCCCAGGCATCGGTACATTATCACCTGATCAGAATGGGATATATCAATCGATGTGAAGTTTGGGTTCGCGCACCTATTGGCGGAGACTAGCCTTATGAACCGCGTCTCTACGTGCGATTTGCTTCTCCAGCAATATGAAAGAGATCCTTTCTTAACCCCTTGGCCTACACGATATCTGCCAATTGCGCGAGCTATAGTAAACAAGAAAATCGGTCGCGCGCCGTGCCATTCAACTGTTCAGCCGTGTACCTGAACTGGCGCAAAATGTGTGTATACCTTTCATGACATATATATTTCAGTGCAACGAAAGGAATTGCGAAATAATAAACAATGTTTAGGTACAAATAGTAATTTTAAGTCGTCTAGGGTGCAATCATAATCAATTGATCAGTTGACAAAAATAATTTATTTTTGCACAAATTTGCACAAATTCTTTATCACGAGTCTGACTCGTGGTTTTCGCTTATGGCACACATTTTTCACCACGAGTCAGACTCGTGGTTATAGGCCAAAGGGTTAAAGAGGCTTGTCACTGGAGATGAGACTTGGATTTTGTATCAAAATGTGCATCGAAAACGCACTTGATCTATGGACAATAGACTTTCAACTGTCGCGAAGCCACGACTTCACCCGCAGATAGTTCTTTTGTCCTTTTGATGGGACTGAAAAGGTGCAGTCTACTACGAGCTTCTTCCTCAAGGTGAAACCATCAATTCTGTCAAATACTGCAATCAGCTTGATAAATTGAAAGCCGCCATAGCAGAGAAACGGCCAGAATTGGCGAACCGATGAGGCGTCGTATTTCATCACGACAATGTAAAACCGCGTGTTGCATTGGCTGTAAGAGAAAAGCTGTTACAGTTTGATTGGGACATATTACCGCATTCTCCGTACTCCTCGGATCTTGCTCCATCCGACTATTACTTGTTCCTGTCGCTAGAAAATTCTCTCCACGATAAACGGGTTGCAGTCCGTAAGCGAAATAAAAACACGTCTCGAGGAATATTTTACGAGTGAATCCCAACAATTCTGGAAAGAGAGAATAATTAGACTTTGCGAGAGATGGAAGAAGGCAACAGAGCAAAACGGTTCATATACAGTAATTTCTCCCTAATTCAGGCTCAGAATGAGCACAAAAATTGACACTTTGGGACAACTATAATGGACAACTATAAAAACGAGCCGCGAGGCTCGAATAATTTCTCTTCCCAAATTGTCGATTTTTGTGCGCAATCTCGGCGCCGATTTGGAAGAAATTACTATATAACGCAACAAATATCGTGTACTTATTTCGTATTACAGAAAAGAAAGAGACTTATGGGAAAACCTAATATTTAATTATTTTCGTTACAAACATATCAAAACCGCTACCATTTTCTTTCTCATCATTGATACATAATCGTATTAAAAAATTGGCACTCAAAGTGTTTCATGTCCTTTTGCATAAATATGATTTTGTGCATATGTGTTAAGTATGAGTGTGAGATACACAGAGCGGCAAAATCTTTTAAAGAATTTAAGAGTGCCGTTATATTCTCCTCAACTTATTAAAATTAATAGAAACAGAAGACACCTGTTTCTCATGATTGCTTCAATAAGCTTCGATCTTATATAAAAATTCGCAATCAACTACCAACTGCGCTCTGAATATGATAACTTCGAAGGAATAAGTATTAGGTAGGTGCGTATGAAATGTCAGACATTTAGGTGAATATGCATATAAAACTGTATATCTTTTTTCAAAAGCTGTTTATACAATCAAAATATGCTCCATTCGCCGCAGTACACTTTTCCCAACGAGATTTTAATGCATAAATGCCTGTCTTAAAAAAATTCTAATCTTTAGAATCAATAAACTCCGATATGGAATTTTTCAGACTGTCTTCACTTTCATACTGTTTAGCCCGTAAAAACTGTTTTAAATGTTTAAAAAAATTAAAGTTGGTTGGCGAAAGATCCGGCGAATAAGCTGGGCGCTGCAAAATTTCATTTTTCAATTCATTTAATTTCGCAATTGTTTTGTACGACGTATGCGGCCGAGCGTTGTCGTGCAGAAGTATTGGACCATGCCGATTAACAAGTGATGGGCGTATAATTTTCAATTTTTCGTGCATTTCATCAATGTACTGGCAGTACTTTTCGGCTGTAATTGTCTCCCCAGTTCGAAGGAATGAGTAGTGAATTATTCCAGTCACATTCGTCTCCATCAATGCTTTCAAAGCATCATTTTTCACAAACGTTTTGGGTCATCCACGCGGTTCATTTTGTAGGGAAAAATCACCAGACCGAAAATTTTCAAACGAACGCTACACTTTTCGATCGTCAACAGTATTCTCCCCAAACGCCTGGTTTATATTGCGTGCAGCTTTTGCAGCATTATTACCAAGTTTATACTCATCTAAAAAACTTACACGAATGCCGGTTGAATTCATATTCTTACGAAATTCAAAACAAATAACAAAATGGAACACTTTTGAGAAATCTTCTTTGTTGAAATGTGACTCTGGCGATGGAAAGTACAACTATAAACGGTGTTACGCCAAAAACAAAAGCATAATGAAAACAGAGAGACGAACGTTCACACGTAAAGAAAATCCCACATTTCATATGCACCAACCTAATAATAATGTTTGCAACAATACAAGGAATGCTGGCGAATACCCTGAAAACCAGCATACATTTTTCCCGATTCCGTGATCGGACCGGCGGATATCCTGCAACCAGAAATCCGAACTGCGCCGAGCTTCCGCTCAGCATTCAATGACCCGATTTGCCATTTACAGAGCTCGAAGCCGCGATAAACACGTTCCGCCGTGCCGGCCGGGTATCACGAAGTCCGGCTGACCGAATAAGATGAAGAAAAACGTGCGACACGTTCCTCCGGCCGTTCCATAATCGCGCACGGCCGGCTAGTTTCGGCCATCGATTCCCATCTCGGATGCCGAAGGTCTGTATTTCCGTGCGGCAGCATTTTCTACGTACCACGAAATGCGGTGGCTGCCTGTAATGGGATTCTACATCAAGACGGGACCAGCGTTCTCGTAGCTGTCTTCCTCGAATATACGCATTCTTTCGTCGTCTCTGTCCTACCTTCTCGCTGGCCGCGAACGAGAGAGAGAGAAGGACATGTGCGAGGGTGGCTCCTGATGTTCGGATAATGTCGCGCATGGACCATCTCCTTCGAGAACGTAATATAACCGAGACATTGGACCTTGGGAGGAAGAAGCGCGCGGATTTAATATGAATAGTTGAGCCAGACCGAGAACGGATAGGTGGTCCTGGGGCCTATAATATTTTTCAACTTACTCTCGAATGCTTCGGGCACACGTTCACTACGTTCGCCGACGAATTTAGACTCGTAGACGCGCAAACAATCTTCACGCTCGGAATTTGGATCCCTACCGGCTGTTATTTCCCCGTCGAAATCACGGAAACGCATCGCGCGATTTATGAACCCTTTGCTCTCGAGACCGCTAACAACTCTAAACCGAATATAGTTCTTCTAATACAGTAAATTCTCCCCAATTGACGCGTAGCTTGTACACAAAAATGGACACTTTGGGGAGAGGAGATACGATTATTCGAGCCTCCTTTTTATACCGATTGTCAACAAGTATGAAAACGAGCCGAAAGGTGGGAATAATCGTATTTTCTCTTCCCAAATTGTTCATTTTTGTTTCTATGCTGAGCGTCAATTAAGGAAAATTTACTGTATATAGTATATCCATTTTGTACGTACATTTTATACATATGGAATTGAACTGTTTCGACTCGTGCAACAGTTACACTTTTAACCCTTAGCACTCCGAACCATTCTGGATGTTGGCGGGCATTTACAGACCCTCGCATTATTTAGTATGGTTTTGGAACTAACCAACATATTATAATGATATTGAACTTATTAATTTGCAAAAAAATCAATATTTTATTTTTTATAATTTTGTTTTGTTGTTGTAATCGCTATCTATGCGAACTCTTTCTCTCGTTGCCTTGTTGCTTGGACGATATCACTATCACTGCTGTCAAAACGATAGACTAACTGTAGAAGAAAACCTTCTACAGTTAGTCTTTCTAACATATCTGTATAAACGTCTATCTGGAGCTCATCTTCACTACTACTTGTGTCATGAGACTCATTCGTGTTTGAACGTTTTGCGTATTATAATATAGTATAGTATTATGTTATAATATATAGTATAATACAGTATAGTATTATATTATAATATAATATACTATAGTATACTATTATATTATAATATAGCACAATATAGTGTAGTATTATATTATAATATAATATACTATAGTATAGTATTATATTATAATATAATATACTATAGTATAGTATTATATTATAATATAATATACTATAGTATACTATTATATTATAATATAGCATAATATAGTATAGTATTATATTATAATATAATATAATATAGTATACTATTATATTATAATATAGCATAATATAGTATAGTATTATATTATAATACAATAATATAATATAGTATAGTATTATATTATAATATAATATAATATAGTATAATATAGTATAGTATTATATTAAAATATAATATAGTATATTATAGTATTACGTTCTAATAAAAGATATGAATAAATACATGGACTGAAAATTTCTAATTGTTGTTACTAACTCACAAGATGATATTTACCAAAAAAACTTTTACCAAACAATTTATTTACCAAGAGAAGAATCACTTTTCCGATTTTCTCACTCGTTAGATCTATCTATACCGCTCGACGCTTCAAACCAGACTGAGTTCAGCTTTGAAAATCTTTTCCTCCAGATTTTATGATTATAAATCTCACTGTACAGTGCGTGCTATGTTCGCATATCGATCTTTCTTCTACGAACTTGCCTTATCGCTCTTTTCAAATGGCACCTTTGAAGTGCTCGGACCGTCGTGAGCACGCCCCTCACGTTCTCGTCAAAACCCGCTGATATTTCTTGTCTATATCTTAATAATTTTACTATATTTTGATTTGATTTCTTGTGCCATTCCAAGAGAAAACTTCAGGGAAACATGCATGTCTCAAAAAGTTGCGCTGAAATAACTCAATTCCCCATAATCACTAATAAACTTTAATGTCCCACGAGAGGGGACATCCGAGTGATATGCTAGAATTACAATGTCCCACGAAAGGGGACAACGGAGTGCAAAGGGTTAACAGTTTTTTAAAAGTACAAACAAATTTGATAATGCTAGAATTATTTTGAAAAGTAATACAACAACGTTTAATGGCGCCTTATAGTCGCCACTCGAGTGCAAACGGTAAAACAGCTCTTATCAGTCGCGAACGGGCTCTTAAAACGCGCGCGCAGTCACGCGCATTGTAATTTCCATGTTATATTGTATTCCCGCCGGCCTTCTTATTTTCGCAGTGAATTTCGAACGTTCTTATTATTCGTTGCTTTTTTTCCGCTTTTCAAACGAGCCGGTCACGGAAATCAACGTTTGCCCAAGCTCGCGTCTGCATTCGTTTGCTCCGAGATTGTTTAGAAATAATTGTTCCCGTTGAATTGTTTGGTAACCGGCGGAGTTTCCCTGGAAATCCCGGCATTCCTCGGAGCCAATTTAAGGAGCTGTACCTTAAATCTCGTTATCCGATCTTCGTGCGGGCGAAACCGTATTTCGGTTTCCATAAATTTTTACTTCGACGAAACCAGCTTTCCGCGTACCACCGCGCAGCGCCGGCCTGAAGCACGCCGCACAGTGGTACGTATTCACGAAAACACGAACTAAAGTCAAATTTTCAACCTCTTTGGAAATGTATGAAACTTTAGATGTAGGTTCTTATATGCACGAACTAACATTTCGCATGTTGCCAGTTGCCAAAAGCCATCTCGAATTGTGTTTCCAGCAATTTGATAATGCGGTGAAACGTCTATTCCAGAACGATTAATAGTAGTTGTCTTTTACCTAATTCCATTTTTATTTAGGTTTCATCCAATTACAATTACTATATTATACAAACCTTAAATAAAAATATCACAAAAACGAAGACCCACTTTAAATAATCCTATTAGGGTTATTTAATATTAAGTATGAACTGTATGATTTCCACGATCGTAAGTTGCCCTTATAAGCCGAAAATAATTAGTATCGTGTTCATAAAAATAAAACAGCTCGCTTAAGATAATATCATTCAAGGGATTAAATAACGATTATTTTAATAAGCGTGCAGCTTAAGTGTTCATTTACTAAAAAAACAGATTACCCTAGTTTTATGAATAACAATTTTTTCTTCACCGCCGTTCTTGAAGAAATTATAAAATCATTGATATTATTTCAAAAATGACTATCACTGTGTGTGTGTTATGGCTTAGTAAAGAACAAGAACAATTGAATGATATTATCATGACTTTCATGCTATAATGACTACGAAAAATCAAAATTAACTTTGTATTACAGTAAGAAATTATTATTTTATATATATTAGGATTTTTATCCATTTCTAGCTTGTGCAGATTTTTTGCATGAAAACATATAAATTAACAAGGTCCAATAGCATTTTTATTTGATTTTTACAACGAGTAACCTTTCAGCTGCGACGAGAACTTTTCTTTAATTCCAACTTTTGTAAAATGCCATTTGGAAATGAAAATTTGTACAAAGATCCACAGCAGTATTACTCATTACTAAAACATTAATATTCATGGCTTCGAATTGTGTTGAAATTTGTTGTATAAACACCGTGACATGTTCTAGTTTGTGAAATAGCATTTATGTGAACTATGGGCGTACCATGTAGAACCGAAATTCATTGATGATGCAGATAGTAGAGGTTGTCTTACAATATACCTAGAATGGTCTCGGGGCCATTATGTGAACGGTATATAATAACCCATGGTGTCTGCAGTGGACCACGTTTGTTGAAAAGCCTCTTCAGCTAGGCTACAGCTACACTCAGCTTATAGACTCCAATTTAATTACAGCGCGAGTTAACGAGTATATAAGCCGATGGTAGAGGCCCTCGAAAATTGTCGATAGCTGCGGGGGCCTCTTCATTCAGTTGTCAAGCTGCGTCCTCGAACGGCTCGAAAATTAAAAGCTCCGTTATAATGGTGTTCCCGTGGACACTGTAAATTACTTAACAAAGCGTAAGATACACGAACAAACGCAAGAAACACTTGAACAATATACACCACTTGATAATAGTAACGTGAACATACGAATCACTTAATGAAACGTAGAATTTACAAAGAAGTGTGGGAAATTCCTGAACAAATAATGCCTTGGAAAACTTTTTTTTCGTATTTGTTTATTCGAGGTTTGCATTCTTATCCGAAATAAAGTTTCATAAATATGATTACTAAAGGATAAAGTGAAGCAACAGTTCAGTTTCTAAGTCCACGATTCTAATATTTGAACATTCAATTGTAAACGTGTTTTTGATTCATTTCATTTTTATTTATTTTATTATTATATTATTATATTATTATTATATTATTATTATATTATTATTATATTATTATTATATTATTATTATATTATTATTATATTATTAAATATATAAAAATCTGTCCGCTGGAGTTAATGAAACGCAGTGTACTAACTTTCCACTATAAAACATGTACATCATGTTCACGATTCTAATATTTGAACATTCAATTGTAAACGTGTTTTTGATTCATTTCATTTTTATTTATTTTATTATTATATTATTATATTATTATATTATTATTATATTATTATTATATTATTATTATATTATTGAATATATAAAAATCTGTCCGCTGGAGTTAATGAAACGCAGTGTACTAACTTTCCACTATAAAACATGTACATCATGTTCGATGAGACATTTTCTCTGAAGAAAATGTTTTGCATTCGATTATACAGGGTCTTCCAAAAATTTGTCTAATAACTTTTCTTCCGTAGAATGAACAATGAATTGTTAATTATACATGTACTGTTGCACTTAAAATTATCTCAGGGCCTATGGATGTAGTGCTCTGCCAGTCATTTACCTTTCTCCTTTGGCATTTCATTGTAAATGTATTAATAACGGATTTATTATCCGAAACAATTGCGTGGACCACCCTGTATAGTCGACCAAGTGCTGATTAACTTTCATTGGAAACGTTTCTTTGTGATATCGTCGAATGTGCCCGAAAAATCGTGGCGACAGTTATGTGAATGAACATGATTTACGTGAATTTTCCCTGTATTTGTTGTACTTCAGTTGAGGAAAAGAGAATTGTATTTTATCGAGGAGAAGACAAGCAATGTTTCCCTTGCTTTTATTGCAACCGGCGTCTCGTTTTTGTAACATCTAATTTACGGTTGGCCCAATTAGACGATAAATTTTAATATCTCACGTAGAGAGCGAACAACGATAGGTCTGTTAAGTACTTGGAAACTGTCCAGGTCTCCATTGCGGCAGCGTACCCCGCCGTCACCATCACCGTTGTAACTTTTCATTTGCTTAAGCAATATCCGTTTCCTCGTTAACCTTCCATTTGCTTTCCTTTTTAAAGGGAACGACCGAGAAATAACGCAGAGACTCGTACAGGCAACAATGAAACGAGCGCCGCGAACGCTGAACTTTCCACTTTGATTCTGGATGAAATCAAGTTTCTTAATATTCCAAATGAAAAGTGTACACTATCAGCGCGACAAACCACGGCTTGTAATTAAAGAATCGTGTCTGTTCATTTTCGCGAGAGATTTATCTGATTTATTATATACTACTGTGATGAAAAAGTAAGGTGAAATTGTCATTTAAAACTCCCGGACATTAGGAAGGCAGGCAATTGTTTTTTTCCTAGGTTGGTAGGACTGTCTATAACAATTGCCAAGCGTCTGTTTGTTAAAAGGTTTAATTATCTCCGAGTTACACGTGTTTTAGTAAACGACCAAAAGTGAATTTTTCGATTTTTACAATGGGTGATTTTGTTGAGCAAAGAACTTGCATCAAATTTTGTTTGCGGAACGAATATTCTTGTGCGGACACGTTGAAAATGTTGCGGAAGGCCTTTGGTGATCAAACTATGGCACAAAAAAACGTTTATAAGTGGTGCAACGAGTTCAAAGCGGGCCGAGAACGCGTTGAAGACGAACCGCGCTCTGGACGACCATCAACGTCTACCGACGAGGGCCACGTCCAAAAAAATCGAAGATTTGGTGCTTGAAAAACGTCGACTGACAATGAGAGACCTCACTGATAGTGTTGGAATATCATTTGGCTCAGTCCAAATCATTTTGAAGGATGTTTTGTGTCTCAAACGCGTCAAGTCTCGATTGGTGCCATGTCATACTGCATTGGTTCTTCGCGACTTTTTTGCCAAAAACTCGACTCATATCGTTCCGCAACCACCGTATTCGCCTGATTTGGCTCCGTGCGACTTCTGGTTATTCAGCAAACTCAAAAGGCCGATGCGGGGACGCCGTTTTGACACGATTGAGGAGATAAAAACCGAATCTTGAAGGCTATACCGGAAAAAGACTATTCCGACTGTTTCGAGGACTGGAAAAAGCGTCGGAAACAGTGCGTTTTATCGGACGGGGGTTACTTTGAAGGGGATGAAATTGATTTGGAAGAATAAATAAAGAATTTACATTTTATAAACAAATTCACCTTACTTTTTGATCACAGTAGTACTTCACCAAGCAACTTCGCCGACTGGAATTATGCACGATCGATCAAGACAAAGCCAATTAATGGTTCAGCACGTTCAAGTTGATTCAAGATTTCGTACAATCCCACCTTAAGATTTGACCTGGATTTCAGCGACCAGCTGGTTTAACATCAGATTATATTACAGGCCATATTACACCGTAATTTATTGTGATACATAGCTGGCGTTACATTCGATTTAATGGCGACCGCTGACTTGCAACTTCGCCGATGATTTGTGTCACACTGCACATCGTTTTCTCATCATCCGAAATCTAATTGAGAGACTAAATTCCATGAAGAAATTAATAGGATCGCGAACCGTACAATCGTGATGTAAATAAATTATCTTGAAATTAAAATTGCTCAACAAACTTACAGAAGCAATATTGCCCCAGATTTAAGCGAACTTAATATGGACATAACTCTTTCAAGAATTGAACTACCGTGCTCTAAACGCGAATAATGTGTATTATCTTATAAAAATGACAAGATTGGATTCACTCGAATTTCGTACGATTTCTATTGCAACATATGCTTGGGTAAAGAAGTATATCAAAACATTTCTCATAGAAGCATTTGTATCATTTCAGTAATTGTGAAAGAAAAAATCGGAAAGTAGTCGTTTCTACTGGATTGATTAACCAATATTTCGTTTCGAACTTTGCAAGAAAGAATTGCATTTCAAATAAAAAAGGAATAAACAAATGGGTGCGATTTAGTTCGAGACGTTATCAATTTTTCAATTGTATGGCAGATACTTTGATCTTCAAGCCTTCGTCGTGATAAGAAAAAAACAGTTCATATTCATGGTGTCGCAGTTTGATAGATAAATACTTGCGATTAAACATTATAAATATGCTTTATTCCAATATTATTTGAGTGGGTTAGAACCATAGTTGTCTAAGTCACATTTAGTGTTGTTTTAATGATATTTTTTTCTAACATGTGTATCGTTTACTGACCAAATTTATCGTTAAGATAATTTACAGTTAAGTGAATTCGTAGTTATTTTATGATTTATTTCACTTGCCTGTTTAACATTTTCGCATGTACAGATTACGTTCGAATATATAAGTCAACATTTTTATAAGTCAAAAAAAATGTGACTTTTGCTACTAGAATTCCAACTCTCGCTCATTTGTTCCTAGCATTTGAATCTTACTACTTTCTTGCTGACTACACGGCCACGAAGTACAATAGATTTCAATCGAGCGCCCGTTTGTTGAGACACGTGCACAACACACCAGCGAAGTGTATCATGAAAGAACAAAGGTGTCGAGTGACGCGTCCTTTACACCTGCAGAACAAGAAAACGTACCGTTTATCGCTTCCGTTTTCCAAGGAAGCAACGTTCAATACGCTTTTCATCGACCGTGCCATTCTCTTCCTCTCTCTCTCTCTCTCTCTCTCTCTCTCTCTCTCTCTCTCTCTCTCTCTTTCTCTCTGTCGCTCGAGCGGGCCGGTAAAGTGGCTTTTTTTCCACTCGGCGGAATGACAGCGCAGGAAGCTAATAAACGAGAAATGGTAGCAGTACGGTAGCATTAAAGTAGAAACGCGTGCACCTTTAAAAGGGACTGTAATTAAAACGGCGAAACTGCTCTTGATCAATTTAGCCGGCCATTCTTTGACGTTCCCTGAACTGGAACGCAATTTGTGCGCATTAATAGAACGGCCAGCCATTTGGTACTGTCTTATGACCCTTCTCACCCGATTGATCGGGAACACCCTTCAGCCTTAGAGAAGCCAGAATTCTTAAATGAGACCTGGAACTAACAAGTCGAAAAATATTAAGGAAGAACAATTTTCGTTCCCTACAGGTACTTCAAATATAATTTATTGCATAATATTCATTCTCTTACTGTTAGAGCTTTCTTTCTTCAATGATTTTAAAAGATGTGAAAGTAACGCATTGGTACACTTTAATACTTCTTTCTGTGCTGTTTCAAATTACATTCGCAGTTTAGTCAGCACTAGTGAACAAGGATTCTTCGTTTTAGTTATTATTTACTCTCTTCTTGAACGACAATTGAATGGGTACCTCGAAGAAGGATCGACGTTACATTTTGGTCGAGTTAACACTTTATCGACCGCTAGCCTATTTATCGGCTTTTCGATTGCCAATGTTTATCGATCGCTAGCCTATTAATCGGCTTTTCGATTGCCAATGCTTATCGACCGATAGCCTATTAATCGACTTTTAGCTATCGACGGTTTTCGCTTCTTTACTGTTTTGTTAGTAGCTGACCTCCTGTATGCTGACCTCCCCATATCCTTATGAATTATAATTATAATAATTATTATTATTTATTATTATTTTTAAAGGAATAAGCACAACACAATGAATAGCGAAAATTTAGCCGGTACTGGGAGCAAATGCGCGCGCGACTAAGCCAGTCCTTACTGAGTGGCAGCCTCAACCACGACCGGACGATAAAGTGTTAACAGTATACTCTGATTCCAGAGTTTCTGTAGATCACTTCAGTGTCGACGCAGAACGTATTAATGTCATACGCGAGCCGCTGTTAAGCCTAAAATTAATGAGCCATGAGCTGTCTCACGAAACACTGAAGGAGGAGAGCTTCTCGAACACCCGCACTTCTCCGTATACATTTATCGTGAAGAAAATTTGTTTTTAACCCTTAACCCTTTCGATACTACGGGCCACTATAGCGGCCTTCCATAAGATGCCACCGAGGTACGACGGGCCACTAAAGTGGCCCTCCATAAAATGCGACTGAGGTACTACGGGTCACTATAGTGGCCCTCTATAAGTTCGATCGTTTGTAGCAAATAAAGTCAGTGCTTACTGCAGAAAGATAATTCACCTTATTTTTCTCTCAACAAGGGATAAATAGATATGCCTTTATTTTTTCTTTCAATTTTGTTTAACTTTATTTGGATTAACCCTTTTGCTACGGGCGGTTTCTCCGCTGCGGTACCCCCGCAACGATCGACGTCTTGTAGCATGCAGTGATGTCGCAGCGCGCCGTTCAGCAGAAGTACCGCGGCGGAAAATCCGCCCGTAGCGAAAGGGTTAAATGCATATTGTTGCCAATTGTCTACATTCCAGTTCCACTTAATTTGATTCAAAAACCTGAGTATGTGCGTTTCCGAACACACGTTGATAACAATAGACAATGGAGCATGTGTGAAATAAAAGACTCGACATTACTTTTGGCGAGTAAGTTATGTGTTTTTTGACATTTGAATGTGGTGGGTGATAACTTCCAGGTTGCAAAGGATTTTCACGGAATGAGTGCATCAAATGCAAGGTTGCTTTGTGTCACAACAAAAATCGCAATTGCTTCGCTGCATTTCATTTATAAATAATGTGAAAATTCCTATGCTAATAGATAATATAAATACATGACCATTTGTTTACGTCTACAATAATTTCAGTTATAAACGCATATTGTTGCCAAAAGTCAACATACAACTTTTTTTCAAAATAAACACTCAATGTTATTACCTAGATTTTTTTATTTATTTACTTTTTAAAATTCAAAATAAAGAATCATGCATTTAAGGATTAAGACATACAGACGTATCCTTCTAAAGTGTGGGAAACATAATATTGCATATGATACTTTTTCTTCTTGTCGAGTGCGGGCGATAAAGTAACAATTGCCAGAGCCACAGTCATCACCGAAACATCTTTGCTATGTTTTTCTTGGAAGGGTAATTGAATCAGAAACTTTATGACGAAGCTTTGTTTACGAGTTATTAACGAAAAACAGTGACCAATAAGAGTCGAGCTTGGCTGGCTCGGCCGTCTCGGGCCAGCTGATCTCGCCTCTCATTGGTCACTGTTATTCGTTAACATCTCGTAAACAAAGCCGCGGATTGCATCTTCGCTAAGGAAAAAGTTGCTTCAAATCACCTCAGGAACTTCTCATTTCCGGATTGCGAGACATTTTTGAGACACCTTGTATAAATTGCATTATCCCAGAATGTCGTTAATGCAATATGCACCTTTATTAGCGATTTCCATTCGACTCGTATAACATGGAAACTCGTTTTCGAGTGATTCGTAAACTCCTGTATTAACCCGAGAAAGATAACCTACGTCGCAGAGGCGCCTGCGAAGACTGTTGATTTTTGTTAATTTTTCATAGAGGTCTAGTGATTTAAGTTTAAAATTACTTAAAATATAAAAAAATATAATATAAATGCATTTTATTTTTACAATAATGCCAAACCTTTAAAATGACTAGATTAACTTAAATAAATATCCATTGTTAGTATAAAATTGACGCCTTAGAAAAGCATGCGCCTCTGAAGCGTATGGTTATCTTTTACGTACGTTGTCATATGGTTATCTTTCTAGGGTTAAACATATGAATATATAATTCTTTTAAAAACAGACATTTCAGTAAAAATCTGAACTGGTTGATTCTTTATTTTCTCAAAAGTGAGACAAAAGCGGCAAAACCTGCACAGGAAGCACAGTGAACTGCCTAGGAACAATTTTGCATTTTATCCGCGAGCTGCTTTCGAGCCGCAACGCGGATACGGTCGGCGAGCAGCTTATAAACAATTCGCGAACTGTTTTCCCCAATGTGGACATGACATTACACGCCGGTTTCCGTCTGCGTTCGCGGCGATTGATTTCGTTTGCTTTCCGGTCGTGCTCGGACTCGGGCGTGATCTCGCGACCTGTTTTCACGCGCGTTCGCGCCCGTTATGGGCCGGAAATATTGTTGCAGACTTTCGACCGCAACGAAAGTTCCCATTGTTTGCCCATTTTCACGAAACAATGGAGGCAGACCAGCTCCAACCGAGTGCATTGCTTCGTGAGCCTGAAAGTGGTAATGGCAGGCCATGGTCGGACATGCACGTATAAACAACGTTTCAATAGTTTGCGAATTTAATTCTGCTTGTTCCAGCCTCTTTGAGGTCTCTCTACACGGAGCTGGTTTCACGCTTGAATTTGTCTGCATAATGCACACACGTTTTGTGTTTTGGAACCAGCAATGCACACGTTGGAAGTTATTGTAATTTTTATTATCTGTTTTGGGGCGACTATCGCGTGTTATTTCGAACGCGAATGGTGGGCATTTTAATGAAAGTTGTTTCATTGTTTTACAAAACATTTTTACATCGTTTGGAAAAACAGCTTTTTGAAGAACTATAGGTTATTCTATTATTAATTGTAACCGATAACTCCGGGACGCTAGTAACACGTTAAAAATCTCAAAATGTATGAACGAGATTGATACACGATTCAGATATGTAATGTAAAATGACGTTTGAAACGAATTCGTCTATTACATTCGGGTAGACACGAAATGGACATCTCTGCGAAGAAGAAAATAATTTTTCGGTATCGAAAAATTCAGCTTTCTTACTGATTTAACCCTTTGCGGTCGGATGGCGAGTCTCACTCGACACGGCGTTTCGCGCGACAGGTCGGATAGCGAGTGAGAGGCGCCAGACGGTGTTTATGTTAGATTTTATTATCTCCAACATTATTCAACGTACTGTTTTATGCGAATGTCCCTGACGTGGTGGCGCAAATTATTTTTCCGTGGACTGGAAATTTGTTTAATCAATTCGTATATTCTCTTCAAACATGTAAAAAGGCAGAGAAGCGAATAGCCGGTTACACATTTGAACTTTCGCAAAATTTTGATCAACAAATTGCGAGGAGATTTTCGTCAACGGAAAACTGCATGTAATTGTTATTGGCACAAAGAAAGATTGCAAAGTTTGTTCCAGTCGAAACGAACCAGAGGGAAGACATGGGACGACCTATTTCTATGATACATGTCCAGATAAACCAAGAATGCATCTTGGTCAATGTTTTATAATTTTATAAGTTTATAAATATATAAGTTATAAATATATATTATATAAGTTTATAAATTAAACTATCACACCGAACGAAACTACAAATCATAATTTGTGTAAAATTATATTCATAAAAATGTGAATATAGATGAACTAACGAAATATAACGTTTTTGTAAGATAATTTTTATATGCAAGATTACTTTATTGTACCATATAAGAGACTCGACATATTTGCAAAAATCGCCTCATCCTGCTACCTGCCTCTGCCGAAAAAGTCGTCGTCCGCTAAGGGTTAAAATTGTGAAATAAATGCTTTTCTAGCAAGCTCCTTTCTTCTTCTTTTAAATCTCTCATTAAAATTTCCTTCAAGAAGTACTGATTAGCATTCTTAAGAGTCTCATTAATGAGAATTTTTAAGTGAAATACAAAAGGTTTAATCAGGGACGATTGTAACAACAACAAAGATGGAAAAAATATAAGGAAAAAAATATGCAAAAATTAGGAGAAGAAGAGCACGAAAATGAAGAATATTATTGTCTCGTGTGCCAGGAATATTACGGCAAAAGCAAACCAAAAGAGAAATGAGTACAATTGTGTCACTTGTGCACATTAAGGGTGCATTGGCCACAATAACTTATGCGTTTGTTATAACTTGCGACACTTGATTGCGAGAAAGAGAGACGATACTCTTTCGTACTGTATTTCTTATTTCGCCATTTTTTTTGTATTGTTACAATTCTTTCGAATTCCCGATGAGGGACAGTTACAACATTTTCTCCGCTTTCTACGTTTCGGATGTTTCAAGATGTATAACAAAATAGCTGTGCTGCAGTAATCTCAGATATGTTCATACGAAAATCGTCGTTGTAAATGCAATTGTTTTTGTACGATCGTATTTTAAAGACAAAATGTTAGAACCGATGTCGGTCTCCCCTATTGGATTGATTGAGTTTTCAAAAAGCAAGAATTAAGCAGCAGTTCTCGCAAAGTTTAATTGCTGAAAGGGTCACTCGAATCATAAGAGTTATTCGAGTTCAATGAAACTCTTAATACCATTAATTTAGAATTAAACATGATGTTTTCGACTTAAAACTGGTTTAACTACGATAATACTAAAAATAAGTCTCCGATTTAAAATCACATACAGCAGAAACAATCTGTTAGAAAATGTTACAATGTATGTCGTATTTAAAAGAATTTCTTGTTACGTGTCTTCTGATTGCAGATGAAAGCAATGGTTGACATTATTTAGTAGATCAAACTTGCGATATGATATTAAATTGTAGAGAACATAATAATAATAATTGCAGCGAATTCCGTTCTCTGCGGAGGTTATAAAGAGAAACTCAATTGACTCCGTAAAGTACGTATATTCAGAATTATGAAAAAGTTAAGAAGAATTGTAATGTCGCAGTAGTACGAGTAATTTAATTATTTCAGAATTGCAATTACTTTTAGTAGAATGTTGCGAGAAGCAAAAGATACGTAACATGTATAATGAAACGAGCACCGTGATGACAAACGTGTCCAGTTTCAATCTTCCATGACATTTTACAGATCAAACGAAGAGACATCATATATTTCTATTATCATTATATATTACACAGTTTATCTTCCATTAATTCATGTAATATATTCCATTAAAAATCAGTAGAAAATGCAACACAACAGACTAATAATATTTTTTGTCATCAATTCTAGCGGCACATATTTATGAACGGAATTACGATCAAGTCTCTTTTGGTCGTTTGTCTCGCACTTGAAAGTCTTACATAATACTAAATATTTTAATTAACTAATATTTCAAACGCCTACCAACTCTGAAATGAATTTCTATTTTCCTTCGATTCGTTTTAAATACATTCTGAACATTTCTTCTTTGTTTTTCTTTTTTCACACTTTAGAAGACGAGGTAAGAGTAACACAAGGAAATATTAAACAAAGGTTGTAGAACGTGTTATACAGATTTCATATATGTACATATCTTTTTATACATAAATTTTGCGCTGTAAGTTATATTCAGTAATCTCTCACAGAAATTGTTTTCGTAATCTTATCGTTGAGGAGCTTCTGCATCGTAAAACGGGATGATCCGATTAACAGCAGCGAAATAGGAGTGTTCGATGTAAAATAACTTTGCACACATTTGCCAGTAGTGGTGTGAGATATTTTTCTGGCCAGCGACGCGTGTTTGCCCCGGCGATCGTGGAATCTGATGAGGAAATGCGCGCATATATTCATCCGGGAGAGCCTATATGCCCGGGCGGAGCAGCTCACCCCAGGCATACCTTTCAGCGTATGCAAATATAACCGCACTGCTGTATTTGCATACCGCGGACTCCACTGGAAAATCATTTCTCGATCGGCGGCCGATCAAAAATCGCACAGGCATTTTGAATACGTAATTCCCGGTAAATCTTTTACATTCGTTCGGTCGAGTGACACTCGCCTCGTGATCCTCTTCCTCTCTGAACAGCGACACCAGACCGTCTATATAATCAATGGATATTATCCTTCATGCCGCCGTCATTTTTCCAACTTAATGTGTCCCTCTTTTAGCGAAATGATACTACTGTGAAAAATCGATCAAACAACTCATTTTAATAAATACTTATTGAAAATAGAGGAAAACATATTTTCACAATGTTTTCCTCTATTTTCAATAAGTATTTACTGAAATAAGTTGTTTGATCGATTTTTCACAGTAGTATCATTTCGCTAAAAGAGGGACACATTAAGTTGGAAAAATGACGGCGGCATGAAGGATAATATCCATTGATAATAATGAAACATATTTTCACAATGTTTTCTTCAAATTTTTCTCATAGAATAGATCGATGTGCTGGACAAACTGCATTTTTATACTTATCGCAGCGTGCACTATGTACATTTGCGTTAAGACTTATAGCAAAGTGGCTACTGTATTCATTTTGTCCTTTACTGTTGCTCATTATTCACGTTTTCACTTAATCGTTATCGTCCATATCCATTAAAAATTCTTCGGTAGTATTAGATTTGAGCTCCTTACAGCTTCCAGATATTTTTTCCACCAAAAAGGGAGTGACATGTCCTCTGCTGCTCGTGAAATTCATGTGTGTTGAAGTGACACACATGACAAATTTTTCGTAACAAATATTGTCATATATGTGTCACTATATGTTTCGTCATTGATATTCATAGACACACATACTTCATGTTAACAAAATTAAAGTATTTATGACTTTATGACCGAGGTCAATTTTCCTAAAAATAGCAAAATAATATACTCTGAAATTTAAAAATAATGTCAAATTAACAGCAGGAAGAGACGAGGCTTAAGCGATAGGAACATCGAACACAATTTTTCTGAGCAGCTACGTATAAAATATCGCACGCAAATTGCAAGACAGAAGCTACACAAACGTATATATGTATACATATACAGTTAATTCTTTCTTTATTCATTTTATAAAGTTAACTATACTACATCGATACGTTTCGATTAATTAAGTTTTTTCACTCTTTCAAATTGTATCATTTTTATTGTAAACTACGAGAAACAATTTCTCTTTATTCATTTTATAAAGTTAACTATGCTACATCGATACGTTTCGATTAATTAAATTTTTTCACTCTTTCAAATTGTATCATTTTCATCGTAAATTACGAGAAACAATTTCTCTTTATTCATTTTATAAAGTTAACTATGCTACATCGATACGTTTCGATTAATTAAATTTTTTCACTCTTTCAAATTGTATCATTTTCATCGTAAATTACAAGAAACAATTTCTTTCTTTAGTAATGTTACGGAGAGTTCAGAACAATAAGACAATACACTGAAATTTTTCTAACGGTTCTACTGTTTTAAATTTAATTTACTCGTTTTTGTTATGAATGCATCAAATTCGTAATTTAAGAACGAGTAGTAGGAACAGGAAAGACTGATTTGGCATTTAATTTAACCACTGGCACCACAACAACGTGTTAGACTCACAATGTAAATTTTCATACTTAACCTACCAAACATGAACGTTATTGATTCTCCGGTTAACAAAATCTGGAAATGAAAGAAAATATATGAAAGAGAAAACAAAAATTGTCTGGTTCTATTCAGAGAATTATTAATGACGGACAGGTGCTAATCAACACCGCTGTAAAAGAAATCGTAGTGCAAGGAGTTAAAACTATTACAGGACTATTTTATTCTCCAAATGACCACGGTAGAAATATTTGTTACACGCTTAGTAATTAGCATCCTTGTCCCATTTAATTGAAAATAAAGTTATTTAGCCCCGGCTTGGTCCCGGCTCGGGGCCGCTACTATCTCATAGAAAGCAGTTTATGATCTAGCACCTGCAGTATTGTTCATCAATATGACTGTCATACGTTGTGTGATATTTCGCGTATCTAAACAACAGACTATGTTCTATGTTGAAACCACCACCAAATTACGTTATAATACGCTACCCCGATACCATAGGGACAGAATCAAATGGAGCTTAGCAACATCAACAGCACATTATTTCGATACGTGTTTGATCTTCAGAAATGATACATACATATTAGCATTACCGTGTTTGCCATTGAGATGGTTTCAGCATAAGCCCTAGGTACTGTTAATGCTGCATGTTTAGTACGTTACAACTAATTTGGACAATGTCGTAATTAATGAAAATTGTTTAATAGAATCCCACACATACCTGTTCAAAGCCTTCGTAACGGCGGAAGTATTTCGAGATCTTATTTTCAATATTATCTAATTGTTCAATGAAGAAACTAACGTTTCTATTCATTATTTTCTATAGGAAATTATTAATCATAGTTGGAAGTATTGAAATACCATACAAAAAACAGGCAGTGTTGTAATTTATTGTAACATCTTAACTGAATCAAATTCGCCTTTGTCTGACGCGCGTGCAGTCCGCCATTCGAAGCACAATGGCCAAGTTCTGCAAAACCGTAAATAACAAAATGAAGTTTTTATTTATTTGTCCAATTGACGGCACCTAGTCCGAGAAGCGATGAATTTCTATTGTTCGGGCCTAATCGCAGGTTCACGGGTCGATGTACGCCCGACTTTCGAACGCGAACGAAGTCGCGGAGTTAACGGTACCCTGCGATGTTGATCAGTTCTAGTATACAAGGTGTCCTAAAATTATGATATTTCCGGGAAATGAGAGGTTCCTGAGGTCATTTGAAGTAACTTTTTCCTTAGCGAAAATCCAATTTACGGCTTCGTTTATGAGTTATTAATGAGAAACAGTGACCAATGAGAGGCGAGTTCGGCTTTGGGCCCAGCCAACGAGCGGATGAGGCCCAGTTCGATTTATTGTCTCGGCCGCCTCGCGCCAACTGATATCGTCTCTCATTGGTCACTGTTTTTCATTAATAACTCGTGAACAAAACCGCGGATTGCATTTTTGCTCAGGAAAATGTTACTTCAAATGATCTCGGGAATCCCTCATTTCCCAGACGTACCATAATTTTGGGAAATTATTGCCTTGCGCCTTATTCAGAAGCCCTGCTTCAGGTATTAGTTATTTAGTTGATACTAGTTGCCTAGTTTTAAGCTGTAAATGTAATTTCGAGTGTTTGCCCGTTCGTGTAAATACGTAGACTATTGTTATCCATTAAACACGACTGTCCAAATTATTTCGTCCCTTCTAATCGCAGCGAAAATCCCTTCCTCCAGTATGAAACATCTGTGAAAAGATAAGTCGGGACATAGTAACATTTTTCCCTCGCAATAAATAGAAACCAGAAGTAATGATTGAGCGTGTTGATTAACTGATACAAAAGAATTAGACGAAAGCAAGCATCCGTTTCTTTTTTATAAACCAGAGTTTAATATGATATATATAATTATATTATATATAATTTTATAAAATTTTAGCATTCTAGTTAATCTTCCAGAAATGTTGAAACCAGTTGAACGCGAAAAGATGAAAAACTATTCAGAGGACGCAATGTCTTGGTGAGAGACGTTTTAACCTAGTGAAAATTGTGTTATATTTCAATTCAAAAACGGACAGAACTTTCCGGTAGACTTAACACTTTATCGTCCGGTCGTGGTTGAGGCTGCCACTCAGCAAGGACTGGCTTAGTCGCGCGCGCATTTGCTCCCAGTACCGGCTAAATGTTCGCTATTCATTGTGTTGTGCTTATTCCTTTAAAAATAATAATAAATAATAATAATTATTATAATTATAATTCATAAGGATATGGGGAGGTCAGCATACAGGAGGTCAGCTACTAACAAAACAGTAAAGAAGCGAAAACCGTCGATAGCTAAAAGTCGATTAATAGGCTATCGGTCGATAAGCATTGGCAATCGAAAAGCCGATTAATAGGCTAGCGATCGATAAACATTGGCAATCGAAAAGCCGATAAATAGGCTAGCGGTCGATAAAGTGTTAATATAACAATTTGAAACAATTATTTTCAGAACCTTATCAATCCCTGAGTAAAATACCGAGTACACATGTTTCATCTAAAATTCCGTGTGAAATGTCGCGATACGGACAATTTCGTACCATTCTACAAGTGTAAAAAAGCTAACAACAACTATCGTTTAGCATCAGTATTTATTTTCCAACCGATCTACGCAGTTGCCAGCGCGGCGTTCAATTTGTTAACGCCCGGAAGTAGATCAATCATGATTTCGGCCCCAGTTTGTGGCGTCAATGTCTACAAAACGAGCGCTAGTCATCGGCACGGGGGCGTGTTTGCACTATCCCACGGTTTTTCGCGAATCATTGTCCGGCGGCGCGACGGTAGGCGGATAGGAAAAAGGAAAAATAATTCGTTTTTCAGTGTTATCGGGCGTCGTCGTACGGGTACAAGCCCGACGGAATTGAAATCCGACGAGTAAATTGGTTTCGCGCGATCCGTTTTAATTCCGCCGGTTATACGGGGACTGCAATGTCGCTTGAGGCCTGGCATCAATAATCGAGAGGTGAGTTAATGCGGATAAAGCGCTTTCGCGGCTGACGGATTTGGATCGCGCGGGAGAGGGCGAACTTGGTCTGTAACGGGAACTACAAGCAAGAGCGATAAATCGCGTTCGGATCGGTGCTCTGATATCGTGCGCCGCCTACGACGAGAAAGAGTAGCTGCGTCTGTTCCCGCGGTCTAAACGAATGAATTTCAATACGACAAAAGTGCTCCCAAGCGTAACTTCGATCCGCCTCGCGGTGTCGTCGAGACGATCCATTGCTCCGGAAACTCGGCTTCCTTTATTCAAAATTTCGAGACGAATTTTGCTTCTCTCCCGGAAGCACTTACTTAATTCGCGTCGACAGAGAAAGCTTTTTCTTTCGACTCGCGGCGAAGATCCGGTAGATTTTGCGAACTGATGCAGCAGGAGTGATTTTCTTAAGCCTGGATGCTTTTGTAGAAGGGAAGAGGAGTTTCGACTTACACCATCGGTTATAATGGCTAGTCGCTTCGCTGCAATCTCTTCGGATTGATTGCATGCTAGCAAAAGGGTTACCGTGGCATTTAGTGTTGTCTGGTTCCCTATTTTAACACTTTATCGACCGCTAGCCTATTTATCGGCTTTTCGATTGCCAATGTTTATCGATCGCTAGCCTATTAATCGGCTTTTCGATTGCCAATGCTTATCGACCGATAGCCTATTAATCGACTTTTAGCTATCGACGGTTTTCGCTTCTTTACTGTTTTGTTAGTAGCTGACCTCCTGTATGCTGACCTCCCCATATACTTATGAATTATAATTATAATAATTATTATTATTTATTATTATTTTTAAAGGAATAAGCACAACACAATGAATAGCGAAAATTTAGCCGGTACTGGGAGCAAATGCGCGCGCGACTAAGCCAGTCCTTACTGAGTGGCAGCCTCAACCACGACCGGACGATAAAGTGTTAAGAGTGAAGATGAATTGTGTTGTGATTGAGAAGTGGAATCGCTGGAAATTCATTTAGAAGATGAAAGATGCTAATTTCGACGGAAGATAATTGCAGATTAGCGCAAATCGTTGTCGAGGAACAGAATTGTCTGTTGAAATCGTGTATGAACGATCGGTCACAAAAATATTCGAACAGTTCTTAAAACGGAATAACTTCTTTAAGACCAAGAAATTTGAATTTTGTTTAGATGACAGAAGGGCTAGCCTCCTAGATAATGGCTGAGAAATTGTTTTCAACAATTTCAATTGGTTGAGATGGTCAAAAATTTTAAAAAATGTCTTTGCAACTTTTTTTATGTCAGCCTATAACAACCAAAATGTAAAAATTGCGGTTGATGCTGGGGCAAGCTACAGTCATTGCATGATGCGACGATTTCGAGATTTCTTGGAGTTGTCGGTCGAAAATTGTGAAAAACAACGATTTTCGCTGTCTTCAATTGCTTGTAGCTCGTAGAAACGTTAAGCGATTTCGCATTTTTTAACATTTTCGTTGTAGTTTCAGACGAAAAAGTTAAAAAACATTTAATAATATATAATTAATAATAATATATAATATATAATATATAATAATATAAACATTTAATAATAACAAACAATTTTCAATGTTTGTATCATCCTAACCAATCGCAATGATTGCAAATAATTGTTTAGCCATTGTCTAGTAGACCAGTCCTATCATCTAAAAAAAAGATTCGAGTTGCTCATTCCAATTTCAAAAAAAGATCCGCGGTTTCGAAGGTTATACGAAAACTTTTTTTATCTGCAATATTTCCTACAAGGATTTTTAACTCGACATGAACGTACACATAAACGTCTAGAGTCTCAAAATTAACGTGTACAATCAATTAGAGAGAAAAGCATATTTCTTAATCATGAATTAGCACTACAGTAATTTCACTTCGTCTGCGAGAAAGCAAATAACATTTAGATTATAGCGTACACATTTTTTGGAAATTCATTGAAAATTCAACACATTATATTATTCCTTCCTAAGTATCTGAATCCTTCGTCCTTATTTATCGTGTCTAAAATTATATTCAAACAAGGTGTAATAAGTAATTCTCGGGCTAAATCTCGTCAAGTACGAATTTTAAACGGGACGGTGTCCAATATATTTCGCAGAATTCTCGAGGAACGCTACGTCCTGCGAACATTACACAGCAAACACGGAATCTTGTGAATAGGTTTTCACTCACAGCTTATGAATATAATCCTCCTTGGGTCTAATGTTACGCTAACAATTGTCCTGAGCTGGTTAATGATCACTAAGCTTCTCTAACTGCTTCCTCACGTTTTTTTAAAACAGCATTTACCCTAAATTGTTTCACTCGATTTAATGTAATCTTTTAAACGATTCGTATTCTGTTCTATTACATTGATCACGGATTATTCTCTAGCTGATTAAGCGCTAATTGGTTCGGTAAATCTCTTTAGTATCCACATATCTCATATGGCTTGCAGAATTGAATTGAGGATTACAGCGAAAACGCATAATTAACGTATTTCGATTAGATCCTATCGGGAATAGAATTTTTTCAGACTATCAAGAAATTCAAGATTACATGAATATTTTAGAAGAAAATATATATAAAATTTAGGACTCTCTCTTAACTTGTGTTAACCATTCTCGTGTATGTCTCGGGCACACTAGATTAACAAAAAGCAGTTTTAACACTTTCATTGCCGCCTCAAAATTTCCATTAAAACTGACGTATTCTATTAAATCGAATAAAAATTGGTAACCTCAGTTGTATTACATCAAATATATTTTTAACATTTTCACATTTTGCGGATCCTAATAAAATTAGGAAGATGACAGATTAACATGCAAATTCATGTAACATGTCAATAACATGTCAGTCAAAGTATAAAAAAATCGCATAAATTTCATTACATTCGAAACTATGTTCCATTTTCTATCTGCGCGCAAGAATTTCCACCACGAAGGAATAGAATTCAACTTTTATTCAATTTTCTTTCGGAAAAACTATAATCAAAAAGTAAGTTTCGAAAAATAAAACCAAATCAGAAACTTGTTTTCAGTTCTGGAATGACACATATAAATAAAAATATTTATGCGTTAATGAATTATTGGTTTGAACCATGATGACTTTGATCAAGATATTCATTCGCAGAGAAAGTAGGGTAGAGAAAGATAAATATTATATAATAATAATATATATATAATATAATATAATATATATAATATAATATAATATATATAATATAATATAATATATATAATATAATATAATATATATAATATAATATAATATATATAATATAATATAATATATATAATGATAATAATAATAATTACGGTAATTTCCGTATACAATTAATTGCATACGGAACATTCGCACTATTAATAGTGCGAATTATGTTCCGAATTCTTTTACTAATTTTTCTGAGCAAATAACTCTAATATTCTAATAATGCGCGTAGACGCGGTCCGATAAAACGACATTTTCTGCAGAAGCGACTTAATAAATATCGACTCTGAATTTAGGAAAGTAAATTAATCATCCGTTAGCCCCAGTTTCAGAACGACGGCCGCAGTTTATTTTCAAACGGCGCGATAAATAAGCCTCGGAGGTTCGGCCAATTATTTACGTCGCGGCGCAAACCTAAGAAGAACGTAGGGATACGAGGGGCGGTTCGGTGTTTCATGTACAATGGAAAATCGTAAAACAGCGGGACCAACATCGTCGGGGCGTGCCAATTTGTTTTATCGCCGCGTCTTAAAGCGCGGATAAAAGCGGCGCGCGGTATAAATTTCGAATGGTTCCGGGGTCTGTCGGCGTATCGGTAACCGAGGAATGATGTCCCGCTTGATGCCACATAAAATTATCGGGACACGCATAAACACCGTAATTCCACGGCCACCTCGGCGTCCCCATAGACAGCCATAGACGTGCCGTGGCCACCTGTATTTTGCCTGACGAGAATTAACGAGCCGTGGAGTAAATAAGCACTTTGCTTACGATGCACGGGGCCAGTGTTATACCGGACTCGGCTCATAAAATCCATAAACCATGGTCCGTGCCGGAGCCGCAACCGTGAAAATTCCGCGAACCCGGGAGCCCGACCCCCCGCGTCCTCGCTTCTGCCGCGGAACCTACCTTTCTTCTATGATACACGTGTTTGCGACCCCTGTATTTCTGCACACCGCGCCATGGCTACGCATCTTTCTGCCAGAGGCGCACGGCTCGCGGCGCGCCGCCGTGTACACACGAATGCGCCGCTGCAGCATCCTGAAACGCAACGTTACCATATCGCAACTTTCCACAAATGCATCGCCCACCAATGTTTGGAACGGCTCTCGTTAAATAACGAAACGAGGTTGTTCTATTTAAGAGGGTTGTATATACGCGTTGTTTCAAGCGGAGTTAAGTTGAAACGAAGTCGCTGGTTGCTGCTATGTACACTTTAACCCTTTCGCTACGGGCGGATTTTCCGCCGCGGTACTTCTGCTGGACGGCGCGCTGCGACATCGCTGCACGCTACAAGACGCCGATCGTTGCGGGGGTACCGCAGCGGAGAACCCGCCCGTAGCAAAAGGGTTAATCCAAATGAAGTTGAACAAAATTGAAAAAAATAAGGCATATCTATTTATCCGTTGTTGAGAGAAAAATAAGGTGAATTAGCTTTCTGCAGTAAGCACTGACTTTATTCGCTACAAACGATCGAACTTATGGAGGGCTACTATAGTGGCCCTTAGTACCTCGATGGCATCTTATGGAGGGCCACTATAGTGGCTCGTAGTACCTCGGTGGCATCTTATGGAGGGCCACTATAGTGGCTCGTAGTATCGGAAGGGTTAATAATATTACAGTCTGTACAGCTATGGTGTTAGCGATGCGTTATTTGTGGTTTCGATGTGCGTTCTATCTGCGTTCTCAGAGTTCTACACGTTCTAGGAGTTCTACGAGTTCTAGCTACGTTCTAGGTGCCTTCCCTCTTGTCACCTCGGTTTTCTGCTGATTGGTGGATGGTGGGTTTTGGTGGAGGAAATGAAGCGTTTTTGACTGGAGATGGGTGTGTCGGAAGGAACTTCAAATGAGGAGTGGGAAACTGTTCGAAAGTTCGGGTTTGTAATTTCTTCGTTTGTTAAATATGGAATTTATGAGTCTGTCGCACGTGTTGTCCGTTCGTCGGGTCGAAGAGTACTTTCGTTCGGATGCAGTTTTTCTGTCGCAGGTATACTGCTTAACCCGAGAAAGATAACCTACGTCGCAGAGGCGCCTGCGAAGACTGTTGATTTTTGTTAATTTTTCATAGAGGTCTAGTGATTTAAGTTTAAAATTACTTAAAATATAAAAAAATATAATATAAATGCATTTTATTTTTACAATAATGCCAAACCTTTAAAATGACTAGATTAACTTAAATAAATATCCATTGTTGGTATAAAATTGACGCCTTAGAAAAGCATGCGCCTCTGAAGCGTATGGTTATCTTTTACGTACGTTGTCATATGGTTATATTTCTAGGGTTAACACGTTCCGTGCCACGTGTACCATCGATGGTACACGCTTGCATGTTTACTTAGTGAACTGAACAAATTGTTTACAAGAAATTTAGAACCGAAGAATCAATTTCCACCGCAAGAATGGGCGTTGATAAGTTTTTGTTACGTTGTTATGTGTACGAGAATTAATAATTGCACGTAATACATCAAGTTTTAGTAAAATATCAAAGTGTGAAGATTCGAGTAAAAAAGCTCGGCACGGAACGTGTTAATTGCTCAAGGGATGGCCAGGGACGTTCGACCTTCGGTGTTGCCGTCGCAACAAGGGTATTCCAATGTGAAATGCGTGTGTTCCTAACTTTGTCAGGGAATCTATTGCAATCAAACTATTATACCTTTTGCAGTCAAATCGTCAAGGTTTAATTGTTCGTATTTCGACGACATTTAAAAATTTTTTGGGACAGAAAAGAGTTAAAATTGGTGGCGCTGCATATTTTCAAGCATACTCGCTTTTAAACAAGGTCGTCTCATGGCGAAAGGAAACGTGGAAGTTGTTTAATCAGTATGAATTTGGCAGTAGCAGGTATTAGAACATAAGAGAAATGTCGGTAACTGATAAAGTGGCGATACTTTGAAATTCAAATATCGATTTTTGCATATTTTGTCAAACTTCGGAGGCCTAAAAAATAGAAAAAAAATACAAATTTTCGATTGATTCTAGTACGGGCTACGTTGTCAAACATGTACTAAATGCGTACTTAAAATTTTGAGTCAATTGGTCAAGCATGCTTTGAGGTATTATGGACAACGTTCTGAAAAACATACATAGTCCCCAGAAAAATGCCTTCAAAGTTTAGTATATCAATAATGATACAAGGTCGTCGCGTCTTTTAAACAACCATAACTTCGTTAATTTTCGGAGTTCGCATGTAAGGTTTTAAAGATGTAGTTTTGAAACCCTGTCCTTCAAGAACGTGCAAAGGAAATTGATTTTTTCAAAAGTTCGCCGCCAATACGCTGACACAATGTATTCATGTCAAAGTGGCATCTCTCTTTAATTACTATTTTTCTTCATATTGTAAGGTGATCACGTGAAATGCATAATTAAAAACACAAAATCTTCTATTTATTAGTTCCTATAAAATTTTCGAGCAGCATAATGATTTTTCTTTCAATTCGACTCTTGTTGAGGACTCATCAGATGGATGACGGAGATCCTCTGAATATTGCACTTGGTGCCGACTACCTCGAAGGACCACCCACTGTAGTGGGACTATTTGTAACGCGCAACCTAACCGTTACGCGGATCTCACTATGTGTTCTGTTCTGTTCTGTTTGAAGTTGTCTGTCTATCGCTCTAAGACTGTTCTGTCTATCTGTACTCTCTGTCTGTTCTGTGCGTCTAAGAGTGTTCTGTGTTGTAAGAATGTTCTGTTCTTCTGTTGAGAATGTTCTGTCTGTACTGTTGAGAATGATCTGTCTGTCTGTACTCTCTGTATGTTCTGTGTGTCTAAGAGTGTTCTGTCTATCGCTCTAAGACTGTTCTGTTCTTCTTTTGAGAATGATCTGTGTTGTAAGAATGTTCTGTCTATACTTCTGAGGCTGTTCTGTGCTCTAGAGGACCGGAGTCATGTCTCATATCACCTCGGTCCTCCCTACTTCTCTTAACCTAGGGTGGGCGGCAAGGAATTACGGTCCAATCACTGCAATCCCAAATCCAGCGAGACTGCCCCAAAACGGTGGGCCGGGAGTTAGGAGGGAGAGTGACAAAATCTGCTCCTGCGAGACCTCCCGCGCTGATGGGCCTACGTGCCCGAACAATGCCAGACCCAACCGTCATTGACTGGACCGTAATCAAGGACCAGGAGACGTTATGACGGTGTCACATGTGCCCGGGAACGGCCCGGGACAGACCCATACCGTCCGGGTACCCAAGCACATGGCCCCTGCCATAAATCCTGGCCACTTGGCCCTAACAACTCTGTATAACGAAATCTCACGTTTGCAACTCTAGCATTATTTTATCAGCTGTAGATTACTTTCAAAGTATAATATAAGATTCAGTGAATGATTCGTTAAACGACCAATGAATGAACACTCAATGGAATAGATAAACTTTAATTTTTCTTATAATTCGTGATATGTTTAGTGTGTTCATTCATTGGACAGATCATCTTAGATCAAATATTACTTTATCCGATTTTGATTTACGCTTCAAAGCAACAACCGTTCCAAACATGCATTCTCCAAGTTTCATAGTATCTGGAAACGAATGGGTGAATTTTTTATCTTGAGCGATACTCGTACATCCATTTTTTGCAGAACTAGAGCAACTGTTCAAATATTAGCTCACTTTAAATGATATTCTTGAGATACTAAACTAAAATCTAGGTCTAAATTATCCTTTCGAACTAAATGTAAATTTCGAATAATAATTCTGAATGAAATTCGATTCTATAGGACAAGTGTATCTCAATGAAGGCGAACTTTGACAGAGAAAATAAGATTTTTCACGTCAATAAATTGACAACTTGAACTATACCGATTATTTTTTAACTTGAATATTTAATTTTTTCAAAATATTGCATCTCTGAAAACACAAATTTCATTAAAAAATTACTGCAGTTGTACATGCAAGCTACATACTGCGAACGTTCCGATTACTGCTTGTCAAGATTGACATAACCCATTTTCTTTTAAATGTACACACACAGTTACAATTCGTAGAATCAAGATATTCTCACTGTAGCACTTTACAAATTTGGTATAGGTGTTCACCTATATCACTATATTCACTATATCATCAAGAATTGCATTGCATAGGTTAAGGTACGCAGTTTGGTAAATCACCGCAGTAATGTACGCATGCTCTAAAAAACTATGCACCAGATACTGTGTTACTAAATAATATCTGAGGACAGATTACAATGACAGTGTACGTCGATTTTTTATTAAAATAATGATTACTTTATCTAAAAGTAATTAATTAACACGTTCCGTGCCAAGCCATTTTTGCCTAACTTGTCGTTCAGGCCATTTGATGTTTTGACTAAAGATTGATACATTATCACATAATATTTCATTATATCATCAGTAGATAAGTAGTGATTGCCCGAATCGACCGTTTTTATGCAGCTCTTGCTTTAAAAAAGTCAAACATTGTAATTAATAGTTATTGTGTATATAACGATTAAACAAATTTATGTGCTTTGTTCTATACAGCATTTTTTACATTGCCTCTCATCCTTTTGGTGGAAATATATTTTATGCAATCAAATTTGTCACAAAATGTATGTCTTCAGCGCTTTAAATAAATATGTCCGCGTGTACCATTTATGGTACACGTGGCCTGATGGTCAAGTTTAACGTGTACCATTTATGGTACACGTGGCACGGAACGTGTTAATTAACTACCAATTAATTAATTACCAAAATATAAATGCCTCCCGAATCAGCGGTCACAGCTGTCATTACGAGTATTTCATAAACTCAACATTTTCATGAGTGTCCAGATATTAAAAGTCAATAAATGAATTAAAACTGCGATTGCTGTTACTTGCACGTCATAAATGATCAATATTAAACGTGTAAAAAAATTATGAGATTCATTTTTAAAAGATTACACACTATAAAATGTTAGATTTTATTACTTTTATAAGATACCGCAGGATTTGCGGCGTTCGCAGTAATAGCCACATTTACCCCATTATCGTTCAACTAAATACAAAATCAGAGGCAAAGTATCCGTAATCTACACTGTTATTGAAACCGCTGAGTTTGTTACGGTCGTTGGCTTTGCGCACCATTCGCAAGCATAAAGTGAACTTTCCGAAAATAAGGTTCGACCGTTCCAATTCCCTTCGACGTTTTGTAGTGCTCTCCAGCTTTGAGAGCTCTATTTCGTCGGCAACAGTTCCTTGATTTTTCGAATGCCGACCTGCACGATGAACGGATACGTTATTAACCGTCGACGAGATTTGACTATCGACCGCAACGGCTGTTAAAAAACCACAAATCGCGGGTAAAACGTGAAATTGGCATTTTGTTCGTTGCATGCGAAATTACGGATTCTGCGTCGCGAGTTTATTCATTCTAGCAAACTCGTTTCGTAAATGTTATTTCTTTTCAAACCGCTTGAAAATTGGCAGTATTTTTAACGTATCTACCATTAATTTTCTTATACGAAAATTTTCGTTACGCTTTTGTTTTTTGCGTAACATCGTTTATAGTCGTACTATCCATCGCCAGAATCACATTTCATAAAAGAAGATTTTCTCAAAAGCGTTCCATTTTGTTATTTGTTCTGAATTTCGTAAGAATATGAATTCAACCGGCATTCGTGTAAGCTTTTTAGATGAGTATAAACTTGGTAATAATGCTGCAAAAGCTGCACGCAATATAAACCAGGCGTTTGGGGAGAATACTGTTGACGATCGAAAAGTGTAGCGTTCGTTTGAAAATTTTCGGTCTGGTGATTTTTCCCTACAAAATGAACCGCGTGGATGACCCAAAACGTTTTTGAAAAATGATGCTTTGAAAGCATTGATGGAGACGAATGTGACTGGAATAATTCACTACTCATTCCTTCGAACTGGGGAGACAATTACAGCCGAAAAGTACTGCCAGTACATTGATGAAATGCCCGAAAAATTGAAAATTATACGCCCATCACTTGTTAATCGGCATGGTCCAATACTTCTGCACGACAATGCTCGGCCGCATACGTCGTACAAAACAATTGCGAAATTAAATGAATTAAAGAATGAAATTTTGCAGCGCCCAGCTTATTCGCCGGATCTTTCGCCAACCAACTTTAATTTTTTTAAACATTTAAAACAGTTTTTACGGGCTAAACAGTATGAAAATGAAGACAGTCTGAAAAATTCCATATCGGAGTTCATTGATTCTAAAGATTAGAATTTTTTTAAGACAGGCATTTATGCATTAAAATCTCGTTGGGAAAAGTGTACTGCGGCGAATGGAGCATATTTTGATTCTATAAACAGCTTTTGAAAAAAGATATACAGTTTTATATGCATATTCGCCTAAATGTCTAACGTTTCATACGCACGTACCTAATACTTATTCCTTCGAAGTTATCATATTCAGAGCGCAGTTGGTAGTTGATTGCGAATTTTTATATAAGATCGAAGCTTATTGAAGCAATCATGAGAAACAGGTGTCTTCTGTTTCTATTAATTTTAATAAGTTGAGGAGAATATAACGGCACTCTTAAATTCTTTAAAAGATTTTGCCGCTCTATGTATCTCACACTCATACTTAACACATATGCACAAAATCATATTTATGCAAAAGGACATGAAACACTTTGAGTGCCAATTTTTTAATACGATTATGTATCAATGATGAGAAAGAAAATGATAGCGGTTTTGATTTGTTTGTAACGAAAATAATTAAATATTAGGTTTTCCCATAAGACTCTTTCTTTTCTGTAATACGAAGTAGTACAGAATTATATTAATTATAATATAATTATATAATTATATAATTAATTATATATATATAATTATAAAAGATATGCAATTCTATATATTCACTTAAATATCCGACATTTCATACGCACCTAATATACGTATAATTTACAAAAACCATCGATAGTTTCTGATCATTCACACAAACTATCGATAGTTTCCAAAAATTCAAGGGGCCATATAAAAAAGTGAGAATGGTTTTCAAAATTTGTTACATTTCAATGTGTAGCCGACTAGACACTAGTTAACTTTCATTCGAAACATTTTTTTGTCAGACTGTCGAAAGTGCCTGAAAAATCGTGGTTATATTGGATTAAACAAATTGGATTATGAATTGTTCGCACACTCTATAGATTTTGCATCACTATTTGTTTAAATATATAGCCCACTTCCTGACCATAAAATAACTTGCCAAGGACGCGACAATCACAAAGTGGTCGTCGACGAACTTATATTCGTCCAGAAGTCCGATATCACTATGCAAATGACACAAACATGCTTATATCGCGCGTACAAAAGTGTGTCCCGCATTTAACGGAGGCTGGGTCAATTAAGTGTTTCATTGCCGTTTAGAGCTCCGCTACGTGATGTGCAAAAGCCTTTCAGGATTCGCGTCCCGCCTGGCGCAACTGTTTCCACGACTCCATCGCGTGACTATTCTTCAGTCACAATCGTCCGTGTTTTCCAGCCGCCGCTGGGTTTCACTTGTGTCTAAAATACGGAAACGGTAGACAAACGGATTAAACCGCGGCGCAGCTCGCGCGGAAATTGAAATTCAGCGATGTAACCTAGGCAAGGGTGGAGCGGTTCCGTGGATAGAATTTCTTCGTCGTGCTCGGAACTTAATTTTGAATATTCGTCGGCGTAATACGTTTCCCACGTAAACTCCTTATCCGCGGTGTTTCAGCGGGACGTAATGTTCGCATTACTGTCGTTTCCACTTTGATAGTTCGCGTTTCGCCCTCGAAGTTCCTGTCGCCGTTCCGGTTATTACGCTCGGGGCGCGTTCGGGGGTTTAAAAATTTTACGAATCCCGTTTAATCGCACAAAACGGCGCTTGCCGTTCCGAAAATTGAGAAATTGAATAATAAACCGCGCGGATACACAGTCTCTTTGCAGCGAAAGAGATATTCGGGTCTAACGGTCTAACGTTCCGCGGTGAAACTGTTTACGACAGCTTTCCGGCATTCGTTCGGAAGAAAATGCAAGGATTGTATGCGTGGGCTTCTTATTCCGGTATCACGGCGCAACTGTGCTCCTCAATTTACGATTATTTTCAGCCGAGCGACGTTTCATGCCCTATTTCACTATTACTGCCACGGTTTCAATTCTTCTGTCCTTAAAGCTTTGGACGTCGCATTTGTGAACGTCATTGCTCTGATTTAAACCGAAGCCATGACGCAGTTGCTGCGAACGAAACACGTTGAAGGCGTTTTATACGAAAATGCCCGCGAATTTTGATGAAGTTTCCATTGAGAGAATTAGACGTTCTTAAACATAGCTTTCGCGCGCGCTAAGTATCGTTTGACAGATCTTCCTAATTGTTCTACGATTCTATGGGCAATAATCTTGTCAAAGTTTATGCTATGACCTACTGAGTGTTCTTTGCAAAGTACAAGTTAAATATTCCTTTTTATTTAAATAGGTATACAACGAATTTTCGGGAATCCAATCACATTTCAAGATGAACATAAACAATTTCTATGAAAGTGGCGAGCCTTCACAGTCCTGATAACTTAAAAATGATGGTTTTCTAGTGCATATATTCTCTCATAAGATTTACGAATCTTATAACGAAGTAATAGAAGATGATCAAAAATAGTAATCAAGAGAGTTCAAATTACGGCATACAAAGGACGAGAAACAGTACATGGCATTGATACAATAATTTATAAATGTGTAAAGTCATTGCATATTAGTGCAATATTCTAGTGCAATTAATCTAATTAAAATTAATATCTAATCTAATTGATCTATTAAATTAAATTGATCCAATCTAATCTAATCTAAGCTAATGCAATTCTAGTGCATATATTCTCTCATAAGATTTACGAATCTTATAACGAAGTAATAGAAGATGATCAAAAATAGTAATCAAGAGAGTTCAAATTACGGTATACAAAGGACGAGAAACAGTACATGGCATTGATACAATAATTTATAAATGTGTAATGTCATTGCAAATTAGTGCAATATTTTAGTGCAATTAATCTAATTAAAATTAATATCTAATGTAATCTAATTGATCTATTAAATTAAATTAATCCAATCTAATCTAATCTAAGCTAATGCAATTCTAGTGCCTATATTCTCTCATAAGATTTACGAATCTTATAACGAAGTAATAGAAGATGATCAAAAATAAGAATCAAGAGAGTTCAAATTACGGTATACAAAGGACGAGAAACAGTACATGGCATTGATACAATAATTTATAAATGTGTAAAGTCATTGCAAATTAGTGCAATATATATATTCTAGTGCAATTAATCTAATTAAAATTATAATCTAATCCAATCTAATCTAATCTAAGCAAAAGCAATTCTAGTGCATATATTCTCTCATAAGATTTACGAATCTTATAACGAAGTAATAGAAGATGATCAAAAATAGTAATCAAGAGAGTTCAAATTACGGTATACAAAGGACGAGAAACAGTACATGGCATTGATACAATAATTTATAAATATGTAAAGTCATTGCAAATTAGTGCAATATATATATTCTAGTGCAATTAATCTAATTAAAATTATAATCTAATCCAATCTAATCTAATCTAAGCTAAAGCAATTCTAGTGCATATATTCTCTCATAAGATTTACGAATCTTATAACGAAGTAATAGAAGATGATCGAAAATAGTAATCAAGAGAGTTCAAATTACAGTATACAAAGGACGAGAAACAGTACATGGCATTGATACAATAATTTATAAATGTGTAAAGCCATTGCAAATTAGTGCAATATATATATTCTAGTGCAATTAATCTAATTAAAATTATAATCTAATCCAATCTAATCTAATCTAAGCAAAAGCAATTCTAGTGCCTATATTCTCTCATAAGATTTACGAATCTTATAACGAAGTAATAGAAGATGATCAAAAATAGTAATCAAGAGGGTTCAAATTACGTTATACAAAGGACGAGAAACAGTACATGGCATTGATACAATAATTGATAAATATGTAAAGCCATTGCAAATTAGTCACGATGATTGTTTTCAAAATCTCAGATAGCTGGAACCTTTCCCTAAACCGTGCAATACAAGTGGAAGCGATGGAGGACGTAGCCGGTGTCAAGTGGTCCTCCCTCAAGGGAAACAGTCTCCCAACAGTTTAGACTACCCCGAGAGGTGTGCAATAAAGTAATATTCACGACCCAAAGATTTCAGAGTGTTGGTTTCCCCGTTAGACCATAAAACAAATCTTCGAGACAAGATACGTGCGATTTGAACCTCGCCGGCCGTATCTTTCGCAGAAGTTTCGTACACGTGTTTCTTATCGCCTTCTCATATCCCCAGCCCCGCTCCTCTCAATTTGGTCGTGCAACAGCGAAATCCTGGGGCCATCGTTCCGAACGTCGCGCCTTTTCACCGGCAGCGGGCTCCGGGCAGCGGGCTCTCCTCGTCGTGGGAACTGTTTACGACAGCTAGTACGCGCGTTTAAGCATCTATTTGCAAAGAGCGCGCGACGCGGCGCGGCGCGTCGCGCCGGGGCGATAATAAACCCTATCCGAGACAGCCGGCAGCCAAGTGGAAATAAAGAGGCGGTCGGAGGCGAACTTTATCCTAAGAATAGCAGCGTGGCGAGAGTGCTCGTTACTTCTACTCGCTACGAGCCGCGCCTCTGTCTTTGTGGCCGCCACGGCTCCGGCGTTTCGGCAACCTCTCCGTCGACTTTACTGCTCCAGCGAACTTCGCTTGGGTGGTCGAGGACCCTGCCCTGTTAGCCACCTGCCGATCTCCTGACGAGGGCGGGGCTCCAACTGTCCGACTTCGATTTTAACCCTTCGGGCACCGCGTACTATTGACTAATGCTTGCTGCAGGGGAGAGTAGGTTAAAACGGAACATGAGTATTTCTCTTACAGGGAGAGGTCATCTTCAAGCCTGATGTTGACTTTGATGAGTGGTTTTGGGCGCTGGCAGCTTATAGTTTTTGAGATATTTGACGTTAAAGTTGTTCGAAACAAAGTCAGGAAGATAAGTTGTGTTGCGCCGCGTAACGTTCAGGCATGCCAGAGAAGTGCTCATACGGGAACTTTAGGAATGGGAGTCACCGAGTCTTCTCATAGGTTCTTGTACCTCACTCCGCCACTCGTGAACACTTCTTTGGCATACCCGCCGCACGGTTCCACGGCCCGAAATCCAGCTTAACTTTCTGGCTTCCTTACTAACAACTTTAACGTTGAATATCTCAAAAACTATAAAACTTATAATAATGAAACCGGGTATTATTAGATTCAGTTTTAAAATCTCTACCACACACTGTGCGAAATTTCATCGGAATTCAACATCAGATTTGGGGATCTCTTCTTATTAGTTATCTGAAGAGTTGCGAATGAGTTGGTTTCGCGTGACATCGGACCAAACGGCTGTCACAACGTTTTGTGATCGACGATAGAATCGTTTTGAAATATTTGCAAAATTTGCGGTGTCGAAGTTCCGTTATTCTATTGGCGTTTCACTCATCTCTTCAAATTTTTATTGCAGAAATTAATATCGACAAGTACTGCATTAGACTTCATAGCCCTTAGACTGTATTCTAAGATTTTAGCCAGATCTTTATATGATGCTGAAGCATAAACATAACATGCTTATTAAATTATCTCACGTGGGACAGAACGAAACACTTTAGTATGCAGCACCTAAGTATTAGGTCTACCGGAAAGTTCTGTCCGTTTTTGAATTGAAATATAACACAATTTTCATACAGTTAATAATATTTATTGTAGAATATACTTTCCATCGTTACTTATGACTTCTTGCCAGCGTGATGGCAACTTGTAAATGCCATTTTTAAAAAATGATTCATTTTTAGAGGCGAAGAACTCAACCAGTGCTTGGTTGATGACATCAGCTTCAGTTTTGAATATTTTTTCCTTGTATGATATTTTGGACATTATACATCTAAGTATGTATCTAGAACGATCTTTCCAGGCTGCTTGATCATTGAAACGATCATTACTTAATTCCCTGAATGATAACATCGTAAATAAACTGTCTCAGTACCAAACTCCTACAACACTTGAAGACAAGTGTAGCATTTTAATTTATTGTAGTTTCCTTCGACCTGATTCGCTCTCTCTCTCTCTCTCTCTCTCTCTCTCTCTCTCTCTCTCTTTCTCACGACATATCGGCAACTATAAAAGCAATTCGGTCTCTTGAAATACACTTTCAATTCCGACTCTGCGACACTCGTACAGAAATTACAGTATATTAGGTCTACCGGAAAGTTCTGTCCGTGTTTGAATTGAAATATAACACAATTTTCATACAGTTAATAATATTTATTGTAGAATATACTTTCCATCGTTACTTATGACTTCTTGCCAGCGTGATGGCGACTTGTAAATGCCATTTTTAAAAAATGATTTATTTTTAGAGGCAAAGAACTAACTAGTGCTTGGTTGACATCAGCTTCAGTTTTGAATTTTTGTTCCTGCAAAAAGTTTTGCAAAGAGAGAAACAAGTGATAATCGGAGGGTGCTGGGTCTGGGGAGTATGGTGGATGTGACAGAATTTCCCAGCCTAGCTCTGCGATTTTCCGACGAGTCGCCGAAGCAGCATGTGGTCTGGCATTATCATCGGTAGCCATGTTTTCACGATCGCGTCTCACTTAATAATGACACGAGACATCTTTGTTTCAGTTTATTTAGGAGAGTACATGTGTGTAAATGCAATGATAAAGAGAGGTAGTCATATATGTCTCAAATCAACATGTGCATATGGATTGAAACTTGAAGTGACACTATCGGACAGAACTCGGTTAATAGAATAGAATAGAATCTCGGTTATCACAGTTAATTGAAGAGATTATGATAGAACAGTTACTTGTACTCAATCAGAGTGCTAAATCAAATCTATACTGGCTTGTACAATAAATACTACTGTATATGGATTGATATTAAGATGATAGAACAGAGACTTCAGATATATAATAGATTCGAATATTTATATATTATATATTATTATATTATTATATATTATTATATTATTATATATTATTATATTATTATATATTATTATATTATTATATATTATTATACTATATATTATTATTATATTATTTATATATTATATATTTATATATTCGAGATTTTGCAGAATATGATTAAACTATACAATGAGATTGACACTTCAAAATAACATCCTTTGAAATCCACATATTACGAGAATCGTTGTTCACTATACTCTGCGAAAATCCTACTTTTGACAATGGCCACATTTTCGAACTAGCAACCTTCGAGTTACTGATGACAACTTAGGGTTAACCCTTTCCGGTCTCATGACATCAAATTTTGCACAAACAGTTACTTGTTTCGTTGATTTACATTATATTCATACAGTAAAAACAACAGTATGCAAAAACAATTGTAGTATTTCACAATTATTCTAACTAGGTTGTAAAATTACACACAGGAATATAAATTGTACGATGTTATAGCAAATTCTGAAATAAAAAAAGAAATGAAATAGAAATCCCTTTTTCACAGAGACGGTGTATCAATGATTAAACTTTGTGATTGATATTGTAAAGATTCGATTTTTTTATTTTTTGATCGCGCTTTTGCTTTTGTTCAGAGCGGTCTCTGCTTTTTCAGTGTTATCTCAAAAATTCAGTTTTTATATCCTCTATGCTTATTGGACATACCATTGCCGCCGTGTCCCAGATTTGTAATTCACACATGAGAATCGACCTGGCATCGGTTTTGTAGAACTCCGTTTTTATTTTTAACGCCGGCAGGCTTATGCTTCCAATTAGTTAGATTAAGTATCAAACCAATTCTGTGATGTTTTTTTTTATTCCGTTTTCCGTACATCCTGCGGAGGTCCCCGCTCGCCGATTTTATTCGCAGCGAAACGCTTTTCGTAATTTTGCATGAGAAGCGAACCGGTCTCGCCCATGATGGTGTAACCCTTTTAGAACGGAAAAATTGAGAAAGCAGCGCTCGGCGTGAGAATTCTCGCAGAGGAGACTGCTGCTCGGTGATTTTTCCCCTAGAACAGGCATGAGCAACAAGCACTCTTCGCTCTGAGAGCACTATGGATTGCCCTCGGCAGCAATGTTGTCAGAGGAAGCGACGGAAGATTAGCTGCAGGAGAATGTATATTTTGCTCTCTTTTACCGTGTAGAGTGCGGCGACCAGGCATGATTTCGTTGCTGTTGGTTTCGATTGCGAGGGAACAGTGATCCACGCGGCAATTTCTACCCAAGCTTGCCCCGGAGCTTCGTTTGTGCCTCATCCGAGCATGCGGTCTGCAAATAAGGCAATATCTTGCTATGAATTCGGCGAATGATGGTCGAATCAAACACGGTAGGACATCGTTTATGCGAGTGAAATTATACCAGCGTCAGATGTACAACAGGGCCGCCATTACAAATTATATCAAAGGGCCACCGTTACAAATTACATCAAAGGGCCACCATTACAAATTACATCAAAGGGCCACTATTATCAAATACGAATTACACAAAATTCATTCCGCGTTAAAAGCGGAGAGCTTTCATAGTACATGTTTCTCTGCTAATTATTTCCGGAAACATCGTTCACTCATGAACGATTTGTATGGCTTCTATACAAATTTCGTCCGCTTTCTCCTTCTTGTTAACTATATTTTGCTTACTGTTTCTTTTATACTGTTTCTTTTCTTGTTAACTATATTTTTATGATCGACGTTTGAAAATTGCCAATAGTTCAATGATGCTGTTACACTTCTCTTGGGAAGTTATTAGTTGTATAAATGATCTCACTATATCCTCGTTTTGCGGGAAAAGGGAGACATTGATTCTGTCGACTAGAATATTTCTGTTACAATTAGTTGTTCCCAGCGTAACAACAGACAAATTCCTTCGCCCAGCGAAGAAGTCCAGGTCGAGAATGATACATACAAACCCTAGCGAAAAGTTTCTGATCATATACACTTGTACAAAGTTTACAAAAAACATTCGCGTTTTACTGTTATAAAATCATTTTTATGCTGGTAAGACGAATAGAGAACGTAGGCGGGATCTAAATAAAGTAAATAAATACAAATTAATGTAATTTTTCATTTACTTTCAAAAAGATCAGTACAAATGTTGGAAAAAGGTTTTCGATCACGGTTCAAATAACTAGCTTTACGAATGTTTTAACCCTTTCGCTACGGAGCGCTTTCGTCAAAATGTGATCGCTGTGAACGAAGCGTATTATTGAGTAGTTGGCACTGAAGTACGGAATGTATTTCTGGTTCCAAGTTTTCCGTAGTCCAAATATATTCAGATTTTTGTGATCTTGAGCACGTTACTGTTTGTCTTGCATGGCAAACGCTTTCACTGTCGGTATTTTCACTTTCAGTATTGTCACTATCACTCGTGAAAAATATTCTCCTAAATTTTCTTTTCCCCATTATTTGATAATGGGTCTACAAAAATTAAATACTTTAAAAATCAACATATTATCACAAAGACAGAAATTGAATATTTACCCGTGAATTATTAAAATTAAGCCAACAACATTATTTTAGAATTGTAAATTCGTGTAAACCTTTTAATCACTACTATTATAAATTGCTGGTATATATCCGTCGCTGGCAATGTTCTAAAGAAGACTGAAACTGTGTATCGTTAGAATAAAACACAATATCGTCTTGTCAATAGTGTTATATTTTATGATAGTCAATTGTTTAAGGCATGCAGTAGTCCTTGACCGCTGCATTCAATTTGCCCAGTTGCTAACATTCACAGATAATAAAAAATAACATAATAATAATAATAATAATTTTATAATATAACATTTGCGGATATCATAAAAATGGGAGTGAGAGACAACTATAACTGAAATCCCAATGGTATTCATTTTAATTCGAGTAGAAGAGAACGTGCTCGAAGGTAATATTGTAAATAATTTAAAATCAAATACGGCTATCCTCGCTGGTTATATTATGAGAAACTACTATTATTTACACATTTTAATCGCATAGATATGTAATTAACACGTCCATTAACCAAAATGACCCCTTCCGATATTCAAAAGTAACTCTTTGTTACAGGCTTTAAATTGTGATTACTAATTTAATGTGCACGCAATGAAATTTTTCTTTCTAGTAATCTTTAATTTGATCTGTTTAGGTGTAAAATTGATCGTCGCTTATTACTCTTAAACAGTTAGTTGGTAAAAATTTGTAATCTCAGTTCACAAGCATCGGGGACGATTTGCTTAATATGAAGAAAAATATGGAAGAAAGAGAATAGAAATCCATTAATAATAGAAAGAAATAAGAATAGCCAATAAGTTCGAACGTTCAATCTCCGAGCAAAGATTATTTTCGCGTGTTTCTTTTATCTTTCTCTATGAACTAAAAAGTAGCCAACATTTCACCTAAAGAGTCTACAACAAAATACCCTAAGCCAAACAAGACATGCTTGTAAAGTCAAACTACCCGAAGCATCTCTTTCGTGTACCCATCTTCCGACCGACACGACGACCTCCAGCAATTACCGGCAGCCATGCCACTCCACCAAAAGGCATTTACCGAGGTTGGTGCTTTTTTCGACCACGAAAATTGTATCTATACCAGCATTTTCACACTGATTGACGAACAATGACGACGAAGCACCACTCGAAGGCAAACAGTCACTCGATACATTCCAATTAAACAATCAGCGAATTTACGAAATAAATAAAGTTATTTGTTATCTAAAAATAAACATTTTTATTGTTTGGTCGGAATTATTTCACTTGTCATTGCAATTTCACGAACTGTTTAATTCTCAAACAATATTTTGTTACAATCGATCACACACCTCGTACACGTTTTTTTCACAACACTTTTCACGGTGTCCAATTTTTGATAAGAACTTAAACATTGCTTGACGCAAGTCGTAAATACTGTGGTCAAATTATATTTTGGCATAAAACGTTTTATTGTAAATATAATGGTTATTTAATTTATTATTATTTATTTAATTTGTACATATTTAATTATAATTATTTAATTATAATATATATGTATTATATACATATACATATACACATATTTTATATAAAATGTAAGAACGGTTGTAGGAGAGACTGGGGTCGAAAGTGACAATTTTAAAATAAAATAAATTATAAATTATACATTAAAATGTAAAATAGATATATATATATATATATATATATATATATATATATATATATATATATATATTATATTATATATATTTAATTTACATTTTTATATATATATTTTTTACATTTATATTATATATATTTAATTTATTAACGTAACGAGGCTGTATTCTTTCGGAAAGTACATGGATGGCTGCATCGGGCTAGAAGCACCCCATTGCCGAAACCGCTGCATCCCCGTCGCTTCCCAGCGGCGATATTATCGTTCGCATTGTATTGGAAATCAACGGGCACGTTTATTGAATCTGTCCGCCGGGTAGGGCCTTAACGGGAATTTTATTCTAATTAGATCGACGACCGTGCGCCCCGTCGACGATATGCTCGCCCCCATCCTCGGATACGTAAGGCGCGTTATGAGTACAGGAAGTCGTTGGACGGGACGGTTCACTGCTTCTCCTACCAATAAAGTCTTATCATTCGGGCCATTGTAACCCCCGACGAAAGTTACGAGGCACGCGCGCCAATAACGAATCCGATGTCCCTGTCTCTTTATTTCCCGAGCTGCCATAACCCTCTGTCGCTCAGCCGGCGTCGTCGCCTGCCAACGGGGAATGGTCGAGAAATGTAGGTTGTGGCTGGCGATCTAAACGTTTGATCATATTTTAGATTCGTGTCGATTGTTTCGCGACGAGACATTAGATCAAATTGTATTGTTATGTATTCATGGATTTTATATATCTAAATATATAACATCCATAAAAAATAAGTTGTTTCACCCATCGATTGTTCATCGCTAAACTAGGAGTTTTAGAGGTTAATTACGAAAATAAATTATATATCTAAATATATAAAATCCATGAATACATAACAATACAATTTGTTCTAATGTCTCGTCGCGAAACAATCGACACGAATTATTTATTTTCGTAATTAACCTCTAAAACTCCTAGTTTAGCGATGAACAATCGATGGGTGAAACAACTTATTTTATGGATGTGCATAGTTTCCTAATAATTATTAATTACAACGTGGAATCATTTTGAGCATCAAAATGCTGCAGTGGTTGCAAGGTCGACATTGTTAAGAATACATACTTTGTTGTTGGAAAATTGGTTAACGAAAGATGGTGGTTGATAAATTAAATTAACGTGTCATATGTTTCGAAAGAAATGTGGACATTTTGCGTCAAATGATTAAATTGATTCAGTGAAAGCTAGCAATTATAATTTTTTCATTGCAAAGTTACACAATTTCTACGAATAGTAAATTTAGTATCCATATTTACGTAAAATCCCTTCAGTTTTGCGTAGTTCTTTTATTTCTTTTTCTTACTGGCTGGGTTTATTTGTATAAAAATATATGGTTAATATAATATATATTAACCAGAATTTGCACAATACCAATTGGACAAATTAGCTTTACGAAATATCTGTGGCCACAAGGAAAAATGCCGCAACTCACAAATTCAACTTTAACCCTAGAAAGATAACCATATGACAACGTACGTAAAAGATAACCATACGCTTCAGAGGCGCATGCTTTTCTAAGGCGTCAATTTTATACTAACAATGGATATTTATTTAAGTTAATCTAGTCATTTTAAAGGTTTGGCATTATTGTAAAAATAAAATGCATTTATATTATATTTTTGTATATTTTAAGTAATTTTAAACTTAAATCACTAGACCTCTATGAAAAATTAACAAAAATCAACAGTCTTCGCAGGCGCCTCTGCGACGTAGGTTATCTTTCTCGGGTTAAGTAAATGCATTAATTAAATTTATCATTGTATCGTATTTATTAGAAAGAAGCGTTATGTAAACAAATTCTATAAACTCAAGAAAATTTTGCAATTTGAAACACTACTAATACGATGCATCAGTGATCAGAACTTTAAAGCGATAATATCTCGAAGTAAAAAACTTGCAGCAACGGGTATTGATATCAGAAGAACTGATCAAGAATTAATGAAACAAAAACATGAACGAGATCTAACATGTAAATGAGAATTAATGTAACGAGAACGTACGCTAATCGAATTCACGAAAACTGATCGCGAAAAATCGATAATCCAATAAGCTCTCGTTACATTCATTCTCAATTGCCAATGTGCACACATCTCGCAACACTTTAACAATGGACGGCGCACAGTGGAACGAAAACTTATTTTCTTGCAAATCGTCGATGAAAATTTATTGTGTCGCAATTTTGTATTCTAACTTCATTAAATCTTTAAGAAGTGATCGTAGCATTAGAAAACACGAAGAAATTAACTTTACACTCACATTAGGTTAAATTCAAATCCATGCGAATCTGACTGCTATGAAATTCCAGTCTTTTTGTCTTCCTATTACACGACTTTATAAATAATATTGAAAAATTAAAATTCGCTTATAACTTCTCAATCTTTAACGTATTACTGGGTATCTTATTAACAATGTTTTTCTACGAGAAACATTCCGACTTAATTTCAATTACATAGTTTAACAACTGTGTAAAATAAGAATCAATTGCACTCAATACTATCATTATTCAGTTAATTATTTAAAGCTTTGCTCAAAACCAATCAAGGTTTAAATTAGCTAAATTCACTCCTTCAGTAGCAAGGTTCTAAGATGTAGAAAAATTAGCTGCTAATAGCTGCGATTAATCAAATAAATTTAATACATATTATTTTTAGTTAATTAAATTACATTAAATTTAATACATATTATTTAAATTAATTACATTACACTACATTACATTTAATACATATCATTTTTAATTAATTGCATTACATTACATTGAATTTAATACATATTATATATACGTATTAAATAATAATCTTATTATATTATATTATGATAATAATCTTATTAGCTGCTAATAGCTGCGATTAGTCAAATAAATTTAATACGTATATATAATATGCATTAAATTTAATGTAATGTAATGTAATTAATTTAAAAATATAATACAATGTATATTAAATTTAGGATAATTTCAAAGAATTCTGCATTTATTCATCAAATAATCATTGTACACAGTATGTCTGGGATCCAAATGATTGTTCTACATGTTTCATAAGGGTGTTACGATAAAGTATTCGATACAAATCTTATTATCTATTAACAATTTCGGTACGCACAAGCCTCGAGAGGGCAAGTCGACTCAGACCCGAGCCGACCCCATCACGGTGCAATTTCTTCGCGGCCTGGCTCGTTTTATGATTTTATGGTTCTTTCGAACATAAAGATTGAACGCCGTACCACTGGGAACGTTAATAAACACATTACACAATGAGACGCTTAAACGATGTTCTCATTTGAAGTTAAAATACCTTTAACGATTAATTGCAGCTAATTTACAACAACGCGTCTAAAGCACACGGTTTCGTATGCTTTATTTTCACAAGACCGGCCTGCGTGCAAGGAATACATGGACGCATCCGCCGGAGGGTTAAGGTCTGCAGAAAAACTCACGCGTGTCTAGGAAGAGTAAAAAATTAGCAAATAAAAATATAAATAAGCCTAAGCATACTCGGTTATATTTTTGTCAATAAGATCTGCCGTTCGAGTGTTAAATAATTGAATAAATTTAAAAGAAAGTAATATAAAAGCTTAATATCAGAAATTCTTAGCGTAAAATCCCAAGTCTGATCGTTAATAATTCAGCAATATCACATCAGTTTTTACGGTAATTTATTATCGATAACTGAATGTCAATCAAACTGGCTAAGACGAAGATAAATCAATATTCTGAAAATGTCGGTCTGTTTCATTTGCAAGACAGAAACATTCGGAGAAGATCTGATTCGAGAATCCGCCATAAAATCCCGACACGATCTATTTTCGTTGGACGTGGATTGTCTGCGGGTCAGCCGAGGGATCAGTTCCTTATCGAGATAACTTAACAGTCCCACATTCGGTCGCCGAATGTACTCGCGAATTACAGCGCTGTCATCCATCAAATCGGTCGCGACGACATCGCGTCGACATCACGTCGCCGAGGATATTGCGCTGTGGGAGATCGTTAAACGGAATAGGAAGCAACGTAAGTACAGGTATCCGGGGCTATAAAGGGCTAGCTGCGCGCTGCTGCCTTGAGATTATGCTCGCCGGTGAAAAATAGATCGCGCCCGGAATGGGCTACTTTCCTGGTGGCGATCGCCGTAATTACGTGTCTGCTCCCGCCGCGCCGGTTGCATCCGATACGTATGTCGCCGGTCGAAAAGAATCGCGACACGAGAATAAAGCAACGGAACAACGCGCCAAGCGGGCCGATGAATTAGTGAACGGAACGCCGCGCGGATGATCGCCGAGCGTGAACGCCGCGCCATCGCGAACCGTGTTTACGTCTCGGCATTATAATTCGCAACGATAAAAATGTTTGAACACTGTGATTTACGCTATCATTCGGAGTACACTTTACAATCACTCGGCCAGTAAGAACGTGCCATTTTCTCCGGGTGTTCGCGAGCCTTACGGCGCGGTAAAGCGCGCCACGAGCTGCAATGAAAAGAGAATAGCGTTCCAGAAGAGCGTACCGTATATCAGCTCGACCCACATATGAGAGTACATAATTCATCGAGAGGGCCAGGCCACTCGCAGCAGCCACTTCTGGTCGATCGACTCGTATCGAATTTCCTCGTTCGCTATTGGACTCCGATCACTATCCCCAACCTTATTCCGGGTCCCTCTGCGGGGAGGCCCGGGTCAAAAGTAACAATTTGACTTTCCATCACCGGTATACAAAAGCATACATCTCCGACGGAAATCCTTCTTGCAAAATATTTCATTGCTCGCAATTTCTCCGCGAATCTTCCCGGAAGTATTGGGGCTTTTTCGCGATTCAATCAACGATCGCACGAATCTTGCTATAAGATGTTTTTCAGCAGTTTTACGGGATGAAGGTGAGGACCAGGAAGCCATGATTCATATTACTGTGAAGTTAGCAGTCTGCTTTTATTCAAAACCGAATAAACGATGAGGAACAATCGTCCATCAAGTTTGAGGTGATCGTTGGAATGAGAGAAATTCAGTCACGACGAAAGTTTTATAATGTTCTTATGCCCCTCTGCGGGGAGGCCGGGTCAAAAGTAACAATTTGACTTTCGATCACCAGTATACAAAAGCATACATCTCCGACGGAAATCCTTCTTGCAAAATATTTCATTGCTCGCAATTTCTCCGCGAATCTTCCCGGAAGTATTGGAGCTTTTTCGCGATTCAATCAACGATCGCACGAATCTTGCTATAAGATGTTTTTCAGCAGTTTTACGGAATGAAGGTGAGGACCAGGAAGCCATGATTCATATTACTGTGAAGTTAGCAGTCTGCTTTTATTCAAAACCGAATAAACGATGAGGAACAATCGTCCATCAAGTTTGAGGTGATCGTTGGAATGAGAGAAATTCAGTCACGACGAAAGTTTTATAATGTTCTTATGCCCCTCTGCGGGGAGGCCGGGGTCAAAAGTAACAATTTGACTTTCGATCACCAGTATACAAAAGCATACATCTCCGACGGAAATCCTTCTTGCAAAATATTTCATTGCTCGCAATTTCTCCGCGAATCTTTCCGGAAGTATTGGGGCTTTTTCGCGATTCAATCAACGATCGCACGAATCCTGCTATAAGATGTTTTTCAGCAGTTTTACGGAATGAAGGTGAGGACCAGGAAGCCATGATTCATATTACTGTGAAGTTAGCAGTCTGATTTTATTCAAAACCGAATAAACGATGAGGAACAATCGTCCATCAAGTTTGAGGTGATCGTTGGAATGGGAGAACCCGGATCTTCGAATCTGTAAAATTCAGTCACGACGAATGTTTTATAATGTTCTTAATCCCTTGTCGTACCGTTTCTTTCTTCATAGTTACAATGATTAAAAGTTCTTCGATTGCAGTAATTTTTCAGTTTATTGTGTGTGTACATTCATTTAAATGTTTCAATACTGATGACAAGAAATCAGAATTTCATTCAGACTAAAAAAACAGAAGAGCGATCATACTTAACGCTAGATTTACGGAGCACAAAAAACAGCTGTTTTATATCAGTTTATATAAGTAATAATAAGACATTTATTCTGATTTTTAACAAGTGTTATTGTAACATTTGCCGTAAGTAATATATAAATTGAATAAATAACTCATAAATTACCCCTATAATTACTCCATAATTACCCCATAAACGACCCCTCATTTTGACGGGTCCCGTAAATCCATTAATTCCAGTATTAATTAGGTTATTATTAGAAATCTCCATCACTTGTCAGACTCGTCAAAATATGGCAAAAAGCACTAGAATTTTCAAAGCAGTCAAACTGACTGATTTCTGAATTTTTCTTTTACAGTTGATAAAATTATTCAGTTCATAGCATTGAGGCTTTCGAGTGCGTCTTATTCGATAAATGTAAAGTTAATGCCCGATGACAAACCCCCCCAAAAAACAGCAATTAGCGATCCCAAGTAACGGGCCCCACTACCCTAGATTTCGTATTCCGTGTAATATCACTTTCGCCCGCAGTTAAACATGACCCCGTTCCCCCCTATCCGGCTAAAGCCGTCTAATTCGCCGTCTCTTATCGTAGGCTGCAGTTTTTGCGCCGGGCGAAACTTCGGGAATTACCTTAACACATTAACACGGGAACGTCTCCGACGGTCTCTTTCTCTCTCCGTTTCCGGGAACTGTGGAACTCCACTCGATGGGTTTAAACAGGTCCCCGGTGTCGGTAGTCCAGCCTATCGTCGGATCGCGTTAGCGGAGTTTCTTCCAGCCGGAGGGGCAACTTTTCCCGTCGCGAATGCCCATCGTTCCGCTGCCTAATTGCTAGCAGTTTCCCTCGAATCGTCTGACCGGGGCGCCGTTATTTCGTGCGTCGCTGCTAAAACTTCACCGTGAACGTAAAAATAACGATCACCCTGGCGGATTTGCCTCCGGGAACTTTGAATCCCCTTCTCCTCGTCCTTCTGCGGCCCTGCCCCTCTCGCCTTCTTCATTCACCTCTCGCAGTCGCACCACCCACGCCCACCGTTACCGATAAAGTTGCGACTTTTAATTTTACCGCCGCGAACTGCGAGTAAGTTCCACGGGTTACAAGTTCCGGTCCGAGGGAAGTAACTGCGACCTCGTTGCTCTGCACACCGAACCGGCCGCTTCTGTCTCTGGTTCTCTTTCTTCCATTTTTTCCTTCCTTTTTCGAGAAACAGTTCCGGGGATGATAATGCACTGTACAGAGGAACACACAAAGGAGGAGCAAATTCGTAGCGGAATTTTAACGGAAGCAGCACCAGTCTTCTATATTTAAAAAAAAGCTGATTAGAGTGATAGGAAGTAAGTGACTGCAGAAAAGGTGTAGTATTGTCTACGGCGAGCAAGAGGAAATTGTTCCACTACCCTGCCGGTTATTATTACATTGCAAGTCTTATACGAAATTCATGGTTTTAGAGGCAGGGAAAAGACACGCGTATTTAATATGAAATAAGCACTTTTTTGAATACAGTATACATAAAATAAATGACTATTCGAGTTCTAGAGTATTGTGCGAATCAATGTAAGACGAGTTACTTCGTTATAAAAAATACTTCGGTCGTTATGGATGCAGTTTTATAGAGAAATACATTTTATGTTGACTTTTTCGAAAAACATATGCCCTTCTTTGATGTCAATGAGTTTTTACAGCAGTTTTGGCATGCAATCATATTGAGTTTAATTAAATTAATGCTAAATATACAGTGATTGTTACTTGAAATCGTGCATCTAGGAATTCGGCAGATTTTCATTTATAAAACGTGATAACTGTAGGAAATGACTAAAACGCATGTACAGACATGTAGTTCAGTAAAGTCAGTAAAAATCATATAGTACATATTTCCAATAATATTTAATACATAAAGCTTATGTTAATATTTTGTAAGATATCCCATTTTCAACATATTGCAATTAAGAATTATTAACACTGTACGTTTTTTTTGCTTACGGGCTAGTTAATTTACTAATGATTATTGAAAGTTTTGTTCAGCTGTTGTTATATATTAAATAAAGAAGTATTGAACTACATGTCTATATATATGCGTTTTAGTCATTTCCTATAATTATCACGTTCTATAAGTCAAAATCGGCTGAATTCCTAGGTGTACGATTTTAAGTGACACTGTAGTGTCTCTGTAATTCTTCAAGAAGTGAGCGTTCAGATGTCAAAAAGAAATTATTCACTAATAATAATAATTTGGGAAATCTTTCGAGAACTTAAAATACACGCGCGTATTGAGTATAAATGCATACGCCAGAATGTCTCCAAAAAACGGAAGAACAATCGATCTGACTACTACTTTTCCCATCTTACGAATATTTATATTTCTCATCATACGTATCTTATTCATACCTCCCCTCCCCGACTGTTTGAGCGAAAGAAGTTCGTACTGTATTTTTATAAATAAATACTTTATTTGAGCGAAAACGATATGGTACATTTTAAAGCGAAATTCGCGTGAAATCTACAACGTGGCTATTTTATTATGGCAGGGATTTGGTAAATCGGAAATTTTTATTGCTGTTGCAATACCATTTTATTTCCGTTGTGCAAAATATATTGTTACTACTGTGTAAACTAAATATAGTGTTATACTGAACTACCATACACATCGACAAGCAATTAGATACGTGAACGTTATCTTAGAAACATTTTCCGAATTTATTAATTAAATAATATTTCTTGCAGTAACTGAAAAAAGTAATTGCAATTGCACAACGTCTAAAATGAATATCTACTTATCTGAAGCGAAGTAAACGATATCGAATGTCGAACGCGAGAACATCGACTGCTACGGAATTATTCTGAGAAGACTTCTAAGCTCTGTAATGTGGCGGCAGATAAGAATTAAATTGTTCCGTGATAAGGTAGCTGAGAAAATCGCTGTCCCCCAGGCAATTCTGCTGGAATAAGCGGTGTTGGCACAAAAGTTAGGCCGGATTTAAACTCCAGACGTCATTTGTCTGCTCCTGAACTTGAGCGCGCTTTCGGTACACAGATTTTACTTTCCTCATTTATTTAATGTGTGATTAATAAACTTCAATTTTTATTTCAAAATAATTTGTCAGAGTAACAGTAATAGCACCGTCAGAGTTGGCCGAAACGTAATCTGATCAATGATTAACGATTTTAATTCGTTAGTTATTATAACTAATTTGGAACAATCTATATATATAATAGCTAACGAGTTATACTTGTTAATCATTAATCGCATTACCTTCTGCTCAACTCTGAGCACTGCGTATCGAATCCTTAAGGCACGATAATTTTCACACGATTTCAACACAATTCAACACAATAATTCACATACAGGGTGTCCCGAAATTATGGTACTTCCGAGAAATTAGAGATTCCTGTGAGGTCGTTCGAAAGAACTTTCTCCTTTACAAAAATGTTCTCCAAGGCATCGTTAACGAAAAGCACTGACCAATGAGAGGCGAGCTCGGCTGGCACAAGGCGGTCGGGTCAACGAGCGGTCGAAGCCCAATTCTTTATAACACGGGCAGGAGAAGAGTTTATTAAAAGTATGTAGAATTTAATAAACGGTGACCCGGTGTCGGCTATGCGAAGGTTAATACCCAGAGAAGCTGACCTAAATATTAGATAATGTGACGCAGTTTTACTCACAAGAACAGTTCGGCAACTCGATAATTCCGATATTTTTCAATCTTTGCAAGTTTGTTGGGGACTTGAAACAAGTTTTCAGCTATTTTTATCATTGAACACAATTTGTTTCTTCAATGCCCCTTATGTATGTAGTAGGTTGTTCGGAAAATTCGTTTCCAATCGTTTACATGAACGCAATAAAAGGAACACTATGAAACGTGAAACGAACATTCCAAAAACTCCTATGTTGGATTTTTGACTGAAATCTAACTCGTGTGCGTTCCATTGAATGGTAATAATTGCAATTTTTGGTATTGCAATTTTCAGACTAGAAGTCAGTATTTTTTTTTTAAATAAATTGCGGTATTTTTGTAAGATATATTCAGATTGAAAATGCGTATATTAATTATTGGATGTGGTAGGCCAGATAAATAAACACGAATGGAATATTTGGCGAAATTGCTACTTTAATAGTCGTTTCGGAAATATAAAAAAAGATAACGAAACGTAGACAAAAATAACAGAAACGGGAGAAACAATTGTTTCGTTCCTAGCTTCGTTTTCGTTAAAATCGATTTTGAAAATTCGTTGCTTTCAAATTGAATTTCTGTATACGAGATGTGGTAGATACAAATTGCCAAACTATGGATATTCTATCTAGATTGTATATATGTGTATATATGTATATTGTACAGGGTGTCTCATAATTATATTAACACCCGAAAAGGGGTGATTCTTGATGTTATTTGAAGTAACTTTTTCGTTAGCGAAAATGAAATCTGTGGCTTTGTTTACGAGTTATTAACGAAAAACACTGAGCCAAACAGCGAAACTGAGATTCGTCTGCTCGTTGGCTCGGCCACCTCGCGTCAGCCGCGCTCGTCTCTCATTGGTCATTGTTTTTCGTCGATAAACAAAGCCGCGGATTGCATTTGCGCTAAAGAAGTTACTTCAAGTGACCACAGGAATCACCCTTTTCCAGCTGTTAACATAATTATGGGACATCCTATAGATACTCCCCAGATCTTCATTGTCCGCTTTACAATTGTCATTTGAAGATTTGTATTATCGGATGTCCAATACGAAGGCCGTCCATCAGATTGAAATCTGCACATTTTTGTTTCATCAGACCAAACGGCTCTTTTCCGATTGCCCATTCTCCATTATCTGAACGTATCCGCGAATTTTTCTCTTAAATTAATATTTTTATACGAAACAGCAGGTGCGCGTACCTCGCTTTTCAACCAATCCTGTTTGAAGATCGGCGAGTGGACCATTCACAAGCATTCGTATCAGCTTCTTTTGCTGCGATATTCAGCGTTTTAGTATCTTCGGTCCTAATACGATGTCCAATTTGACGCGCGTTTCTACCAGAAATCAATAATACTGTACCTTTTCGTGCTAAACTTGGTGCAAGGCCGTTAGTTTTTTTTTTTTAATTTGACCAATACTCCATGGCTGAAATCACACTTCGTTGCAATTTGTCGCAATGAAAAACCTTTATCACAAAATCATAAAACTCGCTAAGCGATTTCATGTTAATACTTGGCTTCATGTCAATACTTACAAACTAGAAAACAATCGTACAAACGTGTCCTGTGATAGTAAAGAATAGATACTTGTCGATTCATGCTTGCAGTGTTTCGTTCACGCAACACCTATTTTTACTTGGTTTATTCTATCCTCAGACACTCTTTCAGTCATTGCAGCAAACGGTGACGAGAAAACCTTATTTCATTCACCTGTATTGAACCGATAAGAGTCGCCCTAACTGGATAGATTACATTCTCGTTAAAGAACTCAATGAAATCCAATTTTTTCGCGGACGCGGGGAGATTGATTTTTGATTCCTGAATCGGGATTTTCTGCTCACTTTGTGTCACGCGGCGTCGTTCAGGCTACGGTAACTCTTTCGTTTGTGCAAGACGACAGAGTCCTTTTCTGAACGCCCGACGTCTCTTGTTCGCGTCGTCGGCTCCGAACGTGAAACGAGCACCCTTCGCTTCGCTTTTTCTCGCGATTGCTTCCGAGAGAATAGTCCGATCAAGCTTTTCACGCTGCTATTGCCCGGTTCGTCGATTTCCTACGAGGCTCTGATAAGCGTCGAGAGCACGCGCCTGTTCCTGTCTCAATGAACACGCCTGAAATGGAGGTGGCCGCGAATCCGCGGTTTCCGAACTACAGTTACTCGGCCTCCATTTCGGCGTGTCTAAATAAATCCCTGTCAAATATGCTCTCGCTCGAACCGTTAGGGGGATGGGAGTTTTTCATTGAAACCGGGGAAATTCGGGCATCCATGCCACGCTTTAGGCGAGCCCGTAAAAACTGTTCGAACGCGCATCGAGGCGTCCTCGAATTCCTCTGAAAGTCGAATCAAAAGGCAGCGGCTCGCTCGCGCGTCTTTCCCATCGGGATACAAGATAACAGACGTTGTGAAGATGCAAATACAATATTTACGTTGCGGCCGTCTTCGAATGAAACGGGTTTCTCTGATGGAATTTTAAATTTTAATTGCACACAACGCAACTACTATTTTCGTTGGGGAAAGGAACACTGCCGGAAATACGGCGAAATGCGAGCTTATACCACCTTGATCATAATTCCGTGAAAGGAACTGCATTATCTATTAATATTTTACAGTCGGGAGTAATCCAAACAATTTCAATTTTTATACGAGCTGATTTATGGCGCCGCGACGCACAGCGTTCGAAAACAGGAATTTAGACGCGATGTTAATATTTGATGTTATCAGATTCGTGAAATGGATAGTGGACTGTATAGTAAAGAACGTAAACGGTGTAATTGAAATAAATATGTTCTCTTGGGGCACACAGAGAGGAAGTTAACACTAGATTTACGGAGCACAAAACACAGCTGTTTTATATTATATATTATATATTATATATTATTATTATATTATATATTATATATTACATATTATATATTATATATTATATATTATATATTATATATTATATATTATATATTATATATTATATATTATATATTATATATTATATATTATATATTATATATTACATATTATATATTATATATTATATATTATATATTATATATTATATATTATATATTATATATTACATATTATATATTATATATTATATATTATATATTATATATATAATATATAATATACCCGTACTGAACACATTAAACGCTCTTCTGTTTGTATCGTCGCGATGTATTTGTAGCCTGGGCCATCCTTCCAATAATCCTAATATCGAATCCGATACCTATTTTCCGTTGTTTCCCATGCAACGCTGTTCGTTAGGGCATTGCCCTCATGCATTGCAACGAAAGTTCAGCTCTGCTTGGTCCTTCCAATATTCAAAAACACTACAGTAAATTCTCCCTTGACGCTCAGATTGCACCAAAAAAATGGACAATTTGGGAAGAGGAGCTACGATTAAACAAGCCTTGCTGCTCGTTTTTGTAGTTACCGATTGTCAACAACTATAGAAACGAGTCGCAAGGCTCGAAGAATCGTACCTCCTCTTTCCAAATTGTTCGTTTTTGTTGTTAAGCTGAGCGTCAATTAGGGCGAATTTACTGTAATTGTTTTTTGTAGTTAATAACTTTTGCATACAAAGGTAGGTACTTCATTGTATATTCATAAAAATCTGCAGAAGTTTTAAACATACTTTATCAAAGAAAGCCAATTATAGGATGCAATTATCGTAAGTTTATGGAATAGAAATTATCACATCGATATGCATTGGTCAAAATAAAACCACTAGTCCGTGGTTTTGGTTCAATCATTTGATTTCTGTGGAAATTGGCTGCTAATTTTCGCAAATTTTTTCAATAATTAAACTGTAAAGTTAACGAACCGCGGATTCGCAGTGTACGAAGAATAATATTTGGCTGCATCTGGATCCTATTGTGTACAGGATAATTTCTAAGTGTTGGCATCAAGGATAACATAAACATAAATTAACATTAATATCAGCATGCAAATTTTATGTGAAGGTTCGAAGTTCAATATTAGGAATTTGAGTTTTAAATATATTATTTTGAATATATGTGATCAGTAATTTTTTATTAATCACGAGATAAATAAATTATAAATTATTTCCTATTTACTCTTCTTTAGGCTGTGTATTTACTATCGCATAATGTCGTTTAATAACGCCTAACACTTTACAATGTTGTACTTGTGCATTTGAAACTGCAGCAGTATCTTCAGAAGTGTTGCCGCATTTTACCTCGTTGCTGTAACGTAAATAAACACAGATAAAAAACAACGATCTCATCGTTTTCTATTTTGAACATCGCAACGTAAACTTTGAATATTGCATAGTGTATTAATTACGGAATGACGTTCTAATGTCACTTTCAAAAAGTGTTGTCACATTGAATTATAAGAATGGACTTATTTTATTTCTAAAGACGACAATTAGTAATAGACGATGGACTAATTTATTCTAAAAATATATATTTTTTTTTATTATTATTTCTTTAAGTTCTACTATTTTTTTCAGTATTCGTATACATTATGCAATTATATAAAAATGTTATGTAACATTGAAATATTTATCACAAATACATTTCTGTTGTTCTCATTCATTATATAATTCAATCATCATTTAACATTGTTGAAATATTTGTTTGCAGGGATTTATACACATTTGTGGTAAAATATTATTTTTCGCATTTAAATCGCCGTTTTCGAACACTGTGCGTCGCGCCGCGCCGTTGCGAATACATACTTGGGGATTGATTATGCAACAATAAGCTGAGAATGTGCATGAGGTCTCAGTCGAACGGAACCGAAATTTCAGAGTTCATTAATTTATGTTTATCTGCGCCGGAGCTCGATTACATATTACAATTCGGTGTTACATACAGTTGGTCACGAAAGTTATAGCATAACTTTGACATCTATGCTCTGTATTTTGAGTAGTTATGGAACTACGTACAAACATGAGTTGCCTTCTGTTAAATTACAGTAGAAATTACATATTCTTAACATGCGGCTGATTTGGTATAGATAATAGCGTTAGTGTAAAAGAAAAATCTGAGAAATGCAAACTTCTATGTCAGAAAAATATTGGGTTACTTCATATGTTTCAGCAATAAAATAAAAATAACAACTGTAGCATAATTATTTAATACTTTTTCGGGTATCCTGTATTTTTAAAAAACGTGTCTCCGGCGATTTGACATATTACTAATTAATTATTGCAAATAATCTTCACTAATTTCATGCCATTCTACTTTTAAGCTATTTTTTAATTATTCTTTGTTGTTGATTATCAGTTTTCGGTGGAATTTAAGTCAGAGGATTAGGAAAGGGATTGCAATATTTTTGCACAATTGTACAATCAAAAATTCCTGCACCACTCAGCCTCATGTTTTTAGTCATTATTGTGATAGAATTTAAACCTCCATCTTATCCTCATATTTTTGGCACTTTTTCTTAAATTCTGTTGGAGACTTATTTTTATCTACAATATCCGCAATAAATACAATTTCATCCGCACCATTACTAGATACGCTTTACCCGCACCATTACTGATCCACCGCCGTGCTGCACAATTGGTTGCAAATGTTTTGGGGTCACTACTCTTTTTCTCGAAACTTTTAGTCTTCCGTCACTATCACGAACATTAAATTTACAAAAATCACAGTATCCCATCATTCAGCTGCCTTTAGTATACAGGATGTCCCATTTAAGTTGAGAATACCTTCCAGAAGTAAATAACGTTGTCATTTTAATAGAGATATAAAATTATTGACATAAACATGAAAAGTCAGCTAAATATCTTAAAAAATATTGATTCGATTCCGAAATAAAGAATATTGATTCGTGATATAAAAAACCGAAGAAACTTGAAAAAACCTTGAAAACGCCCACGCATTAAAAAAACTAGTAGTGCCATTTGACTTTCCACTCGAAATATATATTTTTTTTAATCACGTGTCTCTACGACATCTTTTACAATCTCAACTTAAATGGGACAATCTGTATACTCCATTGGAAATTGGAGCCACTTCTTGTCTATTTATAGCATTAACGAACTGTTTTCATCTGACTACAATAAATTCTTCCAAAAGTGTCCCTCAACTTGGAAATAAAGATGGACAACTAGGGAAGAGGATAGATGATTTTTCGATTCACGCGGCTCGTTTTTATTGTTGTTGGTGAAGAAAATTTTCCATTTTTATTTCAGCCGTTTATTTTGAAAGTGGCATAAGTCACTTTGTTTTTAAGTCGATATATTTAAGGGTTTGCGTTTTAACACGTTTCAAAATATGGATGCTAACTTTCGAGAAGATTTACTTGTATTTGTTATCTCAGGATACTGATATTTTTCTCAGTAGAAAGAATTTCGTATAAACATTAAAAAATCACCACTTTTCATTACGGTAAAGTGACTTCTGTCACTTTCAAAATAAACGGCTCATTTCCAAGCTGAGGAACAATTTGAGAGAATTTACCGTATTCGACTGAAATATCGTGGAGACCTAAAAATTCTTCGAACGTTTCCCGCACCCATTGTTACTGCAAATCCTCCGTACAATTCAGTCGTTTTTTTCTCTTTTTCTTCTCTCGCATCTTTCTCATTTTTTTATTGCTTAAATTAATGAACTGTCCTAATATTTTTGCCACTTAAAATTTCTCCTATACCAACGCTATTATCAACAAGAATACTACGCAATAATATAAAAATAAACGTTACTTTACATTTGCAAATAAATCAGGTGATTGGGATTTTATTCGAACGGAACATATATAATTAAACGAGAAGGTATTCAGAGAAAAATCCGTCGGCAATTATTGAAATCTGCCTTTCCCACGATTGCAATTCGTACCTGTGTACATATATTGGTTTTCACCTTTTGTGCATCGTTAACGGAAAAATAATATTTTCAGCATCGACCGTTAGAGCGAGGACTTTAGGCGTTCTTAACCCTAGAAAGATAACCATATGACAACGTACGTAAAAGATAACCATACGCTTCAGAGGCGCATGCTTTTCTAAGGCGTCAATTTTATACTAACAATGGATATTTATTTAAGTTAATCTAGTCATTTTAAAGGTTTGGCATTATTGTAAAAATAAAATGCATTTATATTATATTTTTTTATATTTTAAGTAATTTTAAACTTAAATCACTAGACCTCTATGAAAAATTAACAAAAATCAACAGTCTTCGCAGGCGCCTCTGCGACGTAGGTTATCTTTCTCGGGTTAAGTCAGTATTCGCTATTTCTGTCCGAAATAATGCGAATATCCCGATTCGTCGTTGCGCCTCTCAAGGAAAGCATTCTATTTCTCAAGCTGTCATTTCCTGCGGCAGCTGCGACTATTTAAGACACGACTCAAGGCTCTACAAAGCATCGAGTTGCAGCTACGGTCGTTGGAGAATTAGTTTCATCTCGAAGGCTCCCCGGAGCTTTCGATTTCTCATCGACGCTGCTGGCTTATCGCAAAGAATCGCGCGCGACAATAGATAAAGCACGTCTTCGCGCGACAATGTCCGCTTCATTTAAAGGTAGGACGTGTTATCCACGCCGGTATCGATCCACTTCGCCAAGAGACGAAGTACGCCGGATTTTCTAACGTTGAACAAGGACTCCGGTTAACAAAGTTATCCGTTTGCCGAACGCGTATAAATTTGATTCGCCATCCGCGTCATTATCGCTCGGCGAATCGCCGTCCTTTTGAATAATGAACTAAAATCCGCTAACAGAATTCTGCGCGCCACATTTAGCCAATTGATAGACACTTTGTTGGATTTTCGTAGGCATGCATTTGATTTTAATCTTCTTTCTGTGACGATAATAATGATTCAAGGGAGGAATTCGTTTGTGGATAATCATTGATAAAATTGTACGTTGAACTACGTAAGTGGTGGTGAAGTCAGAAATGAAGCGATTCTATGTGAAAAAGTAAGTGTAGAACACAGAATGGCATATTTTAATAGGGATGAATTTGGATCTGAACGTTCTAGATCGCAGATTTTATGTATTCCTGTATTACAGACTCGGTAATTTAAATCACTCGAAGAAGAAATTAAAGATTTCTCTATGGATATTAGTCAAATCGTTAATAAGAAACCAATACTTTTATTTAATTTTAATTTATGTAGATTACTGTATAACAATTTATTTGGGGGCACCAAAATCCACAATTTAATAATTCTAAGTTTTATTTCTATAAGATGTAGAAACGGAAAATTATGATTAGACAGCTCTATACAAAATTGAATATTTGCTTTCGATTTAATTCTTCATTTTCTACAGTAACACCAGTCGTACAACATACTGCATGTGATGATGTGACGGTTGCAATACCGATATAACATGAAAGTATAGTAAATTCTCCCTTAGAAGGCCCGAAAATGAAAAAGATAATCGCCAGACACTCAGATACGATTCTTCGAGTCTCGCGACCCGTTTTTATAGAAACTCGGGGCAGTTGACAAAAAAAGGCAACGACATAGCAATGCTAGAATAAAAACGATGACTTAACTTTTTTATTTCTAATTTTTTGTCACGATTTGAAGGCTATGGGAGGCCACATGCCATTATTCGAAGGCAATTCGGAGGCCACATGCCACTATTTGAAGGCAATTCAGAGGCCACATGCCACTATTCGAAGGCAATTCGGAGGCCATATGTCACTTTTCGAAGGCAATTCGGAGGCCAGGTACCACTATTTGAAGGCAATTCAGAGGCCACATGCGACTATTCGAAGCCAATTCAGAGGCCACATGCCACTATGCGAAGGCAATTCGGAGGCCAGGTACCACTATTTGAAGGCAATTCAGAATGCCACTATTCGAAGGCAATTCGGAGGCCATATGTCACTATTCGAAGGCAATTCGGAGGCCAGGTACTACTATTTGAAGGAAATTTGAAGGCCAGGTACCACTATTTGAAGGCAATTCAAAAGCCACATGCCACTATGCGAAGGCAATTCGTAGGCCATATGTCACTATTCGAAGGCAATTCGGAGGCCATATGTCACTTTTCGAAGGCAATTCGGAGGTCAGGTACCACTATTTGAAGGAAATTTGAAAGCCACATACCACTAAGCGAAGGCAATTCAGAGGCCACATGCGACTATTCGAAGGCAATTCAGAGGCCACATGCCACTATGCGAAGGCAATTCGGAGGCCAGGTACCATTATTTGAAGGAAATTTGAAGGCCAGGTACCACTATTTGAAGGCAATTCAGAGGCCACATGCCACTATTCGAAGGCAATTCGGAGGCCACATGCCACTATTCGAAGGCAATTCGGAGGCCAGGTACCACTATATGAAAGGTGTATAGTGAGGATTAACAAAGTTCGTAAACGATATTTTAATTTAAATAATTCCGTGTCCGAACAGAATTCAACAAATGATTTGCAAAATCATTTCAATCTTCAATCTTTCAATCTTTCACTGCACTGTCACCAAACACCGATCACTTAATTAATTACTAATAATCCGAATCACTTGTGGATATTATGAAAGATCACTGAGACTCGTTCGCGGATAATCGTTTATTCGACGCGTTCGTTCGAGAGTCGACGTTTCGCTGCCGAAAAATTCAGACCTCGACCATGGGCCCTTGTTGTTCGTCGTTCGGTCGTCCGAGGAAATGATACGGAGTATAAGTTACCGAGATCTTCGTTATAGGTTCGCATAAAGAAGTTGCAAAAATAGCATTTTTTCATTTTTTTACTATGCCAATCAATTGCAATTTCTCCAAAGAATGTTCTAGTAAACTAATCCCTCCAAGATCCCAAAAAAATTTAGATCGCTTAGCCTAATTATAAAAAAGTTATTCCGCTTTAAAAGGTGTACGAACACTTTCTACACCCACTGTATCATTCTTCGAGCGTACCGTTATTATTATACATTCTATACATATACATATATATATAACTATATATATTCTATATATATTCTATATATTCTATATATATAACTATATATATTCTATATATATTCTATATATTCTATATATATAACTATATATATTCTATATATATTCTATATATTCTATATATATAACTATATATATAACTATATATATATATATATATATATATATATATATATATATATATATATATAATTATATATATTCTATACATATAACGTCTATAGTAAACATATTCACTTATGTTTAGATTTAGGAATCGCTTCTACAGTGTTCTATACAACATAGTGCACAACGGGTGCTCGAATCTCTCGCGAACAAAAAAGACGAAAGCTGGCGTAATCGTAAATTGTAGATGCGGCAGTCTAAAAGCACGTTAGAAGGAAGATTAAAGGACGATTCGGCGTTCCTCGCGAAAGGATTAAAATCACACGAAAATCTACTTAGCGCTCGGCATAGAATACTACGCCAGTTTTATCTTCGGCATTTTCCCGTTGCACGTGGATATCGCTTGGGCCGTTCATCGTGCAGATAGAATTAGCATAATCCCGTGTTCGCTGACAAACGAATGCGTCTTGTCGAGAGCTCGGATCACCGCTAAGGATGCGTGATCGATTCCACTTCGATCCGAGTCGCGAGTCCGACGACGGCGTAGCTTTTTCAGCGTAACTGGGTCTTAGATACGGAGATGCGGGGAATTGGATGGACTCCGTTACAGAGAACAACGAAACGAAACGGAATTGAATTTATTCCGGTTACTGTATTTATTCGAGCGTGCAGAAAGATATCGGGTCTGCGGGCCGGGCTCGATCGTTCGTGTTTCAGGTGTAATTTTTCGAGCAACGCAGATTCGTGCTCGATAAAGCATCGATGCGCGTTGTTGTTCCGCTTTATTTTTCGTTAGATTGTATCTTGATTCAATTTCGCGTAGCTTCGAGGAATTGAGATCGCGCCGATGACGGCGATGACAATGGAGTGGATTGTTTAATTTGCGAGGTGATCCGTTATTTACTTCGCAACAGTTCTTTTTTTATCGGCGGTTCTGTTTCGTTTTATTAACGCTATTTGTTTCGTGATGGGCGTCGCAGCTGTTTCCCATTTTGTACATCGTAACGGAATTGTTCATTTCGGGTCGGGTGGAAATTGTTTACACGGAACTGTGTCAATCATTTTCGGTAGCACGCAGACTGAACGAAGTCATGGTTTCGATCGTGCAAGAACCATGCATTTTGCAGGTAATTCGATCTGGATAATTCCTGTGAATTCAGAAATGACAGTCGAATACAATTTATCATCTGAAGACCGTATCTCAGTATAGTAAATTCTCCCTAATTTTCGTTCAGCTTGTAAGCAGTAATGGACAATTTGGGAAGAAGAAATACAATATGTGCCTAATATAAAGTTGTGAAAACTTTTACATCAATATCGTAGCATTTGATGTGCAAACAATCTCGTTTTTTTAAATTAATTTGTTATTATTGCTTCTGACCGAATACTCTTTGCCGGGTGTCATGCTACAGTAAATGCTCCCTAATTGACGCTCAGATTATACACGAAAAAATGAACAATTTGGGAAGAGGAGATACGATTATTTGAGACTTGCGTCTCGTTTTTATAATTGTTGACGATCGGCAACTATAAAAATGAGCCGCGAGGTTCGAATAGGCTCGTATCTCCCTCTTCCCAAATTGTGCATTCCTCTTTACAAGTTGAAGGCAAATTACGAAGAATTTACTGTACTCCTGTTTCCTTTCCTAATTCCTTTACTTCATTTAAACAGTCTACCATAATTATTGTTCGCAACCATCTTGATTTTACGATTAGAATCGATATTACTAATACTGTTATTTTTATTACTGTTGTTATTACGTACTTTCGCTCCGCCTATTATTATTATTAATGTTATTCATATTACTACTATTTTTATTATTTAATTCTCATATTATTATTAATTCTACATATTACTACATATTACTACTAATTATAACTCTATTCATTGTTACCTTATTATTATTACTTTTCTGTCTTCCTATCCGTGTATCGTATGCTCGCTTTGTAACATTTCCTGAAATAAAGGTTCTCTCTCTCTCTCTCTCTCTCTCTCTCTCTCTCTCTCTCTCTCTCTCTCTCTCCACCCCGTTGACATAAAAAATATTATTATTATTATTATGCATGTGCATTTCTGCAAAACGGTTATCAACGAGCCACATTCGCGAATCAAAATATGTTTATAGAGAACAATCAATGAATATTTAAGTTATCTCCACTATCGCAAAATATCCTTAGACACTCAAATAATTTTTATGGAAAACACATCGATGATTATTTCAAGTATTTCGTATTAAAAATTGAAGCCAAGACGTCCGTAAGCAGACTACTAGTTATTAACCCTTTATGTGTATTTACGTGGTTCTATAACTTACGTATAAAATTTACATATAAAATTATAATAAGTTACGTATAATATTTTATATAATTATATAAACATTCACTTTTGATTATTTTGTATTTATGACTGCAACAAAATATTATTTTTATTAATTGTTTTTTCCACTAGACGATCACCAAAATGCATTTTTTTTTAATTTTTCAATTACTTGAAATGCCAAAAAAAATGAAAAAGTCTCGTTTTCTAACTTTTTCATGTGAGCGTATAACAAAAATTTCAAAAAATTTTGTTCGCGCTGAAAATTTAATCAAAATAGGTTAACTCAAAATCGAGCTACATGCATTGAAAGATTTAAGAAACTGCAAATTTCATACAGTTTTTGGTCAAAACAGCAATTTTTGCCATCTTTAATTTGTTGTAACTCGTAACAACGTCAACCGATTTCGGCAAAAGCATGAATACAAGTTACCGAGATCTACGAATAGAATTTTTTAAACTTTTGTTATAGACTTAGATAAAAATGTTAAGAAACGAGAGTCTTTTATTTTTTTTTAGAGAGAGTCTAGTACTAGCAGAGTAGCAGAAGAGACTAGCACAGACTAGTCCCTCCATCATCTAAAAGAAATTCAAGTCATTTAGTTGAGTTTTGAAAAAGTTATTACGATTCAGTAGGTAAAAAAAATTAAAATCATTTTTAGTCAGGTTTATTGCGTTTTAAAAGGTGTGCCATCATTTATGTGGGCCGCTGTATATCAATAGAAATTATGCCTAATAATAACGGTCTAATAGGTCATTGAAATATTTGATCGGGAACAGAAAATATTTTGAAGAAAATGTGAAAAAGAATACCCGATTATTGATATAAGGGTGAACCGCTTGTCATACGATTTATTTTCAAAGAAATGTGGAAGGAATTAAAGTTATCGTAAAATAAAACTAACGTATTATTGTTTATATTTAATATATTTATATGAACACTTAAAGACTTAAAACACATTAATAAAGTAATGCTAATATTAAATAAAAATGGAGAAATAACGTTTTTAACACATTGCGGACGGCTCACGAGATATCTCGTTTTTGGCAAATTGAACGTTGCGGACGGGTCACGAGATATCTCGTTTTCATGTTTTTTTTATTTAATCGGCAACTTAAGCAACCAGCCGCAAATAATTCTGTTACGTAACCATGGTAACGAAGCCTCCCGCATTCCAAAGTAATTTTAGCGAAACAAATGAATCATTCCAAATATCACACTCTAAATCAATATTCAAATTTGTATAATAAATAATAGTTAAAATGTAAAAAGTCTTATATAATAAACAGATATATAAACTATGTATATATAGTATTATTTAAGAATACTAAATGCACACAAATTAGGAATGCGCGTATCCGCTTCCTGTTACTTGTCAAGCATGTTTTTGTGTTAAGTTACAATGAGATCAAGAAAGGAATTCTTGACATCATTGAAATTATTGTGAACAGCAAATTATTTAATTTTCTATTTAACTTTCTATTTAATAATTCGTAAATAAAGCTGCGAATTGCGTTTGCGTTAAGGAAAAAGTTACATCGAATGACCTCGGTAACCACTCATTTCCCGATTGCGAGTGACTTTCGGGACACGTGTATAATGCGCGATGTCAAAGTCTATAACGACACATGAAAGAAATAACGTCTCTGTTTAACAAACGCGGGATGAATTGTGGCTGGTGCACAATCACGCTCGTATATTGAAGATGACCATCAAGAGATGGCCGGCAAGAGCCGTTGTTTCTATACTTAGTTTACTGTATGTGTGATGACCATACTGGTCTATACACGAAGAGCACGTTTGCCTTCGGTGTGAGAATTGATTCTGATTCTAAATTTCTTGGCCCACCTCCCACATTGACTCCAACCCCTACCCCTTTGGAGGTTTTCCGCAAGATGGGGATGTCCACTAGCCAATCCTAAATTTGTTAATAGTACCGCCCATTTGTTCGTTAAGACAGACCGGGCCTTGTAATTTTCCCACCCCGGTGGTCCGGCGTGGAGTGCGACCTGGGGTCCGTCCCGGGGTTCCGCAAGCGCTCTTCACATTTCGAGGGATTTATGGTGCGTCGTTCGGTTCTTGGAGTTTTAAGGAAAAGTTCGAGTGTCGAATTTAGACGCTCTATCTGTTTATGATGCCAGATGAGAACGTTCCCATGAATGCTGAGAAAGGCCCCCTTGTCATGGTACGAGAAGTCACGTACGCACCATAAATCGCCTTGAAATCCTAAACAGTCCCCCAGACGTCATTGTATGTCAAGGAGTTAATAAACGTGCGCGCACTAGGATGGGCTCCGATCATCGTCCAACAAATTTACGAACCCGTAAAACTTTTCCCGGCGGTGGGAACTCATCGAATGCGTCGGCCGGATTATGCAGCAAATTAGTCGTTATTCAATTTTCCCGCAGGGCGTTACACCGCGATTAATTATGCGCCGTATTAAATCTGAAGCGATCTAATCGCCCGGTCCTGCCGCTGCTAATTGCTATTATTTAATCAGAATTTGCTCGTCGGCCATAAATGGCCAGCGGAAATGGGTCCGCCTGGCTGAAACTTTAGGACGCGAGCGGAGAGGAAGGCGGCTCGCCTAGCGACACTTTCCGACCCGCACTATAAAATTATCGCGGTTTTACGTGTAAATTTCCATAAACCGCGTCGCGCGTTATACCTTGCCTGGCCGCGGATGCTGCGGCGATACCGAAGTTCCACCTGCGCTCGCGAAACTACAGCGAACGCCACCCACCCGCGCCGGAAATATCAGGAAGAATAGCTGAAATTCGCTTTATCGAGACCCGGGTTTAGTACTCGATTACCCGAGCAACGCTTCGCGCACAGCTGGAATATGGAAACTTGTTCGACAAACGAATCCGAAACATGCTGGAATCTAGGTTATCGGCGCTGCTTAGAGTAAGCAATTTTCGGATAATCGAACGACGATATCTTGGCCGCGAATCTTTATGCGAAGTTTCATTCTCATAGTCTGTTCGACGGAAACCAGATCACGGGAAAATTTTTCGTTCGGTGTGCAATTTCTTTTGCACAAGGCTGCATAAAACTGTCCGGTGTTAATTGTAGCTCACAAAAGGCAGGCTTGATTAAAGTCTACGGACATTCTCGTAAGAAATAATGTTGATTAGTTTGAAAGTACGTCGAATGAAAATATTTGATGCGTTTTAATACTTGTGGTCGATTAAAAGGATCTTCGTTAGTTTGAGTGGGTTTCTATTAACCGGCAACGAATTTCTTTTGCTAACGCGGCCGGCAAGCTGAATCGCGGCCTTGACAAAAATTTAGAAAATGCATTTTGCAGGTCTCTTTAACTTATGTGCATGCTAAAAATGTCATCGAAATTGGTTGACCTTGACATGAGGTGTGAACACTTGAGGACCGCGAAAATCGCAGTTTTTTTTTATGAATTCCAACGAAAAACGGGTAATTTTTACATCTTTCGAAAAAGAATTCTTTTATCATGTCGACAGATTGTAATCTTTAAACATGATTTTTTACCCATTATCTACTAGACTATATACATAACAGTGTATTTAAATTATACTGATTCAGATCCGGATTCGCTTAATACACGTGAAATAAGGGCCTTTAGTTAATACAGGGTCAGATAGGCCAATTATGCGTCTGTTAATCCGGGATTATCCACACAGGGGGTCCATGTGGAACCCTAATGAAAAAAATAATATCTATTATTTATTTATTCACCTCAACATAATATCGCTGCAATAAATATAAGACTTAGATCAGGGTTAGGTGCAACAAAGAACGTAAAGTGTGTCCAAAAATTCAGTCAAAATAGTAGTAATAGGAATAGTAGTAATAGTAATAATATTTTTGGCAAACTTTGGGCAAAGTTATACGGGCGGCCCTCACATATAACCATGTACTTCAGGGACATGGTTTCGATATAACACAGTGTGAAGATTGCAACAGCTCTTTTACAACACGACTTTTTGCTGGCACAGTTCAATATTGACCATAGCGTCACTCATATTTTTGTTGACATGACCAGGATGTTCGAAAAGCAAGATGACGAAGCCAATAGTAATTCGCGAGTCTTCAGCATTTCTGAAGTTCGTAATTTTTAATTTTACAAAAATGTTCAATGTTTGTTTTTGTTGTACGAAATCGTTAAAAACACTTTCTTAATATTAGGTCTACCGGAAAGTTCTGTCCGATAGTGTCACTTCAAGTTTCAATCCATATGCACATGTTGATTTGAGACATATATGACTATCTCAGTAATACAGCTAACTGTATTTACTTACGCATATCCGACGAGTCCTTCATCTTCAATTTAATTTGGCTCAACTTAACAGTTATGTGCAAGCTGAGAAAGAGAACGTTTTATTTTGAAATGTGGATTATTAATTCGTGGATGCAATTTTGTTACTGGCACTGTCGAGAAGGTGGGAGGGTAGAGTATCTTGAACATAGTAAACAAACCAGAATCGACGCATGAGTGAAGCAACTGAGTAATTTAATAATATACTGCACGGCGTTCGCCAAAAACTGCTCTTGATGAATTAGACTCGTCAAAGTCAAAAGTGACACATGAAATGAATGACGACCCCAACTCGCCATTGTTTGTCAAGGGGTTAAGTATAATATGTCTAATCACAGCTAACTGTATCTACTTACACATATCCGACGAGTCCTTCATCTTCAATTTCTCGAAAACAAAGCTCTCGCATGAAAACATTTGATTTTGTATCTTTAGATCATAGTTTCGTGCGCAAAAGCTATATTTTCCAATTTGATCCTATTTAATTTATTACGATTTTAAGGATAAATTCAAGTTAGATCAGAGGTAGCGTTAAATAGCGGTAAATAAATAAATCAAAGATACAAAGAAAGATATACCGGATAAGAACTCCGCATAAGTTAAATACAAATCGTGAAGCAGCTTCGAACACCCAACTTTACTGCAGTTCCGCGACAATAAAATGATAATACCTGAGATCAGCTCTGCACGTATGAAATTAGTATTAGGTCACTTCAAGTTTCAATCCATATGCACATGTTGATTTGAGACATATATGACTATCTCTCTTTATCATTGCATTTACACGCGTGTACTCTCCTAAATAAACTGAAACAAAGATGTCTTATGTCATTATTAAGTGAGACGCATCATGTCATTATAATGCCAGACCACATGCTGCTTTGGCGACTCGTCGGAAAATCGCAGAGCTAGGCTGGAAAATTCTGTCACATCCACCATACTCCCCAGACCTAGCACCCTCCGATTATCACTTGTTTCTCTCTTTGCAAAACTTTTTGCAGGATCAAAAATTCAAAACTGAAGCTGATGTCAATCAAGCACTAGTTGAGTTCTTCGCCTCTAAAGATAAATCATTTTTTAAAAATGGCATTTACAAGTTGCCATCACGCTGGCAAGAAGTCATAAGTAACGATGGAAAGTATATTCAACAATAAATATTATTAAATCTATGAAAATTGTGTTATATTTCAATTCAAAAATGGACAGAACTTTCCGGTAGACCTAATATATGACACGGTTTCGATACAGTACGGAAAGTATTTCCTTGATCATATTGCTTCTCTAGGGTTTTCGATGACAATAGTTACTCCCAGAAATGTTCGGAGATCGGAATTGAAACCGGCAAATCTCAGAATACTAAGTCGCGATTCTTCAGGCCTCGCGGCTCGTTATTATAGAAACGCGGTGCAGTCGGCAAGAAAAAAAGCAGCGGCCAGCATCCCGATGTACATTAACACGTTCCGTGCCGAGCTTTTTTTACTCGAATCTTCACACTTTGATATTTTACTAAAACTTGATGTATTACGTGCAATTATTAATTCTCGTACACATAACAACGTAACAAAAACTTATCAACGCCCATTCTTGCGGTGGAAATTGATTCTTCGGTTCTAAATTTCTTGTAAACAATTTGTTCAGTTCACTAAGTAAACATGCAAGCGTGTACCATCGATGGTACACGTGGCACGGAACGTGTTAATATGAACACAAAGTAATGCAAGAATAAAAACGATGACATAACTTTTTCATTTCTAATTTTTTGTCACGATTCGAAGGCAATTCGGAGGATACGTGCCACGATTCGAACGCAATTCGAAGACCACATGACACGATTCGAAGACAATTCGGAGGCCACATGACACGATCCGAAAACAATTCGGAGACCACATGACACGATTCGACGGTCACGTACCTAGTACCTTCCACGCACCTTGCAGCTCCGCGTTTTCCTTACCTGACTCACACTCAACAGATCAATTTGAGTCGTCTCCCGAGAATTCGCGTCGCGTACCGCATCACACGCTTGACCAACTCCGTCGAACCTTAGCATCGACGTAGCAATGAATTACATAGGCGTAGGACTAGCCCAAGGAAATTCACAGCAACTCGAAATTTGGCATTTCCGGGAGAAATTACTGTAATACGAAATTCCGGGAACACAGTTCTGGGTTTACTTAGGGTTTCGATACAACGCGAGATCTATCGTGTTATAGGAGGGTCGTCTGCATTTCCAAAATCACTTTATCAGAAATGGTCAGAACAACCGCAAGATTTTATCAATTACGCTTACACCCAGCTTTCGGAGAAAAAGTTGTGCTATTACAAAACGAGATGATTTCTGAAAGGAAATAAAATTTAAGCATTATAGGATCACGACAACATTCGCCAGCTAGTTTACGAAGCGTTTTCAAAGCCTCGTCAGCGAAAATAAAATGTCATTCGCCAATTAGCGCTGCCGCGGACGGCTAAGACTTTGACAGGCCGTTGACGAGCGGATCGCCATTTGTTACCGTCGCGTTTTCCGACCGATCGTTACCGGGCGTTGTCGGTGTGTTGGCACACCGATCTTCTGTGTTCGCGGCGTGGCGCGGTGCAACGATATGTTTCCGCGTTCGTGAACGAACGAACGAACGAACGAGCGAGTGAATGGTCGCGGAATATTCGGCTGCACGCTTCGAGCGTCTTTGCCACGGAATTTCAGTGGCGGCCTGGCGTGCGAGCGACGCGGCGCGGGAAACACTCGCGGGAAAAACGCGGGGGAGATGGGAGAGCAATAGGTAAACAACGGGGGCGGCGCGGACTATTTTTTCAAAGAGCACGGTTGATCGACTTTTTGACTGCGATACGCATTGTCCTGAATCGAGCACGGACGACGCGCGAGGCGGAGCGTGGCCGTGCGAGCCGAGGCGAGGCGATGCCGATTGAATCCTAAAGCGCGACACAGATTGGTTAGTGTTCAGCTGTGCCGGCGGAACCTCGCGTTTTTTCCCCCCATTCGAGGTCAGTGATCAGGACTCAATAGCGCAGAAGCTATAAATGTCTAGGTTCCACGCTCTCTTCCCCGGGATTCTATACTCGTAAAATAAAGTACCCCATTAACCGCGCCGATATCCACTGGCCGGAAGCGATGGTGTTTTTCGCGGGCCCGTATCGTTGACTATTATGTTAAGGATATTTAAGGAACAATTTATGTCGGTGACCGCGGCTACGTGCTATCGATCTTCGCCGCGATACCATCGCGGGAAATCTGTGGGACAGGGCGAGACGGAGCGTGTCGTATCTCAGCCGGGCTATCGGCTCGGAAACCATTCGGCGTTCCCGCAGATGAAATTCCATAGAACCGGCCGCGACAGGCTGGAATTTACAAACCGAGCCCTTTGCCGCGGAGAATAAGAATTAAGGGGTTCCCCCGGAGTGCCAAAGAAACGACTATCCTCGATTATTAAAATAGGAGCTGTTGTATGGGCCGACTTTCAGAATTCATTCGTTTATGTTCGTAGAATATCAATCTTATAGCTTATTAGTGGGCCCCATTGAAATCGCCGACGATAAATTACCGTTTCGAGTTCGATAACAATTTTGACTGACAACGTCAAGTTCGGGCAAAATGCGAATTTGAAATATTGTTCGTTGCCCTTGTCCGTTCGTCTGAGATAAAAAAGTATGTGTTTTTCTATAACAGTTAGTCTATATTTCAAGGTCTCCACTATGACATCGTCTTATACAGTGGTGTTCATAATTATAGATTCAAAGTGACTTTTATATTGTTACATCTAAACGAACACAACAAAATATATTAAATATATTAAATAAAGAAGTATTGAACTACATGTCTATATATGCGATTTAGTCATTTTCTACAATTATCATGTTTTATATGTGGAAATTGGCTGAATTCCTAGGTGTACAATTTGAAATGACAGTTACTGTATAGTGAATTATTATGAGCTCAAAGTAACTTTTATATTTTTACAGATATTTAACTAAGAAGAAAACTATATTTGCATATTTCTATATTAGAAATAATAGAAAATAGAAATGTACAAATATGATATTAGGTCTACCGGAAAGTTCTGTCCGATAGTGTCACTTCAAGTTGCAATCCATATGCACATGTTGATTTGAGACATATATGACTATCTCTCTTTATCATTGCATTTACACACATGCACTCTCCTAAATAAACTGAAACAAAGATGCCTCATGTCATTATTAAGAGAGACGCGATCGTGAAAACATGGCTACCGATGATAATGCCAGACCACGTGCTGCTTTGGCGACTCGTCGGAAAATCGCAGAGCTAGGCTGGGAAATTCTGTCGCATCCACCATACTCCCCAGACCTAGCACCCTCCGATTATCACTTGTTTCTCTCTTTGCAAAACTTTTTGCAGGAACAAAAATTCAAAACTGAAGCTCAACCAAGCACTAGTTGAGTTCTTCGCCTCTAAAAATAAATCATTTTTTAAAAATGGCATTTACAAGTTGCCATCACGCTGGCAAGAAGTCATAAGTAACGATGGAAAGTATATTCAACAATAAATATTATTAAATCTATGAAAATTGTGTTATATTTCAACTCAAAAACGGACAGAACTGTCCGGTATAGACGTAATACTTTCTTTGTTTAATTTTGCTAGCTCTTAGAATGACAAGAAAAATGAAAAACTCAAGTTCTTTCAACTTTTCATCTTATATTGTGTTGGCAACTAAGTAGTTGCCGATTTCAGTTATAGATGTCTCTCACTCCCATTTTTATGATATCCGTAAATGTTATATTATAAAATTATTATAAAATTATTATTATTATTATTATGTTATTTTTTATTATCCGTGAATGTTAGCAACTGGACAAATTGAATGCAGCGGTCAAGAAAAAGCGACCAGAATTGGTCGATCGTAAAGGTGTCATTTTCCACCAGGACAATAACGATGGAAAGTATATTCTACAATAAATATTATATGTATGAAAATTGTGTTATATTTTCAATTCAAAAACGGACAGAACTTTCCGGTAGACCTAATATATCGTTGAGTTTTCGTTTAACTATTACTAAAAGTGTAAAATTTATAATTATTCATACCATTGTCTAACCAATCTAATGGAAATATTTTTTTGAGATCACAGATTTTGGGCTACAAAGGATAAGAGTTTAATATGAATAAATGAGATGCAATAGACAACTATGTAACTGTGTCCATACAATGGCTGACCGGCTGAAATTACAAATCCTTGTTGACCAAGATTGTTGTCGGTGTTGTCAGCTGTCAATGAAGCCTGTGTCCATGATTTCCATGTGACTCTATCTTACTAAACAGAACATTAGCTACTAAATTTATGAAATAAGCTACGAATCCCGTCGTGAAAATGATAAATCTGATGAAGTTGAACCGTAAATGCCATTCCACCATTTTTGAATGTTTTGCAATGTCTATTATAGGAAAGTCGAAATGACGATGAGATTTTATTTCGCGATGCATTTGAAACTCCAACAAAAATGAGCAATGGAAGAAATCTGACCTTTTTTTAACTGCTGGTGCAGCGTAACCCCTTAAGAGTCTGAACTCCTTAAAATCGAAGAGGGCTAGATACTTCGGGAACGAAGACGAAAATACGGTGGATAAAAGGAGCTCGAGGGATTGGAAAGGTTGGTGTACGCCGACCACCGGCTCTAATCTTGAATAAGGAAAGAGTACCGGCAGTCTGGGTTAGGTCTAGGAAGCAGGAAGGACAACGACTCGACCGGCAGACATACTGAAACGCTCGAATGGTTCCGACACAGAAAAGCCTCGGGAGGATAAAGACATATATCGTTTCCACGAGAAGAACTCTGTCTCCTCTGCTCAAGTGCTCAGGAAGTATGAGAAATAATAATTTCACCTGAACCACCGCGGCTTTACGGACATCGAGCTTCGTTTGCTTTTACATGCTGAATCATGAGGTGAACCTTAACCCGTGCTTGATGCCAGTGAAGATAATTTTGTTGGCAGTAATATTGAAAGAGAGAGAGAGAGAGAGAGAGAGAGAGAGGAGAGAGAGACACTGAATCGTTTCGAGGTGCCAAATTGTTAACAATTTAAAAGAGATAGACTGCCATCTGGGAAAGAGTAGGAACATTATATCAATGCAACGTGAGCAACAGAATCATAAGTACAATTCGTACACTGGTTCTAATTAGGTCTCTATAGAAATTTCTATTTTCACGAATTATTTTATGAAAACCGTATAACACGAAGGAAACTATCGAATAAGTGACGCATGAGTTTTGTAGCTTAGTGAGGAAAAACATTTCACGAAAAATTTCAACTTTCTATCTCGACTAGGAATGTAGACACAGAGAAAGTTCCGATTACCCGCGGGTTTCATTCATTTCTCCATTGAATCCCGTGTAAAAATTCTGCTAAAAATCACGGGCATCGCAGACATCGAGGCACATATTACGGAATTTTTTTCCGATATTTTTCTTTGAAATCCCAGATGCAAACGATCCAAGAAATTCTGCCTTTTCAAGCGAGTTTAAATGTACTGTATATTTTTACAACAAAATATTCTTTTAGTTTTCTCTAGAACAAAAATAATATCTTCTTGTGTTCGAAAGTAAACTCTAAATGCGAGTAACATTTATCACGTTATAGATAACATTCATCACAAATCAGATGCCTTCTCTGTTCGTATTTTAATTTGTGCACCCAGCAGCGTTCCTGTTTGACCGAAACATTGTTAACCCTTTAGGGCACAGGATTCCAGGAAATAAAATAGACCCATGTTGCACAGAAATTTTTATTATTATTTATTAATATTATTATTATTATTATTATTATATATATTTAATATTATTTATTAATATTATTATTGCGTTTTAAATTAAACAAAATTGATTTATTCTTATTAACAAAGGAATCATATAATATAGAAACAAAAAAATATCAATAACTCAATTCAATATGTTGTTATAGGGTGGGATTCAAATAGTCTCACCATGCTACCTGGGTTCATGAACGCGCATTAGTTGTTGCTAATATAACTAATATATATAATATTAGGCTATTGCCTAATATTTCCAAGTGGGTCTAAAAATGTCCTACCATGCATTACCGTGCATCAAAAAGAAGGGACATTTTCAACCTCACCGTGCTCCAAAGAGTGAAAGGAATTTGCTTCCGTGGAATTTCAGCGATCATCGATTATCGCTTATAGGCTTGTTTATCAGCGAACACGCGAGTCGCCGCAATTACAAGTTCATATTTTATCGCGGCAGTGGTCTTGGTCCGCGTAAAGCTGTCCCTAGAGCGAGACCGATTGCAATTACAAACCGCCGTTAATTGTCTCGTATGCGGAGCCTGATGGGAAACCAAGGTATTAACCACTTCACACGAGACAAAAGAGAAGGTCTGGCGTTTCTCGAGGTGCACACAGCTTGCCAAGTGGCTTTGATACATTAGCAAGCGATAATCCTATCCGCTTGCAAATCCAGGATGATACCAACCGGATGCAAGCAACAGCACAGCCCGCGAAATATGCACTTGGCTGCCACTATGTAATACTCGAGCATCCCGTTCCCCACTGCCCCTATTCCCGACGTTCTCTCTTTCCCTCTTTCCGTCTTTCTCCTCGCAACCAGACACGCTGCGGAATATCTCGAAGCATCCGCATCTGTTTCCACGCGCTCCGGAGAAAGAAGGACTGCGGATGGCTGATGTCGAAAACGCCTGAAACACATTTTCCCAGCCCGTTTTTACCATTCCAGTGTTTCCTCCTTCCCCGACGGTCCTGCTGTTATTGGACAAAGAGGAATATTCCGCGAGCGGGCGAAACTTCCTTCGCAAGGACGTTCCTTCTTTGTTTCCACGGGGAAAACACCGTGAATTTTTTACGGGGAAAGTGAGCGGGTTTTGACAACGGCGGGGATCCCGTTCGTTTCACTGCGGAGCCGGTCCCTCTCGAACGAAATACACTGGCGACGCCTCGGATACGGGCTCCATCGAGCGAAATTCCTCCTCCAAGTCGTATTAATTCCTCTCCGGGGACGATCCCTCTTTTAAAGAATACGTTTGCCCTGGCCCAACGGGCAATCACCGTTCCTTTTTTTCCCTCTCGATTTTCCTACGCGGCTAGGATTAGATATCCTCCATATCTTTTCCCGCGAGCCGCTCGGTTAGCCCGAGGCCGGCCAGCGAAATTGCATCTGGAATTTCAATATAGCGCATATCATACTTCCACCTTAAAACGCCGGCAGCGTTGTCCGGTATTACTTTGAGGTTTCAGCTCACAAAAGCTGACTTGCGGGCCGATTACAGAGATTCCGATTGAGAGGATGTACGTAAGTACTACCGGGGGAGGCCACGGAACCCTCGGTCGATTCTTTTGTGGCAGAAAATCAAGCCTGTGGGGGACATTAGGTGGATTTCCGCGGAATGGATGATCAAAAGCCGCGCGCTTAAAGCTGTTCCTATCGGTGACGAGCTCCGCGGGCCCGTTCTCTGTGCCTCGCAGTGTTTCGTACGGGCGGTCGCTGTGGAATTCACGAATTCTTCCGGTCGCTGCATGCCTGAACAATTTTTAATGGCGTCGCCTGGGTCTCCCCATCCGAAAGGATCGTTCCGTCTGAAATGGCCAACATGCATTATACCGGCGGCACGTGCATTGTGCCCGCGATCCTTCTCTTCGCATCTCGTCCTCCCGTAATTTCTGTTCCTTCGTGTCCCTCTGCAGAGATGCCCCCGGATAGTTTTATCTTGATTTTATATATTATTCTGTGAAAGCAGTCGCTATCTCCGTCGACCGCGTTTCGAACTTTCACAACTTTCCGGCGTAACGAGTCCGTACATATTCATAATGCGAAGGCGAAAAGTACCGGACGAAAAATTCTGAACAAACTTTTCGCGTCGCGAATCCGCGGCGCACGCACAGATGGACTAAACGTATTTACACCGAATGAGAGGTTGTTGCACGACACTTGTCAGCCCTCTGCAGCTGTAACTTTGATGTTACATACTGATTTTTTAATGTCTTTTAATTTCATTTCGTTTTTAGCTTCAACGACGTATCTAGTTCTATTGTTTCTCCTTCATGATAGAAAAGATCATGCATTATAACTTTCGAGTCTTACTTCGCAGAGCAGATTACATTCGCCTTTTAAAAATTGTACATCTCTTGTTAATTTATACCTAATGGTTGCGTGCCTGCATTTATTGGTTTCAAGATATATTAATTATTTCGGAACCACTCTCGGATTATAGAAGATCAATGCATCATCAACCAGCCATCATTTTATAATTTCCGAAAGTCTACAATTTACTGCTAAAAGCTTCTTAATAAATCGTTTAGTGGCACTAATTATTTCAATCGTATAGTCCCCATCAAGCCGCTCCGAGCAATATCATTTGATAATTTCGTTCAGGATAAAGCGTTAAGAATTTTCATTAAACAATAATGCCGAATGTTGTCGACTTAAATTCAGAAGAAAATTACCGGATGTTATTCGCATGTTAAATTATAGAAAATATTTTAATAGAACGCGCAACGTTAAGATATTTACAATTATTAAGGATCAAGTTATCACATCGTGTCCGAACCGCTTTGAAATTCACAAAGTCTTTCTATAATTGCATCTCGTGCTGCCAACATGAGTCCGGAACAGCAATTTGTGCCCCGCTCATTAAAACTATTAGTCGAGATAATCAGATTGCCATTCAATTTATATTTTCATAAATTATCCAATAAATTTAAATTTGCATAAACACTAGCAGTCTGCCCGTAATTGAATAATTCAACTCCGCCAGGCATTGATGTCTCACGCTACCCTAATTATTCATCCAAACGCGAGTAAGTCCGGCTACTCGGAAGATTACTGGTCTCGGAGCTCGAGGATCTCACGAAATCCTCTAAAACCATCAAACTCGGGGAGAGAGAAAAAATTAATGTTGTTCCAGAGGAACTTGTAGCCTTGTTTCGTTTGCATGGATGCCGAGGAAATAGAGTTTTCCGGGACAGTTTTAACGAGGAAGGAACCCAATTTAGAAAATGCTTTGCCCCTCGTGACTAATTACCGACTTCGAAAACTCGTGGCTCGTCGCTGGGTAAAATGCGGCGATGCACCGAATCGCATTAAACGTATTAATGTAATTAACTGAATACGCTGACATCCGCCGCCGCCAATTCTCCGCAGTTTAACCCGTACTTTCGGGAGGATGTCATTAAAGTCGCGACTGCGGATTTATCTGGCGAAGGTCTTGACGGGCTAGACAGTTGGGTTGTCATGCGCGACAACGATTGTACAAGTCTGTGGGAAATGGGAAACAGGGAACCGGGTATAGTGGAAAGTTAGTATGTCGAAAGTTGCCCAAAGTTTGGCTGATTAATCGATAGCGACCGGCGAGCAATAGTTCCACGTTCGGAAAGTTTGAGCTCTTTGGAACATAATCGTGAATTACGTTTGCGGATCACTCTGTTCGTTCGAAGCGCGTCCTTCATGAGCATCGGCAACCCTAAATAAAATGTAGTTCGTCGCTGCTAACTGGAAAATTGAGCTAATCGCTTAATAAAACAAAGAATTAAAAATTTACTTTGATCCTACCTTTTTACGATTTGAGAAAATACGTGCAACCATGAATTATAAAATGTTCCTAAGCGAATGCAAAATATGTCAACGTACCCCACTACGGGACAAGTTGATATTGTCTCGAAAGTAGGTTGACTTTTATCCAAAACACCTGCATTGCATTTTTGATAACTGTTTCCATTCCTCAGAATATGTTATTTAATTATGCATATTCTTGTAATGTAATTTTGATTCAGTTGTACATGCGCGTATTCAATGCACAAAAACCAGGCGCTTTCTAAAATGATTCAAGAAAAATGACTCATCTTCTGATTCTGACACATTTTTCTTTTGTACACATTTGTTATTAGTTTCTTTAATTAATTTCTGTTTTTTATGCTTTTCTATTGTTACTATTATCGGCTTTAATTTCTTTGTCTCTGATATTCTTTTAAGAACTTTTGCAGTTCATTCAGCACTCTTTCTTCGTTTACACAATTCTTTTTAGCTCGTTCCGTGGCTTCATTTTCTATAGTACACTGCCCCAACATGCCTCAGAGAAAAGGTATGGCCCCCGCAAGAGGTTATTGTATAAAAACATTTCCAGAAAATAATCTGGACCATAGACTCCATGTAATAAAATGTAATAATTAGACTGCGGATTTTTATGCATTTATGTAAACAGCGAAGAGATGCAGAACCAAGCGTGTTGGTGTATTAATTTTAACTTATTAAAATTATTAAAGAAATCTTTGTATAAAGATTCGCAGCTTAGTAATAATCATCCCTTAAAATCAGTAAAAATCTTCCCTTAAAATCAGTAAAAATCTCCCCTTAAAATCATAAAAGTTGCGTCGAGAGAGAGTCTTCTTGTCGTGGAATATACTAACTTGGATGTAGCAGGCTCTATTCGATTCCACTCGTTTGGTAAAGCAGCTTTTACACTTTCTTTAGATCTACAAATACTTTCTATGCGCCTTTCTATGCCTGTTTCTGCTCGTGTGTCTGCACTTGTTGATATTTTTATAATATTGAAGGGAAATAACATATTGTTTACAAACAATGTATACTACAAAGCATGTAAGAATATTTACTAATCACTGTTCTCTTATAAAATTTATTGGTGGTGTGGATGTAGATAGTTTTACTTTCAATTGATCACTGTACAAAAAAGAAAAATACTTTCCACACCGACTGTAAACATAGAACACACAAATAACTAATGACCTCGAAACGTCTGTTGCTTGTTTAGCTACAAAATCCGCAATGTCTTAATCATTTCACTGTATCAACTTACCCCAGTCTCCCCTAAATTATACGGAGAGCGTTCCCGCGAGGTCTGCGATTGCCGAACCGAAAATGATATTTCTTAGAAACTTGCTGGAACACGATTCGTCACAGAGAATCGCGTGATTCTTTCAGCGTCGACTATATTTCATATTCAGGGGAGAAAAGATAAAAGCAGAAACAGAAAGTTAAAGATCCCTGCTAACAAGTGTGTCAACGACAGAGGGGTTGGATTTCCTAGCGGCGTTAAATTCAGGAAAAGTTCTCGGACTCCTTGATTCCGAAGTTACGAACCTTAATTCGATATTCTGAACTTAAACCGCGAATGCCTGTTTCGCATAACCACTGATTTTCGAATTAATTCCCATTTGCATAGCAAGAAGATTTCGGGTGGATGTGACCGACATGAAAATGATCCTTCTCTCCCGTAGTTCACTTAACAAGAAGCTTCTGCAGCTCGAACCAAGTTGAAATGATGTAATAAGTATTTATTGCCAAGCTTTAGCTTTTGGAACAAAATTTGAGATTTCAAAATATAATTATGTAGGATTAACCCTTAAGCGGATTATGGCGGCCGCTGCGGCCCAATGCAATTTTAAACAAGTCATGCATTAATATACGTTAATGTAATTATTTAAAATTTCATGTACTATACTCTAATAACCCTTCAAGTTTGCAATGTTTCAACGCAAATTTACTTCCACTTACTAATTTGGAAATATGCTACAGTGGTTGTAGAAAGTATTCGCACACTTTTTGAGACGGAATAACTTTTTTATAATTAGGCCAAGCGGTTTCAATTTTTTGGTTAAAAAATTATTTTCAACAATTGCAATTTGTAGGCATGATAAAAAGATTAAGAAACGATGTTTTCTCAATTTCTTTATCTGAGTTTACAACGAAAATTTAAAAAATGCATTTTGTAGATCTCGATTACTTATATGCATGCTGAAAATTTCGTCGAAATCGGTGGACGCATGGTCAAGATACAGCCACTGAACGATCATTTGTTTTTGGTTGAAATTCGTGAAAAACTGCAATTTTCGCGATCTTTAATAGCTGACATTACAATCAGTGATTAGACATGCAATTTATCCACGCACGACTTTGCATCGTGAAACCACCGGGTGAACATTGTGAAACCACCTGAAGCTCTACGTCGCGTTGCCATTGTAGCTCAGAATTACGATGTTCACCCGGTAGACGTCTTGCATATGCATAGCGGTTCATGGTGAAATTGCATGCCTACACTGACCACGATACAAAGAACAATGTGAGAGAAAGACAAATAACCAAAATATAGAACTTAACGATTGTACTGCGATTTCTTTCGCAGCTTCGCTGATTTTCACTTCTTTCTGCTTAATAAGTTTATTGAGCAGAAGCTACGTCTTCATTTACTATAATTCTTAGATTACATATGTCATTATATTTATACACATATTGTAAAATATAATATTTATTTATATATTATATATATTATATTTATTTATATACTATTGATTATATTAATTTATATATTATATATATATTATATTTACATATTTTATTATATATTATATCATTATATATATCATATATACTTTTTTTTTATTAAGCTATGAAATCCCCTACGAGATTTATATTTTGTAATATATTATTACAAAATTACTATTACATATATAATATATTATACAATATTATTACACATTACTTTAGATACATGAAACTTATCAAGTACTGTATTTAATGCTTAAGGATGTATGTCGTGCTTTTTAAGAAATTAAAAAATTATTAACAGTAGTGTACATCATATATATTGTGTATGTAATATATATAATATAATAAAATATATAATAATATATAATATTATATATACATATATATATTTATATATTATATTATTATATATTATATTTATATATTATATATATATATTATATATATTATATTACATTATATTATATTATATTATATATTATATATATTATATATATTATATTACATTATATTATATTATATTATATATATATATATATATATAATATAATATAATGTAATGTAATATTATATATATATGATGTATACTACTGTTAATAATTATATTATAAACATATATAATTATATATTATAAACATATATATATATATATATATATATATATATATATATATATATATATCAATATATCACTTCGAAGAAATGAGTAACATTTATATTTAGTAGCTTACGTATGAAATCTTCCGCAGTTTGACTCGTTAAAGCGCAAGAAGTTCAGATATTCTAGATAATAATGCCGCTTGTTTAGATCAAAACTCTGTAAAAACGTATTAAATTGACACGGGGAACGATGGACGGTTCATAAAACGAGTTCATCCGCGTAGAGAACGTTCATCTATCCGTGCCTTCTTCGACGCGAATCTCAAAAGGGGTTGTTTGCGCGCCTCCAAAATTGCTCATAACAAACTGTAAGAGCAAATAACCGGCTGTAAGCTTGGTGTACGTAACGCGATGTATTTGTTTTCAGTGTGTCATTTGCTTCGGAACGGAGTTGCAGCGATTTTTGGGCCGCAGAGCGCGCATACCGCGTCTCATGTGCAAAGCATTTGCGACACTATGGAAATCCCGCATCTAGAGACACGCTGGGACTACCGACTGAGACGGCAGAACTGCCTCGTAAACCTTTATCCGCATCCCACCACCCTCTCCAAGGTACGTATACATGCATTTCCACAGTAATATTCTCGTCGAGAGACATAGACGAAAATACGTTATCAATGCCCGCCGCTCTGCTTTTTTGCGGGATCTTCGCGTAATTGGTGTTTACTGTACCGGAAAATAGAGGACTGTGATCAATCGTCCGCTTTAACACGTTAAGTGCCGGAAATCGACTCCACAAATTTCCAGAAAATGGAGGTCATTGAATCAATGAAACTGGAACTAGGAAGCTAAAATCTATCGTAGTGGATGGTACTTCTTCGCCTTTTTAAACATCCTAGTAAAATTCAGCTTATTCGAATATATACATGGTGATCGCGATAATTTGTACCAGCGCTTTCTTTTTAAACAGTAAACATTAGAAGAAAATGGAAGGAGAAAAAGTTGTACTCTATTTTATTGGCAATATGATAGTCTATCTCATTTCTTTATGGTTTTAATATTTTTTGACAACACGAACCCTGATAACCATAGTATACTACATGGTTGGATTCGTCTTAATGCATGCTCTCACAGGGTTATCCAAAAGTATCTTTAGGATGTCGAATGAAGATATCTGCCGGACGCCATGTCTTTTTCTTGTCACTTTCTTTTTTTTTCTAACCGACTATGATAGACAATTTTAACGATGGATTCGTATACGATTGAACAGCGTGTCAAAGTTATTCATATTTATTTTAAAATTCTGTGTTCAATAAAAAATACCCTTCGTAAATTACGTGATTTTTCCGGCACACATGATCACCCATCTGAGCAAACAATTTGAAATTTGGTCGAAAAATTTGATAGAACTGGACTTGTTACATGATAAACCAAAGTATGGCAGACCAAAAACAGCTCGTTCTCAAGAATTAAACATTTCTTACGGCAGTTTGTGGCGAATTCTGTATAAAGGTTTGCATTTGCATGCCTAAAAAAATTCAATTTACACAAGAATTGAAAAAAGTAACAGTTTGCAACGCAGAAATTTCGCTTAGAATAACGTTCAATTGATGCATTGTTTTCACACATCATCTTCAGCGATGAAGCTCGTTTCACATTGGATGGACACGTCAATAAGCACATTGTCGCAAATTGCACATTGTCGTCAATAAACGCATTAAGCAAATTGTCGCTTATGGGGAGATGAAAGTCCATTCAAGAAAAATCACTTTATCTAAAAAAAGTTACTGCTTGGTGTGAATTTTGGCCGAAAGGCGTAATCAGTCTATTCTTTTTCGAAAATGAGAACGAAGTTATGGTGCACATTATAATGAAATGGTTATTGATTATTTATGACTGAAATTAAATGGAATCGACATAAGCAATGTTCATTTTCATAAAGACGGAGCTACGCCACACACACACAACGTGTGAAAACATCACTTTATTGCGATCGAAATTCAATAGTCGATTAATTTCAAGAAATGGTGATCTGAATTGACCATCTGATTCATGTGATTTGACCTTATTGGACTACTTCCATTGGAGTTATTTGAGAAGCAAAATTTATGCTAACAAACCAGCAACAATTCATGGCTTAAAAAACAACATTAGAAATAAGATTGGTAAATCAAACGAGAAAATATGCCAAAACGTCATCGAAAATTTTGATCGAATCGATGTCTGTAAATGCAGTCGTGGTGGTCATTTGACAGATGCCATTTTTCACACATAATTGTCATAGATGATACTTGATAATTGAATAAAAAAAACAATAAAATTCAAGATAGTTCGTTTTTTATTTTAAAAAAAACTTCCTACTATTTTATATGACTCAATATGATGTATACAAATATGTAGCATTCCAAAAAATGAAGGTCATCATTGTTTCACAAAAAATATTGTGTTTTTCTATTGTTTACCATTTACAAAAGAAACGCTGGTACAAATTATGACGAAAACCTTGTTTATTATAATAAAAATGATTTCTGAATACTGGTAAAAAAAAATTAGCTCTACTCACGTGTAATCGACGCAGCACTGAACGCGTAAATGTGAGACATAACTTGAAAAGAACATTGCGAACACACTCGAGACAAAAAGTAAGTGAACCGCACACATTTTTCTACAGTGAAAAGCCAAGAGCGAGACGCGTACTTATTTCTGGCATCGGTGCGGCACGAGTTTTGTAATGGCAATACAGCAATAATTACCGTAAACAATATTCGTGCCGTTTACGGAGAAGACGCTTTATCGCCCTGTATTTGGAGAAAATAATTTGATTGAATTTTCTCGGTTATGAGTGAAGAAAGTTGCGTGGAAATTTTGGTGGAAATAATACATATTTATAACTCCAGAAACTGTTTTCAATTAATAACAAATACAAAACAACAGTGTAGAACCATTTCACTTAACTTATAAAATCAACTATCTTTAACCCGAGAAAGATAACCTACGTCGCAGAGGAGCCTGCGAAGACTGTTGATTTTTGTTAATTTTTCATAGAGGTCTAGTGATTTAAGTTTAAAATTACTTAAAATATAAAAAAATATAATATAAATGCATTTTATTTTTACAATAATGCCAAACCTTTAAAATGACTAGATTAACTTAAATAAATATCCATTGTTAGTATAAAATTGACGCCTTAGAAAAGCATGCGCCTCTGAAGCGTATGGTTATCTTTTACGTACGTTGTCATATGGTTATCTTTCTAGGGTTAAACACAAAATATCCGTAAAACGTACCGCTCACATGCCAGCTGCAACCTTAAACACAACCTATTTCCGAACATTTTCGATTATGCCCGACGGGCGACGATCCGCCGGGACGTACGCTGCAACGCTTCTCTATGATGCAGCAAAGGATTGCAAGCTCATAGATTTCGTAAAGGGAATTTTGATCTCGAAGATCAACCACGTTCCAGACGTCTAACTGAATTAGACGAGAACACAATTTGCGATCCAGTGGATGGAACGCGGAATTCATCGGTTCAAGAGATGGCTGAAACTTTGATCATCCCAAAATCATCTGTGCACAAGTATTTCATGAAAATGGGAACAGTATTCGGCACGAAACTTATGGAATGACCTAATAGAAGACAGAATTTTTTTCAAATATACTGCATCAATTCGATGCGTAACATGGAATATTTTTCTTCTGTGATGTGCAAAATTCATGTCTACTAAATTGAGATTGTGCAATGTTCGCTACGGGTCCGCATTGTGACGTAAGGCAAAGTTTAAATCTCGCAAAACTTTTCCCTCAACCACTTTCTTGTATCATCAAAAGCGACGAAGTTATTTTTCATGGTCTTGTTACTTGTTACCTTGCGCCAGGTCGAGGACAAGGGACTAGTTTCACGTGTCGATACTTCATGATATGAGGCAGTATGGTACGAGGCTATCGGTGAAAACTTACCACAGGGTATAATCAACCGTCTATCTCACACTTTGTTGTTCAAGAAAAAGTGATAAATTTGATAGAAATACATTTTTTCAAAGCAAACACAGTGCTCAAGACAATAAAGACAATTCGTCAATTGTAGAATATCAAATACGCGGAAAAACATACATATTTCCTGGTTACGACCAACGCGGCCAGGAAAATAAGTTACATAAGGAGTGGGATAGGTAATACGCATGCCTGCGTAAAACTTTTCATTGTCATTCCAATTGAAAGTAATTTTTTAAAACAATTTTTTAGCCATCGTCTAGTAAAAGAATCCCTCCGATATCACACAAAAATTGAGACCGCTTGGCCTAATTCTGAATCGTTATTCCGCTTTAAACGGTGAACGTATACTTTCCACGTTGACTGTACTTATGTTCTCGTTATGCGGCTTTGAAGTGGAAAGAATGCGCGTAAAAATGTTTTATGCCTGCGTAAGAGTCGAGGTATAATTGCACGGCTCTCATTTAAACCTGACCTCTGTTACTAACAATGTAGCCAGCGTATTCTTATTACCATTCTCTGGCCCATATACAAAGAAACATTCTACACGACCATTTTGACGAAAAATATTCGACCGTAGGATGAATAGCAATCACAAAATGCTTAAGAGAAAAGAGCGCGTCGTATTAAAATTACTCGAGGCAAAGAAATAGAATTGTTCAATATTATCAACAGTTTACACAAAAAAAACGAACAAAATTTCTAACCCTTGTTGGTATCGTGATCTCATTTTTCATTGCAATACAATTCCGTAAGAAACGTCAAGGCTTTCCACAGCCTTTTCAGGCATCTCAAGACCACTTATTCATCCCTCTTGGAAAATCCTCCTAACGCAGAACGACGGTTTGCACTTCTGCCGGCGAGATCCCAAAGGCTCTGCACTTCCGGTGCGTACATTAAGAACGCACCGTAAACGGTGCCCGGAAAAATACCGGCCAGAACATATTCTCGAGGGAATCAGAAGAAATGTGTTAAGCGGCACGATACGGCGCGCTTTTTCACCGCAAACCGTCCAGGTCGCGGTTCCGGCGAAAGAGACTTTCGCCTCCAGTTACGCGTTCTGGTTGCCAGTTCGCCGGCAGTCAGAAGTTCCAACAAAAGAACAGGAAGTTTCCGAATTTCTCTTAATAAACGGAAAGTTCCAGGCGTAAAGTGGCTGAAAGCGACGCCGTGAGCCGCGACGCGGCCGCGTTCCCTGCTTAACGAGAGTTCTGTCGGCGACGTCGGCACGAGGATCCCGCGAACCTAATATTTGCCGGCCGCGAAAATACTCGTGTAACCGTGACATTTCCTACGCCGACTTCTCTATTAGTATTTGACAGCCGGGGACTTATTTCCGCGCGAGAATCGCCGGCGTGTCCTCCCTGTTTTGTCCGTACGTTCGGTTAGTCGCCTAACGTACATGCGCGACCGAACTATTGTACGCTCGATTCGCGCTTCCTACGGCAAATTAATGACGTGGAAGGGTCTCTAGTAGTCTTAGAGAACTTTATTTTTTGTGTTGCACTCTCTGCGAGCGCTGGTGGAAGAATGCTCTTCCAACGCTGGAAAGTTGGGGATTGTTTATTATTGGTCAAGGCACGAATCACCCCTTGGAGGGGGGTGTCTGCCTTGACCCTTGTTGGGGCCTGAGAGGGTTTCCCCAACGGTGGGACCTTTTTATGGCCCTTGTCTCTGGACGCAACAGAAGGGTCTCTAGTAGTCTTAGAGAACTTTATTTTTTGTGTTGTACTCTCTGCGAGCGCTGGTGGAAGAATGCTCTTCCAACGCTGGAAAGTCGTGGAAGAGCACCCGTGGATGGAGGTAGATTGTTTATTATTGGTCAAGGCACGAATCACCCCTTGGAGGGGGGTGTCTGCCTTGACCCTTGTTGGGGCCTGAGAGGGTTTCCCCAATGGTGGGACCTTTTTATGGCCCCTGTCTCTGGACGCAACACTCCCCTTAAATCCACGAACTTCGACAACAAGCCAGCCGCCGTTATCGACGGAGGATCTTCTCCGCTCGGGAAACTTGCTCGAGATCGTTAGCGATATTAGGGGAAAATATCAAGCTGCCGAAGGAAACGTTCGATGGTGTCAGGCTTCAATGAGCTCGGTGTGTTTTCCGGTGAACGAAGCGGGCGACGATAACGAATCAGCGGCTTCGAGTTCCGATGTTTTCCGCTGACGGTGACATCTTTGGCGGACTGTCAAGCTTGACTCTGCCAGAACAAACCCGGCGCTATCAGCATCCTGATTTAGTCGGGGACTATTGCAACTGGGCGGAAGGGAAGGACGGTAATTTTATTCAGATTGAATATCCTTTTTATTTGTGACAGGAGAGTGATTGCGACAGTAAATTCTCCCTAATTGAGGCTTGGATTGTGCACAAAGATGGACAATTTGAGAAGAGGATTTGAAGAGGGAAATTGTCCATTGAGCGTCATTTAGGGAAAATTTACTGTAGTACGACACCTTATGGGAAGCTGTTTAGAGTAACAATCGCTCACTAAACCGATTACACACATGATTAACACGTTCCGTGCCACGTGTACCATCGATGGTACACGCTTGCATGTTTACTTAGTGAACTGAACAAATTGTTTACAAGAAATTTAGAACCGAAGAATCAATTTCCACCGCAAGAATGGGCGTTGATAAGTTTTTGTCACGTTGTTATGTGTACGAGAATTAATAATTGCACGTAATACATCAAGTTTTAGTAAAATATCAAAGTGTGAAGATTCGAGTAAAAAGAGCTCGGCACGGAACGTGTTAAATAACTCTTTTGGAATCAGACCGGACGACTTGTATCTATTGGGGATACTGGAGCGATTAGTTTACTAGACAATGGTTAAAAAATGGTTTTTGAAACATTGTGATTGGTTAGGATGATGAAAACATTAACGTTTGTTTTTACGACTTTATATCTGAACCTATTTAAAGAAATGCATTTTGTAAATCTCGGTAGTAATCGATAGTGTAATCGGTTGACGCTGTTAGGTGCTGTTAATATTTAAAATTCGTGAAGAAAGCAGTTTTTCACAAATTTCTACCAAGAATAGTTAACGTTTACATCTCTCGGTGGCTGATTGCAATAAAAATTCTTAACCAATTATTTTTCGCAGTAAATACCTTAACATTTTCATGAAAAGAATAACGATCTGAATCGACTAGTATAATAAAAAATGTATGATACTATTTAAAAAAATAAAATTGACCTTCGTATGTCCTAGAAAAATCTTATCAATCATTTAAATTTCATTTGAAACATTTTTTGGCATGATCGACGGTTTCGAAGATATTTGACTGGGTCGATATAAATGGGTCACCCTGTATATAAGTTACTGAGATGTATAAAATGCATTTTAAAATTTTCTAAATTCGCGAGTTTTAACACTTTTGAGAATTTAGAGTTTAGGATTAAAGTTACAAGATTTTTAAAAAATTTGCGAGTATATTTTATTTTGTTTCGCTATTTCAAGTAATTGAGATTATAGTCAAATTATGGACAACTAGTTTATCTCTTTAAAATTTGAGAAAATACAAGTTATTCGATCCAATTATAAGAAGTTATTCTGTTCTAAATGGTATGTGGTCAGTTGCTTGAGCCACTATGTATAATATAATGCTCCTAAGCTTCATAGATTTTTTATTTTAAATTCGAAAGGAACGTTTCTCTCAGTGTTGTCAGTTGCACTAACAAGAGAATGAAACGTGTAAACTGGGGTGATCTGTTTCTAAACGTTAGACGTGAAATAGTTGTATTTTCGTAGAATCGTTCGGACACAATCTCATCAATCAAACAATCAATATTCTCGAACCGGTTGCCATTTATTCCTTCACTCTTCTCACTCACTTCATACATCAGGCACATACACATACACACACTTGCATACTCCTACAAACCTCACTACTACAAATCCAATGAATGGACTTCCAAGTGAACGAACATTTATTACATAACAACCAACGTTTATCATATAGAAATTGATGTAGCAGTTCTATTGTGTGTGACAGATTTTACATTTAAAAATAATCCTTTTAAAGGTTTTGTTCACTCTTTTGTCAATCAAATGTGTAGTATGAATTTATGTATTCACTTAAAATGTTATTTAATTTTTTAATTCAATACGAAATTTATTACAAATAATTGCAGGCGAGTAAATATTATCTGCAAAATAATGAATGTCATGTGCAAAAAGTTTAACAGGATCAACAAAAAGATTAATTTTATACACGAACCCTGTATATACCTGCAGGTGTTTCGCAAATGACATTTTGTAAAAATGTATTACTTTGTGTCGAATATATCGATTTGATTAAGAGTTCATCGACTTGTCATTTGAAGTATTTTTCACTAAATCTTATATTTCAATTTTTGAAAAAAGCTGTAATTATCAAGGAATGCTCGAGTTGTGCTCAGGGGTGTATGAACTCATTAATAGTAATAAAGCAGCTCGCTTAGAATATCAAAGGTTCAATGACTGTAAATTAGATATAGTTCAGCGATAAATAACAATATATATATTTATATAATAAGATAATACACAGAAACGGTGTAACTTATTTTATTTTATTACAAATGTACAAAGTATCAAGCACCATTTTGTACTCTTTAAATTTCAACTCATTTTCAATTGTCAAGGTCATCACAAGGTCATGATGATATAGCTCATTAGACTCTTTTTGATGCAAACAATAACATTACGCTATAAAAAGTAAACTTTAATGTGAAAAAAATTTTGACGACCTTGAAGAAATCATTAACGCGACCTTGCGCTTCGAAACCATTTAAATATCACTTTATCATATTTTCGAACTTTTCGCAATAACGGAAATAACTTAGTTGTTCAATTTAAATGAATCACCTTGTAGATTTGTGCGATTTTGTCATCGTTTAAATACTCTTTCTTGCGAAACGATAAATTCGATAGAATTTTTATAATGTCCATGACTAGTAGGCAATGTGTAAATTTTCTAAATTGTCCAAGTTATGATAAAAAATAATAAAATATTAAATATTCGCAGAACATCGTCAAATAGTTTCCGTCATTAATATTAATCTTTCCAACATTATTCCGCGCAGCTGAAAATTCGCGCGAACGGCACCAGGCGTAACAAAAACAAATGCACCGGAACAATAGTTAATTACGCTACTAATGCGCACGTAAAATGCACGGTTACATTACGCGTCATTTTGGTCACCCGCCGTACATGGCATCGTCCCCCCAGAACGCCTTCTTTAAATTAATGTACACGTCCGATAAACCAAATGAATAGCTAAATGGCGAACGGAGCGCGGCAGCAGTTAATGCGGCAGCCTACGAACGCGCTGCATCTTTTAATACCGAAGACACATTACGACGCGGCAGGCTGGTTCATGTTTTCCGGTCAGCGTTAGTTGGACCGTTTATTTTGAAAGTGGTGTAAGTCCTTTTTTTAAAAAAATGAGACATGACGTAATTTATGCTTTATTTAGTGTAAACTTTTTGTTTATAACTAGTTAGTAGTTAATATCTTAAAAAATGCCAATGCTTAGTTCGTTATCTTCACCTTTGATGCTAAAATTCAAAATGAACTCTGGGATAAATGAACCCAGGTAACTCTCCAATGTTTTTCTCATAAACTGCGTCCTCTGTTGTTATACATTATTTTGTCTTTGACGGCTTATATTAAGACGGAAACTCTGTATCATATTATGTTTCAATAGAATCTGTAGCTGTATCTCAGCGTTACACAATGTTAATTGACCCGTGATACTCTTCGTGTTTTATTACAATAAATATAATGAGACTGTGGGGCTTTTTGCATTCGTTATTTACAAAAATCTGCGAAAGTAATATAATGCTTTTGATAGATGTTCACTCGCTTTTATGTAATCTTTACGGTATCGAATCTATTAGTATAAGAAGTGACACTATATATGGACCGTTTATTTTGAAAGTGGTGTAAGTCCTTTTTTAAAAAAAAAATGAGATATGACGTAATTTATGCTTTATTTAGTGTAAACTTTTTGTTTATAACTAGTTAGTAGTTAATATCTAAAAAAATGCCAATGCTTAGTTCAATTTAAAATTGACCGGAAAAAGAAATTGCGTAACCATTGATTATGAAAGTGGTGTAAGTCCAATTTTCATAGACAGGTGGCGGGGTTAGTTGCCACCGGTGGCTGCACAATTGCTTTATTTGCTATTTATATTGTTTTATTTTCGTGCCAAAAGTTACTATTTTAGGTTACTTATTTTATTTTCCTCCAACAATGGATAATTTCATATTCACATCAGATAGTGATATAGGTAAGAAGAAATAGTAAATCAATGTTATTTTATGACAATTGAAAGTAGTTATTTTATTTTATTTTAAATAAATTTACACGGAAATAAGACCCATGAATATAAACAAAAGAATAATCTTAGAATCGGAGGATGAAGATAATTCTACTATGAAAAATAAATTAATGAAGCGTAAAAAGAGAAGAAGAATTATAGAGATAGAATTTTCATCAGATGAGGATATTGTTACTGAGAACTTGGATTCTGTAAAAGAAAATAAAGGAAAATATACGCAACGAATAAACAAAATTAAGCGAAATGCCGGACAAGAGTACTTTACAAAAAAAGGAAAATTCATTCCAGCAAAAAAAGAAAGTGATATTTGTTATTTCAAAATTGAAATTAAATGATATTTACAATTGACTAATTATGAAAGTGGTGTGAGTCCATTTGCAGCCTGGAAATTGTATATTATTTTAGTTAAATTCGCCTAAAAGAAATTTATACAATCAAATTACATATTGATAAATTAGTACAAACATTCCCAGACTTTACATAATTAACCTATATTTTTTAATTGTCAGATCTGCTAACATTCAATTTTCTCGAAACGAAAGAAAGTGGACTTGCATCACTTTCAAGTGTTCGTACACCTTTTAAAACGCAGTAACTTTTTTAGAACCGGACTAAGTGACTTTCGTTAGATGATAGCGAAACTAGTCTACTAGACGATGGCCAAAATGTTTATTTTAAATTTTGCTATTACTTGGAATGACAAAAGAAAAAAGAAAAAAACTCATGTTTTTTGACTTCTTTGTCTGAGCCTATAACGGAAATTTAATAAGTGCCTCTCGTTGATCTTGGTAACTTATATACATGCTTAAAATTCTATCGAAATCGGTTGACGTTCTTATGAGTTACAATAAATTAAAGATGGCGAAAACCACAGTTTTATCACAATTTCGACCGAAAACTGAAAGAAATCTGCAGTCCTTTAAATCTTTCGACGCCTTTAGCTTGAATCTGGGTTAAACGATTTCGACGAAATGTTGTTCAGCACGCGTATAAGTTAACGAGACTACGAAAGGTATTTTTTAAACATTTCTTATAGGTTCAGATAAAAACGTTAAAAAACGAGAGTCTTTTATTCTTTTTTGTCATCCGAAGTAATCGCAAAATTTAAAAAAAAGGAATTAATTCTGTAAGTCACTTAGTCCGGTTTTTAAAAAAGTTACTATGTTTTAAAAGGTGTACAAAAAAACTTCTGTAGGACGCTGTATTTCGACGGTCAGAGTTTTCTTGCTTTCCCTATACCATCTAAAAAACAAATCAAGTCATTTAGTTGAGAGTTTTAAAAAAGTTATTACGTTTTAGAACGTGTACGTTTTGTGGGCCACTGCAAATCTCTCGGTAAAATATGAATCGCCAACGGGAAACTGAACATTGACATCGCTTTACCGTGGTCGGGGAACACTGAAACAGGATGCTTTAAATTTGAAACACGCCTGCAGAGATGCTGCTCCCTGAACGGACGAGGAATAATGTACCGGATTATGCATCTCCCGTTTCGGCGAAACGCGCGATTTCAACGATGAGAATCGTCGGGGCTACAGCGAGAAAATACTGTGATTTGTAACCGCAAATTTGATTGACATAACTCGACCGAATCATCCGTATCCGTTTCATGAAAAAGAGTGAAGAGAATCGTATCAAACATTTACGTAGCGGCTAACAAGTTCGTTCAGCATTTAAAAGTACCGCTCGTTACTACTGTAATAACGTTACAGCCGTTTACGTGCAACTGCAATTGCTTCGGTATTGTTCAGAGTCGCGTCAATCGTGTGAAATATGTTCACAGAGCATTTCAGTACGTATTTAAATTCTCTGTTATTTTGTATTTCGAGAGAATATTTATATATGTATATTCGATCGAATGTAAAGCGATCATGATTTCAGTTTGAGTTAAAATGTCGTTATCCAGATTGTATAAAGATATTAAAAAATTATTGCAATTTCGTGCACGGTTAAACAGCCGATGTTTTCCTCGACTAAACGACGTGTAATTGATTCTGTGCACAGATACGAGGCTTTTGCTTGGCGCTTGATTTTAACGTTCAAGTCAGCACCAGGTTCCATTTGAGAATTGATTACGAGCGAGGAGAATCAATTTCAGAGGCTTTTTCTGTGCGATTAACGCGGCGTAAAGGATAACGTTCTATATGAACCATGTGTTTTAAGCATAAAAAGAAGGGGCTATAAAAGACGTTCGCCGTCCTTCATTCCCTTTATGATATTATTCCGCTCGATTAGGGCTGGTGATCGTTCATCTTCGACTTGATTCGATTAAAAGTTGGAGGACTAAAGCGTCTTCGGCGGGAAAGTGACCTTGATCGCGCGATAAAAGTTTAATGAGCAGTCAGCAGACGGGCAGACCATGGCCGTATCAAGCATACTGCTGAAAAACAGGAAACTGTGTCATTAATCGTCTCGCTTGTGTACAGAAAGAATTGTGCCAGTGATTCCATTGAAAATTGAACGATTCGTGTCATGGTTAATGCATAATTCATGAAACAATATTCAGTAAGCATTCATGTTTCATTTTGCATGAGACGCGTACCGTTTCTGTCCTCGCGTGTGATGCGATATTCATAGATTTAATTACTTTTGTTTGTTTGTTTGTTTGTTTTTCGAACGTTTCATAAAGTGAATCCACTGCAGTTGATACAATTTTTGGAAATGTCGATGATCCTTACCGAAACTGGTGGCTTAATAGGAAAAGCGTTAACAATGAATCTACGAGTGGGTTCGAATCATAGTGGCGTAAATCACATTTTTGAAGATGTTGATTTATCTCTTGAAATGTAATCTGTGCCAGGGATGGGCATTATTGAAATAAAATATTATTCAAATAATTATTCGAATAAAACTTTTATTTTATTTATTATCTGGTCTATTACTGTATTTGAAACAATGTTATTTGCCCGTCAATATATTCGACAAATAGATTATTTTCAAATAATTTATTTTCTAAATGATTTCGTTATTTGACGTAGCGTAAATCACATTTTTGAAGATGTTGATTTATCTCTTGAAATGTAATCTGTACCAGGGATGGGCATTATTGAAATAAAATATTATTCAAATAATTATTCGAATAAAACTTTTATTTTATTTATTATCTGGTCTATTGTATTTGAAACAATGTTATTTGCCCGTCAATATATTCGACAAATAGATTATTTTCAAATAATTTATTTTCTAAATGATTTCGTTATTTGACGTAGCGTAAGTCACATTTTTGAAGATGTTGATTTATCTCTTGAAATGTAATCTGTACCAGGGATGGGCATTATTGAAATAAAATATTATTCAAATAATTATTCGAATAAAACTTTTATTTTATTTATTATCTGGTCTATTACTGTATTTGAAACAATGTTATTTGCCCGTCAATATATTCGACAAATAGATTATTTTCAAATAATTTATTTTCTAAATGATTTCGTTATTTGACGTAGCGTAAATCACATTTTTGAAGATGTTGATTTATCTCTTGAAATGTAATCTGTACCAGGGATGGGCATTATTGAAATAAAATATTATTCAAATAATTATTCGAATAAAACTTTTATTTTATTTATTATCTGGTCTATTACTGTATTTGAAACAATGTTATTTTTGTCCGTCAATATATTCGACAAATAGATTACTTTCAAATAATTTATTTTCTAAATGATTTCGTTATTTGACGTAGCAACGCGAAATAACAAATAACAATTTTTTGTAGCAATTATATTTATCATTGTTGGTTTTAACATTATTGTATTATTGCATCATTATTATATTGGTAGTGTTTAAACTTACTGTAAATATTTCATTATGATGGTTTAATTCAGCTCTGTCTTTTAAAAATGGAAAGAAAAATTGAAACACTCCAATCACGCAAATGGAGACTTCGTTAATCGTTTCCCGAAACTATAACAACAAATGTAGAAAGTAAGTTTAAACACTACCAATATAGTAAGTTTAATTTACAGTAAGTTTAAACACTACCAATATAATAATGATGCAATAATATAATAATGATAAAACTAACAATGATAAATATAATTATTAACGAACATTAACTCCTTAACTTGTACGCTCGAGTTGATTCGAGCGCGCTAAACAGGCCAAACTGTGCACACTCGAGATAATTCGAGCGACGTTGTATTTTATGCTGCTATAATTTTTCACACTCGAATATAATCGAGAATTGAAAATAACAATGTGAAAGCAAAGAAGAAAATATCGTTTTATTGATATTTGTCATTTACATGGGATTGTAAGCTATAACACTCATTTATTCGAGAATAAAATATAGCCTTTTTCCATGGAACAATGCAATGTTGTAATGTTGGGCTATGTGCTGCACCTTGCTTCGAAATATATCACACAAAAGAAACTTTTGAATAATTTTTTAAAATAAATACTAATATTACTATTATTTATGTTGTAAAAGTATAAATAAATATTTTTACTGATAAAAATATGTTTTTTCTGAAATAGCAATTCGAAAAGAAAGATAAAAAAGTCGATGTACGTGTAACATTGCAATATTCGGCTCTTTTCTGCAATGTAGATGAAAATCCAAGTTTAAAATAAAAATGTTGATTATTTTTTTTACATAAAAAAGAAATTGATTCTTTTTGGCCGGTTTTTTTCAAAAAAACTGTGCGTTAAGGGGTTAAAGAAAAACGTTAGTCTCGTTATTAAGACCTTTATGAAATTAAATGAACAGAAAGTTTAATGAAAATAAATAGTAAAATTTATTTTTTTTCTCTTCGTTATAAAGCGTGCAGTTAATTTTCATAATTTATATTTGTCCGTAAAACGCGACGTGCCGGAACGTGCACGATCGCATTAAAAATCTATGAATCATTTCCCTACCGGTTGCCTTCGCAATATTTTCACTGCGACTTGTAATAAATGAGTTTTTTTATGCATGCTCGCGTCAGAATTTCGTAATTCGAATTTGTAGAAATGATTCACAGTTCTGCAAAAAGACAAATCCGAGCATGCTTAAAAGACCGCTCGCAATGTATTTCGACCAGGATCAAAATATCCTGAGCCTGGACCAATAAATGATGATTTCCGGTTGCGCGGACCCGACTTTGAAGAACGTCGATCAAAGAGAGGCAAGCGATACCCGCGTCACAGAGAGCACACAAATTACTGCGTCAGAGTAAGAATTTCAATTATAGTCTAAACGCACACTACGAAATTGAACTCTAGTCATGCGGTAGACGTCACCGGGTTCCATATCACGGCAACGATAGCGCGAATTCCTGGAATGCCGGCTGTCGAAATGCTTCAAGTCGGGCAGTGCCGCCTGATAAAGGAACATATTGCGATCGGGCGAAAAATAACGATTTGCTAGGCCATCCGGCTTGCAATTTGTCACTTTATCAGACCCTCGCGCATCGAGGGCTCGGATTCTGCTGGGTCATATTGAATCAACGTCAATACCAGACACTGCTATATAATCTTGATGCATGAGCATAAGTTCGATAATCCGATGCATACCACCAGAAAACGTAAGAAATCTTGCTACGGCATCAAGCGTGAACTAGTCAAATTTATTCGAGTGTTTGAAAGATAGTTGGTGGATAAAAAAGTATTCGGACACGTTTTAAAACGGGATTTAATCTCTTTTAAAACTGCATTAAATGACTTGAATGTTTTGAAGATCTTAGAGGGAATAGTAAAATACTTTTTTAGTGCCACTTTTACTATTACTTGGAATGATAAAAAAATTTAAGAAATCTACGTCTTTTCAATTTTCATATGCGAGCCTATAACTAAGATGTAAAAAGTGCATTTTGTAGATCTCGGTAACTTATGAGCTGAAAGCACGTACAAGTGCTGAAAGTTTCATCGAAATTGGTCGACTTTGTTATGAGTCACAAACACTTTAAATTAGCGAAACTCACAGTTTTCCACGTCTCTCGACCAAAAACTATGAGAAACCCCGAGATTTTGACATCTTTCAACGCCTATAGCTCGACTCTGCGTCAACCGATTTCGATGAAGTTTTCGATATGCGGATATGTGAGCTACCGAAATCTGCAAAACGGATTTTACAAATTTCCGTTATAATATTGGGTTGGCAACTAAGTAATTGCCGATTTGTTCAATGAAATAAAAAAATTTTTTTTACTTGGAATGAAGTTTAATCTGTAATGTACTTTCCATTTTGTTCGATGATCTTTTGCCATCTCTCTGACAACTTGAAAATTCCACGCTCGTAGAAAGTCGGATCCTTTTCGGCCAAAAACTGAGTTAAGTGAGATTTTACAGCGTCATCATCATTAAAAGTTTTACCACGAAGGGAGTTGTCCAGGGATCGAAATAAGTGGTAATCCGATGGCGCGAGATCAGGGCTATATGGTGGGTGTAACATCAATTCCCAACCAATATCCATCAATTTTTGCCGAGTGGAAAATAACACCTTTATGATTGACCAATTCTGGTCGCTTTTCTTTGACCGCTGCATTCAATTTGTCCAGTTGCTAACATTCACGGATAATAGAAAATAACATAATAATAATAATAATAATAATAATAATAATAATAATAATAATATAATAATTTTATAATATAACATTTACGGATATCATAAAAATGGGAGTGAGAGACATCTATAACTGAAATCGGCAACTACTTAGTTGCCAACACAATATAAGATGAAAAGTTGAAAGAACTTGAGTTTTTCATTTTTCTTGTCATTCTAAGAGCTAGCAAAATTAAACAAAGAAAGTATTAGGTCTACCGGAAAGTTCTGTCCGTTTTTGAGTTGAAATATAACACAATTTTCATAGATTTAATAATATTTATTGTTGAATATACTTTCCATCGTTACTTATGACTTCTTGCCAGCGTGATGGCAACTTGTAAATGTCATTTTTAAAAAATGATTTATTTCTAGAGGCGAAGAACTCAACTAGTGCTTGGTTGACATCAGCTTCAGTTTTGAATTTTTGTTCCTGTCAAAAGTTTTGCAAAGAGAGAAACAAGTGATAATCGGAGGGTGCTAGGTCTGGGGAGTATGGTGGATGTGACAGAATTTCCCAGCCTAGCTCTGCGATTTTCCGACGAGTCGCCAAAGCAGCATGTGGTCTGGCATTATCATCGGTAGCCATGTTTTCACGATCGCGTCTCACTTAATAATGACATGAGACATCTTTGTTTCAGTTTATTTAGAAGAGTACACGCGTGTAAACGCAATGATAAAGAGAGATAGTCATATATGTCTCAAATCAACATGTGCATATGGATTGAAACTTGAAGTGACACTATCGGACGGAACTTCCCGGTAGACCTAATATTTTAGTCATCGTACAGTCAACTAATTCCTCTAACAGCTCCACAAAATTCAAGTCATCTAGTCCAATTTTAAAACAGTTATGCTGTTTTAAAAGGTGTCCGATTACTTTTTCGAGCTACTATTTATACCGGAAGCAAAATTATTTTACGCGTGAAACTTGAGTTTTTCGAATTTTCGGAGCACGAATTTAAACTCGACGTATTTTCTTTTACCGGAAACTAAATTCATTTTCTAAATTACACGATTGATGTTGAAGGTTGAAAAACAGTAAGAACGAAGTTGTACCTTATTATAGTAAGCTATGCAAATAGATGTAGAAGAGTTGAAATTCTGAGTTCAATATTGAATGATTCCCCTATCACTATGACAATGTTTTAGCAGCACCAGTTAACTGCATTTAATTCTGAAATGTTTACGTCTTGTTCAATGGTTCGTGTAATTTACATTAAAGATGTAACGCGAACAATTAAATTGAATTCAACTACAGTTTAGGAATTCGGGGCACCTAGAACAAGCATTACATTGTGATGTAGGTGGGGACCGTTGCCTGTAGATGTTCCCCCTTTTGAGTCGCTAATGTTTCCCGTAGGAGGATGGAAAGCAAGTAAGTTGTAACAGACAGTCCCGCTGCTGCTTCTTATCTAGTATCACGGTACAACAGGACGAAGTTATTTGCAAGGACTAAGCCCCGGCTTTAGAGATTCTGAAAGGAACGGTTGTCTCCGTTTTCCATACAATTGTTTGTTGTCGCATCTTACGATTATGCATTTGTCCGTTCTCCAAACGATACTACGGGTCTCCAACCTCTGGGGCCATGTTATTTATATGCCTTAAACTGCGGCAAAAGAGCCCGATTCTCTTGACCAAAAAACTTCATCTTCGTTCGATATTTATTTACATAAAGCTTGTTTGTTTTTCATTTGTTACGATTTAATGATATACAAATATTCTACTTACAATACATCAATATTAATGAGATGTTTCTAGAATCGATAAGAATACAGGTTATTTCATTCCTCTCGCAAATTTTATATTTTTATTATGACTGCGTTTTAAAATAAATGGCTTCATTACTGGATGGAAGATTCTGCTGGATTATATTTTACCCAGAAAAGGTAATCAAATTTATTTCGCTACATGTTACATTCTACCCCATTGTTTCAGCCTTATCGCGTTCAGTTATAATTAAATTTCCGCTTCTTCTTATTATTGATAGTATTGTTAAGAACCATCATTTATCATTATTGTTATTTATAACGTTATGTTGTATACCAACATCATTCCATTATACAAGGTGAGTCAGAAATTAGTTTCCATGATTTTTCAGCCGCTTCCGATGGTCTGACAAAAATGTGTTTCTATGAAAGTTAATTTTAGTATTTAACCGAGAACAAATTGGAATTATTTAAATTTAAAAACAAATTGATTTTCGATCAAAAATAGGGTTGCCGTTACAATATTAATTGAAACTGGGTGATTTCAACTTCGCAGTATTGCAGGCGACGTAGAGACGAATTCAACGACCTGCTAGAGAAAATTGTCATGAATCGGTTGTCACAATATTTGAAATAATTTTTCGATAAATAACAACATGGCCTCGCATGTGAACATGAACAGATCGACTTGAATATTGCAAATGCTCATTTATTACAAAGAGCCGAACTTCGCGTTGCATAAGGTAGAATGCAATTCGAACACACACACACACACACACACACACACACACACACATTTAATTTAATTACTAATTCATTTCTATGAGCGTTTTCAATTTAGTTTTATATAAATTTTTCTTTTGTTTTACGTATTAAGATCTAAGATTGAATACATGAGCATTTGTAACGTTTACGTTCATTTGTTTATGTTCACTTGGCGTTATCTATCGTCAAATTATTTCAAATACTTTGGCAATCGATTCATAGCAATTTTTATATTAATGTTATCTAAAAGTCATCATCTAGCAGGTCATAGAATTCGTCTCGACGTCTCTCTCTCTCTCTCTCTCTCTCTCTCTCTCTCTCGCCTACAATGCTGTAAAGTTAAAATTACCTAGTTTCATTAAAAAATATATCGGTGACCTTGTTTTCTCATCGAAAATCAATTTGTTTTTAAATTTAAACTATTGCGATTTCTTTTGAAAACGATTTTCTTGTATGACCATCGGAATGGACTGAAAAATCGTAGGGATTAATTTTTTACTCACATATTTTGTATATAGGACTCGGCTTTCTGTTCTTCACCCAATCTAAATATTCCAAAATCTTTTGCAAGCCTACGATTTCAGCTTCGATTCTTCCTCAAACTTTGTCTCATCCTCGACCTCTGTCCTTGCAATACCATATTCGAACCTTGGTCCGGCTACGTCATCTTCAAAACTTTGACCTTACCATACTATAGCCCCTAGAATTCCTGAATCTCCACCACTGAAGTTTAGAAACAATATACAGTGGGTGTACATCTTCTAATACAGAATAACTCTTCTTGTATAATTGGGCCAAGCGATCCAAATTTTTTGTGAAAATGTTAAAATGATTAGTTCACTAGAGAATGACTAAAAAATTATTTTCAAAAATTGCAATTTGTTGGCATGACAAATGAATTAAAAAATGATGTTCTTTCAATTTTTGTATCTGAGCCTATAACGAAAATTTGAAAAATGTTTTTTGTAGATCTTGGTAACTTATTTACATGCTGAAAATTATTGTACATTATTGACTATTTAAATCGACGTTCAAGTTTCATTACCATTGTTGAGTTTTCTTGCTGTCATTTAGCAATCGTTGTACTGTTAACGTTGTTTGGTCTTAATATACTGTTACTATCCTACGCGGAAATTCGAGTGTAAAAATATTTATTTCCAACCCATTATCCTAAACCTATCACACAAATATTGTTCTCCATCTGGTTTACCATCGCATCAACTGCTATGGTTATTGACAACTTCATATTATTGTTCCATTATGTTTCTCTATTATTTTCGTGTTCTTAATGTACACAAATAATTTATATATTTTCGTTGAGTCGTAATTGTCCTTCGCAAGAAGCAACAGTTTGTGTCTTTAACGCTGTTGGATGTATCTCGGGCAGTGTAAAAGTAGATTGTAGTAGATTGTAAAGTTTACATATCGAGTCTTGTTCACTGTTCAGTAAATGGGAGTGGGATATTCTGGAATGGCCTAATTTTATGCGAGTTATAACGACTTGTTCTTTTCTAGTTAAGGAAATCGTGTTGGATATTTGATAAAGGTAGTCGTCTAAATCTCTGATGTCAGTGAGGAGGAGAGTTGAAAGTCTAATTTGGTTTCAGTTTCATTGATTAGATCATCTTTGGTGGAATTATTGTGATAATAAGTTGCTGAATTTATGGCTTCTTTTGCAGCCTGATCGGCTTTTCATTTCGTGGAATGCCTACAGTCCTCACGCGACAAGAAAGCACCTTTGTGTTTACATTCCCCCCCTTACTCTAGCTGCCCCACTGCCGCCATTGTCGGTCGCTATTGGCCGAACACGGTGACGAAGATCGATGGCGGACGCTAGCGACCGATTGCTGTGGCAGTGGGGCAAATAGTATGAGAGGAATGTAAACAAAAACGTCCTTTCTTGTCGCGCGAGGACTATACATGTCTCGAGAGTTATGTGAGTTACATTTTATTTCCGATTTAAACAATTTTATGGTGGGTTTCTTGAATTTGGATAAGGATTTTATTGTTCGCTGGGATACCTTTTGGAAACAGCGAATCAAGGACAGAGGTCGAGGATGAGACAAAGTTTGAGGAAGAATCGAAGCTGAAATCGTAGGCTTGTAAAAGATTTTGGAATATTTAGATTGGGTGAAGAACAGAAAGCCGAGTCCTATACACAAAATATGTGAGTAAAAAATTAATCCCTACGATTTTGGGGTCTACAAGTACAATATCATGCAGAATACTTGGTACAATTTCTTTGACACTCACATACATAACTTGATCTTTGTTTCTGTCTCTATGACAGCAACAAAATACAGATTATTATTTTTTATATTTTGAGGTTGAACTGAGATGAATAAAATTAATATAGAACATTATAAATAATGATCATCGTTAAAGGACTAGGACTAGGGCTAGGGCGCTTCTAATGACCCAGAAGCGCACAGAGATAAAGATTTCAAAATTTTAATTTTCGAAGTTTACTTTCCGTCTGAATTGTTTCAGTCAATATAACGATGTCGTTTGTCCCACATCGTGGAGCATCGCTCTTCGTAATTTGAAAAACAGAAATTCGTTACTTTGAAGTCTTAAGCCTGGCTCTGGAATCTCAAAAAATCCCACCGCTGACCGGACACCATGATGAATCTCGATCCTCGGGTATGTCAAGGTAAAATATTCGGTTCGCGGTGACTGAACGAGACCGATGTTCCGCGCAGAGAAAATCGACGCTTGGTTCCTTTCCAACGTAATCACAGAGCCACTTCCTCCTGCTGAATTTTGTATTTCCGTTGGAAATAGCACGGGAACGGGCGCGGAAGGAAACACCGACTGAGAAAATGCAGTCAAAGGAATCACCTTGGCTCGAGCGTTGAAAAGACCGGCATCCTACGAGCCACTTCCCTTTTTCGCCGTGGTAAACTTACGAGCCGCCAACCAAAACGCGAAAAATCTGGGCTCAACGTGCGCGCGAGAACACCGACTACAAATAAACTCCCGGATCCCCGGTTCCTCTTCCTCTGCCGACCGAGATGTCTGGTTACCGCGTGCCTGCCACTCGTTCTACCTTCCTCGAAGAAATCTGTTTTCATGGTGGCTTCTAAGAACCCGCCTCCAGCGTCCCGCCACCCGTCTCCAGCGGCGCGAATTTTCATAAACTCGTGCCCGGCCAAATTCGAGCATCAAACCGGGACACAAATTTCGACTTCGGGTTTTCTTTTCGACTTTTCGATACGTCTTCGAATTGACCGAGCGCTGCGAGGTGTTCCTTGTAGGGATGGCACGGCAAATTTGAAATATTCACGTTTGCAAATAGACAGCTGCATACGAATGACAATAGTCTTTCCACGAAAAATATGAGGTGCATTCGTCTGCAGAGACATGGTTCCTTCTTTCTGAGAAAAGTGTATCATATAAATGGTTACTCTATATACAGGGTGGTCCAACGAGAATTAGCACTTACATGTCTTCGCTGTTTTTCAAGATATAAAGAGACTTTATTGATCCTCGGACGGCGGACCATTTTCACAACTGTACTATTGACGATGCTTTTAACTGTTTGCGTACCACGAGCCACTTTTGCGCTCTTCAGATTTTGTGTCGAGAAAAGCCAGGGCATTCGGCCGAAACAGACGACTTACGGCCCACCCGAAATTTGTTGAAAAGTGCTCAGTCTTTCAGACGCATGTGTACGTCGCGCGTCGCATCGCTGTCAGTAATCCAATTTGCATTTTGTTGTTACCTATTCTAAATTAATAGTATATATATATTTTCATTCATTACGTTTTATTTTATGTTTTACGTTCTATGTTTTTTGCGCTCTTCGGCTTTTTTCGACATATAATCGAAGGAGCGCTATTGCGTTCCTCGGCGCTTTTCAATCCTGTTTTTTCAGAACCATCTGGTACGCAAACGGTTAAGAATTCTGAGCTTTATTCAGCAATTTTTCAAAACATATTTTTGAAGATGCTTCTTGCAGATTTTTATGTTAGGTTGGTGCATATGAAATGTCGGATTTTCTTTACATGTGAACGTTTGTCTCTCTGTTTTCGTTATGCTTTTGCTTTGGCATAACACCGTTCATAGTCGTGCTGTCCATTGCCAGAGTCGCATTTCAACAAAGAAGATTTCCTCAAAAGTGTTCCATTCTGTTATTTATTTCGAATTTCGTAAGAATATGAATTCAACCGGCATTCGTGTAATTTTGTAATTTTTTAAAATCTTCTCGAAAGTTAGCATCCATATTTTCAAACGTGTTAAAACGCAAACCCTTAAATATATCGACTTAAAAACAAAGTGACTTATGCCACTTTCAAAATAAACGGCTCAATTAGCCCATCATGCCGTGAAATAATTTATCCTTTCTTTAGGCACTTTTCTTTATTTTTATGCACTGCACACATACATCCATTTATCACATACATCCATGAGAATTTTATCTGGAGAACATTTGTCCGGAGAAACTTTACACAGCCTGTGCTATTTATTTTGAATGTTTCATGGCGAATTATAAAAATTATCAATACATATGGGAATGACACGAGAGTCTGTATGCTGCACAAACATCAACCATGATGGCTTTAGTGACACCTGCAGCAATTTTTTATAGATAGGGAGAGATATTTTATAAACGGGGAATTATGAAATTATACAAAAGTACAAAAGATGGGAGAAAATCGTGTGTAACAACGACTAATACATGAACATATAAAGACATATATATTTTTTCACATAAAAAAATGCTTTCTATTGGGTTGGCAACTAAGGAATCGCCGATTTCAGTTATAGATGTATCTCACTCCCATTTTTATGATATCCGTAAATGTTATATTATAAAATTATTATTATTATTATTATTATTATTATTATTATTATTATGTTATTTTTTATTATCCGTGAATGTTAGCAACTGGACAAATTGAATGCAGCGGTCAAGGAAAAGCGACCAGAATTGGTCGATCGTAAAGGTGTCATTTTCCACCAGGACAATGCTAGGCCGCACACGTCTTTGTCCACTCGGCAAAAATTGATGGATATTGGTTGGGAATTGATGTTACACCCACCATATAGCCTTGATCTCGCGCCATCGGATTACCACTTATTTCGATTCCTGGACAACTCCCTTCGTGGTAAAACTTTGAATGATGATGACGCTGTAAAATCTCACTTAACTCAGTTTTTGGCCGAAAAGAATCCGACTTTCTACGAGCGTGGAATTTTCAAGTTGTCAGAGAGATGGCAAAAGGTCATCGAACAAAATGGAAAATACATTACAGATTAAACTTCATTCCAAGTAAAAAAAATTTTTTTATTTCATTGAACAAATCGGCGATTACTTAGTTGCTGTACAGTGAACAAGTCGACAATTTTATATATAAAATAAAGTTGAAAGCCCTTGTAACATAAAATTGTGGGTGCCTGAATATTTCAACTGTTAATCGTCTTATCTGCCATTTTTCTCTCGAAGTGGTTCTAGCAAGGGACTTACGATAGCACTCACCGCGCTCTTACATATTTAACGTGTTTATTACATGCTGTAAAATAATAACGCAGGTTATCTGCGACACAGAAACACGCGGTGAAAAATCAACAAGCAAGTAAAGAATGATTTATTGAAACACGCTTTTCATCGGAGAGGTTCTCTCTCCCATAAATGTGAATTGTGTCCGCGGCACGGAGTACAGCCTCTACTTAGGTTGATAGAAGCATACAGAGGTCAATAACTCGACGGAAACGTTGTTAATGGAACGGCTGGCGATATATAGTTTAACTTTCTTGAAAATCCTTTTATAGCTGAGCGACTCTTGCCATCGGACCCTTTCGCATCTCTTTCTTTTATCGATACTCGACGACGGCTTTCAAGACTGTCGCAGCCCAACCGTTCCAGATTATCCTAGATCACATACGAGGAGGATCTCCGACTGTGAAATTGAAAGCGGGTGAAACTTCAGGCGGAAGGCTCTCTGTGCAGCAGCGTCGTTTGGATATTACAACTAAATTGAAAATTACTCCGGTCGAAAATCTGAACGTTTTCCATAATCCGGCGGCACGGTTACACGCGCGACCATGCAGAATTTCGTCCTAGCGGGTCAAAGCATTCGAGACGGCGGTGCGGCGCGCGGCGCGCGGCGTCAGGAAATTCCCGCGGAGATGAAATTTCGGCACAGAATTTAAAACGGTTCGTTAGTGGACCATCTGGCTTTTGCTGCCCGGGCTTGGATCTGCATGAATCGCCATTTCCTAACGTTGTAGGAGTGGAAAAGGCGGACCAGGGGGGGGGGGGAAGCGGCTATCGTCTGTAAACACGGTGCATGGAACCGTGTAATACTCGACGATATGACGAGGCACGCCGCAGCTCGGTAGGCAGCCAGCCGTATCAAAGGAATTTTCCTGATCGAAAATCTTTTGTAAGAAGCCCACGGTCGCCGCTCCCTCGATCGAGACTGCAAAACTGATTGCAAACTGCAGACAGGATTCATGGTAGGCTGCTCTTTGCCGGTATTACGCCGATGGCAAAGCGGAAGCCTAATAACCCGCATGTCCGAAACGCAAATAGCACTGCCTACGGCAAACAAGTTCAACGTTTTTAAGACGATGACCTAGATCGATGATGAACAGCGCGTGCCCCAAGAGACCATCGATGGGCATTATTTATCACTGTATTAAAAGAGTCGATTAAAATTATTTATTATTTAATGGCGCGAGCACGGTAATTATTATTTAACCCTCATCTGTCCCTGGTGGAAATTTGACACTATTTTCAATTTTGAGGGTACAATAATTTCTTCTGGAAGTGTTCGGAGGTCGGAATTGAAACCGGCAGATCTGAGAATACTAAGCCGCGATTCTTCGGGCCTCGCGGTTCGTTTTTATAGAAACTCGGGGCAGTCGGCAAAAAAAGACAGCGACCAGCATGTCAGTGTCCATTAATATGAATACATAGTAATTCTAGAATAGAAACGATGACTTAACTTTTTTACTTCTGATTTTTTCCAAGTTTTTAAGGCAATTTGGAGGACACGTGCCACGATTCGAAAGCAATTCGGAGGCCATATGCCACGATTCGGAGGCAATTCGGAGGCAACGTGACACGATTGAAAGGCAATTTGAAGGCAACATGACACGATTCGAAGGCAATTCGGAGGCCACATGACACGATTCGAAGGCAATTCGGAGGCCACATGACACGATTCGAAAGCAATTCGGAGCCCACATGACACGATTCGTAGGCAATTCGGAGGCCACATGGCACGATTCGAAGGCAATTCGGAGGCCACATGCCACGATTCGACGGTCCAGTAGTACAATAAATTCTCCCTACTTTTCCTTCAGCTCGGGACAGTCGGCACAAAAGCAGCGACCAACATGCCGATATACATTTATATGAATAGTAATGCTAGAATAAAAACGATGACTTAACTTTTTTACTTCTGATTTTTTCCATGTTTCTAAGGCAATTTGGAGGACACATGCCACGATTCGAAAGCAATTCGGAGGCCATATGCCACTATTCGGAGGCAATTCGGAGGCAACGTGACACGATTGAAAGGCAATTTGAAGGCAACATGACACGATTCGAAGGCAATTCGGAAGCAACATGCTACGATTCGACGATCATGTACCTCATAGCTCCGCGGTTTTTCTTACCTGACTCACACCCAACCGACTCCGCCGACTCTTAACAGCGACGTACTAATAAATTACATAGGCGTAGGACTAGCACAGGGAAATTCACTGCAACCCGAAGTTTGACATATCTGGGAGAAATGACTGTATTTTAATTTGACGCAAAATATTGTTTATACATATATGTTAAATTACTTAGACATTGTTGTAATTTGGTTAATACGGTGAAATTCTGAAAAACCACAGCAATAAGATTCTTTTTTCAAAAAGTGGTCAGACTTTTCCGGACTTACTCTTCTTGTAGTAATTGAAACACATGGAAAAAGTCTGTGGACCTACTTTCGCTTGCAACGTAATGGTGCAATGCACTGTTAAGAAATAAATTAAATATTTCTTTAGCTGACAGGTGAATTAATAAATTCTTCGGGTCTCGCGGTTCGTTTTTATAGAAACTCGGAGCAATCGGCAAAATAAAGCAGCGGTCAGCATGTCAGTGTACATTAATATGAATACATAGTAATTCTAGAATAAAAACGATGACTTAACTTTTCTATTTCTAATTCTTTGTCACGATTCGAAAGCAATTCAGAGGCCACATGCCACGATTCGAAGACAATTCGGAGGCTATATGTCATGATTCGAAGGCAATTCGGAAGCTACATACCACGATTCGACAGTCACGTACCTAGTACCTTGTAGTTCCGCGGTTTTTTTTATCTGACTGGCACTTAAACAGACCATTTTGTATTGTCTTCCGGGATTTCGTGCAGCATCACACGCTTAACCGACTCCGTCGACCCTTAGCATTGGCGTAGCAATAAATTACATGGACGTAGGACTAGCACAGGGAAATTCACAGCAACCCGAAATTTGGAATTTCCGAGAGAAATTATTGTATATTATTCTGATATCTTTGGGAAAATTGATCTCTGACTTTATGTCGTTTATTTCTTTAACCCGAAAACAGTATAACGTAAAGATGTGACGATATTTATTACGATAAGGGTCTTCCTGTGTCAATTTGACACGCATGGATTTCACGAGCAGGAGAAGACACCTCACATAGCAATAACAAGCGAGTGAAAACTTAAACGATGAGCAACGGTAAACGACAGAATGAATACAGTAATCACTTTGCTGTACGTCTTACAATTATATTGTCAAGAACAGCAAAGAACAGTGCAAAGACACTAAAAAAAGCTTTTTATCTGTGACACCCGTTTCATTATTCTATGTGAATAATGTGTTCTTTATTTTCAATAAATTATTTTGTAAACGAAATTGTTTGCTTCTCGTTGTATTGATCTTTTACGATAGTGTAATTTTTTGATACAGATGGGACACATTAACCCCTTAATGTACAATTTAAAAAAAAAAACCGACCAAAAAAAATCAATTTTTTTTATCTAAGAAAATACATATTTGGACCTTAATTTCAATAAATATGTAAAAAAAATGCAAAAATTACTAAAAATTCAATAAAAATAGTGGATAAATAATTATAGTGAATATTGAATCGCATTGCAGATCGAATTTTGTACCCATCGTGTACTGTTTTTCAATTACCAGTTACTATTTTGAAGGGGAAGGAGGAGACGAAAAAAAAAACTGAAAAATATTTAATTTTACCTAAATTTGTAATAATATAATAATAATATTTATTAGCTGAAAAATATATAATAAACTAAAACTATTCAAAATTTTCTTTTGTATGGTAAATTTCAAAACAAGGTGCAGTACATAGCCCAACATTCCTTATTTCAACATTAGAAAACATACCTTTTATACACTAAAAATCCAATTTACTCTCTATAAAAATACACCGTAAAACAAAAACGTTTTTATATGTTGACACTAATAATATTTGTAAAAAATAAAAAACAATTGTCTTTGAAGAAATTCACTTTGATAACGTCTACTTTACTTCCATCCTAAAAGTGCATATTTTATTCCTGAATAAGCAAAAAATAGAAAGAGATCGGAGATAACTGGAGACTAATAAATAAATTAGTCATAACAAAACTCACAAAAGTGCCAACGCTAATTAGATACGCAATAATGGATATAGATAGATAGAAACAATTACCAGGTCAGAGATGCTTATAAGTGTCACCCTAAAAGGCCATATTTTATAATCCCAAATAAACAAACTTTACAGCTTACAATACAGAATTGCACGATGAATATCAATAAATTGAATGTTTTTCTTGGTTTTTATTAAGTTATTTTTACTGCCCGGATATATTCGAATCTGAACATTTTAGCGACATAAGTTGCGACGCCGACCGTATATATACGGGTCTGCACATTTTGGCCGGTTTTGCACGTGTTAATACGTTTCTGCGCGTTAAGGGGTTAAGATGGAAAAATGAGGGTTGGTTTAGAGTTTAGACTTTACAGGATGCCTGATCATTTGTCGAATACATATTTTTTTGCAGGAGGATTTTGCGAGGTCTTCAAGTCGAAAGTAAAAAATTTCAATTGAAATCTTCGTTTTTGAACGATCAACGACTAACAGCCAGTGACAGACAGTGACGTATCATGCGAAAGACGGAAACAGAAGGCTGGCTCATGCAACGTTATTAGTTGACTTCCATTGTTAATGATTTCGACACAATTCTGTTTTACCGAAAATGTCATTCTCGATTATTCTGGTAGATTGGTTGGTAGAACCAGTCTTGTTAATGTTTGACACATGTAGTCGAACACACTGTTATACGTGTACAGGGCATTTTCGATCTGGTGGTAAAACTGGAAATGCGCTGATTTCATGTGAACAAGTAATTAACGAATACATCACAAAATTTGTTAAATGTTTATAGAAAAATTCGGTTTTAGTGGAAAACGATTTTGAAAAACCGCCATTGTCACAGGTGATAGACATGTCTGCCAATTATTGCTAAATAACATGCGTAGGGCAAGTGTATCAATTACTGTGTCACTGTGCCCTCACAATAATTATACATATATTTAAAGATAACATTATTAAGTGAATTATATCGAATGATTTGAAATAAAATTTTATTTGTAATTCTCGTAACCGAATCAAAACTTTAACTACTTGAGGCCTATAAAATGCAGAAACTAACTTTTTAAATGAGAAACACGTTGCAGATAAAAATGAAATAAATACGAAAATGATGTTTTCCACAAACAATTAAACTACTGTATTCATAAAACTTGTCTAAATTACAGAAATAGAATAATACCATCGGCTTTTATTTAAAGTAATTCAATAATTCAAACAAATTTTGTGCGTTGATTAATGAAACCCTCTCATGCCAAACCACGTGTTAAATACATTTAACCTTACTTTCCTGGTCCGTGAAGTGTGTTTATGCTGTACATGACATTTTTCCTGTTTTGAATAATATCGTGAACATTGAAACATGTGTAATAAATTATATATATTATGTATATTATGTAATAATAAATCAGTCATATGGTCAGTCGAGGTCAACTTTAATATGAAAAAGATTATCTAGAAGCACTTCAAATATTTTCGTATTTTCAATCATATTCAATCACAATGTATGTATATTTACCTGTATTTCTAAAAATGAAATCACGTAGTAGTTTGACTACCGACTAGAATACGTTTTTTTTTAAATCCAACTGGTCAATTTCGGAAACATTTGCAAATGAAATGGAAATGGTTATCAATTATGATGGATAACGTACAATTACTAGGAAACTGGTATGTGTGACCTTCATTTACAAACATTAGAAACAATTACCATGAAACCAAAAATACAGTAAATTCTCCTTAGAATGCCAAATTTCAAATTGCTGTGAATTCACTTGTGCTAGTTCTAAGCCTATGTGATTTATTGCTACGTCGATGTTAAGGGTCAAGTTGGTTAAGGAGGACGGGCCAAGGAGTCGATTAAGCGTGTGATGTGGTATGCAACGCGGTCTCTTTGACTCGAATTCCCGGAAGATAACACAAAACGTTCTGTTTGGGCGTGAGTTAGATATGTAAAACCGCAGAGCTGCAAGCTACGTAAACAATCGCAACGACCGTTGATGGTCAAGATCTCCGTCGATTCAAGGCATGTGGCCTCTGAATTGCCTTCGAATCGAGGCATGTGGCCTCTAAATGGCCTGCGAATCGAGGCATGTGGCCTCTGAATTGCCTGCGAATCGAGGCACATGGCCTCCGAATTGCCTTCGAATCGAGGCACATGGCCTCCGAATTGCCTTCGAATCGAGGCATGTGGCCTCCGAATTGCCTTCGAATCGAGGCATGTGGCCTCTGAATTGCGTGCGAATCGAGGCATGTGGCCTCTGAATTGCCTGCGAATCGAGGCATGTGGCCTCTAAATTGCCTGCGAATCGAGGCATGTGGCCTCTGAATTGCCTGCGAATCGAGGCATGTGACCTCTGAATTGCCTGCGAATCGAGGCATGTGGCCTCTAAATTGCCTTCGAATCGAGGCATGTGGCCTCTGAATTGCCTGCGAATCGAGGCACGTGGCCTCTAGATTGCTGCGAATCGAGGCACATGGCCTCCGAATTGCCTTCGAATTGAGGTATGTAGCCTCCGAATTGCCGTTGAATTGTGGTATATCGTCGTATAACGTAGGCCCTATTTGTGTCTCCACTGATATTTTCTTTTGAACGACATACATACATGCTAATGCTTTTGTTGTTGTAATTACAATTTGTGTAATGAAATAAAATAAGATACATGCTACGTATAATGAATAAATATGGTCTAAAGCATGTCGTGTTTGGTCTCATTTTATATAATTGCAAGAATTTAATCAATATATTAAATAAAGTTTCCTGTATAGAAAATTAGAAATAAAGAAGTTAAGTCATCGTTTTTATTCTAGCATTACTGTGTATTCATATTAATGTTCGCAAGTATACTGGCCGCTGCCAGTCTCTCTCTCTCTCTCTCTCTCTCTCTCTCTCTCTCTCTCTCTCAGGAGATGTCGGAAACTATAAACGTTTGTACAGCAGCGAAGCTCGAAGAATCGTGTCTGAGAATCCACCGATTACCGTTTTCAATATCAAACAAAACTCGTCTACAGTATATCGTTTTAAACTATGTATTCATGTTTACCGTCGTTATTTCGAGCACTTGTAGTAGCAGTGAGTGCGTTAAATAACATGTTGCATGTAAATTGTCAAAGTGCTCGAACAGTGCTTTGAAATAATTTATTCCTTTTGCAGTTGATCTTGAGCGACCTCGAATATCCTCCCCATAATAGATTATTATATCCATCTTGGAACACTCTATCAGAATGTAGAAAACAGAATTGACTCTGATATCTCCTTGACGCATTCACCTATACAGTAATTAGCAACAACATATTATAATTCTCTTGATACCAAGTGAGCTTGGACTAATGCGTTTTCTTTTATCTTCAAGAGTAAACGAACTGTTCGGGAGGCCTGTTTTAACCCTAGAAAGATAACCATATGACAACGTACGTAAAAGATAACCATACGCTTCAGAGGCGCATGCTTTTCTAAGGCGTCAATTTTATACGAACAATGGATATTTATTTAAGTTAATCTGGTCATTTTAAAGGTTTGGCATTATTGTAAAAATAAAATGCATTTATATTATATTTTTTTATATTTTAAGTAATTTTAAACTTAAATCACTAGACCTCTATGAAAAACGGTGCAGTCAGTTGTTTATTTCGCAGGCGCCTCTGCGACGTAGGTTATCTTTCTCGGGTTAAATACGTAGTTTCGTCAATGAACGAATCTCAGATGTCGATTAGCAACTCGAAGTTGTGCAGGTATTCGATGGGGTGCATTCGTTGGCGTATGTTTGGAAAGTCAGGAATTTTTAATTATAACTGGCGGCGCGACATCGTAACACTGTCTTGACACTGGATTTACGGAGCACAAAAGCAGCTGTTTCATACCAGTTTATGAAAGTAACAATAAGACGTTTATTCTGATCTCTAACAAATGTTATTCTAACATTTGCCGCAAGTAACGTATAAATTGAATAAATAACTCCTAAATGTATCCTAATTAAAAGATTAATTAAATGTATCCTAATTAAAAAATTAGTGACCCGTGTCCGTAAATTTAATGTTAAAGAAGAAGAAATAATGTTAAAGAAGAAAGAAATAATGTTAAAGAGACCTGTGTTATACCACTCAGCAATTAGCCCAAAGCCGCGAATGAAGAAGTCACATTTCTATCCACTCAAGATTTCTGACATATTAATTCTCATATTTCATTACAAATGCAACATTAGGCAATGCCCGAGACTAATGAGTTCGTTCTTTACATTTCGACCGATCATAAATCTTCTTCGTACAACTATTTCTGCCAGTTTCATGTCGAAGCTAATTTCGCTGGTTTCGTCCCTCTAGACCGACTACCCTGCTCATTAATTTAGATAACCGATGCTCAATTGTATCCTCTTCGACTATCGGCAAGTCCATCGTCACAACCCCACAGTTGCGAACGGTCACATCGATCGGCGGATCGCGAACGCCGGGAAGAAGCAGCAGAAGCGGGCCGGGGATTAACTCGACGAAGCAGAAGCAGAAAATCATCTTACGCCTTGACAATTACGATAATCTCATTGCCGGTCGACACCGTCGACAGCTAGAGTCGCCGCAAGTATAGACGCGGCCGATATATCCGTGCCGCTCTAATGAACCACGAAGTTCGGAATTGCCGCTGCCGTGCCAATGATTTAACGATCCTCCTTTTGACCGATAATGGACCGCCGTCTCCTCGCTTTTCCCCCTCGGCTGCAACCCCTGCCCGTCCTCCATCCCCGCCGTACACTCTCAGGCCGGACTCGGTTGCGCGATCGCTCGAATCAGCCGTTACGTTGCCGTTGAAATTCAATTTGTACTGTTTCGCAGTCGGCCCTTTGCTCGTTACGGTTTCCGTCGAACACACCCGCAACGCCTGCAGCATCCACGCACACAGACGGGGGCACGCAGAAGGGGAACACGGAGAAGCCGCGCGCGCGCGCGCGCGCGCATAGTACACTGATCCATCGATAAGCACTTTCAGGTCGATCCAGTTACTTGTACACAGTGTATTCAGGACGGCGGCCGCGGCCCGCCGATAGAGCGAATCCCGTCTTCCACTCGCCTTTCCCCCTTCCATTCTGTCTTTTTTCGACTCTGCCCGCTTTCTTACTAGCCAGCGAGCTGACCATCGCAATACACACAGAGCCCCGGCCATTCTCGTTCATTTCCGAAAGTAGTTACTAATCAACGCCATTCAGGGAACGCGCGGCCGAGCACGAACCGCCGTCCCCTCCCGGCCCGATTGAAAGCCGATTGCCTCGGCTACCCTTCGGGAATGTTTGTTAGAACCAGTTATTTGCTGGTGTACTGGCATCCTCGTCCCGCACCCCCCGCCGCCTCCCGCGCTGTTTCATGTTCCTTCCGATACCGAGCTCTGTCCGGAATCCGGACGCAATAATCGTTGCTCCGGTGACGGGTCGCGTGAAAACGGCGGCCCCTGTTTTGATCGAGGCTAGAGACGCTGGTCGTTGCAGCCGATGCATCCCTCGAGGACATGTTTGCGCCATTAACGAACGCCAGCCGTCGATCGGACAATCTTACGCGTCCGAATCCAGTTGTCTGTGCGCTGTATCCTGTTTGTTGAATTGCAGAAATATGATGACACGGCTCGTTCAGGCTAACAATAGCGAGCCCAAGGTCTTGTGCGCGGGTCGAATGTATTGGGTTGGCAACTAAGTAATTGCCGATTTCAGTTGCAAATGTCTCTCACTTCCATTTTTATGATATCCGTACATGTTATGTTATAAAATTATTGTTATTATTATTATTATGTTATTTTTTATTATCCGTGAATGTTAGCAACTGGACAAATTGAATGCAGCGGTCAAGGAAAAGCGACCAGAATTGGTCGATCGTAAAGGTGTCATTTTCCAGCAGGACAATGCTAGGCCGCACACGTCTTTGTCCACTCGGCAAAAATTGATGGATATTGCTTGGGAATTGATGTTACACCCACCATATAGCCCTGATCTCGCGCCATCGGATTGCCACTTATTTCGATCCCTGGACAACTCCCTTCGTGGTAAAACTTTCAATGATGATGACGCTGTAAAATCTCGCTTAACTCAGTTTTTGGCCGAAAAGGATCAGACTTTCTACGAGCGTGGAATTTTCAAGTTGTCAGAGAGATGGCAAAAGGTCATCGAGCAAAATGGAAAATACATAACAGATTAAACTCCATTCCAAGTAAAAAAAAATTTTTTATTTCATTGAACAGATCGGCAATTACTTAGTTGCTAACCCAATATTATAACGGAAATTTATAAAATCCGTTTTGCAGATTTCGGTAGCTCACATATCCGCATATCGAAAACTTCATCGAAATCGGTTGACGCAGAGTCGAGCTATAGGCGTTGAAAGATGTCAAAATCTCTGGGTTTCTCATAGTTTTTGGTCGAGAGACGTGGAAAACTGTGAGTTTCGCTAATTTAATAGTTATTTTATTTTATTTTAAATAAATTTACACGGAAATAAGACCCATGAATATAAACAAAAGAATAATCTTAGAATCGGAGGATGAAGATAATTCTACTATGAAAAATAAATTAATGAAGCGTAAAAAGAGAAGAAAAATTATAGAGATAGAATTTTCATCAGATGAGGATATTGTTACTGAGAACTTGGATTCTGTAAAAGAAAATAAAGGAAAATATACGCAACGAATAAACAAAATTAAGCGAAATGCCGGACAAGAGTACTTTACAAAAAAAGGAAAATTCATTCCAGCAAAAAAAGAAAGTGATATTTGTTATTTCAAAATTGAAATTAAATGATATTTACAATTGACTAATTATGAAAATGGTGTAAGTCCATTTGCAGCCTGAAAATTGTATATTATTTTAGTTAAATTCGCCTAAAAGAAATTTATATAATCAAATTACATATTGATAAATTAGTACAAACATTCCTAGACTTTACATAATTAACCTATATTTTTTAATTGTCAGATCTGCTAACATTCAATTTTCTCGAAACGAAAGAAAGTGGACTTGCACCACTTTCAAAATAAACGGTCCATATATATATATATGTACGTTTCACGTAAGATTTAGCAGTTGATATAATAATGATTTTGGGTCAAGTGTGCATATAAACAAGTAAAGTGGAATCTCGATTATCCTGCTAAGTAGGGCGACACAAATTATCAGATTTCAGATCAGATACTTAGAGTTAGATACAGAGCCAGATTTCATCTTTATTGATTCGTACAAAAAATTGTTTTGCATATATGGGTTGCCTTAGATTGAGTTGATCGCATGTAAAACGTACGCTGACGATAGGGAATTTCGATATTGGAGAATCAAATAATCGATATACAGTAAATTCTCTCCAATTGTCCCTCCGCTTGTAAACAAAAATTGAATTATGCTTCGATTGTCTTCAATCAGTTTCTCCAGTCATATCTGAAGCAATTTAAATATTTCTATTATTTCACTCTCCAGACACTCAGAAAGAGTATTTAAGTATTCCAAGAGTATTTCCAAAGAGTATTTGCTCTGACACAAGGAGAATATGATTTGCAAAAAGATGAATTTTATTTGAGAAAAGATTTAAATGATCTGCTATAAAAAGGGTGAATTTGGAATACCAATTCTGTAATTTTATTAATTTATAATAGTACTTAGAAATTACATCTATTTTTATTTGTAGAATTATTTTACATTTCTTCGTAGAATTATGTTCTTATAATTATTTGTTATATATATTATTATATATTATAAATTATATATATAATTATATTATATATTATATATTATATATTATATATATTATTTGTTATATTATAATTATTTGTCTTAGAATTATTTTATATTTACTTTCAGAAATCTATTTTTATGTATATTTACAGAATTATTTTACGTCTTTTTGTGGAATTCTATTTTTATATTTATTTGTTGAATTATTTTACATTTATTTGTAGAAATCTATTTTTATGTATATTTGTAGAGTTATTTATTTATTTGTTTGTAGAATTCTGCTTTTGTATTAGTTTGTAGAATTATTTTACATATATTTGTAGAAATCTGTTTTTATACATGTTTGTAGAATTATTTGACAATTCTACAAATTTTACAGACTCGTTCATGAGGAATGTTTAAATGAATAACTTTATTGGAGCAGATTTTACAATAAAAACTTGAATTCGACCTTCTCACTTTTCAAGGTAATGACCAGACATTGTAAATACGCATGAAATTAATTTCTTCAAGCTATATAGAAAAAGGCAATTCTTTTACAAAACGAAACCTGTATAGTGAGTAACGAAAGGTATCTTCTTGAGTAGAACGGGCTAACCACTGGTCAGACGCACGTGATAGCGCGTAAAGGCGACAGCAATTTATTAAATGCGTCGTCAGAATCTCGTACAACGTTCCTAGATGGGTAAGAAAATATTTCATAAACATGTCCGGACCGGGTGAATTTTATTATCGCTAAAGTCGCGTGAACGTAGACCGTGGGGGGTGTATATGAGCCGTATATAGTCTGTTGGGGAGAGCACGCTGAGAGATCACGCGATACCATAAAGCGGTTTTAGTTCCTTCGAAGTGAATAACTTTATCGTAAAGCGGTTGGCTTCGCGTCCGACGGTTCTGGCAGAGGAAACATGGACTATAATAGGGGATAACTGATGACAGAAAGCGACAGGACGATCAAAACATCGAAGCCGCGTCGCCAAAGGATTATCTCGTGTGCGCGATAAACCGCAGTCAGTGGCCATTTCGTGCGCTTTGTTCTGTGGCATCCACACCTTAAACAAGATACATGTTTGACACATTGATAGCGTCACGAGGATTTAAAACACAGACGCGTCTTCTATCCCCGAATATCATAAAATTCGTTTTACTACCCTGGATCTCCTTCCGTCATAACAGTGTCTTCTAGCAGCAATTGATTCTCGCAAATTCATTCAGAGAGTAACGATTTAGTATGAAACTTTAAACTCTGATGGATGCAAGTTCATAAATCTTACGTTTCGTACGATCTTCCCGAAAAATATTGCTGCAGCTTCGTTTTCTTGCGAGAAAATAACTCTTTGTTCGCACATGCATCGAATAAAAATTGAAATCTCCATGAAAAGCCCTGCGCCAACAAAGAGAGAACATATTTGAGAAACATCTGAACAAATTTGTGTAAATATAAAATTCTACTTAAAGGGGTATTCTAGATTATTCTTTATTTCATTTTCTTAAAGCATGTGTGTGTAGCCTTAGAAATGTACATGGTGTCCCAAAAATGTCTCGCATTACGGAAATGTGGGGTAGCTGAGATCATTCTAAGTAACTTTTTCCTTTGCGAAAATGCAATCCGCGGCTTTGTTTACGAATTATCAACGAAGAATAGTGACCAATGAGAGGCGGGCTCGGGTGGCGCAAGGCGGCCGAGCCAACGTGCGGTCGAAGTCTAGTTCCACTTATAGGCTTGGCCGCCTCGCGCCAGCTGATTTCGCTTCTCATTGGTCGCTGTTTTTCGTTAATATTTCGTAAATAATGCCGCGGATTGTATTTTCGCTAAGGAAAAAGTTACTTCGAATGACCTCAGGAATCACTCCTTTCTGGGTATTAACACAATTATGGGACATCCTGTATGTATATGGTGACCTATTTAAACTGATGCAGTCAAATATCTTGCAAAACCATTGATGTATCAAATAAAATTTCCAGAACATCGCGTAAACAAAATATGAAGTTCGTCTTCATTTTTTAAAATGGAGTCACATAGCATTTGCCGCAGCGATCGATGCAGCTCATTATTTTCTACAAACAAGCACTAAGTCACTTATTGCGGAAAATCATTGATTTAGAAGATATTTAAATTTTAGTAATGCATAGTGCAGTGTGGAGTCAGCTACTGTGGATTGACCAATTTCTGTGGCTTTCGCTTGTTTTTTGTTAATACTCGTACTTTTTCGCTGTGTTTATTTTTTAATAAAAATTTTAATATGTCTTATTCGGCAAAGATAAAGTTCATTCTGCTCGAAAACAATCAAATATAACCTGTCAGCGTAAATCCTAACACATTTCAAGCTTGGCAAGCTTTAACGTATCTTAATTTTCAAAGTTTCCGCGGCACTTCTCTGATTCGATTTTCACCAGGGATTTCCACAATGGCGGACGAATCCCGATGTTTCGAAAATGTAGAACATCGATTCAGACAGATAGACAGCTGGAAAATGCATTATTTGAGATCGAGCGGAGCGGAGCAAGGTTCGTGGAAGGAATAGAATTAAAAGCGAACAGTACTCCGTTGATTTCTCTCGCTTCGCCGGAGAATGGGACTCGCGGAAGTTCGTGGAGGAGCGTCGCGTAGAGAACCGCCGCCCCGTTGTGAAATCGAACGATGAATCGAAGGGAGGATCCCGCGAAAAATGCATCTGCGAGGAACAGCGGAGGGGCTCGCGGAGTGCATTTTCCCCGGGAGCATCGGAGAATCCGAATAAAAGGACATTATTTGGAGGGCATTGTTTCAAAATACGACTCTTGCGTCTGACGGCCGTAAAGGATATGATTTACGCCGAAGAACTTCTGAACCGTTCACGTTCAGCTCGCGCACTTTCCCAATAAATTTAAATTAACGAGATAAACTCCGTGCCGTGAAGCTTGCGCGAACCGGAAAATCCCCCTTTTTCTTGAAAAATAAATTATACGCGCAACGCATTATAAATTCACGTTCTTTCTACGTTACGTATCGCGCCGGAAATAACTGCGAAAGAAATTAATGGCAGGCAAGAAGCGTGGCACTATAGCAACACGCATTGAACGGAACGTTGAAATTATCGGAAAAGCGAAGGAATTTTTTTACAGAATCTCATGTGATATTTATTAGCCCTCGTGCGTTCCCGGTGTCCATTTAACATTATTTTCATGCTTCAAAGAATATTATTCTGTTACATTCAGGAGAATTCATCCTCAGACTTCACGACCATTGTTTTATTAACATAAAGTACACGTGTCTACTGTTATCAATGAAATAACATGCAACGTAAAGATTCGACAGTATATGTTACGAAAAAGGCCTCGTGTGTCAATTTTACACACGTAAATTTCACGAGCAAGAGAAGAGATATTGTTCCGTCTCACGGGAACGACATAAGTGAAACACTTCGTCGACAGGGTTTATAACACGGACGTGACAAAAGGCTATTTTTGAGATTAGGACCTTTTTTATATTTGGCGACCATACGATCTCCAACTTTTCGTTCTTCTTACTCAATGCCAGGGCGTGTCATAAATGTAGTTTTTACGATATCGTCAAAAATGAACCTTTAGATAGTAGTTGTAATTACAACGTTATACGGAATTCATTTAGTGTTAATTATGAAAGTGGTCTAAGTCAACAATTTAAAGAAATTATATAAACATAACTTGAAAATACCGCGTGGAGGATATCTTAGCTTCTCAAAAACACGTAATAGCCTACAGTGATGCTTGTTCAGGCCAAAATCGCAACATTAAAGTAGCATTGACATGGCTGAAAATTGCCCAGTCATCGAATAATACTATTGAAACGATAGACCACAAATTTTTGGAATCGGGTCATTCCTTTCTACCGAATGGCCGTGATTTTGGTTTGATAGAGATGAAAATAAGAAAAGCAAATTACTTATACAATCCTGAACATTACTATGAATTGATCGAAAATTGTAGAAAAAGAAATACATTTTCGATCAAACGAATGTCGCAGCCGGATTTTATTTCAACGAAATCACTTGAAAAATCAATAACAAGGAGAGTAAAAAATACCGCGGGCGAATCTGTCTCTTGGCTAAAAATTCAATGGATGAGATTCTTGAAAAATGAACCTTATAAAATGTTTTATAAGACTTCTTTAGATGATTCTGAATTCCAAGTTTTGGATCTTTCACTTAAAAGAGGAAGACCAAAAATATACGAAAATATTCAATTACTTCCATTATACAACACCACTAGACCAGTAACGGAAGAAAAACATAAAGATCTTATGTGTTTACTACCATACATCCCTCCAGTTTTTCAGGAACATTTCAAAAATCTTAAAAACTCGAAATTATGATAAAAATGGATTACTTTTTAAGAATGATTAATAAATGTTTATGAATTATTTCGTTGAAGTCGTTGTTTCAAATGGACCGTTTATTTTAAAAGTGGTATAAGTTCTTTTTTTTAAAGAAATTCAAAATGCCGAATCTGAGCTTGTATCGTCTAAATACCCCACGCAACGCCACTTACAATTTCTTCCGATGACATTGGACTTACACCAGTTTCAAAATAAACGGCTCAAATAAAAATCACAATTTTTTATTACTTTATGTCAATTATAGGACATTCAGTTAATTTTGAAAATGGTCTAAGTCAATTCAAGCTTTAAAAACAACATTTTCCTATGAAATTCACACAAAATTTCATGTCTATAATAAATTTCCATTAATCAAGACTAATAAAATTATAAATTAAAATGTCGCATAATGTAAAAATATTTTTTAATTTATTCAAATGCGATTCATTAAATATCTCGAAACAAGAAATATATGACTTAGACCACTTTCATAATTATGGGCACATATGACTATCTCTCTTTATCATTGCATTTACACAAATGTACTCTCCTAAATAAACTGAAACAAAGATGTCTCATGTCATTATTAAGTGAGACGCGATCGTGAAAACATGGCTACCGATAATAATGCCAGACCACATGCTGCTTTGGCGACTCGTCAGAAAATCGCAGAGCTAGGCTGGGAAATTCTGTCGCATCCGCCATACTTCCCAGACCTAGCACCCTCCGATTATCGCTTGTTTCTCTCTTTGCAAAACTTTTTACAGGAAAAAAATTCAAAACTGAAGCTGATGTCAACCAAGCACTGGTTGAGTTCTTCGCCTAAATAATTTTTTAAACATGGCATTTACAAGTTGCCATCACGCTGGCAAGAAGTCATAAGTAACGATGGAAAGTATATTCTCCAATAACTATTATTAAATGTATGAAAATTGTGTTATATTTCAATTCAAAAACGGACAGAACTTTCCGGTAGACCTAATACAAACAAACCTGCACGTTACTTTTAGTACTTACATCGTCAATTCAGACATGTCACTTCCTTCTTTGTCGAAAAAATACGTAGAACCTATAGGGAATTTAAATCTAATATTTGGCGAGAGTTTTGAATGGACGCGAGCGATAACAAGTGAGTGAAAACTTGAACGATGAGCAACGGTAAAGGGCGAAATGAAACGGGCTCGTTGCCATATATGCATATGTATAAAAAAAAACGCAACTGTACATAGTGCACGCTGCGATATGAGTAAAAAAAGCTGTCTGTCCGGAACATCGTTTCGCCTCATGTAAAACATTGTATAAATATGTTTTTTTTTGTCTCTTATTATATTCATTTTTTCTGATAGTCATATCAATTTGACACGCGAGTGATGGATTATGTTGGAAAAATGAGGGCCGGATATGGCTTAATACATTACATATTGCAAACACTTTTGTACAGGGTGAGCCATTTAGCTTGCACACCGCACATCTTTTAACTTACGCATCCAATTAAAAAATGTCAAATACAAAAGTTATACAGTTTTAGGGGTGGGAGGTGATAACGTATTGACTTTTCTTTTGTAAGTGGTAAATTATGACTGTCGAGAAAGGCCAAAATATAACAGCACGTTTTGGTGTCAGGCGTGGGTATACATACATCTAAGAAATAAATAATTTACGAAGGTCGAAAATCAATCTCGCATATTAAGTATTATACAGACTGCATTACCACAGTTGGTAATGCATGGTTAAGTGCTCCATCTTCAAGATTGCAACTTGATTTGGAATTATTTCTGATTCCAATACGAGCAAGAGAAACTGATAACTAGACTGTGGATCTTTGTGCAAAATAAAAATTGTCATGCGTTGCAACAAACATGAGTCAGATAGAAATTTCTTCCTTCTTTAACCCTAGAAAGATAACCATATGGCAACGTACGTAAAAGATAACCATACGTTTCAGAGGCGCATGCTTTTCTGAGGCGTCAATTTTATACTAACAATGGATATTTATTTAAGTTAATCTAGTCATTTTAAAGGTTTGGCATTATTGTAAAAATAAAATGCATTTATATTATATTTTTTTATATTTTAAGTAATTTTAAACTTAAATCACTAGACCTCTATGAAAAATTAACAAAAATCAACAGTCTTCGCAGGCGCCTCTGCGACGTAGGTTATCTTTCTCGGGTTAAATAATTTCAGTGAGTTCAAAATAATATATGGATGTCCTTAAATTCATTTAATATCCTCGTTGTTTTCATTTTTGCCGAACCATTTTTATCATAAATGCATAAAATCCGCAGTCTACTATTATTTATTGAAATAATAAAGTGACGAGTTAATCTTTTTGTAGACACCATGGAGATGGTTTATAACTGTGAAAATAAAATTGTCCTTTATAGAAACCTTGGTCTTTTATTATCTCATTGATAGTTTTAAGTAACTTGTCTCTTTTAAATGAATATTAAAATCAGGATAGAAGCAAGTAGTAGCAACAAAATTGGAATACAAATTTTAAATATCATCGGTGAATATACAAAGAAACGATGAAAAAAGAAAAATGAAGGATCTTTGATGAATGTTTCTGTTCCGTAGAAAATCTCGCCGAAAATCGTAAAGTAGGAGTTTCAAATTTTCGTGTTGTAACTTCGTTTGATCTCGCAGAAGTCAAGCCGACGAGTTTACAATAAATAAATAATTCACAATAAGGAGAGGAAGAAAATTTTCCTTAAGTTCAACAATAATGATTAAGAATGACTGGAAAGCATTGACGACTTTTCAGACTGCAGACAGCATAAAACAGAAAAGTATTCCAATATCTCATTTCTCAACCTCTTTTAGGCACTAAATCATTTTTATCTGAAATAAGTTTCAAGAAACTGACTGTTAGCCAACTATTGGGATGGTCAATAAGGCATTGCGTTCTCTTTCTCCGCACAAATGCAAGACAAACTTCCCACGAAAATAAAACTTTTAATCGATAACGCATTTTCCATTTTGTTCGATTACATTTTGCCATTTTTTAGACAACTTTATGATACCGTGTTCAAAGAATTTATCTTTTTCGGCAAAATACTGATTCAGGAACAATTTGATATCGTTGCCAGCAGTAAAGGTTTTACCATTTAAGAACGAATTAAATGATAATCACATGGTGCCAGGTGTGGTGAATATGGTGGATGTGGTAACAAATCCTATCCAAGCTGTACCAGTTTTTGACGAGTGACCAAACTTGTGCGTGGTCTAGCGTTATCTTGGTCAAACGCAACACCTTTGCGATTCACCAGGTCTGGACGTTTCTCTTTGATGGCACCGTTTAATTTATCCAGTTGGTGACAGCATACATCCAAATTAATGGTTTAGTTCCTTGAAAGCAATTCAAAGTAAACAATTCCTTTGAAATTCCATCAGTATGACAGCATGATCTTCTTTTAGTGAATATCTCCTTTTGATGTGCTTTGAGCAGGTTCATCATATTTGCTTCGTGATCATTTCCTTTTAGTGTTGCTGCAGACGACGCATTTTTCATCGTCTGTTATCACACGTTTCAACAAAGAATCACACACGTTGACACGCTCAGCGGAGTGATTTTATTTGAGCTTATTACATTCCCAAATAACGAGCTTATTAACGTGTCCAAGTTGTCTGAAATGGTTTTCGACACTCGATTTTGACATGCTAAATCTTTCAGCAAACTCTCTGGTTGTCAAACGGCGATTCGAGTCGATCTGATCGAAATTTTGTAAATCAATTTTGTCACTGTTTTATCTTTAAAACTTTTTCACCGTATACGCGTCACATAACATAACTTTTCGAAAATAGTAGAGCAAAATATGACGAAAATGCTCTTTGAAGTTATACGTATCGAAATCAATGCCAAATAAACAATCTTAAACGAAATTGCGGAAACCTTTTTTTTTAAATCAAGTGTAAACTATAATCTATCAGGATATACAGCGAATTTGTGGTTTAAAATGAGGTTAGTTACATTACAAAAGCTGTTATTACCATCTATTGCAGAAGACGCAATGATTTATTAGATTTATTATTTATTTATTATTATTTATTATTATTTATTTATTATTATTATTTATTTATTATTATTTATTATTATTTATTATTATTTATTATTATTTATTATTATTTATTATTATTTATTATTTATTTATTATTTAATAGACTAAATGAATCTATTGTCGTACCAAAGCTGGCAATAATACTCTATTGCATATTTATGTTGCTCGTTTTAAGAGATTCGCTGATACTTCTTCAAAAATAGTGTCATTATCAACTGATTCCTTTAGTCATCAATTTTGTTGTTGTTGACAATTCATCATTTAATCAAGATCAATAGTGTGAAATATCAGATGCGTTTTGTGTAGTAACGTTACTATAAAAGTTAGTCTTTCAAATTTGTTTTTAAACGGTATTTTTCGTATTTTAAAATATTCTATGGTATATATTTATAAAAATTGAATGGAAACTCGATTGTATTGCGATTTTGATGCTGGCAGAAATAGTAGTTAACACAAGTGATATTACTGCTATCCTAATATCTTACACTGCTACACAGTCTTAGTCAATAGAACAAATTTATAAGTGCCACAGGTTAAACGAAATGGAATAATATGGGATAGTAGTAATATTTTTACAGTATAGAACGGCTAAACTATCTTTAAACACCATGCTCTTTGATCTCGGCCTCTCGGACAGAACGAACGCCATTGCCACTCTCGACTTATAAACAAAAAAAGCTAGTTATATGCTTTCTCAAGTGGCGAAGAGTGACGCGGGTGAATTATAAAATTGAGTCTAAACAAATAAAATAATACACCCTTCTTTCAATTTACACGAATTTCTGTTCCACGTGAATTTGATTTGCGCAAATGAAAATCGCATAAGTAGAGTCCTGTACCTCAATTTACGCGAATTTTCGTTCCACGTGGATTTATTTTACGCGAACAAAACTCGAGTCTATTAGTGCAAAGGAAAAGATATTGGAAATAAATGCATATTTATTTCACCTAACTTAACAAAAAAAATAATTATGATATTTCAGAAAATAAAAGTAAATTTTATTCGACGTAACTCTCGCTACTGTAATTTAAAACAATCAACATTTTCTTTTTAATTTGCGTAAAATTATCATCTCTTGAAATATTCGACCTGAAATATTCGGAAGCATTTTCATTGTTAATGTAAATTATTTCGAGCCATCTTTTCTCAATATTTCCTTTTATTAAGTTCTCATAAATTCGCTGATATCCGCGGCAACATTTCATTAAATTTTATCGATATTTGGAGGCTCGTTGAATGTTTGGATCAATGTCTATAATGGTAGTTCTCAATTTTTTCGCCAATTCAAGAGCTTTGCAGAGATTTACTGACCACGTAAATTTACATCGCGTAAATTAATGCGATATCAATTTATGCGATTAAATCAATATTGCGTACAAATTGAGAAACGGTTGTATTTTAAGAAGTAAAACAAATAAAATTCGTTATTATACCATATGTTATACTTAGATAAATTGATAATCTCAGAATTATCAGGAAAAAAATGAAATTGTGAACGAAAAATGAAATAGTCCTTCAAATTTCACCTTTTCCTTGATTCCGCGGTTTGGTTGGTGCTCTCTTTCCGATGTTCGCCGTCACTGTATTTTCAACATTTATCCACTTCTTTTTTCGGAACCGTCGCAACGATGTAGCGACGAAAATGGAGGGAGGTTTCACCAAAGTTTCGGTAAACTTACCGCAACCGTTGGGACGGACAATGCTCAGGCAGATTCCGTGGGAACCTGCGAAATTATAATCGACAACCCCTGACGACAGTAACTCGTTATTTCCGGAAACGTCGGGAAACTCCGGCTAGCGTGGGGCTAGCACAGGACGAGACGATAAGGGCCTTGAACTTTCGCCACCGTTCTGTCTAACAACTTCAGCGGCGCGCGCAACTTTGTTTGTTCGGGAAACTTTGATTTAAGCACACAATGGCCAACGAATTTCCCTTTGAACGCGACAAAACGTATTAGACAGCATTAATTTTCTAATTAACTCGGGGGAGAATGGGGGATCCTCTATCGATTATGGCAACTCGCAATCACAACGTCATAATTTCGGGGTTGCTTCCGCCGCGCAGAGAATCTCCTTCCAATTAACTTCAACCGTTGAATTTATTAGCCTAAAACTATTCTTTCCTCTACTTTCTTACAAACTGCTGCAATTTTTTATTAATTTGTTATTAGACTGCAAATTCGTATGTGTTGAGAATAGTCATAAAATAGAATAAGACGATGAGCAAGCGACATCTGGAATAGATTTAATTGATTAATTAGGCATAGGCGCGTCGCGAAATTTCATCGTTTCGAGACGGCTAAAATATTTTTTCAAAAATTGCTATACGTTGGAGAAAGAGAAATGTAAGAAACTTGAATTTTCAACTATTTTTAATTGTATTCATAACTTGTTTAACTTCTTTATTGTAATTGTTTCTAGCTTGTATACCGGCCAAGATCTATATATTTTGAGACGACTAAAATATTTACAGAAGTAAAATTAATATTCTTTTAAGAAAATGTTTATCTGTTTCCAGTTTTGAAACCTTTTCCTTAATCGGTAAATTTCAGATGAGATTCAGGATTGGTAGAATGCAGGGTCTCATATTGTAATGGATTTAATTGTCGATGGTGAGGTATTCTCTCGCTACATAATGCTTTGTCAATGCTATTACTGTGACTCCGCCGTACCTTAGTTGGTATATCACGATCATTTATCGTGAATAGAACTTTAATACACGAACGATTCTAAATAATTCAGGAGTGAACTATGGAATTGCTATTGTAATGGAATGTTCATGGAATCGCAGTTAGAGTATCCTATACATAATTGTGCAGTCAGTCTTAAACGACCCACAGTCTGTCTACTAACAATACCTTATTACCTTAATGGTATTCGCCATTACGTATAATTGACTCACGTCTCCAATGCGCACTTTCACACTTGCTAAACTTATGTTTCATGAATTCCAAATATTTCTCACACGATTCGTAATGAATTGTTTTGAAATAGTATGGACAATTTAACGAGAAAAGAATTTCATTCCTTCTAAATGAAAAACATGTTACAATCACAAAATTGTACGAATGACTTTTGTTAGAGAAAAATTGTGTTTGTCTAAAGTTAATGCAGACCCTTGAACACTGCTGGTGTAACAACTATTTTTTCAATGAATTGTTTTGTACATTTCCAATAGAAATAGACGAGAGTTGGTATAAAAGGGGCAGGAAAGGATGATGGTGAAGATTCTGCAGATGGGAGAACTAGTTAGGGCGATTCTTTTTATGATGTGTAGAGTCGTTCATGTGTGTAGAGAATGTATAAAAATTATATATCATGACCACCATAGTGTGATCCTACACCTCTGGATCGGTGGAGATCTGCTTAAAAAAAGGGACCGCAAAATTCTTCTTGATCTTGAAAATCGAGGTCAAAGAGTAGATTTTTTTTATTGCAACGTATAGTACTCATCGAGAGAAACAAAAGTCTGAAAGGAACCATTAGTCTCGAGTCAACCCTTCACAAAAGGAACGATGTTAAGAAAGACATATAAAAATGATATAGGGTATTCTCAAAATCGTGGTACAACAACAGACCGGGAAGTGATTTAACTTACAATGATAACTCGAAACAAAAGAATAAAAATTGTTTGATTTAAGGCTCAGTTTTCAAGAAAAAATAGGTTGAACAAAATATTAAGTCAATCATCGCTCCACCATTTGGATAGGATTGCCTAATATAGTAAGTTCTCTCCAATTGTCCATCAGCTTGTAAACAAAAACGGATAATTTAGGAAGAGGAGATACGATTATTCGAGTCTCGCGGCTCGTTTTTATAGTCGCCGATTGTCAACAACTATAAAAACGAGCCGCGAGACTCGAATGATCGTATCTCCTTTTCCCAAATTGTCTATTTTTGCTTTGAAGCTGAGGGACAATTTAGAAGAATTTACTGTATCAGCGACACGGGAGTCTTTTGCGTCTCCAAGTGCTCAATCCGAGTCTCGCGACCCCGGTTAAGTATTAGGTCTACCGGTAAGTTCTGTCCGATAGTGTCACTTCAAGTTTCAATCCATATGCACATGTTGATTTGAGACATATATGACTATCTCTCTTTATCATTGCATTTACACACACGTACTCTCCTAAATAAACTGAAACAAAGATGTCTCATGTCATTATTAAGCGAGACACGATCGTGAAAACATGGCTACCGATGATAATGCCAGACCACATGCTGCTTTGGCGACTCGTCAGAAAATCGCAGAGCTAGGCTGGGAAATTCTGTCGCATCCACCATACTCCCCAGACCTAGCACCCTCCGATTATCACTTGTTTCTCTCTTTGCAAAACTTTTTACAGGAAAAAATATTCAAAACTGAAGCTGATGTCAACCAAGCACTGGTTGAGTTCTTCGCCTCTAAAAATAAATCATTTTTTAAAAATGGCATTTACAAGTCGCCATCACGCTGGCAAGAAGTCATAAGTAACGATGGAAAGTATATTCTACAATAAATATTATTAAATGTATGAAAATTGTGTTATTTTTATTTCATTGAACAGATCGGCAATTACTTAGTTGCTAACCCAATATTATAACGGAAATTTATAAAATCCGTTTTGCAGATTTCGGTAGCTCACATATCCGCATATCGAAAACTTCATCGAAATCGGTTGACGGAGAGTCGAGCTATAGGCGTTGAAAGATGTCAAAATCTCTGGGTTTCTCATAGTTTTTGGTCGAGAGACGTGGAAAACTGTGAGTTTCGCTAATTTAATAGTTATTTTATTTTATTTTAAATAAATTTACACGGAAATAAGACCCATGAATATAAACAAAAGAATAATTTTAGAATCGGAGGATGAAGATAATTCTACTATGAAAAATAAATTAATGAAGCGTAAAAAGAGAAGAAAAATTATAGAGATAGAATTTTCATCAGATGAGGATATTGTTACTGAGAACTTGGATTCTGTAAAAGAAAAGAAAGGAAAATATACGCAACGAATAAACAAAATTAAGCGAAATGCCGGACAAGAGTACTTTACAAAAAAAGGAAAATTCATTCCAGCAAAAAAAGAAAGTGATATTTGTTATTTCAAAATTGAAATTAAATGATATTTACAATTGACTAATTATGAAAGTGGTGTAAGTCCATTTGCAGCCTGAAAATTGTATATTATTTTAGTTAAATTCGCCTAAAAGAAATTTATATAATCAAATTACATATTGATAAATTAGTACAAACATTCCCAGACTTTACATAATTAACCTATATTTTTTAATTGTCAGATCTGCTAACATTCAATTTTCTCGAAACGAAAGAAAGTGGACTTGCACCACTTTCAAAATAATAATTTCAATTATGAAAGGGACAAAAATAACGGATAAATGTAGAAAGCAGGTTAATGGTATCTCCTCTAGAATTAAATTTATACTAAGACAGTTGATCTTTCCAATGGTATCAAGTCGAATGGTTTTTTAGATTTTTGATATCGCGCTCGAGACTAAAGCGCCGCTGTTTATCTAAAATATCGACAGCTGCTGTTGCGTGAAACATTTCACGACAAAGAACAGCATTACCCGGATCTATGTGTACAACGAACCATTGTCTAAGCGGCTATCGATCACATCTTGTCGGTCTCAAGCAAACGTGCACATTCCGTTCACATTCCAAAGATCCGAATCAACCGCCTAAACAACTAATCCCATGAACGCTTAGTCAGTTGAAATGCGCCGTTCCGTACACCGGCAGCCGGAATTGCCCCGGTTGGAACTGAAACGCAGACAGCCAAGACGAATTCAGGATTACCGGTGACTGTGTCACTGACTGAATGAAGACTGGGTGTCAGAAGTAGAAACGTGCACCGTCAACGAATAATGTAATGCGGTTGACGAAGTATCGTTATCGCGGCAAGTCAATGTAGAGTAACTGTGGGTATTACTGCGGACGCTCCAAATACTGCGGTATTTTATAAAAATATTGAAATCTAACATTTTGATATATTTAATATTGATAATTTATGACATGCAAGTAACAACAATTGCAGCTTCGATTCATTTATTACTATGCGTGTACATTACTGTGATGTTTCACTGAACTGCGTAACTTAACACTTTATCGACCGCTAGCCTATTTATCGGCTTTTCGATTGCCAATGTTTATCGATCGCTAGCCTATTAATCGGCTTTTCGATTGCCAATGCTTATCGACCGATAGCCTATTAATCGACTTTTAGCTATCGACGGTTTTCGCTTCTTTACTGTTTTGTTAGTAGCTGACCTCCTGTATGCTGACCTCCCCATATCCTTATGAATTATAATTATAATAATTATTATTATTTATTATTATTTTTAAAGGAATAAGCACAACACAATGAATAGCGAAAATTTAGCCGGTACTGGGAGCAAATGCGCGCGCGACTAAGCCAGTCCTTACTGAGTGGCAGCCTCAACCACGACCGGACGATAAAGTGTTAACCTGTACATCGCAGTTCTCAATGAGGCTTGATCGTAGAGTACCTATACCTAATTTGAAAAGTGCTACAGTGATAATATCTTGATCCTAGGAATTGTAGCTGTGTGTGTACATTTAAAAGAAAATGGGTTATGTCAACCTTGACAAGCGGTAATAGGAACGTTCACAATATTTCGCTCGCATGTACAACCGCAGTAATATATGCACACGTATGGTCTTTTTACATTAGGCTTTTTAATGAAATTTTTATATTTTCAGAGATTCAATATTTTGAAAAAATTAAATATTCAAGTTAAAAAATATAGGTATAGCTCAAGTTATCAATTTATTGGCGTAAAAGTGGTTGGTTAAAAGTCTTATTTTCTCTGTCAAAGTTCGCCTTCATTCAGAAACCGGAGCAATACCTACACTTACCCTACATATCCTGATGCACACCGCGTTCCGTTCACTATTTTACTGTCGAACAATAATATCTAGCCCGCTATACCTGGCGCAAATTTTTCTAACTAAATCTGGTCTGTAAATCCTTTCTAAATGTAAATCTTTTCTAACTAAAACGCTGGTCTGTAAATAATAGTAAATAATAGTCTGTAAATTATTGTAAAAGATTTCAGAATTAATACTCGTCTAAAGATCGAGAAAAAATGAAATTAAAAGTACAATTATACAAAAATTACAATTACAAAATTACGGTGGAACATAATGCTAAATTAATGAAAGCACAAGAACGATCGAAAGAACAGAATAGTGACTTTCGTGCTCTTCAAATAACTAAAAAAAGAAAGAAATTCTAAATTTGCTCTTGTAACTTGTAATAGATGCAGAAAATTTGTTATTTTGTATAGTGACCCGCAGTCTACTATATCAAGAATCTTAAATTTTTTGTCGTTTTTATCAACCTAACACATACATTCATTTGTCTACGAGGGTCGCATGAAAAGTTTGGGAAAAAAAAAGGAAATTGGACGAGTTCTTTTCGAGAAAAATCGATTTCATTTGTCAATATAATCTGCGTTGGAAACTTTACGCTTGGTCTAGTGAGCGTTTAATTTTTTCAGCCCATCGGAAAAATAAATTTTATAAAATATTGAATGATACGTGCACGTATGGAACAAAAATATAGACCTTACCGTTACTTATTTCTTCATATTTCATACACTTGTCATAATCAAGTCTTGATTAATTCAACATAACGTACGAAGTTACTCTAATCAGTCAATTCGAGGTGTTCAAGATCCTGCACATAGTACCTACTATGGAGAATAGCAATCTCCACAGAATTGCAATGAAGGTACTATTTACATGATTATTCTGCCCATGTATTGTATGTAAATGTGGCTTATTAAAAACGTGTGCCGTGTCTGTGCTGTTGCATAACTTCGATTCAGACTATTTCCGCAGTTCAATTTTTTGAATTTACTGAATGGATACTGTTACAGCATGTGTCCGCGCTTAGGTATATTAAGTTAGTAGATGGTTGAAGCATTAGTTTCGTAACGCTACGGATGTGTTCAATCTTATTGTGCCTAATTGATGAAATTCATGACAAAATGAGCCGTTTATTTTATTTACTTTTTCAAAAAAATCGAGTTAATGGTAACACTAATTACAATTGAACGGTATCTTTTCATTTTTAAAAAATTTGCAATCAGTAAGTTGAGAACTATTGAGATTTGTTCGAGAGAAGTTTTGCTAATTAACGGTATAACAAACATGTTTATTTTGAAAGTGGCGTAAGTCGCTGTACTCAGGAAATTAATTGCGGGGCTTAGTGTAAAAGAAATAGAAACGTGTGATAAGTGTGTGTGAAGTATTGTTTTGATTTATTTTCAGTATTTTTAAAAAAGTTGTGATCACTGGACTTATTTTTATAAGTGCGAAAGAATAGTGATGAAAAAAAAGATGAATTTCTAACTTTGGATTGTCACCAAAAAAAGGAAGACCTAAGCGTTATTCACAAATAGAAATGGATCCGTTATACGCTGGATCTCGTCCTGTTTCTTCAGCAAAATTCAAAGACATGATGGGCTTGCTTAATTATATACCCCCAATATACCACAGTTATTTTAAAAATTTGAAATAAAACACGATTTCCGAGGACTTAATCACTCCTATTGATGACGAAAATTAAATTGGACTGATGTATTTTCATATAAATTACTTATACTTATGTTTCAAAATGTACTAATTATTTTTGTATTTTATGAATATTAAAATAAAAAATACTTAAATCAAACGTTTATATTAAATATGTTCATGGTATAAATTATTATTATATATGTAATTTATTCAACAATTTTAGTAAATCACTGTCCTTTCAAAACATCACTTCAGTAAAATACGTCGGACAAAATTAATATATGTCAGTCATTTTTCTAAACTGTTTATTTTGAAAGTGGCTTAAGTCACTTTATCGTAATGAAAAGTGGCGATTTTTTAATGTTTATACGAAATTATTTATACTGAGAAAAATATCAGTATCCTGAGATAACAAATACAAGTAAATCTTCTCGAAAGTTAGCATCCATATTTTTAAACGTGTCAAAACGCAAACCCTTAAATATATCGACTTAAAAACAAAGTGACTTATGCCACTTTCAAAATAAACGGCTGATTTCTTTGAGATACTTGGTTATGATTTTGATGCTTTGTCTACTCAGTCAGAATGACAAACTTAAGAAAATCCAATACGCTGACGTAAGATTGACTCTGGGTTATACAGTAACGAGCAAAAGTGTCCACACACACATTTTAAAACAGTATAACTTTTTAAAATCCGGTCTAAATGACTTGATTTTTTTCGTAAATGTTCACTGTACAATGACGAAAATGCTATTTTTTTTAAATCTTGTTATTACTTGGAATAATAAAACTGTAAAACGGCTCTTGTTTATTCACTTTTCTTTGAGCCTATAATGAAACATGCAAAAATTACCTGTTCTTAGTTGAAATTCACATAATACTGGGACTTTTGTGATCTTTAATTCTTCACAGCTTATGTCAAGCTTAATTGCGATTGCGATCAAATATTCAGCATTCATACACGTTACCGAGAAATACCAAATACAATTTTCAAATTTTCATTATAGGCTCAGATAAGAAAGTGAAAAAACGAGAGTTTTTTTACATTTTTTTTTTATTCCAAGTAATAGCGAAATTTAAAAGAGAAAGTATTTTCGTCATTGTATAGTGAGTTAGTCCCTCTAACACTTATAAAAAATTCTATTAATTTTGAAAAAGTTATATCTTTTTAAGAGGTGTATGAATACTTTTGCTCGCCACCGTGGGAGCAGTGTTCCTATTAATATTCTCATAATCGAGTTTAAATTACAGCATACAAAAGAATGTACACGATTTCCGTGTAATAATTACCTAAGCAAAATTTTATTCTAATAGTGAGCTCCTAGTCCATAAAACAATCTCTCAGTTTAAAAAAAACATTGCGATGAACCAATGCAGACAATGTAAATTTAGCAAACGACTGCTAATGAGGATTCCAACCATTAATTTTATCTTTTCCCCTGCGCTTTACGGCATTTATAGGCCTCCACACTTAACTCTAATGCGTGACGTTTACATTGATTCGATCTCTTATTTGATCGATTCGAATCTTATAATCAAGCAACTTACAAAGAAGAAGAAAGCACTTAACATAAATAGTGGGGGACAAATATTTATGACATCTTTTAAAACGATATAACTTTTTTAAAACTAGACTAAACGATTTGAATTTTGTGTAAAAATATTAAAGGGAATAATTTACTCTGCGATGACTAAAATACTTTTTTACTTACAATGATAATGAAAAGTAAAAGACTAGATTTTATCGTTTTAATTTGAGCCTGTAACGGATATTGAAAAAAACTGCGCTTTGTGGATCTTGTTAACTTGTATGCATGCTGGAAATTTCGAAATTCGAAATCGCACAGAGTCAAGCTACAAGCTTTAATAGATGAAAAACAAATACTGTACATCGAAACGAAGCTGCGATTTTCGCGGTCTTTAATTGTTTATAAATCTAGGTCTATGCATTTTTTGAATTTTTTTTCGATATAGGCTCAAGGAAAAAAATTAAAAACTGGTGAGCTATTTATTTTCTTCTATCATTCCGAGTAATACAAAAATTAAAAGAAAAGTATTTTAATCACTGTCTACATACTAGACTAGTCTTTCTAGCTTCTAAAAAAAATTTCAAGTCATTTGGTCCAGTTCTAAAAAAGTTATTTCATTTTAAAGGATATCCACATTTACAAGGTGTCCCAAAATTATGTTGCTTCCGGGAAATAAGGTGTTCCTCAGAGCATTTGAAGTAATTTTTTCGTAACTTCATCCTCTGCGAAAATGCAATCCGCAGCGAGCTCGCTTCTTGTTGGTCACAGTCTTTCGTTGATAACTCGTAAACAAAGCTGCGGATTGCATTTTCGCAGAGGAAAAAGTTACTTCAAATAACCTCAGGAACCCCTCACTCCCGGAAATTACATAATTCTGCGACACCTTGTATTTGTTCCTCGCCGTATAAGGATAGCACCGAAAATTATAAGGACTCTATTTCAGTTCGCAGGTGTCTGTGTTCGTAAGGATTTACATATTTAAATAACTAGAAGCATAAGTAAGGGCTCATCAATATACACAGCTGACTGTGTCACCCTGAACGATGTTGCCGATGTCGCATCAAACAATGCTAATCAAAGATTTATAATCTTCGCTGAGTCTCTCAGTTACTTAACATCCCGAATTCACCCTTCCTACAATACAAAAATCAACCCCCTTTTATACTGGAAATAGGAAATAAACTCTAAAATTGTCATAGAAGGAATTCAAACGAAAGAGGATTCAATATTTTTGGATTTCTGTACGTATAATATATATATATTATATTCATTCCCATACGTACAGAAATCCAAAAATATTCAATCCCTATATATATATATATATATATATTATATATTATATATTATATATTATATATTATATATTATATATTATATATTATATATTATATATTATATATTATATATTATATATTATATATTATATATTATATATTATATATTATATATTATATATATATTATATATTATATATTCAATCCCTATATATATATATAACGTATTAATGGGAATAAAATTACAGATGTATTAGCTACGGATTGAATGTAGCTTCAATAGTTTCACCTAAAATTCCTTGTACTAATCTTAGGGAGATTTCCAAACAGTTTGCTTTTATTAACACCAATGAGCGTAATAAAAGGATTAACCATTTTGAGCATTTGTATGAAGAAAATAATCAGCTGGTTCTTTAATGATTTATCTCGTGGAATTATATTACCACAGTCAACAAAATTATATCCGGGCTTTACAGTCTTGCCTTCTGGCTTGAGAGAATTAAAGTTGTAAACGATCCTAAATGTACTATTATAAATTTAGTAGCCGCGTTCAGTAAATTCTCCCTGATTTTCCTCCAGCTTGTAAACAAAAATTGGCAATTTAGAAAGAGGAGATACGATTATTCGAGCCTCGCTGCTCATTTTTATAGTCGCCGATTATCAGCAATTATTGTATAAAAACGAAACGCAAGGCTCGTATAATCATATCTCGTCTTCCCAAGTTGCCCATTTTTGTTTACAAGCTGAAGGAAAATTAGGAAAAATTTATTGTACATACCTCATTGCTTCAAGAATTATCATACCGCGAGATAGTTACTTCAATTTGTTTAATTAATTCTTTGTACATTGGAAATATTTGGACTATATATTTTCTGTATTTGTCGTAGAATATTTTGTCCAAGTAAATAATCAACAAGTAAACAGCAATTTTAGTTATTATTTTCAACGTGATAATATAACTTCTCACTGGAAGGATAAAAGTCTCCATTATGTGAAACGAATTGAACAAAAGTTAATTCCCCGGTTTCGCAGGTTAAATATTTAAGGGTTAATAATTCTAATATTTTCACAACATTTACCTACTCACTTTTATTATAAACACACGAAATCCGCGATCTAGTAACGAAAAAGTTATCAATGAAAAGCTATTTATTTCCATAAAATTATTGTGCATTTCGAATAAGATGAAAGCGGGACATCAATCTTTAGAGGTATTAACGTCGGTATGATTCTCCTAAATGTAAATTCGTGATTCATTATGCAGCTATTATATCGCAGATACGCGTCGCGTTACGTTTTTATTATGCAACTCGTTGGTGTTTATCGTGCGTATTACAATCACTGTCGAATAAATTGTTTCGTTATTTGAACCGATAATTTTATGAATATTGTACTAGCATTTGATGAAATGTGATTTCCTTTACAGGAGCAATAATGCGATGTTTGTTCGGTACGTAAATATGGATATAAGCACGGAATACAATTCAACATCATTTGCGCGAATTAATCGATTCATCGTGTCATCGCTAGTTTAGCGTGAAAGCACAGTACGATTTACTGAACCAATTGAAAACTGTTTCGGGAGGTCATTAAAGGTAGATCCGCCAACGGTAGAATCCTGGAGCGAAAGTAGAAATAGTTTAAGTTCAAGAAATAAAGTAACATGCTGCTGTTGTTGCTGACAATCACAGGTCGTTTCGATCTACTATTTCTGTTCAACATTAATCAAATGTTACAGTTATTGTACGATATATAAAGAAAAATTGGCATTCTATGACATCAGATTTTATGTTGAATTTCCTCGTAACACGAGTAAGAGAAAGAGGTGGGACAACAGGGGCATTTTCGTTTCGAATTAATGAATAAGAAGACTAAAGGATTCCACTTCCGTTTACAATTACAGTAAATTCTCCCTAATTGACGCTCAGACTGTTCACAAAAATGGACAATTTTGGAAGAGGAGATGCGATTATTCGAACCTTGCTCGTTTTTATAATTGCTGACAATCGGCAATTTTGTTTATGGCAAATATTGTATTTTATTTGCACCAACACCATCTCGCTTTTAGATAACATATTTTCACTGAAAAATAACTCAAACGAGATATTCAAAATAAGAGTTTTTTAAACATAAAAGAAATGTATATTCGAAATTGTAGCAAAATTTTGAAAGGACTGTTATGAAAGGCATGGCTTATTCGTATCAACTCTTTGTGTTTTATTAAGTAAATTGGAAACCAATAATTAGAATAATATTAAAGGGAAGATGAGGAGCAAGTGCATTTTGTGGTTCATCAAAAAATGTTCGTTCAGCTGTAGTGAAAAAGAAATTAGTCACGCACAACAATAATCCGAGAAACGTTTCGAGAGTGTACTAAAGGAATTATTTTCACTATCAAACAACTTCAAATGCATCCGCACGAACTTCTCTACTAATAATAAAAATGCAATTTCTCTGACTAGTTTTCTCATATCTAAGATGTTTATAATGTCCCTTTCATACTACCTCCCCCCAATCATGTTACTATAATAATGTTACTACTACTAGTTACTAATGTTACTATAATAATTTTAAATATAAACCACTTGATGATGATCCACGCCACGATAAGAGCAAGTGATTAACACTTCTAACTCTTTAAATTTGTTGCTCTATAGCGTGGCGGCCAAGGGTCAAGTTAATTGGGTATGCGCATAAATCTCAGCAGTAGTCGACGGCAAATCTTCCATTCCGAATATTTCTCCAGTTAATCTGAATAATCCCTTCAAACACACAATCTCGGTAATCTGTGTAACACCCAATTCTCATTCCATTCCTCCATTTTCTCTTTGCCAGCTCTTTCGAAAATATTCCGCTCCCAACAGTTGCGGACATTTCGTTTAATTCCGTCTGTGAATCACCGTCGTGAGAGTAATTTCATTTAATGCACTATTCGAACCTCAAAATTAAAGCGGAATTTGGGCTCGTTGCGTTGTCACACTAACCGCTAATCTTCTGCAAGCTTGACACTGTTCGAATTATCCTAACGGAAAAGGTTAACCGTAACATCGAAACTCGTTTTATGGCGAAACAATTCCCCGAGTTCTTCGTTGTAGAGAAGGCGAACGTGTTTGCTGACACTTGACTGGATTCAGCGATTGCCACCTATACTACTCGATAAAAATTTACTTCAATGGATAATAGTGCAAATTCTCCCTAATTATTGCTCAGATTGTGCAGAAAAATGGACAATTTCAGAAGGGGGAAGATACGATTATATACAGCCCTGCGGCTCGTTTTTAAAGTTATCGATTATAATAACCAGTTGCAAGTCTCAAATAATCGTATCTCCTCTTCCGAAATTGTCCACTTTTGTGCACAATTTGAGCGTCAATTAGGGGGGGGGGGGGAGAATTTATTGTAATTCCATTATAATGAAAAGTTATTTTTGCCCCACGCCTTTCTAAACACTTTACGATATTTGAGCCGTTTATTTTGAAAGTGGCATAAGTCACTTTGTTTTTAAGTCGATATATTTAAGGGTTTACGTGTTTTAACACGTTTAAAAATATGGATGCTAACTTTCGAGAAGATTTACTTGTATTTGTTATCTCAGGATACTGACATTTTCCTCAGTATAAATAATTTCGTATAAACATTAAAAAATCACCACTTTTCATTACGGTAAAGTGACTTAAGCCACTTTCAAAATAAACAGTTTAGAAAAATGACTGACAAATATTAATTTTGTCCGACGTATTTTACTGAAGTGATGTTTTGAAAGGACAGTGATTTACTAAAATTGTTGAATAAATTACATATATAATAATAATTTATACCATGAACATATTTAATATAAACGTTTGATTTAAGTATTTTTTATTTTAATATTCATAAAATACAAAAATAATTAGTACATTTTGAAACATAAGTATAAGTAATTTATATGAAAATACATCAGTCCAATTTAATTTTCGTCATCGATAGGAGTGATTAAGTCCTCGGAAATCGTGTTTTATTTCAAATTTTTAAAATAACTGTGGTATATTGGGGACAAGCCCATCATGTCTTTGAATTTTGCTGAAGAAACAGGACGAGATCCAGCGTATAACGGATCCATTTCTATTTGTGAATAACGCCTAGGTCTTCCTCTTTTTGGTGACAAATCCAAAGTTAGGAATTCATCTTTTTCATCTAAAGTTAGTTTATAAAACATTTTATAGCCATCTGCTGGCGGGTCTGGAGGTAGCCGCCACATCACTATAATATAATTTACAAAACTGCACTATTCTTTCGCACTTATAAAAATAAGTCCAGTGATCACAACTTTTTTAAAAATACTGAAAATAATTCAAAAGAATACTTCACACACACTTATCACACGTTTCTATTTCTTTTACACTAAGCCCCGAAATTAATTTCCTGAGTACAGCGACTTACGCCACTTTCAAAATAAACATGTTTGTTATACCGTTAATTAGCAAAACTTCTCTCGAACAAATCTCAATAGTTCTCAACTTATTGATTGCAAAATTTTTAAAAATGAAAAGATACCGTTCAATTGTAATTAGTGTTACCATTAACTCAATTTTTTTGAAAAAATGACTCAATGCCACTTTCAAAATAAACGTCTCAAATTTTACAATTTTTCGTGGCCTATCTATTCGTGTCTTGACACGGCCATTGCAACACTAGTCGATGCACAATGATGACATCGTGTCGATAAAACATTAAGCGTTAGTCGCATATGGTACACTGCAACAAAATTAGTTTGGACAAATGGCGTTCGGATAAATGGACTTTCACTGTAGCAAAATGCATACGATAATCCGTGTCACGTATATAAATTTCCCTTCGGTTATCCGCTACCGTTCCACGACACGGCTCGGCGCGGCGCGGCGCGGCGTATTCGTCGCGAATTGGAACGTTGATCCAGTGAATCCTACGCGGACAGCTTTCGAAGCAAAAGTCCCCCGTTCCCGGCTGCCCGCGATACGATCGCCGAGTAATTTGTAAAATAGAAGGCTGAAGCGCGGTGCCGCTCGGACATTACGTATTCCCTGCGCGGCCGATGGGCGTGTAAGGGACCGACCCGCGGACTTCGCAGACGATGTAAATTGCGTGGAAATATCTCACTACCGGCTCCGGCAGGCGAACCACGCCAGCTATCTTTATCACGGTATCGGTGAAATTCAAGTCCACGGACGAGCCCGTCCACGCGAGAGGCAGCAATGAAATTTATCATCGCTATTACCTTGCCATTTCGGGCACGTTTGTGACCGAGTGTTTCGTACATATCCCATTATCTTTCTCGACGAGTCCATACATTAATTTATTGCCGTATTTTTAAAGTACCTGCGATAATGGGTTTGTTTTCTAAAGATTTACTTAACCCCTATAATATCGTGTCAGACACATTTTGAGTATTTCGAATATGATCAATTAAATGTGGAATATTATTCGCATTTTTTATATCGTAATTAAAGTTTACCCTTCTGTTATCAATATTTACGTGTCCAAGTAAAAAAGTTGAATACGATAAATATAAATTTTCTTTCTCACGAAGGGACGCTAATTTACACAGCTGGTTAAGAAATCGTTGGGTAAGGAGTTACAGCAGAGTGTGGATTTTGTGCATTCGTAACAAAAATCAATAGCAGAAATTTGATACGGTAATATCATTTAAAGAATTTTAGAAGATCAATGCACCATCTTGGATTATAAGGCCCTTGCATTCCAAGCTTTTTTCCACGTGGCAACCAACAACGCCGCGACATTCTTAAAGAAAAATAAAATAAAATCACACGTGTACAGCGTGTCCCATTTAAGTTAAGATTGTACAAAATCTCGTAGAGACACGTGATTTAAAAAATTTCAAAATAACACGTGTCTTTTTGTATTTCGAGTGTGGATTCAAATGGCACTACTAATTTTTTAATTTTGCTTTTTATTTGTAATAAACCTATGTTTTGTAAGCTCCATATTTTTTAAAGATATTCAGCTGATTTTTTATCTTTATGTAAAGGACAATTTTGTTTTTCTGTTAAATATATAATAATTTTATTGCATTTAAGAACGTCATATTACAAAAAAATATTCCAAACAAAAGTACATTTTATTACGTAGAATATAATTCCGAAATGAAAAATATAGATTTATAATAAAATTCGAAATACTAAAGAACATGCGTCATTTTGTTTTTGTTTAAATCACATGTCTACAAGATTTTTTACAATCTCAACTTAAATGGGACAACCATGGGTATCTAGCAAAATTGAAAATAACTTTCTTACTTGAATGTTTTATGTATTCTGACATGTTAGAAATACGACACCAAATGTGTTTTCTTCTAACAAAAATGCACTAATCAATACATTTTAATGACACAAGATTGCACTGATTATATTGATTATACTGATTATACCGAGTACCAGTTTTATTCTTGTAACATTGTTATATCATTACTTCATCAAAAAGAATCGCATCGAATGATGATACCGTTTTTTATAACGTCAAATTTTATTTTTATGATATCAGCCAGTTTTAGTTTCAGGAACAAGTAGTTATAACATTTTTGGATATTTACTTTTATCACATCTCTACAAATTCTAATTAGATCCCTTCCTTAATATAAGCGAAAGAACAGTAAGTAATTAAGTAAACATTAACGTTGGAATTAATATAAATTAAGATGATGAGTGAGATTCGTTGTCCGAGTTGCAAAGAATTGTCTGTTTCTCGCAATTCATATAGACAACACGAATTCATAATATGGAACATGAATTTGTAGAAACGAAAACCAGCCATAATTTCGTTTGTTGTGCTGCAATTGTACTTTCATTATATTTGTAATTCTCTGTTGCATTTTATGAATTCACATGGAGATTCGTTTTCTATATCATCTAATAACTCAACTTTATACAATAATGTCGAGATAGCGGATCTTCGCGCAAAACAAAAATTCTTAAAATAAATTGTCAGAAACAGAGAAATTAAATCAATCATGTACATTTCTTTCAATAATTCTAATAAGTCGAAAATAGTGAAACAGTATTCTTGCATTCTCTAATTCTTCTATCTATAAATGCATAGAATACGCAGTCTCGTAATGACCAATTCTTCGCTAATGCTTCAAAATATGGTTTCTTTTCAATGTTTATAAAAGGATTCATACAAAATTGAAACGAAAAGATTCACGTTCGTTGGAACGCGCGTCTCGCGCCGTAAATATAAATTTCAAACCCGAACACAGAATTATATTACTCATACACACATGACAGCCGAAGCATTAACTGCGAATGTGAATTTCATAATTAACGTTCTGGTTTACATCACTGACATCGCGTTTGTTTCTCTTCCGAGAACAAATGTACACTTTTATGGAACTTATTGGAAGTAATGAACCGTACCTAGTGAACGTATTCGCGATATTGTACCTACAGAATGCATATTTTTCCTTACATTGCATTGGAGAATTCGTAATAACAAAGGAATCGTGTGTGCGTGTTGAACGATCCGAATGGAGGAAGGGATCCGTGAAGAAATACGATATTCGGTGGCATGGAAACGGAAAAAAAGGTAGCATTGAAACGTCTGCGAAATGCGTACATCTTCCGCAGAACTATAGACAAAAGGATGCGACGTTCTGTGGAGTTAACGATAATCCATTTCAAAATATTGAAACACAGATAGCTGTACAGTTTTAGCTATATGTGCCCATAATTATGAAAGTGGTCTAAGTCATATATTCCTTGTTTCGAGATAATTAATGAATCGCATTTGAATAAATTAAAAAATATTTTTACATTATGCGACATTTTAATTTATAATTTTATTAGTCTTGATTAATGGAAATTTATTATAGATATGAAATTTTGTGTGAATTTCATAGGAAAATGTTGTTTTTGAAGCTTGAATTGACTTAGACCATTTTCAAAATTAACTGAATGTCCTATAGTTTTAGACATGTAAGCAACTACTATGATTCTTGATGTAGAAAAAGAGCCACGTGAAAAAGTGCAGTTGTCATTGATTTGTTAGCATTCGGTCATAAAGAAAAAGAATAATTGTGTCGTTTTATTAAATATCCTTGTAAAACAAAGTCTGATTAATAAATCGTTTCATTCTTTTTTCTTGCATAGAATAAAAGTTCGTAAATATATAATAATTTCATCAAAAGTGGTTAATGAAGAGACACGCACCGGCATTGGAAAATGTAAAAATCTCAAAACTTTTTACAGTTGACGGTCCAACGTCGTGAAAATACTGCGAATTTCGCTATCTAATAATAATAATTCATTGTTTGTCGCTCAAAAAGATGTTAATTGTTTTTGATGAAATTTTCAGCATGCATATAAGTTAGAGAGACCTACAAAATGGGTTGCATAAATTTCTGTTCCGTGATAAAAAAAGTTAAAGCATATTTCTTTTTAATTTTCTCATCATTTTATTTGAATATAAATTCTAACAAAATTTTTAGACATTGTTTATCCTCTCCATCCTATATTATTTACCCTCAGTCAGATAAAAATGTTAAAGCATATTTTTTTTAATTTTCTCGTCATTCTATCGAAATACAAATTCTGCAAAATTTTTAGACATTGTTTATCTCCAAAAGAATTCGTGCCGTTTGGTATACCTTTGAAAGAGTTATTCCCTTTCAAACGTATACGAATTCTTTCCGGTGCCACTGTGTATCTGCAACTTCCTAGTTTCCTTTTTTTGCTTTCACTGAAAGCTGTAACGTGATTTCTTCAGAATAATTTGAAAGAAACGTATCATTGCATTAACTCTTAAAGTATTACCGTATAACTTTGGTAAAGAATTAAAGAGACAGAAAATTGCATTTATTAGAATTAGTAATACTGATCCTTTTACCGGGAATTTGTATCGAATTTAAATCAAGTTAACGAACGGATTGTTATCGAATCAAGATAAGAGGCAATAATTCAGCGGACCGGCATTAAAGTTTTATTCAATGCTTCTAGGAACCTTAGTTTTAAATTGAAATCAAGAAACATGAGATTTAACCTTAACATGACTTTTCGACTTACTCCCAAGGCACGAGATAACTTAAAGCCACCACAATAAAATGCAAAAATATTCGCCCGCGATGTATGCCATCTCGTTAAAAGGATTGAAGAAGGACTTCTCATTTCGTGAGAGCTTTACACATTCTTCGCTTTGTTCTTATTAAAGTCCATGTCACTTCAGCCTTACTTCTGCAGCAAATAACACGATGCGGAAATTCTTAACAATTCCATCAAGCTATTGCTTAACCCTAGAAAGATAACCATATGACAACGTACGTAAAAGATAACCATACGCTTCAGAGGCGCATGCTTTTCTAAGGCGTCAATTTTATACTAACAATGGATATTTATTTAAGTTAATCTAGTCATTTTAAAGGTTTGGCATTATTGTACAAATAAAATGCATTTATATTATATTTTTTTATATTTTAAGTAATTTTAAACTTAAATCACTAGACCTCTATGAAAAATTAACAAAAATCAACAGTCTTCGGTTTATGGGAACAAATCCCGTAAAATATCACAAAAAATAGTGTTTTATCCTTACAAACTAGTAGACTATAATATAATCAGTGTAAAAAAAACTATAATATTATAAAAAATTTCTTTAGAGACAGTCATGACAAACGTCTTTCTTGTGTTCACCACAAACTGTCTTTTTGCATTTGGCACAGGTCATCTTTGACATTCTTTTCTTTTTAGACGTGCAAAGACTGCAATAACGCCTTTTTTGGCCGAGGGTTCTTCTTCATCATCTGTGGAAGCCTGTACCGCAGATTTTGGAAGAATATTTTCAATGTTGCTTCGCACATGCCTTGGCAAAGTGGGTGCTTCCAGTCTTTGCGTCATCCACGGTGCAGTCAGTTGTTTATTTCGCAGGCGCCTCTGCGACGTAGGTTATCTTTCTCGGGTTAATAACGTACTTTTCGTAACGTACTTAGATTATATTTAGTTTCCAAATAAAGTTTAGCTCTGAAATGTGTTGAAGGACACCGTCTAATCTCTTCAAATTAATTTATGGAATGTTAAATATTACATAATACATACAATTTTCAATATAACGAACTGATATTTGCATTTGATCGAAATACGAACATACAGATTAAAGCCACCAAGGTGTCCACTTTTTGTGGACCAAATGCGTCCGAAATCATTTATAATTCCAGTTTCATTAGACCTCATTCACTGGCGGATACAGTAAACACGAAAAAAAAAACAATCGGTCAGACTAGAACGCATAGCGTTTTCCTGTTAAAACGAATCAGTGCAAATAGAATCTTTCGGTAGTATGTTTACTCGCGCAACAGTACTAATTGAATATCGGGGAAAGGTAAAAGGAAACGCAGCGCGATAGAGGCGCGACCGGTTTCCGTGCGCGAGCAAAACGAATAAAAAGCAATTCCATTTTTGCGCATCGGTAGAAAGGTGAATCCCCAAAGAGAAACAGTATCGATTTTTCGTCGTAAACGGCTGTGCAGGGGGGCGATTAAAAGCTCGACGATTTCTTGAACGATCGCTGTCCGGGTGCTTCTTTCAGAAGCAAGCCGCTAACTCCAGCTGCTCGTGCATAAAACGTACGTAACAGTGCACAGCATATCACGGTGTCTCCCTGCTAACGAACCCCTCGGCAACGTTCTCGTGACGATGACCACAAAAAGAAAGCGCTCGTTTGCAGCTCCTACGATCTCCCTGTCTTTAAGCACCGGCTCGAATTTCGCCTGCCTTTAATTTCGTACAATACATTAGAAATATTATTCTTCGCTCTCAGATGTCACAAAGACCATTTATCCGGTCATCTCGTTACGAGCGCGGAACCTCTTTCATTGTTCCGTAAATCCGACGAAGCAAAGATGATTCTGAAACAACAGCTCTCCTGGATACGATTCGTTAATCCTCGGACGGCGGGCCGCGGCGGCGGGTGGCGAGGTCAATTCTGACCCCTGCGGCTATTTCGACTTTATTATGAGATGACATGTGCAGTTGAAATTTTTGCATGTGCGTAAATATAATTATTGCATATAATAATTTTATATTATTAACCCTTTGCACTCGAGGGCTCCGGAGCGGAGCCATTTAAAATTTGTCTTCAAACTCGAGGGCTCCGCTACGGAGACAATGCAAATAATTTTCAGTTTTTAACATAAGAATAAAAACAAATCGTAAAAATTAGTTATAGGATGTTTCGCTGTTGGTGACAAATGACGGTCGCGGCTCGCGGATTGTTATGCTCTCGATAACAGCACACAATCGCGGTTTGAGCAACATTCCGCATTCCGCACTTGGATGCAATTGAGTTAAGTCGTGTTATTCAGCAGTAGAGTGTATATCAGATTCTAGTTTATCTGTTGTTTTTATATTTTGAATACATATTTATATCCCCGATATGGCAAATAAAAGAAAAATTTGTGAAAATTATAGTGATATTGAAAGTAGTAGCGACGAATTAGAATTTGAAGTTCATAGTGAACATTACATAAATAATATAGACGCTCTTGGCCGTGATGAAGCAGACAATATTGAACTAAGCCATGAATCCGATTCTAATGATAGTGATATATTTCCTGCTGTACGACGACACATACCGAGAATTGAAAGTGATATTGAAGTGAAGTTTGTAAAATTGTTGGTGGACCAATTGATTGGAAATTTCCGACAAAACAGCACATCTCGAGAATACAGTTACACACCAAATACGGAGGCCAGGCTCAACAACCACCTACATATTATACGTTCTGGAACCAAGAAAGATTGTGTAGTGTGTTCGAATAGAAAAATTCCAGGCGAAAGACGGCAGACCCATTATTTTTGTGATACCTGTCTCGAGAAGCCAAGATTACAACATATTGGCAATTGCTTCGAGAGGTATCACACTTTGGAAGATTACAAAATGTAATAATTTTATAATTTTTTTTATATATCCTAACATTTGTATCCATAAACAATTAGAAAAATAATAACATACAACGATGACTTTTCTTTTAATGCTTATATCATGAACTTACATGTGAATATGATCTTTTCACTAAAATGGCTTCGAGTTGCTGGTAATATGACTCAAAAAAAACTTCGAGTGCAAAGGATTAATTTTAGCAATAAGCTTTTATGCGTGTAAATTCAAAAGAGAAAATCCTTTATGCATTGTTGCATCGAGCACATACTTAGTTTTACGTTCTTTCATTCCATGCGTATTGCAAACATATTCTTTAGAATTGTCACAAACGTTACTACAGTGGGCATAGAAAGTATTCGTACAGCTTTTAAAACGTAATCACTTTTTCGGGTAGGATTTGTTCGAAATTAATAGCACTCTCGCGTGCGGTGGTAGAAAGTTCTTTTATTTCGCGGACTATGTCTGCGGACGAGTCGCGATGCAGTGATCGAGTTTTGATTTTTCGTTTCGCCGTTTGCTCTGGTAAAATTCTTGAACAACCCTGATTGGTCAACCCCACGCGTTGGGCCTTTCCAATCAGCGTTGCTCATTTTGTCCTTTTTACCGCCCGCCCCTTACGCTCTTTGCGTATTTTCGGGACGGCTCGGTAATCGGAGGGGATGATGAGTTGTACGTGACAACGTGTGGAAATTTTCCTCCGGGTCACCCATGTCGGACCACATGGCCTTTGGGTCGCTGGGCCCGCTTCGAGTACCCTTCGGAAACTCTCCTAATTTATGACGGTCTCTTTAGCTATTGAGGAATTTCTTAAAAGACTCTACTGCAAACATGTGCTATCAAATGGTGAACTTGTCTTCTCAAAAATAGCTTCTTCGAAGGAGAGTCATAAATTACGTTGACCGTTTGCACGAGGACTGAAGATCTTATTGTGCGCACGACTGGTCGCTACAACTTTATTATAAATTGGGCAAAGCGTTCTACATTTTTGGGGGGATATTAGAACAATCAGTTTACCAGACAATGACTAAAAATTATTTTCAAAAATTGCAATTTGTTGGCATGATAAAAGAATTAACAATTGACGTTTTCCTAACTTTTTTATCTGAGGCTATAACGAAAATTTAAAAAATACATTTTGTAGATCTCGGTGGCTTATATGCATGCTGACAATTTCATCAAAATCGGCCGACGCATCAAGCCACTGATAGATGTAAAAATGACTTGCTTTCGGTTGAAATTCCTGAAGGTTAACCAATTTCGATGAAATTTTCAGCATGCACATAATTTACCGAGATCTACAAAATGCATTTTTTAAATTTTGGTTATAAGCTCAAATGAAGAAGTTGGAAGAACATCATTTTTTAATTCTTTTATCCTGGCAACAAATTGCAATTGTTCAAAATAATTTTTTAGTCATCGTCTAGTAAATTAATTCTTCTATCATCGCAAAAAATTTAGACCGCCTGGTCCAATTATAAGAAACTTATTCTGTTTCAAGAAGTTTACGAATACTTTCTACCCCCACTGTATATTTATGTCGATTTTTTCACACAAATAAAACATTTAGACTTTATGCAAAATAAAAATTTCCCAAGGCGATGGTAAGAAACAGAAATTTTTTAAATGAAAATAAATTGTTTCTATTAATAATCTTGATAAGTTTAAAATACTATAACAGTGTTCATAATTCACATGTCTTCATAATTTTATATTTTCGCTACTCATTTTTCATGTAACTCACACATCCGAAATAACTTTTCAATTGTGCAACTGATTAAAAAGTGTCAAATACAGAAATTGCAGAATTCTAGGGGGAGGGAGAGGGGACGCGATGTCATATTCACCATTTTAGTACGTAGTATAGTTTTCAAAATTTCAAGGTCAACTTCCTTTCTTCGAATGGGAAAGAATTGTAGATCCGATGAATATTAAATTTTAAATAAAAAAGCGTAAACCTAAGTTCAGCCTAAACTTAATGTTTGACGAGATTTTAGCCAACGAAGAACTTCTCTGACTATATGCCATACGCGCGACTTGCATTCTCCGGTCGACTTATCTTAAAATGGTCGTTAATCAGTAGATTTAGGGTCATCATAAATGTATACTTTTCTACTTAAAATTTAATATTCTTTCGATGAACGATGAGAAAATACAGTAAAAAATTCTCTCCAATTGTCCTTCAGCTTCTAAACAAAAATGGACAATTCGGAAAGGAGAGATACGATTATTTACAAATCTCGCAGCTTGTTTTTATGTTTATTAACACGTTCCGTGCCACGTGTACCATCGATGGTACACGCTTGCATGTTTACTTAGTGAACTGAACAAATTGTTTACAAGAAATTTGGAACCGAAGAATCAATTTCCACCGCAAGAATGGGCGTTGATAAGTTTTTGTTACGTTGTTATGTGTACGAGAATTAATGATTGCACGTAATACATCAAGTTTTAGTAAAATATCAAAGTGTGAAGATTCGAGTAAAAAAAGCTCGGCACGGAACGTGTTAACAATCGGCGGCTATAAAAACGAGCCGCGAGACTCGAATAATCGTATCACCTCTTCCCAAATTGCGCATGTTCGTTTACCAACTGAGGGGAAGTTGGCGAACTGTTAAGAAAAAGAAGCAGCTAAGAGAAGGAAGTTGACCTTGAGATCATGAAAACCACACTGTGTACGAAAAAATTAATGCAACATCGCCTCCTGCCTCTTGAAACTTTACAACTGTTGCATTTGACAGTTTTTAACCTTCGCCCCGTGGACTCGGGGTTCATACGCACGCATACGATGTTTATGTTTACGTACGCCGCGAAATGTAGTTGCGGCTAGCAGCGCGGTTAATTTATTACCCCTGCTCTCTAATCCAAACTTCGTGAGATAACAGTCGTCGTTATTGGATCGTGGAAGATGCAGCCCGTGTATAATGATAATAATGGTAATGATAATTAATATGCGCAGAAATGCGACGACTGCCAGATGCATATATGCAATACGCATGCAACGAAAAAAAATAGTATTTTATGCATTAGCTGTAATAATAAAGAATAATAAATAATTTATAAATAATATACAGAAAATTTTCGATCAGATCAGATTGGGTCTGCGTGGACCCTGAGTCCGCCGAGAGTTAATTATAGATGCATAATTTAAACGTTATTTGAGATATGCAAGTTATATGACTTAACCTGTAGTGTAGTTTCTGAAATTTCAAGGTCAACTTCTTATTCTTAAATTGAAAATTATATTTCAGTATGGAAGAGGCATAGCGTGTGATATAATCATTTTTCTCGTTGGCCAACAAATGACAAAGATTCCATGATCATGTTGTTTTTTTTTTAATATTATAGAATGTTGTATTTTTGTGTACATCGCATTACAAATGTTTATAAATATCCAGGGAATCAGTAATTGATTGAACGACGATTTTCCACGCAGATCATTGGATTAGTATTAAATTGTATTATAATACAGTGTATATACAAGAATACAGTATTTTTTCTACTTTTAAAAAATCTGAATTGAAATCTCCTCAGATTTTTTCGTGAAGTAGAAAACTGTTTGTATCGCATAATACTACTTTCGTACCAAACAACATTTGTTCAAACATTTTTTCACTATCTCTCGTAGTTCCTGATATATTCTGGATTTTCAAATGAAACAGGCACCGTGTATATGTATATTGTATTATCTATAACTAGAATCTAAACATAGTAATTATGATAAACTAATAATTATAATATAATTGAAAAACCCGAGAAATTATGAACAAACGAAACGAAGAAGATCTATCAAAATTGTTTACACATTAAACTACACCGAGTAAAAAATTGCTAAACACAATGATACGAATGAATATAATCAAAACTATGATACAATAATTTTATACAATGTAAATGAAATCTGAAAGTAGAATGCTATAAAACCAATATGGTATCACATCAAAATGACAAGACGGAATGTGTTTCATCATGTTTTTCTTCCTCAAAGATTCAGACTGAACTGCAAGACCTGACGGAAACGCATTCCATTGTTCCAATCGCCTTTCGAGTAAACATTTGACGCTTCGGTCAAATTTCACCTAGCCACCGGCGACCGAGGGTTAATGCGTCTCTGGGCTTGCTCCAGGGGGCAAATAAACAGCGGGGTCAAAAGTCGGCGACTGAGGGGAATGCGGATCGTACTCGCTAAAAGATGGAAGCTCACATTTTATGCTTCCACCGTCTGATAAGTCAAGATTGTTCCCTAAGTGGTCTTCCTACTTTAGCGACTTTAAAATGTCGAACTTTTGTTCCGTATTCTCTTACGCTCCTGCAAAAGAACTTCGACCGAATATTCCGATTTTTTGAAAACTTTGCAGGTTTGTAGGGAATCCTAAGAGAAGCGTGAAGCAATACTATTTTTCGACTTTTCATCGTTCTTTTCCGGAACAGAGGTAGTTGTTGCCTTTTTTCCCCCGCGTTTAAAGTATGTATCGACCCGGCCTCGGCTTTCGTCCTATCGCTAAACCTTTAGTCATCCTACGGTTAAAGAGGGAAACTCGTCTAAAATGTGTCAATTTCGTGAAAACCGTTCATAAGGTACAAGAGCTCTCGGCAATCTTGCCTTGAAAACTGTTTATCTTCTAAAATTAATTCTCTCGAAAATTGCGCAGTATATTAAAAAAGCAGTGTATAAAAATACTGCTCACATCCTACACGAAAATGTATCGAACAGAGTAATTAATCAACAGATGGACTTGTCTCGCAGTTATCGCACTGATAAATCGTTCCTTCCCATTTCATTTGAGCTAAACAAAACGACGCAGCGATCTCGAGCATTTTTCGACGATGTATTAGGTCTACCGGAAAGTTCTGTAAGATAGTCTCACTTCAAGTTTCAATCCATATCCACATGTTGATTTGAGACATATATGACTATCTCTCTTTATCATTGCATTTACACACATCTACTCTCCTAAATAAACTGAAACAAAGATGTCTCATGTCATTATTAAGTGAGACGCGATCGTGAAAACATGGCTACCGATGATAATGCCAGACCACATGCTACTTCGGCGACTCGTCGGAAAATCGCAGAGCTAGGCTGGGAAATTCTGTCGCATCCACCATACTCCCCAGACCTAGCACCCTCCGATTATCACTTGTTTCTCCCTTTGCAAAACTTTTTGCAGGAACAAAAATTCAAAACTGAAGCTGATGTCAACCAAGCACTGGTTGAGTTCTTCGCCTCTAAAAATAAATCATTTTTTAAAAATGGCATTTACAAGTTGCCATCACGCTGGCAAGAAGTCATAAGTAACGATGGAAAGTATATTCTACAATAAATATTATTAAATGTATGAAAATTGTGTTATATTTAGATTCAAACACGGACAGAACTTTCCGGTAGACCTAATATACTGTAATTTCTGTACGAGTGTCGCACAGTCGGAATTGAAAGTGTATTTCAAGAGACCGAATTGCTTTTATAGTCGCCGATATGTCGTGAGAAAGAGAGAGAGAGAGAGAGAGAGAGAGAGAGAGAGCGAATCAGGTCGAAGGAAACTACAATAAATTAAAATGCTACACTTGTCTTCAAGTGTTGTAGGAGTTTGGTACTGAGACAGTTTATTTACGATGTTATCATTCAGGGAATTAAGTAATGATCGTTTCAATGATCAAGCAGCCTGGAAAGATCGTTCTAGATACATACTTAGATTTATAATGTCCAAAATATCATACAAGGAAAAAATATTCAAAACTGAAGCTGATGTCATCAACCAAGCACTGGTCGAGTTCTTCGCCTCTAAAAATGAATCATTTTTTAAAAATGGCATTTACAAGTTGCTATCACGCTGGCAAGAAGTCATAAGTAACGATGGAAAGTATATTCTACAATAAATATTATTAAATGTATGAAAATTGTGTTATATTTCAATTCAAAAACGGACAGATCGTTCCGGTAGACCTAATAATACTATGCAATAGGAATCAAGTTGGCCATATCATACCAATTTTACTTCTCGTTAAATACAAGTCATGCGAACTTGATGCATCTTCAAATTCAGTTTTCTTAAAAACAGAACCTTTAACGATAGAATATTACACTTTTTTTAGAATTATTTTTGCATGTGGAATCACTAACCGACCGGTTGTACCACGATTTTTACCTAATATATAGTTAAGTTTTTGTTTAACTATTACTAAAAGTGTAAAAGTTATAATTATTCATACCATTGTCTAACCAATCTAACGGAAATATTTTGTTGAGATCATAGATTTTGGGCAACAAAGGATAAGAGTTTCATATGAATAAATGAGATGCAATAGACAACTATGTAACTATGTCCATACAATGGCTGACCGGCTGAAATTAAAAATCATTGTTGACCAAGATTGTTGTCGGTGTTGTCAGCTGTCAGTGAAGCCTGTGTCTATGATTTCCATGTGACCCTATCTTATTAAACAGAACATTAGCTACTCTATTTATGAAATAAGCTGCGAATCCCGTCGTGAAAATGATAAATTTGACGAAGTGGAACCGTAAATGCCATTTCACCATTTTTGAATGTTTTGCAATGTTAAGTAACGATGGAAAGTATATTCTACAATAAATATGATTAAATGTATGAAAATTACGTTACATTTCAATTCAAAAACGGACAGAACATTCCGGTAGACCTAATAGTTTCAATCTAGGGAAATGAAGCTCGCAGACGCGTGCATCACGCCAGCGATGCGAATAGAACAATATTTCCGGAAAGTTGTAATCATAAAACCATTCTGCCCGCGATAGAGCGATTCGCGCGAGGACCGGTATGTTTGCCGTCGCGCGTTTACGGGAAAAATGGGACCGCTTAGGCGGCGGATGAACAAGGCGTCGACGAATACTGTCGCGATAAATCGGTTAGTTTAGCCCGAACGATGGCGTTTAAAAGGGGTGAGGAGTAAATTAACCGGATGGTGTTGGTGTCGGTGTGGCAAGTTACCGGCGCGGAAATGCATGCACACATCACGACGGGGTGGAAACGTGGGGAACTGCGCGTGGAATCGTGACTGCGACGGCTCACGATTTCCACATACATTGTGACACGGAGGAGCACAAACCGGAGTACGAGGACCGCCGCGAGTGTACCGGGCTGAAATGCCGGGCATAGTTGTCGCAGTCAGATTTACAGCGTATTTTCTGCGATTATGGGAGACGCATGGTATGCTCGGCCTTGAACAATCACGATGCTCGCCGATTTATTCGCAGCCGCGACCCCCTTTTTTCCCCCCTCCGAAGCGAAGCCCTGCCGAGCTCGACCGAGCCGGACGAGATTCACTACATGCCGCGAAACCGCCCCGGCATTTGCATACGCTTCCGCGCGGCTCGCGGCGCACGCTCGCATTTGTCATTCCGTATCGCTGCCGCCGCCGCTCGCCCACGATTTTCATGCTGTATTCGATATTAATCCCGAGTACTTGTGCCCCGGGAAAACGGGGCTAACTCTCAGATTCGCGCGTAATGCTCGCGACGACGCAGCGGGACGAGGAATCGGTCGTTCTACATACGGCTCTCCCGTTGCCACCCTCCGAGAAAATTCAATGTACGCCCCCGCAAGATGCCGGATGGGGTTCGTTGTTCGCGCGCGCAAACTTTCCGGACGGATGATGCGAGCGCCTGATTGACACGGCTCGGAAGGAAGATTGTTACTTTGTCGAATTGATAATCGAGTTGAAACAAGACAAATCTTGGTTGATATAAGTTTGGCAAACACTCGGATTCTGCGCTGTGAAGAGCGAAGGTGAATTTTGGGGAACTGCGTTCTCACGATCTATAGTAATCTTGCGTGGGATCGGAGAAATCTACTGGAAGTCTATTAGTGCCGAAATCGGTATTTATAATGTTTAGCAACAGGAAGTTATGAAAAGCAATAACACAAATACTTTGGACACTAAATGAAAGAAGAGAGCAAGCTTCGAAAAGAAACGCTCCGCCTGGATCTGCGTCCGAGATTTTTCGCCTAGATCGTGACTCGAGTACAAGACACATGTAAATATAATTTATTATTTTAATTTGTTAATGCATCTGAAGAAATTTGTGAAATTAGAATGCATTTTTGGCTAGCTGGGCAAATTGATGTGATATGGAAGAAATCAACCAAAAATGCATTCCAATTTGACAAACTTCTTCAGATGCATGGACACATTATATTTACACGTGTCTTATACATGACAGTTCACCTCCATAAAGTGATTTCGATCGTACAAGTTGCAACAAAAAAGATACGTACTATAAACGAATAAAAAAATCGTGTAAAATAGAGGTATAAAACAACATGAATTATTATTATTATTTACATATTCAGATAATGAAGAATTTAGGCACCAGAGGTTATTAACATAACCAGAGATTCGGATAAGCGAAATTCTACTGTACTTTCTATCAACTAAATTCGTGTCATGATAATTATTTAATATTTCGCTTAATTACTTCAATTTTATGTTCATTGAAGAACGTTTGTTTTAGAACAAAGCTGTGTTTAAAAGATATATAAGTTATTAATAACATCTCCAGCTTTAGCTCCAATTAACCTTACGCTTTATTGCGAAAGATATATTATTGCGATCTATCTAGATTAGAACGGGTGCATTTGTTCCTAATTTTTACAAATGATGCTCCTAAAACCATTAATTTTTCTCTCAAAATTTTCTCCTAGAAAATACTTTCGCATTTCAAAATAATGAATCCTCAAGGTTTTTCAATTGTTGAATTTACGTCTTCTCGTAATTAGTGGAAACGATCAATGTTCCCATTAAACTGCGATCTGCGAAAAAAACACTGGTCGATGCATTCATCATGAAAATAGGATATATCATTCTCGAACGTGTAATGAACGAAACTTCAGCTCATTTAAATTAACGGTGTTCCGAAGACATTAATTGGATACTGAATTCATACAACGCCACCTCGATCATAGCAATAAACATTGAACGATGCTTATTAAATAACCGTAGAATAGTCAGCTGCAACACACGTGTACTCAAAATACGACGGTCCGGGTTAGGGGAGCTCTGATTGTTACGGTATGCCCGCAAATCGAATTGGAAGTATTTTCACTTCACTTTTGCAACACGCATACATTGTATGCAATAATTGTATCTTGTATTTCGGTATTACTAATTACTTCGGTTACGAGTAGACCGCGAATTTCATGCAGACAAACGCTGAGAATGTTCCAGAATTTCCTTCAAATTATTTGGAACGTATTAAAATAATTAATTCAATTTAAATGCACCACTGCACGCATGAATTTGTTTGCAATTTAAATACTCCTACTCCGTTTTGCCACACATTAATTATCAGATAATATTTTCTGAATTTACAGTATACCGTTGATCACTGCGTGGAAATAACGCTCCGAGCGAAACATTGACAGATAATTGAACAGAGCAATATCTAACGATCGGTATCGGCGAAATAATTGAATCGAGAGCCCTCTACTAACAATCGTTGACGAGATCGATTGATCTCTTTGAGAACCGTCCCCGTCGGCCGCGCACCTTCACGCGACACGAGACATTCACAACGAATTAATCAATCTCAAGTGTCGCGGGCCGGTATCAAAAGAAATTCTAATTAAACAGCAGGAGCAGGAGCAACTCGATTAATTACTACGTCGACCGGAAAAACTAATTAAAACCGGTATCGCCGGAACAGTCCGACGCGTCGCGTTCGAGAGATTAATACAGCCGTGCGCGGAAGTATCGGCGGTCAATACGTTAATCAAGCAGCTCGCCACAAATTACCATCGATGAATTGCAGTTTACGGTGTGCAGCGGCGCGTTGCGCTCGTTTAAAATGTTCAAGCGAGATCTGAAAATGAGCTTGCGCCGACTGCAAAAATAAAACCTGAAAAGCGTAACCACGCGGCGCGGCGCGGCGCGGCGGGCAAAGCGGGCGAAACGGGCACGAGAGAGCAGCAAGGGTTCGAGGGTTGAAGCCGGGGGTACGGCGAAAGTTACTCGCCGGAAAATATACACCGGTGCTTTTAGGAAGTTCGGATTATCGGAAAAGCGGCTTCGAAATGCAAGTTACTGCCAAGGCGGGGATCCTCGTGAAAACTCAGCTGCGAAGTTGCTTCTCGGGCCGATTCGGTCATTGGAGAGCGGACTACCGTTATAGTCGTTTTCCACGTAAAACCCTGGCCCCGCGGAACCACCATATCCGCGGCTGTGCCCTTGATAACGCAATGGCAACTTCCGGATTTCTCGAGTCCGCTCGCCGGACGTGCAGCGGCGAGCCCGCTCTCCTCGGTTTTTCACTTTCCATCGATGGGGCTGATGAAACGCTCTGCGGTTGCGCGAGAAACTAACTGGTCACGGTTCGTCGGATTCAGCGAGGAAAATGGTAACGTCGGTAGTCGTTTCTATTCGGAAGCTGCTACTCTCTAGCGCGTCTGGTTAGTGCAATGGACAGCTATGAATGAACCACTGGAAAAAGCCATTCGATGAATGCGTTTGATTAACAGGATCGCATACTACTGTGATCAAAAAGTAAGGTGAATTTGTTTATAAAATGTAAATTCTTTATTTGTTCTTCCAAATCAATTTCACCCCCTTCAAAGTAATCCCCGTCCGATAAAACGCACTGTTTCCGACGCTTTTTCCAGTCCTCGAAACAGTCGGAATAGTCTTTTTCCGGTATAGCCTTCAAGATTCGGTTTTTATCTCCTCAATCGTGTCAAAACGGCGTCCCCGCATCGGCCTTTTGAGTTTGCTGAATAACCAGAAGTCGCACGGAGCCAAATCAGGCGAATACGGTGGTCGCGGAACGATATGAGTCGAGTTTTTGGCAAAAAAGTCGCGAAGAACCAATGCAGTATGACATGGCACCAATCGAGACTTGACGCGTTTGAGACACAAAACATCCTTCAAAATGGTTTGGACTGAGCCAAATGATATTCTAACACTATCAGCGAGGTCTCTCATTGTCAGTCGACGATTTTCAAGCACCAAATCTTCGATTTTTTTGGACCTGGCCCTCGTCGGTAGACGTTGATGGTCGTCCAGAGCGCGGTTCGTCTTCAACGCGTTCTCGGCCCGCTTTGAACTCGTTGTACCACTTATAAATGTTTTTTTGTGCTATAGTTTGATCACCAAAGGCCTTCCGCAACATTTTCAACGTGTCCGCACAAGAATATTCGTTCCGCAAACAAAATTTGATGCAAGTTCTTTGCTTAACAAAATCACCCATTGTAAAAATCGAAGAATTCACTTTTGGTCGTTTACTAAAACACGTGTAACTCGGAGATAATTAAACCTTTTAACAAACAGACGCTTGGCAATTGTTATAGACAGTCCTACCAACCTAGGAAAAAAACAATTGTCTGCCTTCCTAATGTCCGGGAGTTTGAAATGACAATTTCACCTTACTTTTTGATCACAGTAGTATATCTCGGAACAGTGACAATGAGATTTTTATCACTTTATAAAATTGTACTTATTTAAGAATCGGCAGGTAGCTACTGTCCCTAGCTCAGGAGAAGTCCGTTGTTTCTGTCGAGGGGCAAGAGGGATTTTCCAGTCGCTCTGCCTGACCTGCACGCCTGATCATAGTCCTCGCTTCACCCCACTTCCATTGGTAAATGAAGAGACGAATAAGCTAATTGACGCGAAATGCAAGGGGAACGTCTCTTGTTCAGCGCGTAACTTAGCCAATAATGATCGAAAGTCTAGGGTAAAAAAAATTGGGAGAGGCTAGGTAGAGTGGGCGACCGATTTCTCTTGCCCCTTGCCCCTTGTGTCATGCAGTTTATGCGCAATGTTTCATTTTCTCGTTTCCAGATATTACCTAGAGATTCTTAACGTGATTCGTTAACCTAGGCTCAAGATATCATATGATACAACATAAATATAAAAAATATGTGTATAGTACAGTATGTTAGCTGCATAATGCTAATGCTAATTAGTGATTAGTAATCACAAATGATCATGTGTTCATCAGAAGAATCTGAAATGAATGCTTTAGGAATAAGTCAACGCTCTTGCATCTTGCATTTGTTGCGTCTGTTTCACTTTGTCTCGATTGTTTTACGCCTCCTGACTCCCGTTGTGCGTCTCGCTCACCCATGATCGCGTAAATAATACACACACGCGCACGCACACACATCAAAGCGTAAGCAGTTGTGCTCCCAACCGAAAATGGCGACCACGGGGGAGCAAGACATTGGCGGAAGTCAGGAGGTGTTATATGTTTTTAATCGGCCGAACTCGAGTCCCACGTTTCGTAGAAATTCAGTGTTGCGTTCACTTCGAGTTAATAGGAACGGATTATTTCTGCCAATAAAGGAAACGCGTTTAACCTACTTCTGCGAGGCCATTGATGTGGCTTGGTTGATGAGAATCGGTTCTACACTTTTTTCAGCGGACTTCTTCTGAGCAACGGACAAGTACATAGTACACCATCGAGCAATAGATGATGCGTGATAATTATTCTCCTAAAGCTCGTATTAACACGTTTTCCGCTCCTCAATGAAATCTCGTAAAAGCGAGTTTTATCGGCTCCTGCGGTTTAATAATAATAAGCAGGAAACGAGTTTAGACGTTTCCCGCTTAAGATGTATTAAGAGCTAATTATTTTATTCGTCGTTCATAAAAATGATTGTTTTAGGTTAATCTTTTCCTTGGAAGTTTCTATTTTCTTGACTCTGTAGTGTACATTCCAATGGTTTTTGTCAAGAAAAGTCCAGAAATCGAAGTCCTGAATTTAGGAATGTAAATAAAATAAGTCCTGAATTTATTTGTTAAAAAGTTATGTGCGTCCAAAATTGACGAATTTCCAGCATTTTTGATAGGTTAGCGAGCCATTTTGATGCGTAGTCAGTCTTTAAACGTAGTTTATGAGTGGCGCCGCTAGCTGGCAGCACGTGTAACGTAGAACCACTAATAATCTATAACTTTGACATAACCTTTCAAGAACACTGGAAATTCGTCAATTTTGGACGCGCATAAATTTTTAGCAAATGAATTCAGGGCTTGTTGTAATTACATTCCTAGATTCAGGACTTCGATGTTTAGATCTTTTTTGACAAAATCCATTGGATTGTTCACTGGAAAATAAAAAAAATAGATACTCCCAAGGAAAAGTTTAGCCCTACTGTTTGTTACTAAGAATTAATTGTTTTGTTAATTATTCTGCTTTACAATGTAACAAAACAATTAATTCTTAGTAACAAACAACAGGGCTAAACTTTTCCTTGGGAGTATCTATATATATATTGTAATTATAATATATAATATATAATACTTATTATAACTATTATATATTACATATTATAAAATACATATATCACATTATATGTAATATATAATACTTATAATTCTGTACTTATATGTACTTATTATACTCACACAGTTGAGTTCTTATATGTGAGGTAGAATATTAATTCACTCGTATAAACAAGATGCAAGATAAACAATGTTCTACTGTACTTCACAAAAGTAATTACGTGTCAGCAACCTTGTACAATAATTGAGAACGTTTATCTTGATTGAGACCGTTTTTCCTTGATCGTTTTAAATTTCAAAGCAATCTGTGGGAAAATAAAGATATATTCATCCTCGCAGTCCTCGCATACTCACCCAGCCTCACGTTCGGGTCCAAACGGACCCACGACTTTATGTATAGTGCAGATGTCCCAGTTACCGTGCCTATCATCAATTTCCGTGCCCCCGGATTTAAAACTAATACAAGAATGAAAGATTTATATATAAATTGATACCTCCTCCTGTGAATCTTACATGTAGATAGGTAAACATAATAAAAAAATCAGATCATCCATTTATATATAAAACTTTTCTTTTTCTTCACGTTTTTAATGTGAGGGCACGGAAATTGATAATAGGCACGGAAACTGGGACATCCCCCTTACAAACATTTTGAACTAAAATTTTGTTATTATTATCCCCATTATTATTATAATATTAATATTATCATTAATATTATCATAATATCATCATCATTATTGTTATATAATAATAATATTACATTTAACTTTCCGTACTTTTTTATCACATAGTCATTACATTTGCTACATTCGTTGTCGTTGTCCTAACATAAACAAACGACAGATAGCATGAAGTGTCAAATGATCAAGGCAGTTCTCGGTCCGAGGTTTCGGTTTGAAAAAACCCAAATATGGTACAGCGAGGGTTTAATAAAAGATACTAAAACAATAGCATGCTAATAACATTCCTCCGGAAACAACGCCCCCTTGTTCTGCAGATGTAATGTTGACCAAGAAATTGGTTAAGAACGAAAAGCGAAAATCTACTAGAAACAAGACTGTAGAATTGAAAAGACACGTTACACGAGAGCCAAGTTTCCTAGCAAATTGGGAATTCGTTAAGCAATTCGTTAAATGCCTGGGAATAGACCTTGCGTCTCTAACATTTTCAATCACCCTGCACTCTCCGACACGACCCATTACGCCATTGAAATTCGAATCGCGCCGGTATCTCGTATGCAAACGAGCAGAGTGAGTCCGGTATTAGTGGACCGAGGAAAGTATTCCTGTAAAATCCCGTGGCATTGTTTGCCCAACGATCACGGCCAATGAATGATTACCTACGTATGTTTCAGGCGTACGTTGATTTAGTAAAAGCCTGGGGCTGGAAAAGCTTCACCATCATCTACGAGAACAACGAAGGGCTGGTGCGGCTGCAGGAACTGCTGAAGGCGCACGGGCCCAGCGAATTTCCCATTACGGTACGACAACTCAGCGAGGACTCCGAATACCGGTGAGTTTTCATCACCCTAGAGCAAAGTGTTCGAAAATGTTGATTGTTCCTCGTTCAATTAAACTCTGATCGAATCAATCGTCACGCATGAAAAGGTCAACCGCCGTAGGAGACAATTTCTGCGACCTTTCAACTTTAATTAATCTTAATTAATTTCTGCGACCATTAACTTCTTCCAACTTAGCTTGAACGTGGATGTTAAATTGTCGGAATGCAATAACAATTCTCATCCATGTGATGGTAGAGAAATTCGAGACAATATTAAATACTTGAATAACAATATAATAATATAATAATGTAATAATATAATAATGTAATAATATAATAATATAATAATATAATAATATAATAATATAATAATATAATAATATAATAATATAATAATATAATAATATAATAATATAATAATAATATATAGAATAATATAATAATATAATAATAATATATAGAATAATATAATAATAATATACAGAATAATATAATATTTCTGAACTTTTCGCACTAAATGTCATATGGTCATAGTGTTGTGGTCGTTGCATTGGACTTGATCTTAGCTTTTACATTATGACGATAAAAATTGCACATTTCTGTTGTATCTCAGAGATATTCATCGTCAACTTATTTCTGTTATGAGATGAAATACAAAATTCATTTTTTTTAAAAATGTTTCTGGTCCCAACACAAATAGCGTTTGCATTTATCAAACATTTTTTACCTTAAATTTCCCGAAGAGCGTAAGCGTCAACTTTAAATGCCGACACAACTTGTATATATAATATTTTGATTTCAATGTTTCCCTTGATAAGTTTCTCACCAGTTGAAAGGAACAGAGATACTTCGAGATACCTTTAGTTCCTTCAATTCAGCGACAACGTTTTCGTGATATTTTGTACAGCAGCCCCTCTCTTAGGAGGAGGAAGTCTTTCAGTACGCAGGATGGTACATTTAAGTCTGGCGGTACCCAAAATCCCGTAAAGCGCCGAGACGGAGTTCCCCCGTAGTCAGAATTCGCGATTAAGCGACTGCTTTGTAATTAACGCGGAATTGCGAGTCGGGGTTCTTGTTTGGCAAAAAGGGGCGGCGTGAACCCTGGAGATTTTGTCTCCTTTAATTGCACGAATGATAAGAGAATCGGGTGTTTCTTTCCCCGCGTCTAATCCTCTTAAGTAACGAGCGCTCGGCACTCGATGGGGAAACACATTTTTCGCTGGCCGTAATAAGATTTAAATTTCCCGCTAATACGTCGCATTACGTAATCGCGGCTAGCCGGAGGAACGAATAGAATTAACTACTTAACGGCCGAGATCGCGTGGTTGCAGCTTCGGTGACTGGTACGGAGCTGAATTGAAAAGGATAACCACTTTTTAACAATTCCTCGTTGCTCTCACGTACATTGCGTATTTTGTGCAATTACGGTAACAATGAGTGGATAAGCTTTAAAACGGCGCAAAGATGAAGAGAATTTTGCGTTTCAACGTACTGAAGTCGCTAGATTGTTTTTTCAACGCGTTAACACGTTCCGTGCCGAGCTTTTTTTACTCGAATCTTCACACTTTGATATTTTACTAAAACTCGATGTATTACGTGCAATTATTAATTCTCGTACACATAACAACGTAACAAAAACTTATCAACGCCCATTCTTGCGGTGGAAATTGATTCTTCGGTTCTAAATTTCTTGTAAACAATTTGTTCAGTTCACTAAGTAAACATGCAAGCGTGTACCATCGATGGTACACGTGGCACGGAACGTGTTAAAGACAATTTCCACGCGGCTTTCGTATAATAAAGCATATTATAAAAGTTAATTCATAATGTTCCAGTCCGTAAACAGTTAAGTACGCATAGGTTGCACTGCTACATACTTTGCAACTATGTAAGCGAATGAATATAGTCGAGCACTCAGCTGATTGGAGTTTAAATGGCGTGCTCCAGAACTCTTACTTTAAACTTTTAATTGTTAATAGCACGGAAACGGAGTTTCGATGGCGAAAGGAGACACAAATAGAATAATTCCGTGAGAAGCGCGCTTGTTTCTAACAATGAAGCACATCTAAATGTAACACGTTGATTTTAATAAAAATTTCGTATATAGTTTGTTAAGAAATATTTCACACCTACTTTTTTTTATCAGCAACGATCTTTATCTTGACAGTGAAAACAACTCTCAAAATCGAGATATCTCGCGAGGTAAAGCGTGTAAAACAATGAATGACTTTTTAACTGCGTGCTTTCGATCGACAAAAGTCACATTAGAATATTTCAGGACATGTTTGACTCGAGTTAACTCGAGCGCGCTAAACTGGCCAAACTGTGCACACTCGAGATAATTCGAGCGGCGTTGTACTTTATGTTGCTATAATTTTTCACACTCGAATGCAATCGAGAATTGAAAATAACGATGTGAAAGCAAAAGAAAACAATCGTTTTATTGATATTTATCATTTACATGGGATTGTAAGCTATAACACTTACTTATTCAAGTATAAAATATATCCTTTTTCTACTTATCACTTACGATTTATCTCTTCCTTGTGAGCCGCTTTCCGACAGTGTATTCATATTCAGATTCTGATTCGCTCATTTTTCAATATATATTTTACTAAAATATAATGTAAAATAAAATATAATAATAATAATAATAATAATAACAATAATAATAATAATAATTTATCAAAATCCAAAACTGCAATAAAAATTTTGATTATTTTTGTATTTTTGTAATTTTCTTGCCAAGACAACGTTCTAAATTGTGTTTTTTTACATTAAAAAAAATTGATTTTTCTTGGCCGGCCCTTTTCAAAAAAACTGTACATTAAGGGGTTAAGCGATAGTGCAGAAATCAAATTTTTCAACTCTTCAAAAATTAATCGTAACTTTGGAACCATTTGTTTTCTCTATTTGAAGTAATTATTATAGATAGCGAGCAATTATGACCAATTGACCAATTTATGTCAACCCATGCGTCGTCACTAGTGTTTATGGTATTGACGAAATTTAACATCATAACCAAGATTACTTAACGCGCGTAAATAAAGTTTATTAGACTTCTATTTACTTCCTTTACAATTAATCGATGTAATAAACCGTTCGAATTTGCGCCTTCTTGCTGCAAACGGATCCCTAGGCATCACATTATTATCATGTGTACACGTTTCAGGAATTTGTATTTGATTGTTTTGTTTGCAAAGATAAAAATGTAAAAATTCAAGCTCGCGGTAAATCGTAACAAACTTTTTGCTTGAAACACATGAGAATTTCTGCTTGGTTTACGTCGAACCATACAGTAGCAGAAAACCCTGTGGAAATTAGACTACAATGAAACTCCATTTGTATTTAGAACTTCTATTAAATTAACGAGTAATCTTAATCAGTGATGGTAGACAGATAAACTCTTATTATGCGATTACGTGAACCCATTTGTCTCCCCACAGGTTCATATTAATAGACTTCTATTGTATTGCGCGCGTCTGTCATAATTGCAATTCTGGCAACGAATAATTACTTACCGTTTAAGGATGAGGCTTTATTTATCCACTACAATGATGCTCTACTACACACGTACACCCGGAAGATACAAAGTATTATTCTCCGATGAGAGTAAATTTAACGTTTTTGTTAGCGATGGACGTAAAAGTGTTTGGAGGAAAAAGGACACAGAATTAGAACCGCGAAATCTACGGCCGACTATAAAACATAATGGTGGATCTGTATTAGTTTGGGGCTGCATGGCATCTAGTGGAGTGGGAAACCTTGTGTTCATCGATGGGATAATGGACATTCGAAATATTTAAAAATTTTGCAGGAAAATTTAAAAAACAGTGTATCAAAATTGAATTTACCTAGCGATTATTGATTTCAGACTGACAATGATCCGAAGCATACCGCTAAAATAGTCAAAGAATGGGTATTGTAAAATGTTCCACACGTGGTGCCACATCCACCGCAAAGTCCCGATTTAAACCCCATTGAACATTTATGGGATGAAGTAGAAAGATGATTAAGAAATACGGTTATTACTTCGAAAGAAGTGTTAAAACGAAATATTATTGAAATATGACAATCAATAGATGCAAATGTTACTTCTAAGTTGGTCCACTCAATGGAAAACAGACTTAGGGCTGTTATAAAAGCAAAAGGTGGATCAACTTCCTATTAAAACCTTTAATCGTTCAATTTAAATAACTATTAATTGTTTCGTTCGAATACTTTTGTGAGCCATTTCTGGTGCGCGTTTACAATAAATATACTGTAAAGACGCTATATATTGTTGAATTATTTTCTAATTTTGCTTGATATCAAGAAGCCCCATTTACCTTTAATGAAGGTATCTTTGGTTCAATTTTCTTTATAGCAACAGGATTTCATGGACTACATGTAATTCTCGGTATTATTTTTATAACTACTTGTCTAATCCGTATAATAAAATCTCATTTTTCAATAATCCACCATTTTCATTTTGAAGCTGCAAGATGATACTGACATTTTGTTGATATTATTTGATTAATCTTATATATCATAATTTACTGATGAATGTATTAATATTAATACATTAATATTAATATTAATATACTAATATTAATATATATAGTATAGGCGGTCATAATAAAGTACCCGATTTGAAATGCCCGCCATTTTGTAGTCGCGCGTTCTGCGTCTATTTTGTTTATCGTCACATCCTCCACGAGTCATTGCACGGTGCCGAATTTTTGCTCGAGGGGCAAGTGAACTTTTTCAACTTTTTCACCCGTGACTTTCCATGACTATAACCTGCAGTCGCATGATTTCATCAAAATGTTTGTGACGTTGATCGAATTAATTTGCACATTTATAGAAATTAATCCACAAAAGAAACAAGTTGGAAAATCAATTATAAATGGTGTGTTCAAATAATTCAAATAACTCAGCTTTATGAGACGTTTTATGAAAATATACGGAACACCCTGTACAGAGTGTTCGTAGCGGAAAGCTAAGACTAATTGTTCATAATGTTACAGGTACGTATACAAATGTAAAATAATTGTTACCCTTTTTTAAAAAATTAAATCATGGATACTGCATTTGGCAAATACGATTTCATTCGTCTGTTGTAAAAGAACGATTTGTTTTCATTACTGCAAATAAATATTGACAAACTTTGAAAACCATTCGATGCATGCACGACTAAATCTGTTATATTTGATCCATATTTCGAAGGCCTCCCGCGACATTCCCAAAAATATTTGTTAAATCAAATCATTCTGAATGTTGATAGTAGTCACTTAATAAAACATAATAATCCGGCTGATATCGTTCGTAAATCTGCACAGCTTCCGAAGCGTAACAGGAATTCGCCGATCGCACTCGGTGAAATTTAAGGTGCGTTTAAATTCGATTGCATGCGACGTGTCAATAAAATGGCCCCCCTCCTACCCCCTCTGTCTACGTGACGGTGAAGACGCTCTTGTTTGTTCCCACGCGGCGCGGCGCCGCGACGCGATGCGTCATCGTCTCCCAGTTCTTCACGCTGTGCGGCGAATCCATTATTGCCGATTACTTTGGACACTTTATATCTCGCTGAGCGTGATAAATGAGATCTATTTGAACGGTATTCGCCGCCGGTGGATTTAATCGAATTACGTTCCGATTTCGATTGCGCTCTATTTGACCCGTTAACGCTCTCGTATCCATTGCAAAACTCATTCTGGTTTGATCAGAACGCCTACGCGATCTGTCGTTGTCTTCCAGCTATGTTCATACGGTCCGTTTATTTTGAAAGTGGTGCAAGTCCACTTTCTTTCGTTTCGAGAAAATTGAATGTTAGCAGATCTGACAATTAACCCGAGAAAGATAACCTACGTCGCAGAGGCGTCTAGTTTGACCGATTGTTTTTTTTTCGTGTTTACTGTATCCGCCAGTGAATGAGGTCTAATGAAACTGGAATTATAAATGATTTCGGACGCATTTGGTCCACAAAAAGTGGACACCTTGGTGGCTTTAATCTCTATGTTCGTATTTCGATCAAATGCAAATATCAGTTCGTTATATTGAAAATTGTATGTATTATGTAATATTTAACATTCCATAAATCAATTTGAAGGGATTAGACGGTGTCCTTCAACACATTTCAGAGCTAAACTTTATTTGGAAACTAAATATAATCTAAGTACGTTACGAAAAGTACGTTATTAACCCGAGAAAGATAACCTACGTCGCAGAGGCGCCTGCGAAGACTGTTGATTTTTGTTAATTTTTCATAGAGGTCTAGTGATTTAAGTTTAAAATTACTTAAAATATAAAAAAATATAATATAAATGCATTTTATTTTTACAATAATGCCAAACCTTTGAAATGACTAGATTAACTTAAATAAATATCCATTGTTAGTATAAAATTGACGCCTTAGAAAAGCATGCGCCTCTGAAGCGTATGGTTATCTTTTACGTACGTTGTCATATGGTTATCTTTCTAGGGTTAAAAAATATAGGTTAATTATGTGAAGTCTGGGAATGTTTGTACTGATTTATCAATATGTAATTTGATTATATAAATTTCTTTTAGGCGAATTTAACTAAAATAATATACAATTTCCAGGCTGCAAATGGACTTACACCACTTTCATAATTAGTCAATTGTAAATATCATTTAATTTCAATTTTGAAACAACAAATATCACTTAAAATATATCTCATATTAATCCAATTTTATAATATAATCCTATAAAATAGGATTAGCATTTTTTATTTCGAACGTTAATTATATTTATATATTGTTAAACTTAACACAAGATATTGGTATTATTAATTATTTATGCTCTTCACAGTAGGTATATAATACCTACCCATACCCGATGCACAGGAGGTATATAAGGTAATAGCTGCTGCATATCCTTATATTTTTCGTATGTAATAGGCTTGGCATCGTGATGGAAATTGGACTTACACCACTTTCATAATCAATGGTTACGCAATTTCTTTTACCGGCCAATTTTAAATTGAACAGAACATTGGCATTTTTTAAGATATTAAATACTAACTAGTTATAAGCAAAAAGTTTACACTAAATTAAGCATAAATTACGTGATATCTCATTTTCTTTAAAAAAGGACTTACACCACTTTCAAAATAAACGGTCCATATGTTTCTGTGATTTTCGTGTCCGTTGGAATGAAATCTTTGACTTTTTATTAGTGAAATCAGCGCAGTTTATTCGAAATGTTAAAAACGTAGTGAACGCATACATCAGAAAATGTTTCGGAATACTGTGCTTCAAAAATAGTTGCAGATTTGTTGTAAACATCAAACAATGATTCATACAGGAGATTCATTTCTAATATATCACAATTCGTACAGGATAATCTATCCAATGATTATCACATCACGCACATATGTTTTCCCTATTTTATAAAAATGTAACATTTACCATATTTGTCACATGAAAAGAACCTAACAGGAATAGCATGAGACATCAGCCCACACGCCATTTTTAATTAGGGTAATTGTTTCAAATACTATGTCCATTAAAGTGTCGACCCAATTAAATAATCTTTTTTACCTTTATCGCATTTCTAAAAACATTTAAATTATACGTGATATATACGTAAAATATATAAAGAACACAAAATATACAAAATAGATATTGAGCAAGTTACTGAGCCTTTTCTAGTTACTATGTGCCAATTTCTGTACACTGGTCTAATTATTGCGTGTTAATTTTTGTAGATTGAATTAATTACTGCGTTTTTATTGCTCAGATCAGTCCAAGCTAAATGTTAAACTCTGAAATTTGTATGGCTTTTATGTACGAAAAATGTAAACACATGAAATATTCCGAATTAAATTATTTCGCATCATTTATTATATATGTTTCAACGCTTACAATATTATTTGAAACGAAAATCAGGCGCAGTGTTAATTAAATTACATAACAAGTAAAGAGAATCCAATCTATTAAAGGGATATGAAAAAGATCATTTATTATATTGTATGTTCTTTCATTATTAATTAATGTTTCTATATGTTTGCATCATTTTACATGGAACATTAATAAAATAATGAAATTTCTACTATAGAAACATTTTCGAAGCTTTGCATTCTGTACAAATCCAAGCTTAAGCTCAGTATTCTCGGTGGGACTGAAAAGACTTTTTAATTATAAAAGAAATTAATATTTAATGAAAATAGTAATAGCTCTCGCAGCCAGTTGCAAGATCTTATTTGTGAGTAGGTTGCAGATTTTATTTATAATATTTTATGGATATTCCGGTATTTTTGCTCTACCCAGGTAGCTCATATATCCGAGTGAAAATACTTTTTAATTAAATAAGGTTGTTTTTAAATTTTAATAAAGTTATTGTAAGAGCAGAGTAACCAGGAAGGGGCGCAATAAATGATACACTGCCCTATTCTTGAGTGTGAATCAATGTTTTCGCATATCCCTACCCCTTCGTTCAAGGGTGATATGCGGTTAGGAAGCCAAAACTTGATTTTCTGTTTTCTCATTTATTACTTCAGATATTTAGGTGCAATAAAAGCGAAATTCAAGCTGCAAAATAGCTTCATATGTGATAATTTTTAGAATTTTAAATTATTAATCCTTAGAAGGCCGGAAAACCAATATATTGGCTCGGATCATGGCAATGAAATTGTGGAAGAAATATCTCACATATACATATAATAACTTCTAGAATAAAACTACTGACCTCTACAGGTTAAGGGTTGAAAAAAGTAATTTATTTTTCAAGAATGAAGAAAAAATTGTTCAAAATATAGTCATTTGCGACATATTCAAAAATAATGGAAATCCGAGGTTTTTAGTAAAATAGAATTATGTAGCAATGTTTCACCGATATGATTGTCGAATGGAACGTTATCCTTAACTTCATTAATAATGGGTAATCAAAGGGTTGCCTGTAACTGATTTAAAATGGTGAAAAATATATATCCTAAATATATATCCTATAATATATAAAAATCCTAAAAATATATATCCTATAATATCCTAAATGAAGCTACTTTGCAATTTCACCTTCGCTTCATTTCATCTAGATATTTTAAGTAGTAACCAGATTGCGAATTTCATGCAGAACAGAAATTAATGAAATTGAATAGAGAAAATACAAAATTGTAAAGACATTAGAAAAATTTGAGGATATTTTTATATTACTTTTAACTTTTATTACAATTGTTAAAAGAAAAAAAGTCTAACTTTTATTTCTTACAATTATCATAGACAATTCTTATTTTGCATACAGTTCCAACTGTGAAAATGAAAGGTAACATTTTGGTTTACTAAACCCCATATTACTCTTCAACGAAGTGATTGAGGTCTGATATTTTACAGAACTGTATTGTGGATAGAGAATCTTCTTCCGCATTGAAAAATAATTACAAATGGCGTTAATATAAAAAAAACGACCATTTCAACAAATATGCAGCTTAATGTATCTTCTCGTTGTAACATCTAAATTGAGATTATTACAAGGTATGGATATGGCAACAAGTCTCGGAGTGTCTGAATTTTTAAGAAACTGCGAATCAAATAAAATCTCAGCATTTTCTACTTTTGCGAAAGAAAACTTAGCAGAGAATTCAAGCATACTTTCGCGAAGAACTTTGTCCAGATGTATACGTTCCATGAATACCTAAAAGCTTTTAACAGATCTTAAAGCAGATACGCAAATGTCTCTCCCGACTCTCGAAGTGACGTACATTTCTGTCATCTGCAAGCCACCGGAAGCGACCACGTTCTTGCAAATTTTGCTTTATCTATTATTCACGCGGCTAAGTTCCGCGAAGTCCTATTAACTTAACCGGATCCACGTAACAGCGCTATTAACTTTAAAACTCGGTTTCTGAGCTACGAAACGTCTGCGAGCCGTGTAACTCGGTCCAGGAGTTTTCATCGAACGTTCGCCATGGGAAAGTCGGCCAATAAAACCGGCTGCATCCGGTCGATCCATCAAGATCACTCGCAAAATGCAGTCAATCTATCAAATGTCATGCAACATAACTGCCTCCAAAAATGCGAATTCTAACAAGCGCGATCGTACACCATTTTGCTCTTCGTTCCTCATAACTCTTAAGTGAATCATGTTTATACTTTTTTTCGCTCCATATCTCGCATCAGAATATCGCATATCTCGCGAATTTCGATGGATCGATTCTCGATGAAATTAACACTTCAACGTGTTGACGCGGACCATCTTGACAAAAACATTACTGAGTATGCTTGGAATCGTTTATAATTTTATTTAACAATTTTTTCATCGGTATATTTTCTAAAGTAATTCTCCTAGGCACGTACATTGACAGAAACTATGCAGGGTGTCCCAAAATTATGGTACTTCCGGGAAATGATGGGTTTCTGAGATCATCTGAAGTAACTTTTCCTTAGCGAAAATGCAATCCGGGGCTTCGTTTACGAGTTATTAACGAAAAACAGTGACCAATGAGAGGCGAGCTGTTAGTTCCGCCGATTGGCTCGGCTGCCTAGCGTTAAGCAAGCTCGCCTCTCATTGGTCAGAATTTTTCGTTAATAACTCGTGAACAAATCCTCGTAGAACATTTTCGCTAAGGAAAAATAACTTTTTCCTTGAAATAACTTTCAAATGATCTCAGGCGCCCCTCATTTCCCGGTAATACCATAATTTTGGGACACCTAGTATATGAAATTATCAATATTCATACTCGGAGTGCAGATGTACCCAAAGTCCCGCCGTTCGAGTATCAACTACCACCGAAAGTCAATGTCGAAATCTCTTGAAATCGAATCAAAATGATAGAATAACTACTATGAAATATGGTTTATCCCATGCAATTCCAATTTCGAGGAAAGCAGCATTGAAATTTTATCAACCACTGTTTCCAGTCATACGATGCACAATGAGCTGTATTGAGAAATGAATTTCTCCGTAAACAATGCGTTCGTGGATTTTGTTGGTTTCGATACAACTTGCAGAATATGTTGAAACAACTCGAATACCCATATTATTCTCGACGGAATTCGTTATCATCTTTTACATTGTGTATTTAATTAATTTGTATATTAACACATTGCGGACGGGGCTCTGCGCGTTCAACACGCCCTCAAAGACCGCGCATTTTCGAACGCTCCAAAAACATGCTTGGCAAGTAACAGGAAGCGGATACGCACATTTCTAATTTGCATTTAGTATTCTTAAATAATACTATATATACATAGTTTATATATCTGTTTATTATATAAGATTTTTTACATTTTAACTATTATTTATTATACAAATTTGAATATTGATTTAGAGTGGCTATTGTTGCGTCCAGAGACAAGGGCCATAAAAGGGTCCCACCATTGGGGAAACCCTCTCAGGCCCCAACAAGGGTCAAGGCAGACACCCCCCTCCAAGGGGTGATTCGCGCCTTGACCAATAATAAACAATCTACCTCCATCCACGGGTGCTCTTCCACGACTTTCCAGCGTTGGAAGAGCATTCTTCCACCAGCGCTCGCAGAGAGTACAACACAAAAAATAAAGTTCTCTAAGACTACTAGAGACCCTTCCACGTCATTAATTTGCCGTAGGAAGCGCGAATCGAGCGTACAATAGTTCGGTCGCGCATATACGTTAGGCGACTAACCGAACGTACGGACAAAACAGCTATAATGACTGATCATTTCTACATGCTTGGAATGATTCATTTGTTTCGCTAAAATTACTTAGGAATGCGGGAGGCTTCGTTACCATGGTTACGTAACAGAAATATTTGCGGCTGGTTGCTTGTTGCCGATTAAATAAAAAAAAACATGAAAACGAGATATCTCGTGACCCGTCCGCAACGTTCAATTTGCTAAAAACGAGATATCTCGTGAGCCGTCCGCAATGTGTTAAAATGTAATGATATCGTACTAGTAATAATAACAACAACACAACAGAGAACTGCAATGTTCGAGGGAGAAACGACATAACACAAGTATAGAGAAATATTACCAAATTTTCATTATGTTCAAAATTCTGATATACAGAGAAACTATTGTTTTAACAAGTTCGAACATCATTTACATTTGTACTCCGATTTCCTATATTTGGGGATTCGTATTTGAGGACGCGCAACGTTCGAATACGTATTCGGAAGCACAAAAACGTTGAAATACTAGATGTTGCATCTGTACTGTGTGCTCTCCCATGTGTACGGAATGAACATTCTTAAGTGAAGCTACTGCGCGGAAGGTAGCCTGAGAGGTTTTGAGAGGTTAGGATCAAAGTTTGAGAGCCCGCGATTAAAGAGTGATTATCCAGCGAGTTTAGAGGAGAGAAACTAGGAACAGAGTACCGACTTAGCGGGTTTAGAGTATTTAGCTGAGATTTTGACAAGGGATTATACCTATGTATATATACTGTGAAACAGTCGTATTAATATCATTTCCAGATAAAACGGAAATGTAATAGGATAAATCATCATTAAAAGTGCAATCTAAAATTAGACCATAAAAATAGCACGATTATTTCACGCCATAGTCACTACGATACAAAAAATGATTAAGCAAATTTTTATGAATGAAAAATATTCACTTATTCGAGTTTTGGCGTCAGCTGAAAAATGATTAAATTTATCATATGTTATTGGGAATCTTGTATAACGAAATTCTATCGCTAAATCGTCTCCAAAATGTTTGCACTCAATGTAATTTGACATTATACATTTACCAGTATTAGAAGAAATTATGCATATAGATATGAAGAACCCTGAAGACAAACAAATGATTACCAATGGCTTCAGAAAGTAACATTAAACTGACAACAAGTTTCCGATTTTCGAAAGTACGAGACAACGTATCATTACGGTTTCGTCACGGAGAAACTTGAGAACGCAGACTTAACTCTTCGCACTCGAACGGCGACTCTGAAGCACCATTAAAAATTGTTACATAACGTCTCAAAATAATTTTCGCATTATTAACCCTTAGCACTCCGAACCATTCTGGACGTTGGCTACCAGCTACTCAGCGCCACTTTTCGGCAGAAACGGGCATTTACAGACCCTCGTATTGTTTAGTATGGTTTTGGAACTAACTAACATATTATAATGATATTGGACTTATATGAATTTGGCTGAAATCGAGAAACTTGCAAAAAAATCAATATTTTCTTTTTTATAATTTTGTTTTGTTGTTGTAATCGCTATCTATGCGAACAATTTCTCTCGTCACCTTGTTGCTTGGAAGATGTCACTATCACTGCTATCAAAACGATAGACTAACTGTAGAAGAAAACCTTCTAAATATCTGTAGTAACATTTCTGTGTAACATTTCTAACATATCTGTATAAACGTCTATCTGGAGCTCATCTTCACTACTACTTGTGTCATGAGAATCATTCGTGTTTGAACGTTTTGCGTATTATAATATTTGCGTAATATAATATAGTATAGTATAGTATAGAATTATATTATAATATAATATAGTATAGTATAGTATTATGTTATAATATAGTATAATATAGTATAATAATATAGTATGGTATTATATTATAAAATAATATAGTATAGTATAGTATTATGTTATAATATAGTATAATACAGTATAGTATTATATTATAATATAATATAATATAGTATATTATAGTATTACGTTCTAATAAAAAATATGAATAAATACATAGGTTGGAAATTTCTAATTGTTATTACTAACTCACAAGATAATATTTACCAAAAAAACTTTTACCAAACAATTTACTTATCAAGAGAAGAATCACTTTTCCGATTTTCTCACTCGTTAGATCTGTCTATACCGCTCGACGCTTCAAACCAGACTGAGTTCAGCTTTGAAAATCTTTTCCTCCAGATTTTATGATTATAAATCTCACTATACGGTGCGTGCTATGTTCGCATACCGATCTTTCTTCTACGAACTTGCCTTATCGCTCTTTTCAAGTGGCGCCTTTGAAGTGCTCGGACCGTCGTGAGCACGCCTCTCACGTTCTCGTCAAAACCCGCTGACATTTCCTGTATATATCTTAGTAATTTTACTATATTTTGATTTGATTTCTTGTGCCATTCCAAGAGAACACTTCAGGGAAACATGCATGTCTCAAAAAGTTGCGCTGAAATAACTCAATTCCCCGTAATCACTAATAAACTTTAATGTCCCACGAGAGGGGACATCCGAGTGATATGCTAGAATTACAATGTCCCACGAGAGGGGACTGCGGAGTGCAAAGGGTTAAAGTTTTTTTTCATTTAAAAGTCTGTTAAAAGTGTAACACTGTCTTATGAGCCACAATGACTCAGTTTCGTATGCGTAAAATACACTAAATCATATAAAATAGGAATACCGTTGGTCAGAGAAACTTAGACACGAAGTTGCTTCAAGTTTAAAGGGTTTATTTAGCCCAAACACCGTCGGAAGGACTTTTTGTCATTGAAAACGTGGAACGGGCGGTATTGTGTAACATTAACGATAACATATTTCTCGAGAATGCGAACAATTAATAAACGCTTTATTAATTAAAAACGCTGACTGTTTAGCACTGAAGGGAAGGTAAGCGAATCGGAGAGCGTGTTTGAGGTTACTATTAATGCAGTTTATTGAATTGTTATCGATGAGCGTGGGCGCGACTAGCGTGGTGTCGTAGGACTAGCAACTTAGGACAGACTGAGCTTTTTGAGTTGCGCGTTTGTCTCTTTTATACTGGAAGAGAAGAAAGGAATAGATGGACTTTCGTAGGAAAGGAGAAAGTTGGGAAAGTCCCGTGCGGGTCGAGGTGTCCAGATGTGAGGAGAATTGTTTTATTAGGGGTGCGTGATTTTTAGGGAATTTTGAGGATTAGGAACGGTACTTGTTTTATTGTTAGCGGCCGCGCTCAGGTAGAGGGATGCGACGCCACAACTCGTATGAATACGTAACGACGTCCGGTGGTAAGAAAAATTGAAGAACGAAAAATGAACGCGGCGTCACCCTTTCTCGTCGCTGCCAATATCAGAACGTCTATGTTCTCCGATGAACTATTTACAAATCCGGCTGAGTTTCTGGACAATTCGGCTCTAAAAGCTGCAAACAGCGGGTCCATTGTAAATTGAACAACGATCGCCGATGATCGATGCATTCGCGTCAGTCAGCGTAATGCAACACGGAGGCTTGTGGCGGTCGATGTTCGCCCATAGTCGGGGAGTGCACCGTTACGAATTAAACGCGGCTTGCTCGTCAGCAGACGAAGCCGCAATGATCTTCTTACGCGTGCACAGTGTGGGTGACGTATCGATCGCGAGCGGAAAGTGTGTCAACTGCGTTTCACGCGGTCGAATAGGACAAATCTTCGTTCTTGCTCCGCGGCCTCGGGTCTCGGGCCTCGGGACTCGATTCTTGAGAGAACACACACCTACGCTTATCTCCGCGCGCTCCCGCGGCTCGGTGTCCTCCTGCTGTCTTGTTCGTATCCACGCGAAAATAAGTTTCCCTAGCCGGTTGCTGCATTATTCATAAAGCCGAACCAGCGACAGTGACTTATTGCGGCTGCCCTCTGGCATGAAGGGCAGAACGATAGGGATTTGAATAAATTCAGTTAGATTTTCTGGTCGGCGCTGCGCAACCTAACCATTCCAGCTTAAAATTCATTGCTCCCTGTGTGCTCGGCTCCTCCAGGCACCCGCTAATATTGAATGCATTGTGAGGAAATTGTTTATGCGCGCTCTCTGCATTCGCATTCTGACGTTGAACCTGCGGTAACCCTTCAACCTTCGGTCCAGGAACTCCGAGAACCCAACGCGCGCTTCATCTCCTTCTTCTTCTTTTTCTTCGTCTTCTTCTTCTTCCTCTTCTTCTTCTTCTTCTTCTTCTTCCTTCTTCTTTGTCTGGATATCGCATTTCAAACCGGGATGCCCGTTTCGGCTTGTAATAATTCGTCTAGTTGTCAGGATATGTGTAATGGAGAAGACGAGGGTAGCGTGCGCACACGGTAAGAATAAAATTCTTCCTTAATACTATACTTTCTCGTAATGTGCGTGCGGAACATTATGAATTGTGCCATTAATTGAGACGTTGAAAGTAAAAAAGGATTTACCGACGATGAAATGGAAATAATTATTTAGCTCAAACAATTGATTTGTTGCTTATTTTTATTTGTTAGCGACGTATTTTCCAGAGAAATTCAAGACAGATAGTTCGACGTTGCTCCGCTTTCGGTTAATTTCTGGTAAACTTTTGGGACAGGGTCCGAAACACTTGTGAAAATATTTGTAGTAGCCTGTTAAGGTGTAGTTTCGTTGACGCGCAAACTCCAAACGATGACTTAGGACTTTAAATTGTACTTAGACTTTAATTGTATTCGATGGAGCGAATTCGTCAACACATCGCTGTACTAATCCAATACTGAGACATTTAAAAAAAGAAAACGTGAGTTTGGAATATTCTGCTATTTCATACCAAGTAGTATTATCGGGATAATGCAATACTGACAAATCTTTAAATGTATAAGGCAAAAGCATTATCACTATATCCCAGTGTTCCATTTCTACATTCTTTGTATGATTCTGGAGAAATATTGATATATTAAAAAATATATATTTATTTCGATTTTTTAATTATATTTCTCTATGTTTATATTTATATCCTACTGCTCCATTCCTACCTTCTTTGTGCGTATCTGTAGAAATATTGGAATATTAAAATATCTATATTTATATAGATTATCTATATTAAATATAGATATCTATATTTATATATTTATATTATATATTTATATTATATAAATTATATTAATTATATCTATATAAATATAGATATCTATATTTATATATTTGTACAGATATGTTCATATAAATTATATTAATTATATCTATATAAATATATATATCTATATTTATATATTTGTATAGATATGTTTATATAAATACAGAATATTTATATATAATATAGATAATCTATATAAATATAGATATTTTAATATTCCAATATTATATATAGATATCTATATAGATATGAAGACTAGAATGAAGACTAAAAAAAGGCACTTAAAATTTAATTTTCTCAATAATAATTTGCTTTTCGAAGATAATGAAATATTATTTTGACTAAATTTTGTACTAATGTATATTGAAAAAGATATAGTAGAACGATTTATATAAATATAGGTATTTTATATTTATATAAAGCTACGATTTGTTTAGAAAATTAGAGAACTTTGCGATGATTGATAACCTAGCGTCGTGCCTTCTTTATAAGAATAAAAGTCACTATAAGTGAGCAAGGCGAGGGCGTCTTCTGATAAGCGGATTTTGGCACCTACCTCGGAACCATTCAGGAACATGTATCATTGAGTGAAATCGAGTAATTTCTGTACCATATTTTAGAATTATCTCTATGCACTCGGAGAAGTTTCTCAGATCATCTATCGTAAACTCGAATGTATGCAGGCCGATTCATTTAAATCGACCCAGTCAAATATCTTCAAATATCAAATATCTTCCGTCTATGATACTAAAAAATCTTTCGAACAAATTTTGAATTAAAAAACGAAATTTTAGGGGACACGTGATCTGATATTTATAAGATTTTTCTAGGTGAACGCGTCGAGGGCATATGAAGGTCAACTTTATTTTTTTGAACGAAGTCGTATATCTTTTATTATTTTAGTCGATTCAGCTCGTCACTCTTTTCATAAAAATACTGACGGATTTATTGCGAAAAATCATTGGTTTAGAAGATATTTGAATTTTAGTAATGTTTAGTGTTAGCATTCACCTATCTAAATTTGGTGTTCAAAAATACGACCTTCAGATTGAATGCAAAAAACTTTTGTCTAAAAAATTCAAATATTTTCTAGACCAATGATTACTCGCAATAAATGCTTTTAGTATTTTTATGAAGAGATTGACGAGCCGAATCAACTAGTATAATACAAAATACATGATTCTATTAAAAAAAAAATAAAGTTGACCTTCATAGATCCTCGACGCATTCACCTAAGATAGATTTTATTAGTGGCAGATTACGTGCCCCCTCAAATTTCATTTGAATCATTTTTTAGTATCATCGACGGCTCCGAAGATATTTGACTGGGTCGATTTAAATGTGTCACCCTGTATATTTGTGAAGTAGCATGTAACGCTCTAAAGAAAATATAAAATGATAAGAACATGGAAATAATTATCCTCTGCTTAAGTTTCGTTATATCTTCTGAAAGGAGACACATCCGACTGCAATGAGTTAACAGACAAATTCATTTCATTGTGAATAAAGTTCAAGTAATTTCTGGTTTGAATTGATTGAGCCGTTCGAATGAAGTTACGTGATAATATAACATTGGTCATAATACTTGCAAATTTGAAGAACAAAATCTGTTTGTCAAAGTACGATGCGTTAAATTTACAAAGCCGAATGTAACGTGGCATTGTTACGTTACTGACACGAGTTGGGTGATCGTTTTGGGAAAATTTTAGACACCCGACAACTCTTCAGGCACGAGTAAATGTAATAAGAATAAAAATCGTATCGTTGAAGTCCTCGTATATTTTCCTCCGCTTTTAAAGCATCTTAAAGATAAGGTCCTTTCAGTGGCTTTCACGTCTCGACTTTGGTCGACGCTCCCGAGACTACAAAATGAGAATACTACTTTAGAAAATATCCCTGTTATAAAAAAGGACATTTATTAGCATATTACGCTGCCACGCGAAGTTTTAGGCATTCATCAGCACTCGCTTCGCTGGGTTGGACAATTCTGCTCTACTTTATATCGATTTAAAAAAGAATTTCTAATAAAATAGCTTTCCATGCGGTAGTATCGGTTTTTTTCGACATACATGTCAAATATGCATGTCAAACATGCGTTGTGTATCGAAAACCGCAGTCTATTTAAACGTGGACAAAAATTATACAAGAAAATAGTAACAACCATTTCGAATAGAACAAGGATTGTACAGTGTGTAGCAAAAATGTCCCAAAATTCGGAAATATGAGGATTTCCGAGGTCATTTGAAGTAACTTTTTCCTTAGCAAAAATGCAATCCGCGGCTTTATTTACGAGTTATTAACGGAAAACACTGACCAATAAAAAGCGAGATCGGATGGTGCGAGACGGCCGAGACAATGAGCGGAACTGGGCTTTATGCGCTCGTTGGCTGAGTCGCTTCGCACCATCCAAGCTCGTCTCTTATTGGTCAGTGTTTTTTTGTTAATAACTCGTAAACAAAGTCGCGGATTGCATTTTCGCAAAGGAAAAAGTTACTTTAAATGACCTCAGGAATAATCTCTTTCCGGATTATTAATATTAACATAATTAACATATTAACATAATTATAGGACACATTGTGCGTATGGATAGGAAAAACAGAATATAGATACCGTGGCAATGTCCAGTATACGATATGCAAAGATTAAAATTTAGTGGACAATTGAAATCGCAGAGTTCCTTTCTCCCATTATCGTCTATCCCATTATCGAAGCCTATTACTGTAACTCGCCGAATTATTAATTATTAAAATTATTTATATTATATTATTATTATTATTATTATTATTATTATTATTATTATTATTATTATTATTATTATTATTATTATTATTATTATTTTATTATTATTATATTATTATGATATGATTATTATTATTAATATTATTAATATTTTATTATTATATTATTATATTTATATTATGTTATTATTATATATTTATAATATTATTATTAATTATTAATATTATTTATATTTATATTATTTATAAATTACTAATATTATCTTAAAAGGCTGCGATCTGAAAATATAGAAATTCTATTGTTGTGTTATCACGTTGTAAACATGTCATACTAAAACGATTTCCTATGGAAGAATTGCAGCCATACCTTTTGAACACTATTGCAACTGCTTTTGCAAAATGACCTCTCGACAAAGTGTTAACTGCACAAATAAATACAAATTGCTTAAGAATACATAGTTTTTACATCTTGTAATTACCGATGACAATTTTTATTTTGCATAAAAATCCGCAGTGTAATTCCATCGGTACGGGTCCCCGCTTACTGTTTCGCGGATAAATACGTTGCAGTTGTTGCTAGGTGATTCGCGATAATTCGACGAGTGGAAACGTTTAAAATCCTTCGGTTTGTTGCATCGACGCGCGTCAAGGTGTGCATTCGCGGTTGCTTGTCGCGCGAGGGGACGTCGCATCGCTTCGCGGACGGTAATTTCGTGAACGGCTGCGGTTTCAAGGTGAATAGACAATCGAAAGTCCTCGAGTGGCGGGATACGGCCGGCATTCGGGGAGCAATTGCTGTCGTTTCATCGACAGTGTCGTCCATCAAATCGAAGCATCCTAGCCGGCCGTGAACGGGACGCGGACACTTCGGTCGGGAGGTTGCGGTGCAGTTGTGTTCCACCGTAAACTGTAAACCGATAGCGGCGAAGTGCGAGCGACAACAGCCGAGGCTTCATTTCGAAAATGGGTCCGATGGGAGCCGCTCCGGAGCTGCTCGTCCCAATCGTTGGTCTGTCTTCGTGAAATCGATGGCCCGCGACGGAAGCGGTCGCGCAGAGCTCGCACGGGATTCACGACGAAACGGTTGACGAAAAGGAGACGATCCTAAACGAGATTTATACAGAATTCGTGCTCTCTGCCGCGTACGCTATGCATGCGTCCGAAAGTGATTGGACATTTCTGGCTAAACTTATGGGTTCACCTTTTCCTACATCTATCTTATTTATTAACGCAGAATGTGATTTGTTTAGCAACAAAGTTTCATTGAGGTGACATACATCCCAGCTGCAAGTACTACCTTTGACAATAAGTATTTTGCTAAAAGCTATAGTAACGAATTAATTGAAGAAAACGAGATTGTTTGCACCTCAAATATTCCGACGTAATTATAAGTGTCTTGGCAACTCCAAATTTAACATATATTGAGTAAATACGCAGTACGCAATAATTAATATTTTAGTTTACTTTCTTAAAAAAATGCGATGAACAATGAAAACTATGCTTGAGGAAAGGTATTTGGCCATGCCAGATCCTGGAAGAAAGTATTTGACCATTCAAGTCTGCATAGAAGCGAACAATAATTTGTTTTATATGCGCAGTATCGAATATTTCAGAGCGTTTTTACGAGTACGTATGACTGTTTCAATGAGTCCTGATGCCGATTTTATAAAATTTTCCATTTTATCGATGAAACCTTTCCCCATGGTAACGTATTGCTTCGCTATTCGCATTCTTATCGTCTGCCTTTGTTTTACTGAATTCATTTCTCTACGTTATTCGCAAAGAACAGTGGTAGAAATCGTCCAATTTTGGCCTCGACCATGGCAACGAAGATATTGTTTGGGATATGTCATGAGAAATCCAAAATGCATAATTGTTTACTCCGGAGACGATGGGAAAATTATAAAAGAACAAACGTAAACTTCGGAGGAACGAGCCGACCAAATAGGATTGTCATTGACCATCGATGAAATCGCTTCGACTGCCCCATCAATATGTAAGCGTTAAAAAATCTATTTTTTACACGACAAATTTTCGTCCTTGCTAAGAACTCGTTAACACGTTCCGTGCCGAGCTTTTTTTACTCGAATCTTCACACTTTGATATTTTACTAAAACTTGATGTATTACGTGCAATTATTAATTCTCGTACACATAACAACGTAACAAAAACTTATCAACGCCTATTCTTGCGGTGGAAATTGATTCTTCGGTTCTAAATTTCTTGTAAACAATTTGTTCAGTTCACTAAGTAAACATGCAAGCGTGTACCATCGATGGTACACGTGGCACGGAACGTGTTAATGAAACGAACGATATCGCGGCTGCCACTGATCGGTTATTACTATCTCTATGCGATTTCTCATTTTTATGCACTATGTTGTAGAAATTTGAAGGAGAGAAATGTTCCTCACACGTGAGATACAAAAACGCTATTGAACGATTATTCTACTGTAGATTCGGTTTTTCAGTCACTATAATGTAACTATAACAGCTTCTGCGGTCGCATTTATAACGTTCATTTATGCATGTTTTAATAACATTTAAAAGTGTTTGGATTAGAAACAGTTAAATTTGGTGGCATAGATTACTTCGAAACATAATCAAATGTTAAGAATATCGTCTTATGGTGTCCATGACTGTAACCGTTTCTTTTAACCGAGATGAAAAAACGTGTAAGGTTCTTAATTAATATGAGCCTGACTATAGCAGGTACTAGAGCTAAAGAAAGAAGTCGACAATTAAAAAAATGTCAACGTTTTGAAATTTTATTATCAATTTTTTTGATTGATTTTTTAATATTGGGAGCCTAAAAAATGCAAAAAAATACAGATTTTTTATCATTTCTAATACGGCTGTAGGCATAATTATACCGAATGTGTACCTAAATTTTTGAGGCAATTGGTCAAATAGATTTTGAGATGTCATGGCCATCGTTCTGGAAAACATAGTTTCGAGAAAAGTACATTTAAAGTTTCGGATATCAATACCGATCATCCAGCTGTAACTTTCTTTATTATGAGAATTCGGACATAAGATTTTTTTATACGTATTTCCAAACCTATATTTTTCAAGAAACTTAACCACAAAATATAGAGTTTTCAAAGATTCACACTAGAATCCTTGCATTTTATGAACCAGCACCATAAATGCAAACTTTAACTTTGAGATAAAATATAATAATAATAAAAATTGGCGTGCATTGTTAAAAGACAAGATTAATAGTAATAGAGTAATTGTGACTACTTCTACTACTTCTTAAACTTTGATGTAAGCAAAAAATATGAGTAGTTAAAGAGCGCATTGTTCAGACATATAGAATAGTACGTAGGCATATAGTTCTGTACTGAAAATTCCAATGTGCACTTGTAGCTTACCAGAAGTGTCGAGACACATTGTACATTAAATTATATCGTAACATTTAAACAAATATCATTAAAAAAAACATTTATATACGATTATAAATAAATTATATTCCACACACACATGGATAGTAAGAAAACAAACAACTACTTCTATTTCCATTCGAACTCGCAATCATTCTTTAATCAGTTAGCTGGTTTTGGCGAGTATACTCGTCATAACGAAATGCAAATATTTTGTGTTATGACGAGTATACTCGTCATGAAGAAATGCCAATATTTTGTGTTACGACGAATGTAGTCGTCATGAAGAAATGCTAATATTTTGTGTAATAACGAGTATTGTCGTTATAAAGAAATGCCAGTATTTTGTGTTATCACGAATATACTCGTCATGAAGAGATGCCAATATTTTGTGTTATGACGAATGTAGTCGTCATGAAGAAATGTCAATATTTTGTGTTATGACGAATGTAGTCGTCATGAAGAAATGTCAATATTTTGTGTTATGACGAATGTAGTCGTCATGAAGAAATGCCAATATTTTGTGTTACGACGATTATACTCGTCATGAAGAAACGCTAACATTTTGTGTAATAACGAGTATTGCCGTTATAAAGAAATGCCAATATTTTGTGTTACGACGATTATACTCGTCATGAAGAAACGCTAACATTTTGTGTAATAACGAGTATTGTCGTTATAAAGAAATGCCAATATTTTGCGTTATGACGAATATACTCGTCATGAAGACATGCCAATATTTTGTGATATGACCAATATACTGGTCATGAAGAAATGTCAATATTTTGTGTTACGACGATTATACTCGTCATGATGAAATGCTAATATTTTGTGTAATAACGAGTATTCTCGTCATAAAGAAATGCCAGTATTTTGTGTTATGACGAATATACTCGTCATGAAGAAATGCTAATATTTTGTGTAATAACGAGTATTCTCGTCATAAAGAAATGCCAGTATTTTGTGTTATGACGAATATACTCGTCATGAAGAAATGCCAATATTTTGTGTTATGACGAGTATACTCATCATAAATAAATGCCTACATTTTGTGTTATGACGCGTATACTCATCGTGCGTAAAAATTTGCCGTTTAGATTGCAATTTTAGTGGAAGCTATAATATATTCGCAGAGTTTGAGATATTTTGAATATTTGGAAGTCAAGACAAAGTAGAACGAACAAATAAAAAAGCATAAAGAATTATTACGAAAAAACTGTATACACTGTCGGAGTTAGGTAGTATACTCGTCGTCGCTTACTTTTTGCGACACATTTCAGGACAAACGTTTGAAAGAAGTGGCCGGTTAATTTATAAACGAAAATGCGCGACATGCAATTAATTGGACGAAGATCGACGCTTTAAGCTGGAATCTGATATTACCAAGAAACTTGGAACGCTAGCTGAAATAGTTGCCGGACTTCCGCACCCCGGAACAATTCCGAATTTATCAGACTCGCTATCCTCGGACGAGCGAATGAAGCTTTGAAACGGCATACGGAACGTCTTGTCTTTTATTTGCACCGCGCTACGCTGCGCAGGCGGGGAATGGCCAGGGCCTCGTACAGGGCAGAAGTAAAATAAAAGTGCCCGGGCAGAAAATCCAATTTACCTTTGAATCGAAGATACGAGAGTGTGTTTCCAAAGCGAAAAAACTTTGCCGCGGCTGCGCCTTCATTTCGGACCGCCGATGAGCGTAATTGACGTCCGGAGGACGGTGCGGCGGGGAAGGCGCGGGTGGACGCGGGAGGACGTGGGAAAAAGAAAGCGGACCTGGACCGGGAGATACCCATCCGGGGAGATCTCTTTGATCAATCAGACCAGCGTTTCACGGACGTGACGTAACATCTGCGGTGGACCGAGTCCGTGGCCGAACTCGAAGCGGTGGCCATTGCTCGTCTCGAAGTTCGCCGCGTCGAAGTTGCCCGGATGCGTTTGAAGTCTTTGCCCTCGGCTTCTTATCATGCTTCCCGCATACCCTATCCCCGGCTCGAAACGGCTCGAACGCCTTCCCGGAGCTACGTAACATTTCAATTACTTACTCGGTTCCCGGTGTGTTCCCTTCATCCTTTCGTTTCTCTCCATTAGCGAGCAACTTTGTACCCCTTTTGCTGCCGGTGTACCGTGAAATCTCGGCGTCGATTTTGTTTTACACCGCCGAACGCGACGCGACGCCCAGACCGGCCGGACCGGCCGGGCCGGCGAATTAGGGAAAAACCTCTTCATCCGGCCGGAACGTGCACCGTCGCCGACGAATCATGAATATTAAATGAGCAGGCGGCTGTCGACGCGATGATTACAGGACTTGAAATCAGCGTCGATAAATTTCCATCTGCCGTCGCGTTTACCCAACGAATCCGTCTAACGACGCATAAAAGGAACGCTGATGCGGCGAATACGTCGCTGATATTTCTCAGATTCGCGTCGAACGGCGTCATTCGAGGCGAGAACGCCGGGCAGTAACGTTTTACTCTGTGAGTAAAGTGTGTACATTCCTTACGCCTTCTATCCGAAGACGGGCTCTTGAGTAATGAGAGACAATAAGGAACGCAATTTCTATCGGATTGTTTCTTTCTTTTCACTGCTGTTGGTGATCGTCGAATTCATTATCGCCCGAGGAGAAGATGAATAGAGAACGAGCAGCAACATTCTGCAGCAAAATCTCGGTGCAGACAGTTACTCTTAAAGCAGTTGTTCTTAAAAATATTTGCACCCTATTATCGGCTTGACTTTAATCCGCGGATAAACGCTGCCAACAAGATCGTATGATCATTGATATAAAGTTCTGTCGGATAGTGTCACTTCTTCGTCCTTTTCCGGAACAGAGGTAGTTGTTGCCTTTTTTCCCCCGCGTTTAAAGTATGTATCGACCCGGCCTCGGTTTTCGTCCTATCGCTAAACCTTTAGTCATCATACGGTTAAAGAGGGAAACTCGTCTAAAATGTGTCAATTTCGTGAAAATCGTTTATAAGGTACAAGAGCTCTCGGCAATCTTGCCTTGAAAACTGTTTATCTACTAAAATTAATTCTCTCGAAAATTGCGCAGTATATAAAAAAAGCAGTATATAAAAATACTGCTCGCATCCTACACGAAAATATATCGAACAGAGTAATTAATCAACAGATGGACTTGTCTCGCAGTTATCGCACTGATAAATCGTTCCTTCCCATTTCATTTGCGCTAAACAAAACGACGCAGCGATCTCGAGCATTTTTCGACGATGTATTAGGTCTACCGGAAAGTTCTGTCCGATAGTGTCGCTTCAAGTTTCAATCCATATGCACATATTGATTTCAGACATATATTGTTACATTCAGCGCCGAAGCGGCCTTGACTTTCCGACGATGTTATTGTTTCAGTAAATATTGCGTATATCCAAATTAGTAAGTGCAAGTAAATTTACGTTGAAACATTGCAAACTTGATGAGTTAATAAAGAAATACTTGAATTTTCAAATAATTACATTTGTACGAGATTATCTTAAAAAATATTGAGGATTATTAATTCAATTATGAATAAAACAAGGTGTGTGTGAGAGAGAGGTTATGTTATAGAGAATTAAAAACTTGGTATAAATGTTAATTGGTGGTTGTCATGTGATAGAACAGTTGTCTTTACAACTGATAGGTGCTGTCAATTCGAACATAGAGTGCAAAAATGAAGAACATTTGAAATACTGAAATTATTTTCCTGCCAACCCAATATTTTCTTCTGCATTCTCTCTAAACGTTCTATCACAGGGGTGTCAAACTCAAAAGCTATCTTAGGCCATAATAATAAATGAACAATGCTTAACTTTAGGTGGGCCGCAAAAAAAATCAATGTTCATAGAAACAAATATTTTTATTTTGACTAATACATTGTAATAAACATATATAAAGTTAAATTATTGTTTACGTCCTGATACTTGACATCAAAAATGTTCATCTCGGGCCGCGAGTTTGACACCCCTGTGATAGAACGTTTAGAGAGAATGCAGAAGAAAATATTGGGTTGGCAGGAAAATAATTTCAGTATTTCAAATGTTCTTCATTTTTGCACTCTATGTTCGAATTGACAGCAACTATCAGTTGTAAAGAGTTTCTCTAGTAAACTGTTTCTCTAGTAACCTAAACCTGTCAACTACCAAAGCTGAAAACAAAACACAATTGTAACTTTAACAAAAGGCTGACAATACAAACATAAAACTATCTATTGGTGCAAACCGAAATTACTTTCTTGCCAACCCAATAGTTGAATATAAATGAATTATTGTTTATGGTATCTGCAATGTGTATCAAATCCGTTGAAAGATGTTATTTCCTATTAGTTAAATATTTATATAGTTTATTATTACTTGAATAAAATTATTATCAATTCAAGAACATTAACGTACATTAATGCATGACTTAGATAACTTTAAACAAGTCATGCATTAATGACTCGTTTAAACGGACACCGTGATTATGACGACACCACGGTCGTCATAATCCGATTAACCCCTTAATGCACAGTTTTTTTGAAAAAGGCCGGCCAAAAAAAAATCAATTTTTTTTAATGTAAAAAAACACAATTTAGAACGTTGTCTTGGCAAGAAAATTACGAAAATACAAAAATAATGGATATTTATGCAATTGGTATGATTTCTAATTTTCAGAATATTACTATTATTATTATTATTGTTATTGTTGTTATTATTATTATTATTATTGTTGTTATTATATTTTATTTTACATTATATTTTAGTAAAATATATATTGAAAAATGAGCGAATCAGAATCTGAATATGAATACGCTGTCGGAAAGCGGTTCACAAGGAAGAGATAAGTCGTAAGTGATAAGTAGAAAAAGGATATATTTTATACTTGAATAAGTAAGTGTTATAGCTTACAATCCCATGTAAATGATAAATATCAATAAAACGATTGTTTTGTTTTTGCTTTCACATTGTCATTTTCAATTCTCGATTGCATTCGAGTGTGAAAAATTATAGCAACATAAAGTACAACGCCGCTCGAATTATCTCGAGTGTGCACAGTTTGGCCAGTTTAGCGCGCCCGAGTTAACTCGAGCGTGCACGTTAAGGGGTTAAGGGTTAAAAGGAATTACACACGTTTAGTCGATTCTAGTAACAATACCGACTCGTTGTTGCGCGAAGCAAAAGATTAACGCGGTCTATTTTATTCTCCCAACGTCTAATTTTCGCAACATCGTGGTAGTTTACAGAATCGCGAGTGACACAAATGACGTCTGAAATCAGCGTCAATTTTTCCACTGTCAGGTTTCCCCGGTCAATTCGACCAGCGACTGGCGGAACGTAAAGGAACGCTGATGTGGCGAACCTGTCGTTGATATTCCAGGAATTTCTTTTGGATGGGCGTGATTTAATTCCGGAACGTGGGGCAGTAACGTTTCGCACGATGAATGCGGTCGGTGGCTCTTTAATGACTGCGAAATGGAATTTCGTTGGTTCAAAAGGGGACACGGTTTTTTAAATCTGATTTAGCACGCCGCTCGGCGGTCACACAACGTTTCGAGGTTTTCGGATTATTATGTAAACGACCGTCGTATAACTCCGCGGGATTTTCACGCACTCCTTTTCAGATGCTGTTATCGTATTTTTACGCGTGCCTGCGGTAGCGAAATATTGAAAACGATTTCACATACAAACGCAATTGTAATGCGGAAAGCATACGGAAACTTGAAAAAGCAAATTCTGAATAGTCGAGAAATAATGTATTTAGATTATTAAAACAAGACTTAACAAAAAGTTTGCACTGATCATCTTGATGCTCTCCTTAAACCATGTTATATTAGCTCAAAAATTTCCTGAAATTTGTTTACCGAATCTTTTGTCAACCCTTTATTCCGGAGTTTACAAGGTTTTCTATATATATATAGGTAAAAACCTGCAGTTTTCTTTTTTACATTCTGAAAGAAATTATTCGTTATGAGCAGCATCCCCTAAACATTGGGTACAGCAAAATTGTAGGTTGTGTCATCTTAACAACTCCGGGAAAAAAAGGTTCCACAAAAAATTTGATGCAATCATCTTAAAGCTCTCTTTAAACCATGTAATTTTAGCTGAAAACGTTTCCAATAGAACCACTGGCAACAGAATAAATTAAATTGATCACGTTGTGTGGTCCACCCTGTATAATCTTTTTATAATTTACACATTGTAAATGAAAGCAGGAATTACTTATAATGCTTATAATAATGCTTATTGTAAATTATTGTAAATGAAAGCAGGAATTACTTATAATGCTTATAATAATGCTTATTGTAAATTATTGTAAATGAAAGCAGGAATTACTTATAATTTGCATCTTTCTAAAATACGAGGGTTACATCTCTGCACAAAACGTAATATCGAATCTAATTGATTTCCAGTGTCTACAAAATGAAAATGTTAAAAAAATATTGATCAATAGTCCGTTGGTTTTTACTAGATTCGATGTTTCGAATGTCTAACGAGAACGGGAATTAAATACAAGCCTTTTAGTTTGAAATGAAAGCAGAAATTTGAAACAAAGTTAATATTCCGATAGATGTATTTTTTGGCTGAAGAAAAATATCGAATTTTCGTTCCACGCTTTCACCGCCGGGCCTTGTACATTGCGAATTGCTATGAATTAATAAAACACCGTAGAAGGCAATGAATCGATATTTTTTTCGAATTAAATAAAACCACGTATGAAAGTATTATTTTTCACATTTATTTCCGATCCCGAACAGGGCAGAAGAGAAATATTACCTCAGGCAATGAATCGTGAAACACATCGTATAAATAACAAATTCACGGCGCGCGATGCAATTCACATCCCGGTTATGCGATCATCCTCGAGGTAGTTCGAAATCACAAATAGCGATCCTTCGGCGTAGTTTATGGTTGCGATAACTTCTCCGGTAATTCCTCCCTACGGTAATAAAAATCGGATCGCAGAAAGCGAAAGTATTGATATCATTGCGTGGACGTATCCCCGGTGCTTCGGACGCGTGCTGAAATTCCGCCGGCAGAAACTGCGGCTTCGAACTTGAACGTTCTCTCAAACTTTGGCAATATATCTTTTATCTGGCTCGGATAAAGTATCGGCGGGGAAGACTTACTAATATTCCGGCTTATCGCTGCAGAACTCCCGCAGCCAAGAAATAAGATACCGATATCAACGGTACGATCAACTCTTGGAATCTAAACACTGTTAGCTCTCGAGAAAATTACATTTCTCACAAAAAATTTAAAACACTGGATGTTTCAGGATACGGTATTTTTATAGGCATTAATGTATAGTCAACATGGTATTAGCAACATTATTAAAAACTTTGATCTCGTCTGTCTCTTATCCAAAACTATCACACTTTTTATCATGTATAAATAATATGTTTTGTAGATTGATTTATTACTAGATTGCGGGTTTTATGCATTCACGGCAAAAATGCTTCTTCAAATAGTAGGCAGATTAAAAGAATATACAAACATGAATGTACTACTTTCAGCTTTTTTAACGTTATTAAAGGAAGAAGGAAATTTGGTTTCTAACTCTTGCAATTGATGCAAATAATTTTCATTTTGCATTTTGCATTTCGCAATCTGTTTCTTACTCATGAACAACCGTCTATTTCTTGTTCGCAGATTTATTTTCAGGGAAGAACTCCAGAAAGATTATTAATTTTTTCATCATATTGGTTTTTCATGATTCTGTGAATATGACACGATGAGGTAAAAATTAAACTGGAAAAATAAGGAACAGGTGTCAATCGAAAAAGCAGAACCGTAGATACTGACGCGAAATTAAGAGTTACAATTTCAACGGTAGAAATGCGCACTCGCGACCATGTCCGGTAATTCATCTCGTTAAAGTGAGCCGAAAATCGATCTGGGTTTGACCACTTAAAAGCGCTTCACCCTCGTGTTCATATAAGCTCTATAGATATTCTTCCTTTGTGCCATTTAAATGTAACCAACCCATTCGTTGATGGGAAACATTGGTCAATCTGGTGGGATCGATTCGATGCCATACTCATTAATGCTAATACCTATCAATTCTGGGATAATATACTGTGGTATCAAATACATGTTAACTACGATCTCGAGGCATTTGTGACTATCTCAATAAGGCAGAAGACAGACTATAGAGGATTTACAGTCGTCGACAAAAATACGTGGACAGATAGAGAGAGAATAGTTATCAATTAAAATTTATATTATTACTATTATGAACTTAACCTTAGAGTGGTGACGTGTGCCAAATTCACACCTAACTCTAGTGATGTACAGTCCTCACGCAACAAGAAGGCACCCCCTCTTACTAGCTGTTTCACTGCCGCAGCTATTGGTCGCTACCCACCGCCGCCACTGCGGCAGTAGGGCAGCCAGTAGGAGGGGGAATGTGAACACAAAGGTGTCTTCTTGTCGCGTAAGGACTATACATCAAATTGACTCCGTATCGCTACAATAATAGCGGCTTGACGACAAATTGATTCCGTATCAATAATGGTGACTTCACATCAAATTGACTCCATATCAATAGTGATGGCTTGAAGTCAAATTGACTCCATATCAATTAATGGTGGCATTAATGGTGACGTCGAAGTGACTCTGTATCGTCGGTGCTATCACTATTGATATGGGATCAGTTTGACGTTAAGTCACTATTAATTGGTAAGGAGTCTATTTCACGTCAAGTCGCCATTCTTGACACACAGTCAATCTGACATCACATTAACATTATTGACATGGAGTTAAATTGACGTCACGTTACCGCTAGTGATATTATAACAGTGATCACCACTTATAGATTAACTTTTATTTATTCCGCATCCTTATAGTATCCTTAGCGTGTCACAGCTCTCATCTTCGAAGAACGGTGATATCCGGTTTGATCCGCGTACCGACTTTGTACGACGTTCCCCTGTCTATAGGACATGTTATAATGGCACACCGGTAGTTACCTGAAACGTGTTTGCTTAAAACGATAATCAATTGTTATAATGATCATGCATATGGAGAATGAGATAATCGTGCAAACGTTCTGAAAGCGTGCATTAAGATGAATTCAACCATTTAATATAGTGTAGTCTTCAGGGGCATACACACAAGGACAGAAATAAAAGAATTACAGTAAATTCTCCCTAATTGATGCTTAGCTTGTACGCAAAAATGGACAATTTCTGAAGAGGAGGTGCGATTATTCTTGCAACTCGTTTTTATAGTTGCTGACAACCGGTAATTATAAAAACGAGCCGCAAGGCTCGAATAATCGTATCTCCACTTCCCAAATTGTCACTTTCATGAACAAGCTGAGCGTCAATTAGGGAGAATTTACTGTATATTTAACATTTCGAAATGTTGTATCCCCCGATTCGTCAACGTTCAATCTTTTTGTGGGGACATATTCAAGATATTGTTTACACTACACCACCATGAAATTTAGACGACTTGCAAACAAAGATAAAAGAAGTGTGCGCATCCATATCTAGTGCAACATTGACAGAAACTACCAAATGTGTGGTTAACAGAACTCAGAAATGCATTCTTGCTAATGGAAATCACATTGAACACGATATGTAGTCTTGTCGCTACGCATACTAACAAATAAAAGATTAAGTTTATTTCCTTTATTTCTGTCCTTGTATAACTCTGAAGACCACAGTATACTAGACGGTTGAATTCGTCTAAACGCACGCACTCATACGATCTAAAGAAAAATAGCATTTTTAACATTCCATTAAAAAAAATGAAGGTCGCCTTTGTCTCTCGAAAAATATGAAAAATATGGAAAATTGAGACAGACTATCACATTACCAGTAAAATATAGTAAAACGTGCTCCTTTCCCGTCTTTTCCTAATGATTACCATTTACGAAGCGAACGCTGGTACAAATTATCGCGAACACCCTGTATAGGATGAGACATTTAACTCATTCACCTTAATTTTTCATGTAAACTACATGGTGCATCAAAAAATATTTCCAACAAAAGTCGTTTGATATAAAGAGGAGCGAACACCGAAAAACAATTAATTTTTTGCTATTTTCCAATTTTATCAACCAATAACGGTTACCTTGAGTTTGTTAACTATGATGTGCATCATTTGTCAATTCGAAAATCTGTCAAATTCAGGATAAAAAGTTATCAAGGTGCAAGGATTCAGAAATTAATATTTATCGAGATATTTTTTTTTTCTTTAGTTAATTTTTAACGTAAGAAATGTTCTAAATGTTGTGTCCATTACAATCAATCCAAGCATGTAGACGATTAAGCAATGGGAGTGTTGCATGTGTAAAATATTCTGTACTTTGTCTCTTGTGTATCTTTAAGTGTCCTTTGACACTTTCGTCGCCCAGCGTGAATCGATCGAGTTTTTCGTTGGGCCCAAATTCGCTAGTCGGATCGTAAAAGCGTAAACAGAACAATTAGCTGGAATAGCGATAAGATTCAATCCGTTGTCCGAATGTTCATAAAATGAAAATGATGAATTGTAGTTACGTTTGTGTTGCAAATTAAATTTTTATAAATTACTTAGAAAAGCCTATTTAACTGGATGAAAAAGAACGTCACCCACTTAAGAGTGACGGGATCCCATAGATGTCACCCAGATGTAGCTGGAGGGAGAACGAACGTGTTAATTTAAAACGTGCCTTACATCTTTCATGAAGCCATCACACACACACACACGATCAGATGTATATGTACCGTGAATGACCGAAATTGGAGAATGTCGACTTTCACCGGTGAATGTCAACAGATACCAAATCCGTCGGTGAAAGATCGAATATTTCATTACATTGTTGTACATTCGGACCCTCTCCGGTGTGTGTCGACAATCACAGATATGCTCCGGTGGAGGTCCAAAACCTGTCATTGCAAAAGGAAGTGTTCCACAAATAAATGCAGTTGTAAAAGCAAGGGACTCTTGTGCAATTCAAAGTGTCATGATAGTTTAAGTTGTTGCAATAAATAAGATTTGAATCACATAAGTAATTTTTTATTACTATTATTTTCTTTTCTCATGTAGAATGTACCGTGTATTTTAAATTCTTGGTCATTCCTTCCAGAAAGAGAGGCGAAAAAGTTACGTCACCCTTGTGGCGTTTTATAGCGACTGAATTACGGAGAAGAAAATATAAATCTCCAACATGTTCAACATTCGCCATTAGTGCATGGTGAATGTCAACATTTACCGGTGTAAGTCAGAAATAAGGGTATTTAGCAAATATTTCGGACATACACCAAGCGACTATGTGAATGTTGACATTCACCGGTGAAAGTCGACATTCTCCAGATTTCGGTGTTTCACTGTAATATATACATACTCGGTAAACAGAAGAATCCTTAAAAATGTTGTATTGATCATAACGTACTTTCGATTCTTAACACTTTTAACTCTAACGAAATACACGCTCAGCAATAATAGAATCAGTCTTAACTGGTCGAATCAATTCCACTGGATTTCAAATAATTTAGAAGCATTCCATGGATTAAACCAATACGCAATATATGGACTCGAGACACAAACGTATCGAGGTTACCGAGTGTCGGTGTTCTTCGTACACGTATCCCAGGATCAGGAACAACTGTTCTCGATTAATCTGCGATTAGCGACCGGATATGTACAATTCAAAGAGGGGCACTTCGGTCATTGCAGGTCTGAGTTAGATCACTCAAACATCGACGAGGATAACCGGGAATAATCCATCGAATATGATTTATTAAATTCTGCTAGTCTGTGAGCGACCCAGGGGCCATGGCGCGTTTCGCTGTCGGAGAGGCGAAGAGGCTATCTCGAAATAAACTCGTTAACTCGAGCGTAACAATGGGCTCGATTAATCTTTCGGCTTTGCCGGGCCCTTGACTTCTTCCCTCCACTTCCTCTTTTTCTGCTCGCAACGCGCCTGCCTCGTATCGAAATACCAGAGGTGCGCGGAATTTTTTCACGCTCGAATATCTTTTCCAGCTAAGTCGCGATTTCCATAAAAAAGATTTAGACCCAGCAGCCGCGCCGGTCCGGTCGGGCCCTCATAATTATTCATAACATGCAAATCTACGCGAAATGTCAGCCTTTTCGCCGGCGAGAGAAAAAAACGAGCCCCGTCGACGTATGGACGCCGCTACCAACTCCGTTCGATTTCGAAATAGGCAGCGGCGGTTCGGGCCGCGTGGAAGGCAACCGACCGCAGAAGAGTATAGGCGCAATTTCGATCGGTTTGATATCGGTTTTCATTATTGTGCCGTGTACACGATGCAAATCTTTCTCGGAGCAATATAGGAAATCATGAAATACAATTTATCTGCAACTTCATTTTTATGCGATTCTCTTCGTGAAACCAAATCTGATGGATTGGAGAGATGAATGATTAAATGTATTACTTAACCGTTCGAGTCCCAGGGAACATTGAAAAAGCTCGGTCGAAAAATGCCGAACAGTACAATAGCGCTTCTTTTAATATGCGTACTATTAGTTTATAAATATTTCAAGTTATGTTTAGTAAAAATTATTGAGGAGATAATAATGAAATATGAAATGGGTTAGTTGTATTATTTAGTTAGTTGCATTTATATTTACATTTTAAAAAGCAGCTACGCGATGTACGTGCGTCAGTAAAGCCCATAGTGTTCAAATGTCCTGAGACTTTTGCACACAAAATCTAGAGAGCGCAATCGTGCCGCTTGAGACCCAAATGGTTAAAATCGGAATGAAGATTTTCTGCTCTTAGAGGATTTTTGATCCTCAAAAAAAATATGTTAAAAATATTCAATGACATCTTCATCTTCATCGTAATATGCTAAAATTTCTATTGGGGACATTTTTCGTATTTGCTTGAAAACTTTAACGTGCAGTAATAACTAGATTAACCTGCATGGGTTGCAAGAAAGTTGGGCTATATCTTCGCGGATGTCATCTCTCTGGACGACGCGTCACTACAGTGACTTGCTCTAGTAGCTCACTCGCTCATCGTTTGAACCAAATAATCGTCTTCATATGCATTGTTTCACACTTCTTTTGCCTTCACATCGATTTACAACAGTCTACAGGGTGTCCCAAAAATGTCTCGCAATCCGGAAATGGCGGATTCCTCGGATCATTTGAAGCAACTTCTTCCTTTACAAAAATTTTCTCCGAGGCGCCGTTAACGAGTTATTAACGAAAAACAGTGACCAATAAGAATCGAGTACGGCTGACGCGAGGCGGCCCAGCCAACCAGCGCGCGAAGCCCAGTTCCGCTCACTGGCTCGATCGCCTCGCGCCAGCTGAGCTCGCCTCTCATTGGTCACTGTTTTTCGTTAATAACTCATTAACGGCGTCTCGGAGAAAATTTTTGTAAAGGATAAAGTTGCTTCAAATGGCCCGAGGAACCTGCCACTTTCGGATTGCGAGACATTTTTGGGACGCCCTGTATATACAGTATCAGACTCTGTACAGTACACATCAGACTCTGCCGTCGAGAGAAATAGCCTCGCGCAGAATTCAGCCGTATCTAAAAGGTTAATTACTTTAATATATTGACAATAGCGTCTTGTCTCATTCTATTCGAAAAATTACTATGGACGAAGGAGTGCTAATCAACGTAGTTATGACAGAAATCGAAGTGTAAGGTGTTAATTAACGCAACGCCTCCTCGAATATTGTAAATTCGTGTGCTGAATTTAGCGGAGTCGTAAATCCCGCTTCACTCGCTAGCGCCAATATTAACCCTCGCCTGACGGACTCAGGGTCCATGCTGACCCATACAATGTTTATGTTTACGTATGCCATGAAATCTAGTTACGGCTAACATCGCGGTTGACTTATTACTAGGAGTGAGCAGATTCCCGAAATTTCAGGTACAAGAGCCTCGGGTCGGGTCGGGCCGGATCGTGACCCGAAAGCTTGTCATACAGTAAATTCTCCCCAATTGTCTTTCAGCTTGTAAACAAAAATGAATAATTTGGGAAGAGGAGGTACGATTGTCAGCAACTATAAAAATGAGGTGCCAGACTCGGATAAGTGGATCTCCTCTTCCCAAATTGTTCATTTTTGTTTACAAGCTGAAAGACAATTTGGGAGAATTTACTGTATCTGCACGCTGGGTCGTGATTACCGACGGTTATAAACAGTTTGACCGACAGCGTTGGTCAATCATCTGTTGAGGCCTTGCTGGTCCTCAACATAATCCTTACGTGACCCTACGTAAGCAACCCATAGTACACATTTCCTCCATAATTTCGACCAATCCCAATGTTTAACAAATTTATCCTACACAAAACGCTTAAAAAATATTAAAGTTATTAGATATAGTTTGAAAAAAGTAATTCTCCCTAAACCTTTTCAAGTCGAATTTTTTCTCTTGATATTTTAGTTACTTGCCTACCAGAAAATGATAATACTAAGTCAGGGATAGCTACGTGTCGATTTTTCAAGCTATGCAACGATTATGAAAATTGGAACGTGTGTCGCATCAGTTTTTCTCAGTAGGACAGTGGGACATACGTGTTCCGGTAACGTCGATGATTGTTATTTTAGGATAATGACTGGGATGATAAAGTGTATAACTGAAATGACCTAAACTGAATTTATTGACGAACAAGTATATCTTACTTACCAAACAACGATAGACACTGTATAAAAGATAGAATTCGATACGTGAGCGGCTCCGATGTACTCTCCACCGGGTCTAAAACGAGACTCCCTCGCCGACACGACTACTTCCATAAACAACTCTGCCTAATTTTCTCCTTACCTGGGTTTTTTTGGGAATATTTTCCTCCGAGCGCAGACCCTAACCTCCCCGAGAGCGATATGCAATAAAAAGGACCGTTACCGCTCCACTCGGTTGACTCTTAGGCAGGTAGGCTCGACAACATCTTTGAGGGGCGTTTAGTTACGGAGTGTGTTCTTGTAAATAACTGGTGCGTGCGGTGTAACTATTAACTTTATTTATCACTTTCGGGTAGCGTGACGTCGTAGCAAGAGAGGTATGAGAAGTATGAGAGGTAAGATAGGTATCAGAGGTATGAGAGGTATGAGAGCGAGCGTTTCATTACTGCTCTTTTTATATTATCCTGTTTGCCCCCGGCAAGGGCTCTGGACACCCCCTGATTGGTTGACCCGCGAATGGGTTTTCCCAATCAGCGTTGTCCATCTCCTTCTCACCGCGTTGTCCCTTACGCCCTGAGCGCGTCCCGTTTTGGGACCGCGTGGTGATCGGAGTGGGTGCGTTTTTTATGATGTAACGGCCTGGGTTTTCCTCAGGGCTGTTGCGCTCGGACGTCCGGCGTTCGGGTCCGTTTTGCGTGCCCTTCGGAATTTCCCGTTATTTATGACGGTCTCGTTGACTATCGAGAATCAGGTAAAAAAAGAAACTCTACTGGCTTATTGCCATCCGGACAGGAAACAGCTTACTCAAAGATAGCCTTTTCAAAGGAGAGTCATAAATATGTTAGTCGTTTGCGCGAGAAATAAATCTTTTCTTATGCGCGCCGACTGGCCGCTACAGGCGTGTCATTTCACAATGATATCAACACGTGGTGTGATCAAAACGAAGCCGGCCTGTGCTTACAAAAATATTATTCGTGAAACCCAAATTTTGGCTTCCGTCCCATTCAAAATAGTTCCCTTCTGCATTAATACAGCGATCCCCAACGGTGCTGGCATGCTACAAACGCTTTTCGAAAATCGTTTTCTCTTAAAGCGTCTAGGACCTGTTGCGATTGACTTTGTGTTTCATCTACAGTGTCGAAACGTCGTCCCTTGAGCATCGATTTCATCCTTGGAAATAAGAAGATGTCCCAAGGGGCTAAGTCTGGTGAATAGACTCGCTGCAGCATTTTATACGTCTCTGTGGTAGATTTTTGAAGTTTCACACAGAGCATCACGTTTGCCTTTTATTTAAACTCAAGGTCCATTTTGATATCGCACACAATCGCGCTTCTATTAAATTGCTCTTAACTCGCGTCGCTGTGCTCATTGCTCGATGGCACGTAGCATACCGATGGCATAGAGAACTGCGACCCAAAGCTATAAAACGTTATCTGACACCGATACCGAGATATATAAACACGGTCCAGTTTGTTTTTAATCGCACCACGTATATTTCCAATTCTATATGATTTCATATATAATATCTGATTGCTAAAAAGATATCACACGCCTGCAGGAAACTCATAAAGACAAAAGGTTTCATTTGGGACTGCTTTGTTTCAGATCAAGATGTGTTTCCAACAAGAAAGAAACTTCACCCAATAGAACATTGTGTAGTTTGTGAGAAAAATAACTTACGTAAAAGTACCCAAGAACAAATAAAATTATTTCTAAATACAAGAAAGAGTCTAATGACATTTTTGGATTTTTTTCTTATATTATAACTTATTTTGGTGAAAAACTTGCGAAATACAGTCCTTCCTAGAAGGCGTGAAGCACTGATATCATATAAATCATATAAACTGAGAGCCTATGATCCGAAGTCTATGGAAAATTGTTAATTTGTCTGTATAAAAAAAAACGAAATGTTTGCCATTATGACCCTGTAATCACAAAACACATCTGAATAAAAACTATATAGCACGTCGATGTGATACTAATTGTCGCTATTATCGATCAAAAATAGTAGTATACGACCAGACACATTAAATTAGTGCAAAATAACGCATCTGTGAGACGCGCATTGTCTTTCTGGTAATCAAGAAATATCGCTGGGACACATGTGTCCCGTTAGGTTCGAAAGTGCCCGAATATTAACAGAAGTTACCGTACATGGTTTCACGTTTACCCGGGCTAGGAGCGCCAACAGAATTAACGAAGCAGAATAATTTTTCAAAGAATAGAGAACCGAGGTAGTCGGGGGCTCGTGGAAACAGAATCTCGATCGGTTCAGTAAATGTTTTAGCAGTATCTTACGGTTTATTCTCGATGTAGTTTCACCTGACCGAGTTCGTCGCGGCAATATAACTGTCTGCCCCCTCGTCGCGTTCCACTCGACCCCCAACCCCCTCGCCCGTGCTGCACACCGGCGCAGTTTCTTCGTCGGGCAGGGGGTGGCGTATCTGCCCCGGCGGCAGCAAAACAAAAGGGGCGATTAAACGGAACAGCGAATCCGTCAGGGGTTTCGCCCGACTTCACGTTCAAGCCACGCTTTATTTGTATTAGACCCTCCACCCCTTCGGCGATGCAGTCGCGAGACAGCCCGAAAATCCTCTCACGGCGAACAATTTTCGTCGCGAGCGAGCTACCAAGCTACCGAACTACCGAGTTAGCGAGCGTTCCGCTCAACCCGGAAGTCGCCCCTACCGGGCGCGAGATTTACTTACAATCTCGGGACGATAAGCTGTGCGCTTGCCGGCTCCTCCTCTCTGGCGAGCGTGACAAGGTATCAGCACGTGTGACCGTGTTTGCCGAAGTACACCCATAGCCGAAATTTTCGGCTCACCGGGGGTCCAACTATTTTCGAGGTATTGAGGAACGCTGATCCGGCCCAACGAGTTCGACAACTGAGGGGATTAAATGTATACTACTAACGTAAAACGACGACCACTAGTTCGACGGTGATGTGCTGGTTTGACGGAGCATGTAGCAAGTGTCAGCGCAACGCTTTTCGTACGAGTCTTCAGTTAGGATTACTGTTCCGTCCTTCAACGGAATTTTCGTGCTGCATCCGCCTAACTTTCTCCGGGACGAATTACCTTTTCCTTTTATCCCTAAAAAACATTTGTTGACGGGGAATCTTCGGCTCAGCGAGACAAATTAACAGTCCTTCAACGAACGACGTGCAATCGACAAAAGGTCACGTTCGTGAGGCTTGCAATTTCGTAGAGCCATAGCCTTCTTCATTGCAGTTTCTAAGTTTATGATTTTTTCGAACCGTCTTCTTTCCGGCAATATAGTCATTTCTGCACTTTCGAATAATGCACACCTTCATCGGCAGCACTTTTTATAACAGGGTCGCTAGCACGCACCGCTTCGGTCGCCCGTCCAGGATTTCTTGCTACGTCACTTTTACATCCCCTTCCATCGCGTCACTGGCCAATCAATGTCTAGTCTTCTGTCCACGAAACAGTATAAAATCTCGAAACCGATTCTTCTCTTAGTCATTTGTGAGTTGTCATTTGTCACCATGTGAGTTCATTCGTCATTTAGTCTTTAGTCATTCGTCGGTCTTCGGTCAGTCAGTGTCAGTTAAACTCAGTCATTCTCGCTCGGTCTCTAGTCCGCGACTCTGTTTCATCAGGCACGCGCTGTCCATTTCAACTAAGTTCTGAATCGCAGTCAATCTGCTTCAGTCAACTTCAGCAGACTCCAGCTCACGCTAGTCTACTATACTCAACTCTTCAACTTCAGTATACTCCAACTCACGCTAGTCTACTATACTCAACTCTTCAACTTCAGTAGACTCCAGCTCACGCTAGTCTACTACACTCATCTCTTCAACTTCAGTAGACTCCAACTCACACTAGTCTACTACACTCATCTCTTCAACTTCAGTAGACTCCAACTCACGCTAGTCTACTATACTCAACTCTTCAACTTCAGTAGACTCCAGCTCACGCTAGTCTACTACACTCAACTCTTCAAATTCAGTAGACTCCAGCTCACGCTGGTCTACTATACTCAACTCTTCAACTTCAGTAGACTCCAACTTACGCTAGTCTACTACACTCAACTCTTCAACTTCAGTATACTCCAACTCATGCTAGTCTACTACACTCAACTCTTCAACTTCAGTAGACTCCAACTCACGCTAGTTTACTACACTCAACTTTTCAACTTCAGTAGACTCCAGCTCACGCTAGTCTACTACACTCAACTCTTCAACTTCAGAAGACTCCAGCTCACGCTAGTCTACTATTCAGTTAGTTAGTCAACTCAGCTTCAGTCAACTACAGTAGACTCCAGCCCACGCTGGTCTTCTACTCAGATAATCTTTCAACCTTCGACCAGAATTGAGTGCTTTATGGTGCTTCGATGCATTCTTCAAAATTAAAACAGCTGTTCATCTTTAATTAGACGAACGGCGATACTAATCAATTCCGTCGCTTAGCGTAATCGGTCTTACAACCCGAGAGATTTTATAATCGCGGAGTTCTAGTATCGGGTTCACTCTCTGTGCACCCTACAGTTACGTAAAAATATTATATGATATGGAGGTATTCTCTATCTCTATAGTATTCTTTATCTCTATATTCTCTATAGTTAGATTGTCGATCTGGCATCGTCAAAGGTAAAATCGAATTAATTCATTTAATCCTATCGGTTACTCTTTTAAGCTTATCACTAGACTGCGGATCTTTATGCATTCATGACATATGCGGATTAGTAAACTGCAAGAAAATGTGTAAATTAGCAACAACTGATATTGTTTTATTACACTTTTGTAATGAAGAATCCTTTAGTTAGTGAAGATAATTATTGTCTAATTGTAATTTTTCTAAAATGGCATATGGAAAGTCCGCTTATTACAGTTTGCAAAACCTAATCGAAGGCACATTGAATACGTTCGTGCCTAAATTCCGTGGGAATGAGTCGCGTAAATTTTATGGAGTTTATGTACCCTGATAACGCACAATTTGCAGTGAGATATGCAGCAAATCGATAAGTTTTCTTAATTGAATTTTTCATTGCATTTTGTCAACAATGATACATTCAATATCATAATCTTACTATTGTGACAATTATTGCATTTCTAATAAAAGGTGACCACCAAAATTGACGATACTAATTTATTCCTCTAAAAAACGATTTAATCTGAGTATACAAGGTGACTCTCATATAACTTGCACATCTAAAATAACTTTTAAATTATGCGTCTACTTAGAGATTGTTGAGATGCAACAGTTGGAGAGTTTTGAGGGAGGGGTGGTGACGACGTATTTGTTTTGCACATAGTGTATTTTCCAAAGTTTCAAGGTCAACTTCCTTTATTTAAGTGGAAAAGTATATTATTCTCGTCATAGATCAGAGAATCGAATTTCAGACTGTGGAATAACTATGAAAACGGATTCGGGCATTCTTTTCCCGTTTCAAGAAAAAGAAAGAACGTTTCGCCGAATCGGTCGAAGCACATAAACAGCGATTGGAAGCGAAACATGCGGAAGCTGTAGGTACCGTCAACAATCGTTTAATCGAGGAGATGATTCATTCTGATGGTGCACTTCTCCGTATCGAAAATGCCGTTGGCCCAGCTGAGTTCACGGGCCAGCACGCCTGTAACGTCCCATGATGGAATCGTCAATCGCCGAACAATGTAGCCGAGGAGCGGAGCCTGCTTTAATCAAGCCAAGCCGCGAGATTGAAATTAGTAGGGATAGATTTCAGGCGGGAAGTGTGCCGTTTCGATAATTAAATTTGATTTCGGTGAATTAGTCGTCCGGAGGGAGAGAAACGACTCCCAACCAGGGTCCACTGTCGGTAGAGGAATTGGCAACGTGTCTGCGCGAATTGTCGGACTACGTCGGAGTTTCGAGTTAATTATCCTTCTGCAAACAGGACGCCGAGCGTACCATTCTTTTCTTTTCACTAGTTGAGCTGCGAAAACAGAGCGAACTTGATGTCTGTCGACTGCAATCGCGTGGACGAGCCGCTAAGAATAATATTGACGGACCCGCTGCCGACCAAATGTAGCTAATTTCGTTCCATTGGATGAAGTCTATCGTCCGGTTTTCCGTTTTTCGAAAGCGCTGTTAGTTCCTCGTTCGAAGAACATAACTGCAGCTGCGTTCCTTGGAAACTGTGTACAGTAAATCAAAATTCATTTACGATATTATTTGTTAACAATTCTTGGATGCAAATAATTTACAAATACTTTACAAATATTGCAACACGTGTTGCAACATTTGAAACTCAATCAGTGTATTTATTAAATTCGTTCAAAAAGTTTTAATAGTATTCGTTAGGTTCAAATATCACAAATCTGTAAAACAATGAAAATGATTTTCACGCGGTGCCATTTTTGTTTGTGTTGTCGTGTGCAAATGCTTCAACTTCCGACAATTATTTAATCATTTAGCTAGCATTCTGACGTGCACGTCGGAACAATCTTTAGCACTGAAGGGAAGGTAAGCGAATCGGAGAGCGTGTTTAAGGTTACTATTAGTGCAGTTTATTGCATTGCTATCGATGAGCGCGAGCGCGATTAGCGTGGTGTCGTAGGACTGGCAACTTAGGACATACTGAGCTTTTTGAGTTGCGCGTTTGTCTCTTTTATAGTGGAAGAGAAGAAAGGATTAGATGGACTTTCGTAGGAAAGGAGAAAGTTGGGAAAGTCCCGTGCGGGTCGAGGTGTCCAGATGTGAGGAGAATTGTTTTATTAGGGGTGCGTGATTTTTAGGGAATTTTGAGGATTAGGAACGGTACTTGTTTTATTGCTAGCGGCCGCGCTCAGGTAGAGGGATGCGACGCCACAAATCAATTATATAGATTTTTATGCGAGTGATTACATTGGATGCGTTTCCTGAGAACAGGAACGTATGAATTCGTCAGAACGTTTGATCCATCGTGTGATAAACGATATCCGACTTCTATTCCGTGAAACGTGTCTGGATGTTAACGCAAACTGTAATGTAGTAGTAATATAATTTTATTGTTTTAGTATTAATTTTGTTGTCGCATATATGCACAGCGCAATATTTATACAGCGCGAATTTGCCTTTCAAACGAGTTTGATCCCTCGCAAAAATGAATATAATTATGCACACAGATGTATTAATAAAATTAATTTGTGAACGACGATATTTATGGGACTTAAAAACTAAAGAATACCATAACTCATATTTGACTCAAATAAAGTAGGAGAGGATTGATCGAGAAATGGATACCATTAATAATCATATTTACAATAATGTACATATTTCAAGCATTATTATTATTCGCATTGTACAATATACAGTTTAAAAGCTGTCAGAAGTCCGAATTTAGGTAGTGAAATAATTCTTATCAATTTGTATCAAAGAAACTGCATAGCAGTGTTCCACTAAATATATATAAGTACCATCTGTTGCGACAGCAACACCGAAGGTCGAACGTCCCTGGCCATCCCTTGAGCAATTACGCGATACCTGCGACAGTAAAAAATGCACCCGAACGAAAATACCCTTCGACCCGACGAACGGACAACACGACTCATAAATTCCATATTTCCCAAAACGGAAAATTTACAACCCGAACTTTCGAACAGTTTCCCACTCCTCATTTCAAGTTCCTTCCGACACACCCATCTCCAATCAAAAACGCTTCATTTCCTCCACCAAAACCCACCATCCACCAATCAACAAAAAAACCGAGGTGACAAGCGGAAAGGCACCTAGAACGTTAGACAGAATTGTTAGAACCACCAGAACTGTTAGAACCACCAGAACTGTTAGAACCACCAGAACTGTTAGAACCACCAGAACTGTTAGAACTCCCAGAACTCGTAGAACTCTAAGAACGCAGATAGAACGCAAATAACGCATCGCTAAGACCATAGCTGTACTGTAATATTAAAGTGTACATAAAAGCAACCAGCGACTTCGTTCAAACTTAATTCCATTTGGAAACAACGCGCAAATACACCATCCACATTTGAAAGAAATATTGAAGAGGTACATGAATTACCAAACACACACATGGAAGTATGTACTTGACAAGACGAAGAAGTAAGTGTTGAGCAAATGGAAGAGAAATTAAACAAAGACTACATGTCAGAAACAATGAGTGCGACATGGGATTCTCCATTGCCTGCCGGGAATGCTCGTGAACGAAAGAAAGATAAAAAGTCAGCGATTTTAGAAAATTTAATTCAAATAGAAAAGAAGAATGGAAAAAGCAGAGAAATAGGACAGTACACGGGTCAATAATAATGATGATGCTGATAATAATTTCATGTTAAGTTTGGTTCCTTTCCTTCGGAAAGTACCAGCAGAGAGAAAATTAATAATAAGAATGAAATTACAACAGGTATTTTACGATAAGGAAATGCGAGAACAGAGAGTACTGGTTCTACAGATTTTATATAATTTTTAGTTACCAGTATTAAGTTAGTTATTGATAATTATTGGCATTAATTCGAATATCATGAAAATGGAAACATTTTTTACCTTAACGTGTTCGCAAGACACATTTTCGTGGCCGAAAATTCGATTGTCTTAAAATTCCACCTTTAATTACATTTAATGAATAATAAAACGAAGTACTCGTGAAACTTATCTGATTGCTTCTTAAGTTCTTTAAATACTGTGTAAAATTCCCCACATATTGGCCGCTCTAAATTTCGGAGGCATTTCGGAAACCAGTATACAGCGAACATTTTTAGAAACAGTGTAATTTAGTGCAAAAAGAGTTTCGATGGTCATTCGACCGATATCGTATTTCGCGTGTACTGGTAAACGATCGTAACAAAAGTAACAATAAAAAATTCGTTGAATTTGTTAACTTCGAACGTGTTTTATTTACAAGAAAATCGTAGGTTATTACACAATATCCTAGAGAAAAACGAGTATCAATATTCCGAGGTATTATGAGAATTGCTCGGCGAAGCGGACCGCTTCGAATAACATAGGTTCCGTTGAACTCTGCCACGCGAAGACTCTCGATCGATCGGCAATTGACTTCGCCGTGCACTCGAGCACTCGACGCATCAACATCTCGTCATCTTCGGCTTCCAACCACCGGGATCGTTCCAGCGTGTTAGCTTGAGCTTGCTAAACTCACCACTTGTCTCAACAAGCTACCCGTCGTCGGTGTTACCCACACGCAGCCTGGATCCCGCGAGACCATTTCTCATTCTGACTGCCTAACGGCGCGTCTGAAGCCGGTCTCGACTTCCGAAAGAAAAGGAAGAAGAGCCGGTGAAGGAGGAGATGGGGACGGAGGTGGAAACAGCCAGTGGCACGCGATCCCGGGACATCGGGGAACCGGCGCGCTAGCCAGAAGAATTCATTCGGTGTAGGTAACGGATGAGGCGAGAAAGTTTGCGCGGCAATAACTCATCGTTCACACCTTATTTACCTAGTCTCCGGTTCCAGGGTAGTCGATCGTTCTCCCGGCTCCGCCTCGACGAATCCTACCGGATTGAATTTTAACGCGCGCCTCTCTTGATCGAGGGACCCGGAGATGCAGTCGAACCCTCGTGCTCCGAGTCAGCGAACCGGCTGGCTTTCGAAACGGGCCGAGGATGCGAATAAACGGGAAATAAATGACACAGCAAGCTCGATGACGCTCTACTCCAGCGAGAACCGATGAACGCGCGATTCTTATTTATATGGACTGGAAATAGGATTTTTTCTGCTCGACGTCCCACCCTCTGAAGTCTTCGTCGCTGTCGAGGAAAACGTTCAATCCTCTGTTTACTCTATTTTCTAGAATGTTGGGATATTCGTCGTTGTGTCGGGCGTTAACCTGTTTCGCTTGAATGCGCAGAGGTTCGCGAAAGTGTACGTACACACCTTTCGAAACGCGATAACTTTTCTTAAATTTGATTAAATGATTGAATTTTTTATTTTTAGATGATGGAAGGACTGGCGCACTGGACAATGAATGCTTTTTCTTAATTTTGCTCTTACTTTGAATAGTAAAAAGTTCTAGCTTTTTAATATTTTTATCCGAGCCTGTAATCAAAATTTGAGAAACGCCTTTCATAGATCTCCTTACATGATCAGTTAAAATGATTAAAATGCTGGAATTTTCTACTTTTTTGTCATTCCAAGTAAGAATAAAATTAAGAAAAAGCATTCAATGTCTGGTGAAAGAGCAGCCCTTTGTCAGCTAAAGAGAATTCAAGCCAGTTTGTAAAAAATCACTGCGTTTTAAAAGGTGTACGAATACTTTCGTGAGTCCATCTGATTGCAAAATTCATTCAATTGTAGAATGTTATTTTTATTAACACTACGCCGTCCGCAGATCTTAGCTATGATTCTGTTGTTTGACGCCGGCATAATAGCTGTGTAGCGGCACACGGTCGGCGACCGTAATAACCATAAAACTGTCCGCTTGCAGATGTCAAGGGTTCGACTGAGAGAAAACGTCCTTGACGTTTGCAAGACCCGGAAATTCTTTTGTCTCTTTGTTTTTTATCACTGCCACATGCACTGCAGGCCTAGTCGCGGAGAAAGTCGCCGGCCGCGTACCGCTACCCGGCCGAACGGCCAGCGCGCCCCTACAGCGAGGGTACGACGATGGCTGCCTCCCCCGCCAAACTAAGCGGGGGAAAAGAAGACAGCGAGTCTCCCAAAAAGGCGTGGCCTTTTTGGGGGACATAATATAAATAACAGCGGCAAGAAACTGAACTTCTTCTCGTCTAAGCATTACGCCGAGCCTCTACACGTTTAACGATTCCGCCGCGCTCCATCTAGTATCCATCAGCACCGCGCGTCATTTTATATACATCCACGAATAAAATCTAGTGCAATTTCACTCTGTGTCCTTCCGTTGTACCCCGAACACATTGCGTTACAGCTGTACATACATCATTTAACTTATATTGATTTCACCGACAATATTAACACTATGCCGTCCGCAGATCATAGATATGATTATACTCTGAACCAACCGATGCTTTCCTTTGACATTTTCTTCCATCATAAAAATCAAGCGAGATATTTTACACGCTCGAGTTAGGTGAGACACCCTGTACTCCGGCCAGGACTGCTTTTCCGGTATCCCCGCGTCTAAGGCAAGATCCGCTAGATAGCTCTTTAGCTGGCCTATCAAAGCTCTCTCTCTCTTTTCTTCCAATCCTCCAACATACCCAGTGTCACCAAAGAATTTCAAAAGTATACAATTTAGAAAAATGAAAGCAGAAGCTTCATCTAATAAATCGATCCCAGTAGTAGATGATGCATGAATGTTACGTATATTGACCGTTACTACAATAAAATAATTCAATCGTAGAACATTAAACAGTTCTTAGTATTTTTTAAATAATACGATAATAGAATAGCCATGCCATAAAGTATTATCCCTGCAAAAGTGAGCATTTATCTAGTCGCAATACGCGAATTGTATCACAAAATCACACCGAGACGCACTGCAGTAATTTCTCCCGAAAATGCCAAATTTCGGGTTACTGTGAATTTCTTTGTGCTAGTTGTACGCCTATGTAATTTATTGCTACGTTGATGCTGAAGGTCGACGAATTCGGTCAAGCGTGTGATGCGACACGCGACGCGGCTCCTTTGACTCGAATTCCCGGAAAACAACACAAAATTGTCTGTTTGGGTACGAGTCTTCGAATCGTGTCATGTGGCCTACGAACGGCCCTCGAACCATGGCAGAAAATTAGAAATGAAAAAGTTAAATCATCGTTTTTATTTTAGCATTAGTATGTATTCATATTGATGTAAACCGGCATGCTGGCCGCTGCCTTTCCTCGCCGACTGCCCCCGAGTTTCTATAAAAACGAGCCGCGAAACGCGAGGAATCGCGACTTAGTATTCTCAGATCTGCCGGTTTCAATTCCGACCTCTGAACGTTTCTGGGAGAAATTACTGTATTTCCCGCATCGCTATTGCATCGCCGGCACAGCAATACACACATATTTCTTACCGTTTCCTTTATTTCGAACGTTTGCATCCGCATGGGAGTAGAACATCGTCGGGCTTGATTTTTGCGGAACTTTGCTAGGAGAATTCGGTTCGTCGGCACCAAGAAATTGGATAAGGTGTACACGGTCGATGGAGCAGCGCCGTGAGAATTGATAATTCGAGAAACCACTGGCTCGTGCGCCATAATTCTTGCCGCGATGCGTTACATAGATCAAATTGCTCGGTGAAGAACCTGATGAAGCAGCTGTCGCCGACAGATAGAGTCGTTCCCCACGGTCTCTGGCCCACTCTTCATCTAATTCTCATTTCTCTCTGTCCAAGGAAGAGGGTCGAAGGTTTCTGTTTCCGTTCTCCCACCGGTTCACGCGGTGGCCGTCTTAATTTATATGGGTCTTCCGTTGCTTTCTATAGCAGCGGCCACCCTCTTCCTCCACACCCCTCTCTCGAACAGTTGGCCACGGTGCTCCCAAGATCCTAGGGGTATCGATTACTGGGCAATTCCTTTTTAACGAGCTCCCGATAGCTTCTCGAAAAGGTGCGACTTGAGACGGGGTGGATCTGATTTAGCGCGAGGACCTTGCGATTTAGAAAGAAACGATCCGCGTCCCCCGTACCGGCTTCCTTACCTTTCCACCGGGCCATATAACCCATAATCTCCTATCGATTGGAAATCTCGATCAACATCTACGGATTTTTCACGGGAACAGCGCCGACAGGACAGAATTTTTCATCGGGCACGCCCCGTTATCCGGCTGTTCGTTCGATTAATTAGAAAACTTTCTCTCGCCGATCCGCTTGACTTTTTCCATTCGGCGAACCATTACCATGAACAACGGCCTGTTCGATGGATAGATATTAGGTCTACCGGAAAGTTCTGTCCGTTTTTTAATTGAAATATAACACAATTTGCATACATTTAATAATATTTATTGTAGAATATACTTTCCATCGTTACTTATGACTTCTTGCCAGCGTGATGGCAACTTGTAAATGCCATTTTTAAAAAATGATTTATTTTTAGAGGCGAAGAACTCAACCAGTGCTTGGTTGACATCAGCTTCAGTTTTGAATTTTTGTTCCTGTAAAAAGTTTTGCAAACAGAGAAACAAGTGATAATCGGAGGATGCTAGGTCTGGGGAGTATGGTGGATGCGACAGAATTTCCCAGCCTAGCTCTGCGATTTTCTGACGAGTCGCCAAAGCAGCATGTGGTCTGGCATTATCATCGGTAGCCATGTTTTCACGATCGCGTCTCACTTAATAATGACACGAGACATCTTTGTTTCAGTTTATTTAGGAGAGTACATGCGTGTAAACGCAATGATAAAGAGAGATAGTCATATATGTCTCAAATCAACATGTGCATATGGATTGAAACTTGAAGTGACACTATCGGGCGGAACTTTCCGGTAGACCTAATACTAATTTCATACGTGCAGGGCTGATCCCTGGCATTATCATTTTATTGTCGCGGAACTGCAGTAAAGTTGGGTGTTCGAAGCTGCTTCACGATTTGTATTTAACTTATGCGGAGTTCTTATCCGGTATATCTTTTTTTGTATCTTTGATTTATTTATTTGTTTCGTCACTTCGAACGCTACCTCTGATCTAACATGAATTTATCCTTAAAATCGTAATAAATTAAGTGGGATCAAATTGGAAAATATAGCTTTTGCGCACGAAACTATGATCTAAAGATACAGAATCAAATGATTTCATGCGAGAGCTTTGTTTTCGAGAAATTGAAGATGAAGGACTCGTCGGATATGTGTAAGTAGATACAGTTAGCTGTGATTAGACATATTATACTTAACCCCTTGACAAACAATGACGAGTTGGGGTCGTCATTCATTTCATGTGTCACTTTTGACTTTGACGAGTCTAATTCATCAAGAGCAGTTTTCGGCGAACGCCGTGCAGTATATTATTAAATTACTCAGTTGCTTCACTCATGCGTCGATTCTGGTTTGTTTACTATGTTCAAGATACTCTACCCTCCCACCTTCTCGACAGTGCCAGTAACGAAATTGCATCCACGAATTAATAATCCACATTTCAAAATAAAACGTTCTCTTTCTCAGCTTGCACATAACTGTTAAGTTGAGCCAAATTAAATAGTATTTTTCGGACGCTTCAAATTCCATTTTATTTGTATGTCAAGGAATTAATATGTACTCCCACCCCCCTTTGAAAGTACATGTTAGGATAACCACTGATTTAGTATAAATTGTAATTTCTCATTCAGTTAAATATGAAGTTTTATGATATCGTATTGTCAAAAGTATATATTAAGTCAGAATTGTACGGTCGTTATTTGTACTTTTGCAATTAGTTCATCCACTTATAGCATTTTATTCAATGAAAAGGTACGCTGAGTTCATTTCATACGATACGTTTTCGAAATATGCGGAACATACTACACCATGCATGGAATCAAATAGTATCAGAAATAATAGACAGAATAACAAAACGGATGCCGAAGTTAGTTGTAGAAGTAGTTTAAAAACTCGGTGGATATATCGACGGAAAGAAAATTCCATTTGCTTTTATAAAAGTAATGATTATTTGTATTACAATGTAAGAAATATATAGACATATGTACTTGTTATAGTTTAACACAATTAGCTTTGAAATAAATTGAAAAAATTATAACGATTTCCTATCGGTTTCTCAAATCTATTTAATTTTCCGCAAGTGCCCTAATACTTCTGGAGGGAACTGTACATTGTATTCATTAGTACACCCAGTTTGTCATGTTTCATACTTGTTTCTGAACTTCCGAGTACTATATGAATTTTTCTTTGTGCTCAATTATTCTTCTCGAAATTGAATTTTTTCTCTTTCTCCTTAAATATATAAAATCCACAATCTGCTAATGTCATAACCCAATAAGCACAGGACGTCTTAAAGACGTCGAAAAGACGTCTAATGGACGTCTAAAGACGTTAAAAAACGTTTCTGTACCTTTCGTGGGCCGTTCTTAGGCCGTTCATAGGACATTCGAGACGTCCATAAGACGTTTTAAAGACTATCTAGAACGGTATTTTATAACAACAAAGTATATATTCAGAAAAAAACATTATATTACTACATAATGTAAAAAGGTAACATAAAAATTTATTGGCGGTATATAAAAGAGAAGGGAAGACCTGTCTCGCCCGGTTCTCCTTAAATACTTCTAAGTGGAAATTCGAAATGCCGTTTGCACGATCAGACTCGATAAATAACACTGATCCTTGACATATAGAATGCCCTAATTGGGCATGACGCTCTGGAAATAGCAACCGTACCTCCTGAGGACGGCAAGGAAGCGACGGCGGCGACGGCGGCGCCGGCAATAAATCGTTGTTATGAAGCAACGGGAACACCGGGCGGAATATCGAACCGTCGTAAACCGAGGGAACCGTTGCACGACAATGCATCACCATTGCAGCCCGTGCACGCGCTATACGTCGGCCCGCAAATACCTGAGAACCCAGTCGCGGCGTCGAAGTGGCCGTTTGTTTTCGCGCCGCGGAAATATCAGGCTGTCGCGGTAAAAATGTCACGACGACCCACTTCGAGTTGCCTATGCTCCTTGCTGAAGAGGCGTTTAAAGGTTCACGAGTTGAGAACGGTACAATGCCCCTCAAAGATCCGCGTTTTTCCTCGGAACGAGCCTCCGTGGCAGATATTATGCAAATTGTACTCCCGCTGCGATTCGCCTTTTGTTTCCGATGGGAACTACGCGGACGCGTTTACTGTCCCTAACAGAAAATTCCGTCGTTAATTCGGAATATCATTTTTTCGATATTTAACCCTTTCGCTACGGCGGTTCAGTCCGCCGTAGCGCCCCTCCTGAACGGAACCACCCGCCGAAATTGTGCACATTGCGCGTGGATAGTGTATTTGGGAAGAAAAGGGATTTTTCTTTAAAACAATATAGTTATAATTTCTGCATAAGGTATAAAGTTATTTAATAGGTAAAAAAAGTTTCATTAACAATGGAAAAAGTGAAGAAATAATATATAATATACAGTAATAAAATAAAACATAATATTCATAATACACAAAACATAATACACAATAATTAGTCCTAAAGTTAGTACTTTCGATTTTCTATCCCTTTATGACATGTAACACAATAATAATGGGAAATGCAGGTAGAACAAATATAACTTGGATGGTGTGTCGTTTATTTCGGACTGTCGTTTGTTTGTTTCGTCAAAAGATTCACGCAATAGTAACAAGAGGCGGTGCAGTCCAAAAATTAGGTCGCGATTTTACCAGCATGTCGGATATATCCGGCGTTCGTCCCCAGAGGGCGATCATGTGGATGTCGGATATATCCGGCGTTCGGCTCCGCGAGTGTTCATATGGATGACGGATATATCCGTCGTTCGGAGCGAAAGGGTTAAATACGCTGTACACGTACGTATTACGCTGTACGTAATCATGATACGGTGACAGTTTTATTGACGCAGCAGCCGCAATAAGTCTAAAATTATGCGCAACACGGTGGAAATAAATAAGTTAGTGACGATTCAGGCAACGATTTTTTAAAGTTTGGTAATCTTTTCTTCAGGTGTGAAGTCGTTCACTAATTGATTTATAGTAGAAGTATGAGAAATAAGCGAGGAGCGTTACATCATTTCAAGTAACTTTTTCCTTAGCGAAAATGCAATTCGCGGCTTTGTTTACGAATTATTATCGAAAAACCCTGACCAATGAGAGGCGAGCTCGCTTAGGGCTAGACGGCCGTGTAAATCGGTGGAACAGTACTTCGATCGCTCGTTGGCTCGGCCACCTCGCGTCAGCCGAGCTTGCCTCTCATTGGTCACTGTTTTTTGTTAACACTAGATTTTTACGGAACCCGTCATTTTGACGGGATCCATTAATTTTTTAATTTACGATTATTTATATCGTAAAGATACATTTATGAGTTATTTATTCAATTTATATGTTACCTATAGCAAACATTACAATAACACTTATTAAAAATCAGAATAAATGTCTTATTATTACTTTTACAAATTTTAACTTTAAATTTTTTGTGCTCTGTAAATGTAGCGTTAATAACTCGTAAACAAAGCTGAGGATTGTATTTTCGCTAAGGAAAACGTTACTTCAAATAATCTCAGATATTTTCGGGTGTTAACATAATTATGGGACACCATGTAGAGTGTGAACAATTTATTCTGTCGTTAAATTTTGTACCAACAACCGAAGATAGTTAAGTGTTAGTTTTTGTTTCACTCTTCCATTGACTGTTTATAAGTGATTAAAAGGTTTAGATAGACAGTGTATACGATTATTATGTAATCTCCAACACGATTAATGTACTGCCCGTCCACGAAAATTTCGAAGATTTTGAAAGAGAAGGTTCCTATCAAGATTTCGATAGTGGGAAGTGGGGGGACCTGCTTCACTCTTCTACTATAGTAGGTAGATGATAGGTGGATATCAGGTGATGGGGGGATGAATCCCTACAAGTTACTCTGTGCCATCTTTTCGCGGACGAGCAGCACCGCAATGTAAGAATAAGAGGTGGTCCGACGCCATTTCCACTCCTGTGATCTTAATGAGGTAATTCTGGTTTTGCTCGCTAGGTGTTTCAGTGAAGATAAGATCTCACTTGTAGATACACCACATACGAAGAACTTAGAACACTCCGTACACGCACGCACGTGTATCAATTATATATGATTTATCACGTTGCGAATGTACCGACTAATAAATGTCATATGGACCGTTTATTTTGAAAGTGGTGTAAGTCCTTTTTTAAAAAAAAAATGAGATATGACGTAATTTATGCTTTATTTAGTGTAAACTTTTTGTTTATAACTAGTTAGTAGTTAATATCTTAAAAAATGCCAATGCTTTGTTCAATTTAAAATTGACCGGTAAAAGAAATTGCGTAATCATTGATTATGAAAGTGGTGTAAGTCCAATTTCCATAGACAGGTGGCGCGGTTAGTGGCCACCGGTGGCTTCACAATTGCTTTATTTGCTATTTATATTGTTTTATTTTCGTGCCAAAAGTTACTATTTTAGGTTACTTATTTTATTTTCCTCCAACAATGGGTAATTTCATATTCACATCAGATAGTGATATAGGTAAGAAGAAATAGTAATTCAATGTTATTTTATGACAATTGAAAATAGTTATTTTATTTTATTTTAAATAAATTTACACGGAAATAAGACCCATGAATATAAACAAAAGAATAATCTTAGAATCGGAGGATGAAGATAATTCTACTATGAAAAATAAAAAATTAATGAAGTGTAAAAAGAGAAGAAGAGTTATAGAGATAGAATATTCATCAGATGAGGATATTGTTACTGAGAACTTGGATTCTGTAAAAGAAAATAAAGGAAAATATACGCAACGAATAAACAAAATTAAGCGAAATGCCGGACAAGAATACTTTACAAAAAAAGGAAAATTCATTCCAGCAAAAAAAGAAAGTGATATTTGTTATTTCAAAATTGAAATTAAATGATATTTACAATTGACTAATTATGAAAGTGGTGTAAGTCCATTTGCAACCTGGAAATTGTATATTATTTTAGTTAAATTCGCCTAAAAGAAATGTATATAATCAAATTACATATTGATAAATTAGTACAAACATTCCCAGACTTTACATAATTATCCTATATTTTTTAATTGTCAGATCTGCTAACATTCAATTTTCTCGAAACGCACAATGTAAGAATACTTACGCGATTCCTTAGACTTACGTATAACGATCAGTATTTCAGTACATGTTCTTCAATACTGCAGCCATCTCGTTCGCCTGATCTGAGCTCCCTAGATTTTTTCCTATAGGAACACATAAAGAAGAAGGTACACGCATATCCTATTAATTCAATGGAAGATCTAAAACGACACACACGCACACAAGCGCGCGCGCGCACGCACCCACTGTAAGCGAATGCAGAAAAATCATTTCGTTTGTTCGAAAGTTCCAGACCAGAACGCGCTCTTAATGGAACGATTTTCAGTCATAAATATTTAAATCATTCGACCGACGCGCATTATTTCCGGGGCTAGTTTGCCACGTAGTACGCTGCAAAACGCTTTTTCGTGTCGGTCAGAAATTTCCAGCTGCTGAATCCGCGGTACATTTTCAACGTTATCCAGCGGTCCGAGTTGGTTCGCGATGCCGAATGTTCCACGCTCACCTTTGTGGCCGTGTCTCCCGATGCGGAAACGAAAACGGAAACCAAGAAAACGATAGTTCCGGTGAAAAGCAGGGTTTCTCCGGTTTCGCGTCGGGGTTCGCCGGGAAATGGCATCGCGGTGGAAAAAGTCAAAGGTAAACAATACCGCTGTCGAGATCCTCCGGCTGCGGAAAGAGCGGCCACGTAAAAAGCTACACTTTACCGTGTTATTGAGTAGGCATCGAATGTGTTTGCGGTGTCGACGTTGCACGATGCACGGTGCACGGTGCACGGTACACGCTCGGTAACAATTCACGGCCCCGTGGAAACGTTTTCACGGGCTGGACGCGTGTCGAGCGGGATTCGTCGGTGTGAAGTTACCGGGGCACGCGTTTAAATTCTCGCGTGAACGACCGATCATAATAAATATCGCGGCCGTAGCTGGATTACGGCGTGTTGCACGGCTTTAATGTGTATTGGACGGGGATCGGTGTAATTCGAGAAGCTGGTTATTTAGCGGATAATAACAATATCTGTCGATACGTATGTAATTTATTCAATAATAACAGTTCGTTGGTACAGCACGAGTCCGTGCCGTCAATAAGTACAATAACGATTAAAGGATTAAAACCGTAGAACTGCCCGCATGCTGCACAGAGGTCTGGAAATATTATGAGTTACGTGAAATTCGGAACGTACTGGAAAATCGAAGACGTGGGAATGTTAATGAACAGGAAATTCGAGAGTTTAATCCAATGTAAATTTGAACGGAGACGCGGAACAGTGGAAAATTTGGAAATAAACGGTGTCGTCGAAATATGCTCGTGTAAATGAGAATGGTGTAGGTAAACTGGTGTACGTGGGGACGAATTCGGTGACGTCCGATAATTATCGAGATAACCTTCAGAAATAATGGCGCGTTGATTTGTTATAATTGAGCCGTTTATTTTGAAAGTGGCATAAGAGTCACTTTGTTTTTAAGTCGATATATTTAACCCTAGAAAGATAACCATATGACAACGTACGTAAAAGATAACCATACGCTTCAGAGGCGCATGCTTTTCTAAGGCGTCAATTTTATACTAACAATGGATATTTATTTAAGTTAATCTAGTCATTTTAAAGGTTTGGCATTATTGTAAAAATAAAATGCATTTATATTATATTTTTTTATATTTTAAGTAATTTTAAACTTAAATCACTAGACCTCTATGAAAAATTAACAAAAATCAACAGTCTTCGGTTTATGGGAACAAATCCCGTAAAATATCACAAAAAATAGTGTTTTATCCTTACAAACTAGTAGACTATAATATAATCAGTGTAAAAAAAATTATAATATTATAAAAAATTTCTTTAGAGACAGTCATGACAAACGTCTTTCTTGCGTTCACCACAAACTGTCTTTTTGCATTTGGCACAGGTCATCTTTGACATTCTTTTCTTTTTAGACGTGCAAAGACTGCAATAACGCCTTTTTTTGGCTGAGGGTTCTTCTTCATCATCTGTGGAAGCCTGTACAGCAGATTTTGGAAGAATATTTTCAATGTTGCTTCGCACATGCCTTGGCAAAGTGGGTGCTTCCAGTCTTTGCGTCATCCACGGTGCAGTCAGTTGTTTATTTCGCAGGCGCCTCTGCGACGTAGGTTATCTTTCTCGGGTTAAGGGTTTGCGTTTTAACACGTTTAACCCTTTGCACTCGAATGGCGACTCTGAAGCGCCACTAAAAATTGGTGTACTATTTTTCAAAATCATTCTAAGAGCATCGGACTCGTTTCTACTTGAAAAGAAACTATTAAAATTGCATTGTACTTGTCAACAGGCTCAATTTCATGTGCATAAGTCGCAATAAATTATATAAAATAGAACTACTGTAGATCAGAAATCATGTTTTGGATTTCGAATTCGAGTAGCTTCGACCGCAAAGGGTTAAAAATATGGACGCTAACTTTCGAGAAGATTCACTTGTATTTGTTATCTGAGGATACTGATATCCTTCTCCGTATAAATAATTTCGTGTACACATTAAAAAATCACCACTTTTCATTACGATAAAGTGACTTATGCCACTTTCAAAATAAACGGCTCAATTAGACTGCGGATTTTGCGCAGCTGGGACAAAACTGCATAACTGCGGTTTACAACAGGAAAGGATTTTTTCAATGTTCCGAAACATTTAAGTGTCGATACAATGCTCTCGACATAGGAATATTATTACAAGTAGTGAACAATTCCTTAAGTGACTCCTGTTTCTGACAATATATTAGGTCTACCGGAAAGTTCTGTCTGATAATGTCATTGCAAATTTCAATAGATATGCGCATATTCATTTGAGACATATATTTTTGAAAAATGTTGCTCACAAATTGCCATCACATCGCATTGTACAATAAATATTACGAAATTTTTGAAAAATCTACTATTTCCTTTCATTTCTCATTTGAAGCAACTTTTTCCTTTACAAAAATTTTCGTCGAGGCACCATTAACGAGTTATTAACGAAAAACAGTGACCAATGAGAGACGAGCTCAGCTGGCGCGAGGCGATCGAGCCAATGAGCGGAACTGGGCTTCGCGCGCTGGTTGGCTGGGCCGCCTCGCGTCAGCCGTACTCGATTCTTATTGGTCACTGTTTTTCGTTAATAACTCGTTAACGGTGCCTCCGAAAAAATTTGTGTAAAGGAAGAAGTTGCTTCAAATGATCCGAGGAACCCGCCATTTCCGGATTGCGAGACATCATTGGGACACCCTGTAGACTGTTGTAAATCGATGTGAAGGCAAAAGAAGTGTGAAACAATGCATATGAAGACGATTATTTGGTTCAAACGATGAGCGTCGTCCAGAGAGATGACATCCGCGAAAGCCACTATAGTGGCGTGTCGTTCTGAAAGATGATATCCGCGGAAGCCACTATAGTGGCGCGTCGGGCCTAAAAGGTTAATGGTGGACTCGAATCTCACGTTATGACAAGTTATCGTTGACCGAGACATATTTTCCTTTTTATAGAAAAACAAACAGCGATGACCTTGAAATGGGACGAATTGACCAATGAGAGTGACCAATGAGAGACGAGCTCAGCTGGCGCGAGGCGATCGAGCCAATGAACGGAACTGTACTCGCGTCAGCCGTACCCGATTCTTATTGGTCACTATTTTTCGTTAATAACTCGTTAACGGTGCCTCGGAGAAAATTTTTATAAAGGATCCGCTATCTGATCATGGAACGTGGAAGCGTCTCGCGCCAAATTGTCGAGTGGCGCGCGATCCGACCACAAGGCCACTAATTTTAAACCGTATCGTATTCAATTATAACAATTGCTCAATTGTTAAGTATCACTTTTTTACCATGACATCGTAATAATTTTTTACGTAGAAAGAGCTAAGGAATTGATCTGTGCGATAAAAATATGCATTTTCATTTAAAGAAATAATGTTATTGTTAATTGCATATGCACTGATACACTTGAACAAAAATCTAAGGGCCTGCTGATGTAGTATATATATATATATATATATATATATATTTTTTTTTTTCCTCCGTTTACCTTCTTCCTCTGCGATTTTTTAGTAAATGCATTAATAACGAAGTTATGACCTGTGTGTAATTGTTACAACTGTGTAGGAAACGTTAATGTTTATATTATCTTTATAAAATTCAATAATTTTGTATAAAAACATTGTTTTAGCAGCATGACATATAACTATTTAATGTTGTAACCTCGTAAAGTTATAAAATCTCGAACACTCTACGCGATGGAATAAACCGATTCATGTAAAGAGTAAAAATATTATATTAGTAGTGGTCTAGAGAATAAAAACATAGAAAAATCCCACAAAAAATTTCCAACAAATTAACCGACGGAAAACCTTCACATCAATGACGTCACTCTAACGAGCATCCAGAAAGTTAATTAAAAACAGAAGTTTATTTAAAAACAATTAATCCCCCAAAAAATCATTCAAAAGTTATTAATGAACCGTTGAGAAACCTCCAAGAAATATTAATTAACTCTCTCCAACCCAAAAAATGCTTTCAAATACAAAAATTGGAATATTAATCCACAAAGAACTCAGTAAAATGATGAACTTCGGAAGGATATAAAAAAAACACCACAAAAAATATTTATTACCATCTAATTTCATTGGAAGAAAGTATTAAAATCAGAAATAGTTGTCCACTTTATATTTGATTTGTATTCGAAGAAAGTACTATAATCAGAAGTAGTTGTTCCGTTTGCACAGTGTGTTACGTAACCAGCTAATTAGAAAATCACGATAAGACATTAATATTTTAATCGGATTCACATGTAACGGATACTTGGAAGAACCAGAAAAATTACACCTAAGGTGGACTTGAGGGGCCGTTTTTGCTTATTTGGGAATTAATGTCATAAAATCTAAGACGACTAATTGTCTATAGAACTATGTACTTAGATAAATAATGATTAAGTTATATATAAGATGCTGCCAAAATTTCGAAGTGCACTTCGATCATCCAAATAAAATCGTCTTTGTTGGAGCAATGATCACTTGCGATCGTTCAAGCAATCCCCGCGATGAACGTCTAAAAGGTGTTCGTTGATGTAATAATTCGTAGACTCGCTTGTAAGCATGATGCAAGCTCATGCTAATGACATACTGCATCCTCACTGGTGTTTACAAACATGGAATATTTGCTGACAGAGCATTACACGGCAACTGATTCTAATGCATCAGAATTATTACAACTAGTTTCATGCTTCCTACAGTGTGGCTGCCATTCAATTTGCAATATCGGATTATACGTCTAGCGAAATTACCGAATAATTTCAATTTTGAGGAAATGCCAATAAAATGATGAGACAACTACATCATTACACTGTTGAAGCTATTATGATTTGATGCGTTGCAAATCCATCTGATTTATCCGAAACGTGCATTGAGTCTGCGAAACAGAATTATTTCGATTACGACAGCTTCCGAAATTTAATTAACACGTAGCCAGTTCTTCTTATTTTGTGATGTACTATTCGAAAGAAAGTGTGTAACAAGCGGACCATGCATCTAAGAGTTCGTTGAAAATATTTATGTTCCCTCGTTACGTGGAATGCTAACCATATTCGAGCCTTTATCGATGCTTGCGAAGGTACAGGACGGTTGGTGACGATTGGAAATGGAAGTCTCGGCTAGTGGGAAGATCATAAATGTGAAATTTATTTGCACGTGACCTGCAAGTGTCCCAGAATCACAGTTTATGATTATTCGAATGCGGACGCATGAAAGATACCGATAACCGTTACGATTCTCGACTGCACGCGCTGGATCGTAGCGCATAAAATTTTTTATAATCCGAAACATCGCTGCGAATAAAGATTTGTTCAAGTTATAGGTCATTTTCTAACAACTTCTTACAATGTGATCGAATCAGCATAACAAAAGAATTCAGTAATAAAATATAGCAAAATGTAAACTCGTGCGTTTCTTCTTGATCACGCCCCATTTAACGAATTTATCTCTCCATTTATCTTTGAGCACAGTTACCTAATGTAAAATTGAGTACAACTTTTTACTGAAGATATAGTATTCCCGTATATATCCTGCATTTTAATCAAAAACCTGCCATTTGTTACCCTTGCATAACGCGATGCTAATACAACGCAGTTTCGAAATTGTAGCAATACTCATATAACGCGAACAACGCTTACCCATAACGCGTTGCATAGTCATGCAAATGCACAGTCACGGGAATACGAAGTGGCAATTTGATATGTGGCTGTACAACATATCACATAATAGAGACGCATTGTTCTCATACATCCCAGAACATATCTAACACCTTATTTTTCTTCGATATTGCTATCGTTCAATACAGTACCATATGTGTCTCTATTTCCTGCATATACTGCTGTGATCAAAAAGTAAGGTGAAATTGTCATTTAAAACTCCCGGACATTAGGAAGGCAGGCAATTGTTTTTTTCCTAGGTTGGTAGGACTGTCTATAACAATTGCCAAGCGTCTGTTTGTTAAAAGGTTTAATTACCTCCGAGTTACACGTGTTTTAGTAAACGACCAAAAGTGAATTTTTCGATTTTTACAATGGGTGATTTTGTTGAGCAAAGAACTTGCATCAAATTTTGTTTGCGGAACGAATATTCTTGTGCGGACACGTTGAAAATGTTGCGGAAGGCCTTTGGTGATCAAACTATGGCACAAAAAAACGTTTATAAGTGGTACAACGAGTTCAAAGCGGGCCGAGAACGCGTTGAAGACGAACCGCGCTCTGGACGACCATCAACGTCTACCGACGAGGGCCACGTCCAAAAAAATCGAAGATTTGGTGCTTGAAAATCGTCGATTGACAATAAGAGACCTCGCTGATAGTGTTGGAATATCATTTGGCACAGTCCAAACCATTTTGAAGGATGTTTTGTGTCTCAAACGCGTCAAGTCTCGATTGGTGCCATGTCATACTGCATTGGTTCTTCGCGACTTTTTTGCCAGAAACTCGACTCATATCGTTCCGCAACCACCGTATTCGCCTGATTTGGCTCCGTGCGACTTCTGGTTATTCAGCAAACTCAAAAAGCCGATGCGGGGACGCCGTTTTGACACGATTGAGGAGATAAAAACCGAATCTTGAAGGCTATACCGGAAAAAGACTATTCCGACTGTTTCGAGGACTGGAAAAAGCGTCGGAAACAGTGCGTTTTATCGGACGGGGATTACTTTGAAGGGGATGAAATTGATTTGGAAGAATAAATAAAGAATTTACATTTTATAAACAAATTCACCTTACTTTTTGATCACAGTAGTAGATTGTTACATTGCTGATGCCATTAAGTTGAATAATTTCTCGCTTTGTGTATCATTTGATTGACAAATTATTTCAATGCATCATCTGTACAATAGAAATATACACTTACCGACAAAAGTTAAGAAACAGCATAATCTGCGATCGTATTACATACAAGCTTTTAGCAGTCAAAGGGTCAAACAGAACAATAAAACCAGAATCCAGTAAGGGCAATCCAACTCGACTCCGTGACTGCTAAAGCACCGAAGACGCGTCCCCATCCATCCTCGAAGTGAGAAATTTCTTGCGGCCGTCGAACCCCGTTGCCTGCGTGTCTTATCGGAAAAAAGTGTCGTCGCGGAGTCGTCGGACGATGTTCTCGGGATTAAACACCTCGGACAGGATATTCTCACGTACTGGCGGATCGAAAAAATTCTCCGGCCGCGTTTAATCAGCCGCCTCGATATTACTGACATCCATCACAGTTCTCAAGAATTTCTCCGCAAATTTCAACGATTCTCCGCTTCCGACGATACCTTGCGCGCGGTATCGTTTTGCTAATCGTTTAAGTAGCTCGTTCCACGCACACCGAAAGGCGCGCGGATTTCCAGAAACTCCCGGGATCTGGGAGGAGCAGACTCCTCGGATTCATTTACGCCGAATTAAACGTGATCGCGCGTGTTCACCGGGAAACAGTTGCCTCGACTTTGTTAGATCTCTCGATCACGAAACAAGATTACGTATGCTCGCGCTGCGTGCGCGCGCGTACCTCTTCGAGGGATCCCGACAGTGTCGACAGATGCAGACGCGATTATTCGGAGACTGGATAGCCGGCATGCGACGAGAGTGGTCCCTTTGAAGTTTTCGTTTTCAATGCATCAGGATTCAGTTACTTTGACGGCGTTGAAACGAGGTCGGCTTTCCTCGCGATGACGCCGGCGCCAAGCCGCGCCGAGACTAGACAAGACGTGCCGCGCGCGGCGCGGCGACGTTTTTGAACCATTGTCTGCGACGGTCTTTGATGACTCGGAAATCTGGACGCCGAGACACCGAGCCCGGGCGCTGAAGAACTTTTACTCGCGAGACCAAGGCGGATAGGCTAGACCGGCGGCCGATAAATTGCTAGCAATTTAGGTAATGCGGTGGACCGGCGGCGTTCCTCATTGTGCACGATGTCGCAAAGCACGCCGGAAAGATGCTTCCATTAATTGCAGGAGAAAGGGCGCAGTTTCCATTCTGTTGCGACGCTTTTTACATGAAACTTTCGTTGCAAAGTTTCCGCGAATTGTGTGTAATAATCGTGAACAATGATAGTTGGAGATTCATCCGCTCTGACATCCGAATGCCTTTCGTTTTTACTGTGGAACAAGGACGAACTGTGCTTTATAAAAGCCTTGAAATCTTTCGTCATGATTAAAGATTTGTTGTCTGATCTTTAATCCTCGATCGAATTGTGATGAACGCAACTTTAAAAGTTTACGCATTATTATATATCCCGAGCCCCGGCCCCTCCGAAAGTATTAGGGCACCTATTTATTTAGTATAAATTGTAATATTTCATTCAGTTTAGGTAATGTCTGTAAGATTGCAATATAGCGACATATTGTCGCAAGTGCATATTAAGTTAAAGTGTGTTTAAGTTATACATTATGCGATTAGTTTATCCGTTTATTACATTTTATTCATTGAAAACGTATCCTGAATTGATGTCGTATTCTTCGCTCGATACGACACGTATCGATTCCTAATATATTTTCCCAATACGTGGAACATATAATATTACAAAATACGTAGGAACAAGGAAAATCAGAAATAATATAAAAACTAATAAATCGAATGCCGAAATAAGTCCAACAAGTAATTTAGAAGCACCGTGGATATATCGACGAAAAGAAAACTTAATTTTTCTTTATAAAATTGACGTTATTTTTATTTTTCAACGTGAAATAATTAATAATTAAATATTTAATATTGAATATTTAATATTTAATATTTAATTTTCTGTAAGTGTCCTAACACTTTTGGGGGAGGGGGGATATACGTTAATGTAATTATTTAAAAAAAATGTAAGCCTCTATTAATTCGTCAACTTTTTAAAACGCTTTTACGTAAATTTACTTGCACTTACTAATTTAGAAATATATGATATTTATAGAAACAGTAACGTCGTCTTAAAACGGTATGACTTTTTTATAATTGGGCCAAGTGATATAACCTTTCCTGAGATGTCAGAGGAATCAGTGTGATCAAAAAATTGTTTTCAAAAATTACAATTGTGGTTAGAATGATAAAAAGAAATATTAAGAGTTTTTATTATCTTTGTTATCTAAGACTGTAACTAAAATTTAAAAAATGCCTTTCGTAGATCTCATCAAAATCGATTAACACAAAATCGAGTTACAAACGTTGAACAATTTTAGAAACTGCAGATTTCTGATTGGTCGCAAATATAAAAAACCGATTTTGATGAAATTTTCAGCATTCATACAAGTTACCGAGATCTGCAAAACGCATTTTTTAAATTTTCGTTATAGGCTCAGGTAAAAAAGTTTAGAAAACGTGAGTTCGTCCTTCCAAGCAATAACGAAATTGAAAAAAAGCATTTTATCCATTATCTAGTAGACTAGTCCCTAATATCTGAAAAAATTCAAGTCATTTACACCAGTTTTAGAAAAGTCATTGCGTTTTAAAACATATTCGAATAATTTCGTGTCTCACTGTACATAGTACGAATGGTCCCGGGTTCGGGCCCCGTGCAATGAAAATATCTGTAAAGAACACACAAAAACTTTAGGTAAACCGAAAAGTAATCAAAATTTTTTGTTGTTGGCGAAAAACATTTCTTCATTAAAAACATCCTACATTTTAATCAACAAAATAATTCCCATCATTTTTGGACACCTTTTTCCAGCATATAGGCAGTTGTTCGATTTCTTTTTTTGAAAAAGTCCTTCGATTTTGCATTGAGAAACTTTTCCAAATGCGTTTTCACTTCTTCAACATTGTTAAAGTTTTTATCTCTCAATGTATGCTCTAACGATCTGAAAAGGTGATAATCCGACGACGCCGAGATCTGGTGAATGAGGTGAAAAAATGATGGAAATTATTTCGTTGATTAAAATTTAGGATTTTCTAATTTTAATATTACCTAATAACTCTTTAACCCTTTCGCTACGGGCGGGTTCTCCGCTGCGGTACTTCCGCTGAACGGAGCGCGTATTTATAAGGGTATTTATAAATAAAGGGTATTCCGGGGTATTTATAACGTCTTAGCATGCGCTCTTTAATTTACAGTATGAGAGGAAATAACATTATGCAATATAATGCATCATATGGAAGGTCACTATAGTGGCCCGTAGTACCTCAGTGGCATCATATGGAAGGCCACTATAGTGGTCCGTAGTAGCGAAAGGGTTAAAATAAAGTCAGTCGATTCACATCACTTTACATCACATAATCGTGGATTCCATATTTACCCCTTCAAATTCCCGCACAAAAAATAAGAAATAGCCTTCTAGAACCTGTGGGACCGCAACGGTCCTGGAAAAACTATAAGTGGCAGCCCGGTGGAGTAATAAGTCAAAACGAATTCGAGTTCGATGATTGAAATGCGGATTTCTGCACTTATGCACAACACCCACAGGATATGTTTAAAATATATGAGAAAATTTTTAAGGGGGCAGCTATGTTATCTTGAGCATAATAATTTTATTTTGAAATAATTTTAATTTTATTTTGAAATAATTTTAATTTAACTTTGAAATAATTTTATTTCAATGTCTGGAGCTAATCAATAACACTGTGCAATAAATACTATCTGCATGGAAACGTCAAAACTGTTACATTCGAAGCCAACGGATCGACAAATTCGTACCTAAGGATTTTAAGATTATTATCACGACGGTTTAAGATACGATTCATTAAGCTGCTGGAATATATCACGGTTTTGCCTTATCGCGATAGTGATCGGGTCTGATGAACCGAGAAGCTATTTTATAGTGATCAGCATAAACTCGGTGGAACATGAATATCTTCTTTACGATTGCACTCAAATTTAGTCTGAATCTGTACGATAGATAAGGGAGATGGCTAAGGTTAATGGAGAGGATATAGTGAACACGTAAAATCTTCTAGGCGACCGCAAGAGCCTCTTTTACACCTCTGGAAGACATTCATCGAGGAAATTTATAACAGGATAATCGTAGAACCGATCGTAAATCAAGACGATATTTTTGCGAAGAATCGCAAGAAGTATAAAGGAGAGTTGGTCGCGAAATATTTAGACACTTCACCGGTAGACCAACGAAACTTAGATTAGCTCGATTATTCCCGAACACGCTGAAGACGCCGACATGTTTGCGCCGCTAAAAGTTTTCCGATGATAAACAATTATTGTTGCACGCTGCAGTGTATGAAATCTCGGAATAATCGATACCGTTCCTCCCCGAGACAAATAGAGACATTCTGAACTGACAATGTGGAAAAATTCAATGCACGGTTAGGCTATCTGGAGCACCGCGCACGAAGTTCCCGCGTTATCAAGGAACTGGCTTCAAAGGGAACGTTCTCGTCGGACAGTATACAGAAATCCGACTGGAACGCGAGAAAGCGAGTGGAGCTGGAGTTGTCTCCGGTTTTTCCAGGCTACGTAGCCCCGAAAGGTAGAGATGATAAGACGACACCTAGAGGAAGGCGCAGCCAAGACCCTGCGCCGTACACGGTTCCTGGTGCTGTACCATCGACACACGTACACGTTTCAAGGCAAGGCAACCATGGAAGAATGTCTTCCACCCTTCTCTCCCGAAGGAATGTGTTTGCCGCGGCAGTTCGAAGATGAGAGCAGCCCCGTCGGAAAAGTTTAGCCCCGTGCTACCCCGATCGCACTAATGTGAGTTTGAGCGCGGCGGCACTGCCATCCGGCCGGGACGAAACTCGAGCGGAAGTAACTTTTGGAAATTTGCAAACTAACTGATGGAAACCTCATTTCGTGCGAGCCATCTTGAACGTGGCGTTTCCGCCGGAACGTTGTCCGTGCAGATGCTACTGCAATGTGTCCAGGGACTGGACAGTAAGTGACTCCTGCAACTTGAAAAATTGACGCTATCGTGGTCGTGACCGTGGTCGTGATAAGCCTGCCCACCGTCCAAATATTAGGTCTACCGGAAAGTTCTGTCCGTTTTTCAATTGAAATATAACACAATTTTCATACATTTAATAATATTTATTGTAGAATATACTTTCCATCGTTACTTATGACTTCTTGCCAGCGTGATGGCAACTTGTAAGTCCCATTTTTTAAAAATGATTCATTTTTAGAGGCGAAGAACTCGACTAGTGCTTGGTTGACATCAGCTTCAGTTTTGAATTTTTTTCCTGTAAAAAGTTTTGCAAAGGGAGAAACAAGTGATAATCGGAGGGTGCTAGGTCTGGGGAGTATGGTGGCTCTGACAAAATTTCCCAGCCTAGCTCTGCGATTTTCTGACGAGTCGCCAAAGCAGCATGTAGTCTGGCATTATCATCGGTAACCATGTTTTCACGATCGCGTCTCACTTAATAATGACACGAGACATCTTTGTTTCAGTTTATTTAGGAGAGTACATGTGTGTAAATGCAATGATAAAGAGAGATAGTCATATATGTCTCACATCAACATGTGCATATGGATTGAAACTTGAAGTGACACTATCGGACAGAACTTTCCAGTAGACCTAATATTTATAATTTTTTTATCTATTTTCCTTTAAGTTTTATTTCGCGTGTAGTTCATGTTTGCAAACAAGTTTAGCCAATCTCAAAATTAAAATAATTATGGAACTTTGCATACAAGCAAACTTTATAGTTTATTTACATGAAAATTATTAACATAAAATTTTTGTTAATGTATGACAAATACTTTTCTTTTAAGTTATTTTTATTATTACTGTACCAACGACAAAACATGATGTTACAAACATTTTCCATATAAATATTAACTATATCATGACTATGACTACTATTCTTATGATTACTATAACATTTTGATATGTTAGTATATACAAAAAATGCAAATGTTATGTATTCATATCATTAAAATGTATTGCGTTGGTGTTACAAATAAATTTTATAATTAATTACTTTCATATAAATATACCAAAACTAAATTAAAATTTTATAAGTATATCTTTATGAAAATCAAACATAAAATAATTGTAATATTATTATTTTCACTAAACTTGAAACTTATTATTTATACATATATTTATTGAGATGCGTTATTCAGTTTAATCCTTATATATTAAAGACCCTTTTTTCGGTATTCAGTAAATTTTTATTTCATTTATGCAATATGTGTGTAAATGCAATGATAAAGAGAGATAATCATATATGTCTCAAATCAACATGTCCATATGGATTGAAACTTCAAGTGACACCATCGGACAGAACTTTCCGGTAGACCTAACACATCAATTTATGATTTCAACATAAAAATCGATGTAATGAATCTCTTAATAATGATTCTCCGGAGCTTCGAAAATTCGAATCTCTGGTTAATTTAATCTCTGAATCTTTGAATCTTCGGGTCTTTGGTTTTTTGGATTTTTGACTGTTTGGATCTCCGAATCTCTGAATCACCGAATCAGTGAACGTTTTTTCAGCGTATGTGCATGATCTCGTCGAATACGATAAATTCTCCGTAATTGATCCTCAGCTTGGAAACAAAAATGAACAATTTGGGCTTGAATTGGCCTCGAATTGAGCTTGAACATTGAATAATACAAGTTTCGCGCTTCGAATTTATTCTCCTCCATATTCATCATGTCGTATTCATTTTTTTTCTTCAAATCGAATACTTTGTTTTGAAGAATTAAATTCATTCCGCGGGTGTCATGAGAGTGAAATAATATGAATATAACTTGAAATATTTTTTGCAAATTGATTTCGGTATTACCGTAAATACTGAATCAATATGTTTTTACCAAGTGTGCTAGTTTCTTAGTTTCTTGATCGTCAGACAAGGCTCACGTTACTATTTTTACCATTTTTAATGATATCCCAATTGAAATTTGTTTGTCGATTAAATTCTATAGAAAACGTATATTTTCTTGGATGCAATAATCATTCTATTGAAATTACTATCTGCGCAGACGAAAATATGTCCATTACAGGTTTCGCAATCCAAATTAATCCTCGCGCAGCCATAATTTCCCCTTTTCTACACCAAATTAACCCTTTCGTAATTCATATTCGACTGCTTGGAAATCAAATTAACTCTTCGCAGGTCTTGATCACCATATCGCAAATGAAATTCAACCTTTCTCAAATTAAACTTATTTATTCGTAATTATTTTTAATAAAATTAATATTAAATTTAAAAAATTGAATGACATTTTGTTGATTATTATTGAGGATTTATGAATGATAATTATTTGTAATATATTATTTTACGTGTACGTATATAAATTCATATTAACTTTAGAAATTGTATAAAAAGCAGTCAATTATGAATGGGTTAATTACATTAGCAGAAAGGTGACTTTGATGTGCAGAAGATTAAATATATCGTGCAGAAGGATTCATTTAATTTGTAAAAGGTTCAATTTTATCTGGCAAAGGTTGAATGTAATATGCAAAAGATTGAATTTGAAGTGGATTTGGAGTGAAAAAAGATGAATGTAATATAAAAATAGATGAATTTGTAGTATAAAACCCCTGTATTTAGAACTTCATCACATGAAATACAACTCTTTTGTACTTTAATTCTTGATTTCATACTTTTTATACAAACAGTGTATTCATCTATCATAAAAATGTGATGATGCAATTTAGAACAGTAAATCGATTGAATCGAGTTAATAATATCAGTACTATTTTCTATTCTGCGGAATTGACGAATTCATGACAAAAATGAAGATGTTAAATATAAAATCGTAAATACATTTGAAAAATGCAATGATATTATCATGTTATTTTTATCATGTTATCGTCTTGTTAAATTCATTAAATGAGGAAACGCATTCACATTTAATTCTGGTTTCCTACAACTCAGGCAACTTTTGCTGTGCATAATGATCCGCAGTCCAGTTATGAGCAATAAACAAAAATAAATGTGAAAGATGCTTTGACGATAAACAAGAAATAAGAAAAAAAAGTTAATATGTCACGAATGTATGTGTATATATTACTTATGAAATAGATCATATCAGGTCGTTTCATTTCTCCTCGAATTTCATCATATGCGAGTCCACGTTGAGATCGTACTAAGCATCTATGCAACGGTTAATGGCGGGTATTGATTTCAGAGTTTCACCGTGAAAAGCAAAACTCCCACGAGCATGTGTCTCCAGTGGAGATCCGAAAGCAACTCTTTAACCACTTCTTCTCCGATAGTTGTCGTTTCTACACTCGAGAGCGTAACTCACAGGAGTCTACTCACCGGTGAGCAGAGTCGTGTGAATAGCCCTCGAGACTTGCTCGCATGTAGATACCTACAAGCACCGGAGAAGATCGGTCCAGATGGATTCTGAAACTTTTCACCTTCGACATCCGCGTGTTCTGCGTTATCGTGCTTCACGGTGACCCACAAAATCGCCGTATTTATGACACAAGAAGTAGTATCACCTTCGTAGTGATAACTAGGTTCTATACTTTATGGATTTATAAAATACCGAAATGCGCGAGATATGAAATAGAATGCGTTAGACTCGACCAGTAGCTACTGACAAATCGTAGAGTCGAATGGAAGCTAAGGAAATATTAATGAATTAACACTCCCAAACCTGTATTACACCGGCCGCAGCAAACGGTCGCCCATTTTTTCAGTTTTAGATCGTTGAAATTACGGGATTCATTTACGCACATGAGCGTAAATGAAGTCACATCGCTTATGGACAACCGAATAAACCGAAAGCATTCGAGGACATTTATTCTATACGGAACATGGTAGAATTCTTAAGAAAAGGAAGAAATTATCAGTCGACTCCTGTCTCTTTAAATTGCCCGAGGAAAATACGATCGCGCGCGTAAATATCCGCAGTCTAATCATAACTGTGAAAATCAAGTTCACCGATAACCTGGCCGGTCATCACAAATCTGCCAATTCCCCGGCGCGCACGTCGTTTCACCTTCATTAAATCCCGAATCGCGCTAATATTTCCATCGGCGACCTGACGGTTCATTAAATCTGCCAGTTGGGTACGATACCGAAACGCGCGTTATCGGAAAGTCGTTAAAATCAGGGACCACGTCGACGCGGAAGTTGTATCAATTTTTTGCCACTTTCGCCGGGAGAGCCGATATTTATTGTGCAATAGCCGGCTCGGCTCGGCTCGGCGCGGCGCGGCGCCGGTGCAGCGTGCACGCGATATATTCGACGAAACGCTCGGCAGACTGCAACCAGTTATCCTCCACGGTTACTCCGGCGCTCATACCCCATTGGGAGCTCTTCGCTTATTCCAATCCAGGCGCTACCTGCGCCCACGCCGCGGCATGTGTGCTGCAAGAATAATGCCGGTGGCCAACCACCGAGACTTAGGATAACGCCGAAAATGGGACAGAAAATGGGCATGTTCTTCTATGGCTTGTTGAGGGGGTATCCTAACTTTTTGCAAGGAAACTATTAGGTCCACCGGAAAGTTCTGTCCGATAGTGTCGCTTCAAGTTTCAATCCATATGCACATGTTGATTTGAGACATATATGACTATCTCAGTAATACAGCTAACTGTGTTTACTTACGCATATCCGACGAGTATATGCCCAATTAGGGCATTCTATATGTCAAGGATCAGTGTTATTTATCGAGTCTGATCGTGCAAACGGCATTTCGAATTTCCACTTAGAAGTATTTAAGGAGAACCGGGCGAGACTGGTCTTCCCTTCTCTTTTATATACCGCCAATAAATTTGTATGTTACCTTTTTACATTATGTAGTAATATAATGTTTTTTTCTGAATATATACTTTGTTGTTATAAAATACCGTTCTAGATAGTCTTTAAAACGTCTTATCGACGTCTCGAATGTCCTATGAACGGCCTAAGAACGGCCCACGAAAGGTCCAGAAACGTTTTTTAACGTCTTTAGACGTCCATTAGACGTCTTTTCGACGTTTTAAGACGTCCTGTGCTTATTGGGTTATGACATTAGCAGATTGTGGATTTTATATATTTAAGAAGAAAGAGAAAAAATGCAATTTCGAGAAGAATAATTGAGCACAAAGAAAAATTCGTATAGTACTCGGAAGTTCAGAAACAAGTATGAAACATGACAAACTGGGTGTACTAATGAATACAATGTACAGTTCCCTCCAGAAGTATTAGGGCACTTGCGGAAAATTAAATAGATTTGAGAAACCGATAGGAAATCGTTGTAATTTTTTCAATTTATTTCAAAGCTAATTGTATTAAACTATAACAAGTACATATGTCTATATATTTCTTACATTGTAATACAAATAATCATTACTTTTATAAAAGCAAATGGAATTTTCTTTCCGCCGATATATCCACCGAGTTTTTAAACTACTTCTACAACTAACTTCGGCATCCGTTTTGTTATTCTGTCTATTATTTCTGATACTATTTGATTCCATGCATGGTGTAGTATGTTCCGCATATTTCGAAAACGTATCGTATGAAATGAACTCAGCGTACCTTTTCATTGAATAAAATGCTATAAGTGGATGAACTAATTGCAAAAGTACAAATAACGACCGTACAATTCTGACTTAATATATACTTTTGACAATACGATATCATAAAACTTCATATTTAACTGAATGAGAAATTACAATTTATACTAAATCAGTGGTTATCCTAACATGTACTTTCAAAGGGGGGTGGGAGTACATATTAATTCCTTGACATACAAATAAAATGGAATTTGAAGCGTCCGAAAAATACTATTTAATTTGGCTCAACTGAACAGTTATGTGCAAGCTGAGAAAGAGAACGTTTTATTTTGAAATGTGGATTATTAATTCGTGGACGCAATTTTGTTACTGGCACTGTCGAGAAGGTGGGAAGGTAGAGTATCTTGAACATAGTAAACAAACCAGAATCGACGCATGAGTGAAGCAACTGAGTAATTTAATAATATACTGCACGGCGTTCGCCAAAAACTGCTCTTGAATATTCATCATTGGATTGGTCGATGAAGGAGGAACAAATGGCCAGCGTTCTCCAGACCTGATACCCTTAGATTTCTATTTCTGGAGAAAATTAAAGGAGCAAGAGATATCGACAACAATAGAGTATATGCAAGAAAGAATAAGAGAAGACCTCGTTCTATGATAGATCCAAATGAAATTCGGCAAGCAATACTATCCGTATCGCAACGTTTTATATCTTGTATTAATGTTTATGGTCGCTGTTTTGAACATTTATTCTAAGATTGAGCGTTGGTTTGAAAGTAACGAAAATATTTGAAAAATGTCTTAGAAGAGTTTATTTTTCATTGTAGTTCATATGTTGTGACCATGAATGACCTTCATTTAGATGAATGACCTTTACAAAATTAGGTCATTCCATTTAGAAAAACGAGTTTGATCTTTATATGTCCTCTATAAAAACTTTATATGTCCTTTCATCTACAAAAAAATTATTGGAATTTTTTATTACAAATAAATTATTTATTACAAATAAATTTTGTCTGACACTTTTTTTTTCTATTGCCAAAAACAAGCGAATTATTCAGGTGTTTCGTTTCAAATGTCCCACCCTGTATATAGTATACAGTGTATATTGGTCTCTGTTGTTAAGTTCGACGTAGGTATCTCGTATATACAGTGAGCGACAAACGTGTTCGTACACCATTTAAAACGCAATAACTTTTTTGAAACTGGACTAAGTGACTTGAATTTTTTTAGGCGGTACCAGGCGATGACCAAAATGCTTTTTCTAAATTTTGCTATTACTTGGAATGACAAAGAAAAAATAAAAAGACTCTCGTTTTTTTAATTTTTTTATTTGAGCCTATAACAAAAATTTAAAAAATACCTCTCGTAGATCTCGGTTATTTATATGCGTGCTGAGAGAAAATTTTATCGAAATCGGTTGACGTTGTTATGAGTTATGATAAATTAAAGATGGCAAAAATCGCAGTGTTATCACGATTTTGATCAAAAACTGGAAGAAATCTGCAGCTTTTACAGATTACACAGACTGTGTAAAAAGATCAACTTGGATCTAGCCTGCACTAATTCAGCAAACTGGACATCGAGTATGGATTACAACTCTTTCGAATAACACATCTGAAATATCCGACCAAACACAATGAAAGAAATATTACAGTGGAATGTAAATAGTTATTATTAAACTGTGGATCTTTATGCAAAATAAAAATTTTCCAAGGCTGCTGCGAAAAATAGAAATTAAATACAAGTCAATTATTCCGTTTAATAATTCTGATAAGTTGAAAATAGTGTAATAATATTATTAAATTGTTCTTATGACATCACAACTGTATATTTCAGCTATTGATTTTTAGTATAAATGCTTAAAATCTGCAGTCAAGTCATTGCACACATCTCGAACAGCTCTAAATCTTGACAACGGAACATAATCCAAATAGTTTTAGCTTTACAAAAAACAAATTTAAAAATCCTGCAACAACCAAACCTCAAAGGGTATAAAATCTTCGTGAAAAACAGAAACAATGAAAGACAAGAACAATTTGATGCCATTGAATTTCCACTCAACACACACCTTGAAGCAATCGCAATAACCACATCACTTCCAATTATAATTAGTTTCTGCAATATTTACATACCGAATAGCCAGGCTTTAAATCTAATAGATCTAGAAGAAATTATCAACCAACTTCCCACACTATTCCTAATAATGGGAGACTTTTATAGCCACGACACTCTCTGGGGGTCATACAAAATAGACAAACGGGGCCATTTACATCTTATGAATGTAAATTAGTCGGTACTTCCGAGAAAGATGAATTTGTAGTCGAACCAGCTACGAAAGTCGAGCTTCATTCGACTTATATGGTGCTTTCAATTTTTGTGCTTTTTATGTTTTTGCAAGTGCCGCCCTGCTTCCTGTACTTCTTATAATTAAACTAAAGGTTGGTACAATATTTCAAAATATAATAAATATTAATCATAATATAATTAATATTATTATAATATTATATATATTATAATAATAATAATATTATTATAATATTATATATATTATATATATAATAATAATAATAATATTATTATAATATTATATATATTATATATATAATAATAATAATAATATTATTATAATATTATATATATTATATATATAATAATAATAATAATAATAATAATATTATTATAATATTATATATATTATATATATTATAATAATATATTAAAATATAAAAAATATATAAAAAATAATAATATTATAGTAATATTATTATAATATTAATTATATTATTATATAATAATTAATATAATTAATAATAATATAATAAAATATAATTTTTAAAATTCAATAATTTCTTAATTTGTTTTCTCATTTTATTTATTTTAATTGCGGTAGCTTTAAAAGAGTCAGTTACAAGTGTATTTCCAGAACAAAACTTCACATTAAATATCTCAAAAACTATTAACCGTCCGACTTCAAAACGAGGTACGTACCATAAGTTCCAGTACTAAAAGCTCTACCATTGTGCAAAGGTTGATCAAAAAGTCAGAGTTATTCCTGAGGCTCACATACACCCGTCAAGATTCAAATGTTAACGAGAAAACAAAGATTTTATAAATTTTTGCATATCGATCCTAAAAAATGAATTTTGCGGATTCTAGAGAAGCAACGATGCGTCTCACATTTTCGTTTATCTAACATTGACTTAAAAATACAAAATCCATAGTCCAACAATAGATTTCGAGGTAAAAGTCAAGAACTATACGACAGTGAATAAAATATAATTATATCAAAAGTGTAAATTATGTAATTGCGTAAAAAGACGATGTTCATGAGCATCAAACTGGCTTAATTAAGAGTTATTAAATTTCCCATAATTGTATAAAATTGCATAATTATTTCATTACTCAAAATACCTTCCGTGTTTGATTATATTAAATTCTATTTGCCGAGATGTTAATTGCAGATGTGCTTAACATTCTGCCACAGACAGACGGAAATTTCTACAATAACGTGCGCTGAATTTAATAATGGTTAATTTGGTTCAGAAATAATTAATATACTTCTGCATGTGGTTAGAGCAACGGCATACGTATGCAATAGACTCAAGAATAACGATTCCTAATAGATTCTCAATGATTCCAGTTACAAATAAAAATGAAGCTGCGATAATCTTTTAATTAGTAGATAAGACAGCATTCATTTAATTCCAAGAATGTCAAAGCGAAACTCGAACCTTACTTTCCTTACTTTCCTGCAGATGCGGATCTCTTGCGACAGAAATTCTCAGAATCAGCGTCGCCAACACAGTTATTTTGCAGAAAATTACACGATAGCTTCAGTTAATCTCGATTCGCGCAATTTTCATTTCATTAAAGGAAAGATTCTCGACGGAGGAATTTCACTTTCAGCAGTATAATAAACGGACAGTAAGAATTCTGGAAATGTTGTTAACAAGTTTTCCAAGTTACCGGGCATGCAGAGAGCCAGCTTCGCGAATTCAGAACTCATAGTTTCGCAAATTATTTCTAACAAAATGTTCGGAGTGAAACCTGCGAAACGAGACGCGAGAATAACTCATCTTTAGCGCGAGCATAAATCACGAATATGAGAGAGAGAGAGAGAAAGAGGGGGAGAGGACTATCGAGACGTGTTGCATGAACGAGTCAGAAGTACGACGCTCAAACTTTCCCGAAGGAGAGCTGTTCTCTTTTTTCTGCTATAACTATTGTCGATACTTCCACAATGATAACCATCCGCGATGGAAGATGGAGAACGAGCGGCGCTTCAACCTGTAACGCGGTCGAACCAGACAAGCAGAATAAATTACTTTTCTCGTTTCGAAACGTGCTTTTCAACGAAATTTCATCAATTTCTCCATCGTCCGATTATTACGCGTTTTCAGCCTCGTTAAAAAGATTTTCAGACTGCGCGAACACGATGAAACTACGCTTTTTGTTGACGTGATCAGCGACACGAGTCTGGCATTACTTTTACGGCTGTAAAATTTTTACTTTAAAACACGATTATATTAGGTCTACCGGAATGTTCTGTCTGATAATGTTATTGCAAATTTCGATAGGTATGCACATGTTCATTTGAGACATATATTTGATGTTCAGGAGTGTGTATGTTTTCCTTTTTTTCTACGACTTCCAATAATCTCCTAGGTAAACTTTTATACAACTTTTTTATGAACTTTCTTGGAATGAAATTTCAACCTTCCTCAATTGCAATTTTTAGCTCACTGTCCACATGAGTGTCCCATCTTGATATATGTATAATTATTATACAATTTCATTTGTATTTGCATTAATACATAATATTAGGTCTACCGGAATGTTCTGTCTGATAATGTCATTGCAAATTTCGATAGGTATGCACATGTTCATTTGAGACATATATTTGATGTTCAGGAGTGTGTATGTTTTCCTTTTTTTCTACGACTTCCAATAATCTCCTAGATAAACTTTTATACAACTTTTTTATGAACTTTCTTGGAATGAAATTTCAACCTTCCTCAATTGCAATTTTTAGCTCACTGTCCACATGAGTGTCCCACCTTGATATTTGTATAATTATTATACAATTTCATTTGTATTTGCATTAATACATAATATTAGGTCTACCGGAATGTTCTGTCTGATAATGTCATTGCAAATTTCGATAGGTATGCACATGTTCATTTGAGACATATATTTTGGAAAAATGTTGCTCACAAATTGCCATCACGCTGGCAACAGGTCATAAGTAACGACGGAACAATAAATATTGTACAATAAATATTACGAAATTTATGAAAAATCTATTATTTCCTTTCATTTCTTAAACGGTCAGAACCTTCCGGTAGACCTAATACTTGTATTTACAACGACGATTCTGGTATGGACGTGTTGCCTGGTTGTCTAAGAGTACCGGAGCACAGCTATTTTGTTATACATGTTGGAATATCCAAGTTATTAATAAAAACATAGGACGTGGAGAAAATGTTCTTACTAGACTGCGGATCTTTATATAAAATAAAAATTGCCTGGTTTAATTGTGAGAAATATAAGTTGCATGGAAATATCGTTCCTTATTTACCGATTGTAATAAACTGAAAGCAATGTGATAATATCCACAAACTCTTGTAAAGTATTTACAGACTTGTATTTGATCTACGAATTTTTGTCATAAATGCATAAAATATCGTCTCCGACTCCGGTCTTCAGAATCACATTTTCAGAAATCAAAACGTTCAGTCGAAAAAATTATAATAATACAGAAAAAAGGTAAAATAAGGTATACAGTATGAAAATTTACCGTGTCGTTTCTTCATTGTTCATTATAGCGAACATACAAGGAGTTCCATAATTATGTTAACACTTGGAAAGAGATTATTGCTCAAGTCATTTGAAGTAATTTTTTTCTAAGCGAAAATGCAAACCGCGGCTTTGTTTAGGAGTTATTTATGAAAAACACTGACCAATGAGAGGCGAGATCAACTGATGCGAGGCGCAGTTCGTTCCAGTTCCTCCAAGCAATCTCGCTTCTCATTGGTCAGTGTTTTTCGTTAATAACTCCTAAACGAAGCCGCGGATTGTATTTTCACTCAGGAAAAAATTACTTCAAATGACCTCAGGAATCACCCCTTTTCAGCTGTTAACATAATTATCGGATACCCTGTATGAACTATTTTCACCGGTACATGCTTCATGTGTCCAGTTTTTGCAGTGGCAGCATTAGACCTATTTTTCTTTGGTTTGATTATGCTCTAAGTGCCTTCCTTCCTGGTACACACCTCTTGATTTTTACTTACGATTACACTTTTAGAACTTTAGTTATAAATTGTCATTAATATCACACTTATGAATGTCAAGTAACAATCAGTATTTTTTGAAAGAAGTTCTAATTAGAGATTTTAGACGTGAAGGAAGGATATGTTTGCTAGAAAAGAATTACACAAATATCACAAATTTAAAGAAGTAAGGAAAGTTAACCTTCGGGTGCCATAAAGTTATTTTCTTCCTTGCACAGATGTCTGTTTCGTATGTAACCAAGTATGATAGATGAATGTGTTCCAAATGTCATTTGCACAGAATATTTATTATACAGTTTTGAGTCTCGTAACATGACGACCTCGAATAACTCATAAAATATTCGTTCTACGAAAAAATGTTTCAGACAGAAGTTGCATGGCTTCCAAGGGAATATATGTAGTATTCTAATCAGTTTTATGTTATTTTGCTTTTTTTATCAGGACATGAAGGTTGCCATCAATTTTTTAAATTAAATAGTTACATTTCTTCCCTAATTCGGATAAAGCAATGAAAAAAAATTTTTCATTAAAAAAGTATTACACCAAATGGGAGGTTTAAGATACACAGTAACTGTGATATTGGCGAAATTAAATTACGTTTATTAGGAAAGACCATCAATCAAAGTTAACACAACGTACTCGGACAACTTTGTTTACGAGCGACCGATCAATAATGGAAAACACAGTTCTGGTAACAAAGTATGCAACAACGTATTAGTCGTACATGTGCTGCAATAATAGCAAAAACTCTTGAAAATGTTCCTCGTTCTCTAATAATGAGACTACGTAATTATATTGTACTATGTATCTCGAACTGCATTTAGTGTAGTACCTTTTTATATAGAATTTAACGCTTTATTCGAATTCGGGAAGAAATATTAACTATTATACTAAAAAAAAATCGAAGGTGACCTTCATACCTTGATAAAAAAAAGCAAAATAGCATAAAACTAATTAGAATATTATATGTTCGTCTAGAAGCAATGCAACTTCTATCTGAAACATTTTTTCATACAACAAATATTTGTTTTGAGTTATTTGAGATCGTCGTCACGAGACTCAGCCTGTAATATTTATTATTCATTTGGCTCACACGTCATTGTAAGGAAATAATGATGTGCAATCGCTCTAGCGACATCATTGTGTTCACGAAAAAAAGATGCAAGTTTTTCAATTATAATAAATGGAAATTAGTATACGTAACACGATAAAGGAAAAAGAAAATCACCTATTATTGGTTTCTCATCTGAATCCGAATAAAAACGAACACTTCAGTTTTACAAGGCTCTAATGTACGGAATATCCATTATATAATACCTATTGCAAAAGTTGTTTATTATTCGTCTTTCTCTAAAATCGAAATAAAAGATAACAATTCACATTTGCAAATAAGTAATAATAAATGAATTGTTTGTAGAATGATTTAAACAACTTTTTAATCGCATAAAAAATGCAATCGTTATTTGCAAATGAAATATTAATTTAACTCGTAACAGGTTATTTATTATTGAAAATAAAATTTGCCCAACTCCGACTATATAACATGATGTTACACTGTACATCGATATAAAAATAAATTCAGCGGACGATAAATCTCCAATTATAAACCGAAGAGAATAATTATTCTAATGGTTCTAATGCACTTTACCAGGTTCAGTTTTCTTCCGACATTCCCGGTGCCGCGTATACACATGCTGGAAGTAAGTCGCCGCTGCGACCATAAATTCCGGGGAAGTTAGACCCGCGGTAGTTGGCCGCAATAATTTCCTTACAATTGATTCCAGCGGTGTTAGTGTTCCACGGTAATGCAGCATTTGATATTTGTCAGGGTTCCTTCTGTCCCTCGGCTCGCGTGATAAACGGCAGGGCCTGGTCCCCGCGTCGTCTTTATGCGCGTGCACGTGCCTCCGCTTAACTATGGCATAACTACTGGGTCGCCGTGCCGGTGACAAAGTGCACCGTATAAATACACCGTGTGAATGCGTGCGGTTATTTTTTAGGGGATAAGGCCTTTGAATACGAAATCCACGCTGCCCGCGAAATATATGCGTGGGGCTCGGTCACGTAGCACGGTTTATGGCGAATATATTGTTCCCGACTTTTCTTCGTTGCCATATATTATCCGGCCCGGCCGCCACAATTATCTGTTCTGTTGTGCGTCGACGGAATGAAAACAATTCGCTTCCCATTCGTTCTATCGACTCCGCGGGCTGCGACTATTAAATTCGAAAACGTTCCCTGATTGATCCCACTGGCCGCTCCAATTTGGAGCCGAGCTGGCTCGTACGCGGAGGCTTACAATATTCACGATACCGGTTTGCTTCGTTTTAAATTGACGTTTATTAAAAGCGAAAACAATGTTGCACGGAAATTTTTACTTCAAACTTGTCGAACAGCGTGACGATTTTTAATTACCTACACTACTAGTCATAGCCAAAATCATTGGAGATGATTTGTGCCCATAATTATGAAAGTGGTCTAGGTCATATATTTCTTGTTTCGAGATGTTTAATGAATCGCATTCGAATCAATTAAAAAATATTTTTACATTATGCGACATTTTAATTTATAATTTGGAAATTTATTATAGATATGAAATTTTGTGTGAATTTCATAGGAAAATGTTGTTTTTAAAGCTTGAATTGACTTAGACCATTTTCAAAATTAACTGAATGTCCTATATATATTATTTTTCAAGAATGTCCTATAATTGGCTTAAAGTAATGAAAAATTGTGATTTTTATTTGAGCCGTTTATTTTAAAAGTGGTGTAAGTCCAATGTCATCGAAAGAAATTGTAAGTGGCGTTGCGTGGGGTATTTAGACGATACAAGCTCAGATTCGGCATTTTGAATTTCTTTAAAAAAAGAACTTATACCACTTTCAAGATAAACGGTCCATTTGAAACAACAACTTTAACTTTATCTTTTTTTTAATGCCTAGGAAAGTTCATATCTCCGCACTTTTCTACGAGACGAAACATTTTCCGATATGTGATATACGATTTTTGCTGGGTCTCGCTGTATGCAAAAAAATAAAGCCACTTGAACTGTGAGTGTATTGCATGTTGTAGCTCACATTAAAATACGTTTAAGAATGTCAACGATATGACTTTCGACACCCTAACTTAAAATTACACACGCGAATATGCAATTCACTTCCAACAAATTAGACAGAAAATATTGAATACATTATTGCAAGAGGAGGAAATATTCAAGCGGATATGTTTCATGGATCACTCTCCGTACATAATTCCAACTCTACAGGATTATACGTTAAATTTTCCACGCGATCACATAATACAGAAATCGGAGAATTCCACATTTATCGCGAATTAATGGCGAATGAAATATTAAAGCTTGCATCAAAAAGAGCAGCGCAGAAGTCGGGCGTTCGCACGAAGCGAAAAGCACCGTTTGATTAAAATTTCTTGCGAGGTTAAAAACGGCGACTACCCGTTCCATAAGTTTGATCACGTGGCCGAGAAGAGCACAAATAGATGGAAGAATCCGGTTAGCGTGGTAGCATCCACGAGAGTTACGTTTCACTCTTGCCCTCTGGAAATATCGCAGTCCCCCCTATGCCCCCCCCGGCCTGTCCCGTCCGTTTTAACTCCGTGCCAGGAATTTCGAGATAACGAGTGCCGAATAATAACATTATTTTCACACCGATGACTGGTGTCTCCAGCTTGGCCCAACCAAGACCGTTCATATTTTTCTATCCCGATTACGAATGGTAATCCGCTTTCGCGAATCGCAGAGGACTGCTCGCGCCTCGCCGTAAGCTATTGTAATTTCAGACGCGCGGACTGGATCTTAGGGAAACAGTTCCCTTCCGTTCGAACTTCCACAGCTTAATTCACACGATGGTCTTCGAACGGCATTACGTGACTTTGACTTTCAAATCCCTCGCGTCCAGATTTCTCGGACCTCTTAAAATCACGTCTTCCAAGATTTTTCGATAGTCGGAGCTGTTGAACCTCTTTCCGTGTTATTCCCCGTTCAGTGATTAGTGCCGTTTTCCTCCTTAACACGTTCCGTGCCACGTGTACCATCGATGGTACACGCTTGCATGTTTACTTAGTGAACTGAACAAATTGTTTACAAGAAATTTAGAACCGAAGAATCAATTTCCACCGCAAGAATGGGCGTTGATAAGTTTTTGTTACGTTGTTATGTGTACGAGAATTAATAATTGCACGTAATACATCAAGTTTTAGTCAAATATCAAAGTGTGAAGATTCGAGTAAAAAAAGCTCGGCACGGAACGTGTTAACGAGTTCTTAGCAAGGACGAAAATTTGTCGTGTAAAAAATAGATTTTTTAACGCTTACATATTGATGGTGCAGTCGAAGCGATTTCATCGATGGTCGATGACAATCCTATTTGGTCGGCTCGTTCCTCCGAAGTTTACGTTTGTTCTTTTATAATTTTCCCATCGTCTCCGGGGTAAACAATTATGCATTTTGGATTTCTCATGACATATCCCAAACAATATCTTCGTTGCCATGGTCGAGGCCAAAATTGGACGATTTCTACCACTGTTCTTTGCGAATAACGTAGAGAAATGAATTCAGTAAAACAAAGGCAGACGATAAGAATGCGAATAGCGAAGCAATACGTTACCATGGAGAAAAGTTTCATCGATAAAATGGAAAATTTTATAAAATCGGCATCAGGACTCATTAAAACAGTCATACGTACTCGTAAAAACGCTCTGAAATATTCGATACTGCGCATATAAAACAAATTATTGTTCGCTTCTATGCAGACTTGAATGGTCAAATACTTTCTTCCAGGATCTGACATGGCCAAATACCTTTCCTCAAGCATAGTTTTCATTGTTCATCGCATTTTTTTAAGAAAGTAAACTAAAATATTAATTATTGTGTACTGCGTATTTACTCAATATATGTTAAATTTGGAGTTGCCAAGACACTTATAATTATGTCGGAATATTTGAGGTGCAAACAATCTCGTTTTCTTCAATTAATTCGTTACTATAGCTTTTAGCAAAATACTTATTGTCAAGGGTAGTACTTGCAGCTGGGATGTATGTCACCTCAATGAAATTTTGTTGCTAAACAAATCACATTCTGCGTTCTCTTCCCGCGTTTTCTTTTATCACCTATGAGTAATAATTTGAGGAAAAACACTGTCGACCCTTATTATAGGATGTGTAAAAAATATTTAGTCAATATTGAAACCTAATATAATAAATAGTTTAAACATTACAGTCGTTTGTAGATGGTGGGGTGTGACAGACTCAGACGTTACATGTACCATATGAAATTGTTGTGCGTTTTATGTACAGTAAGGGTAAAAACGGAATAACTTTTCTAAAATGATGCTGAACGACTTGACTTCTATTAAATGGACTAATTTACTAGACAATATGTAAAAACAATATTTTTCAAACATTACGATTGGTTGGAATAATAGAAATATAAATAAGAGAAATAAAAAACGAAATTTTTCAGCTTTTCATTCAAGCCCTTCACAAAAATTTAAACATTGCATTATGTAAGTTTCGACACTAATACGCATGCTGAAAATTTCATCGAAGTCGGTTGATCTAATTACAAACAGCATATTTCTGCGATTTGCAACTGTCTGCAATTTATTTCGATGGAATTTTTAGCATGCATGTAAAGTTACCGAGACCTACAAAATGCATTGCTTAAATATTCATTATGGGGTTGGTTAAAACGGTGAAAATAGAAAGTGTCTTTTTTGTCATTTCAACGAACTGTAACTTTAACTACAATCTTCTTACGCGTTTTCCAGTAAACGAGTCCTCTCAACACTTAAAGAAAGCTCAAGTCGTTGTAATATACCGAATAACTAAAATTATTAACAAAAGAGACCAATTTCTATTTATCTAAAATTGCTAATTCGATTAAATGATTGATGAACACTAATAAAAAGACATTAATCGTCGAAAAATCGAAGATTAAATGAATCGATTGATGAGTGTAATCGTCAATCGTCGATTGAGAGAAACAGTTAATGATGCTTAATTTTTTAGTGGAATTTGAAGGATATACAATATTTTCGTCTAATTACGTTAAGAACTGTCTTTCTTGTTTTAGGGAAGATATGGGGATTTCTACTTTAGTCGTTGACCGCGACTAACATATCAATTAACATATGTCAATCGTTAAATGCGATTACCAATTAAAATAAATATAATCATAAATTGCTATTAACGATTGACAGTAAGGGAGAGCGGGGCTAGAAGTTCCGATTTTGAGAAAACATAACAATTGATTAAGAAATAATGTAGTTACTTTTTTCGTTCCTGACTAATTTATTGTTAAATTGATTTTACTTTAAGACTGCTTTTTTTAATATAATTTAATATATTGCAATAAAAAAGATTTCATAGAAACCTGCTTTTTTGTGGCCATCTCAAGCATTACTTCTTGGATGAGTTGTTACTAAGAAATAACTGTTATTTCCTAATGAGATATTTTATTCTCTGATGAAATAAAACACAATTTTATTATTAAAATGTGTTTATTAATTTCGGATTAACAGAAATACATATACAATATTTTTGAGAGAAAAAAATATACCATCTTTGGCAGAAATATTAATATAGTAAAATGAAAATAATAATCTAATACTGTGATAATTTTGAAATAACTTTACTCAAACCTAATGAAAGCAATCTTTTAAACGAAAACAATTATTTATACATTTCATAGGAGCCAAGTTCTTCCGTAACATACGCTGAATTATTTCTTCCCTGAGCTGTGATTTATAAAATGCATCGCAACAAAAGGAACTATTTGTACATTTGAGGTGGGGTATGTTGTTACAGTAATAATATGCTCCGAGTCACGGGAACAACTAGCCTTAATGGACATGTGTGGCAAAGTATACAAATATTTTGTTTATGTATTCAAATATTCCAATAAATGCTCTTACACCATGTTTTTAATACGTTCTACCCGGCGTGGATCGCACGTAAATAATATATGCGATGCAATAATTGCGATGCATTTTCTAAATCACAGCCCAGGGAAGAAATGATTCAGCGTATGTTACGGAAGAACTTGGCTCCTATGGAATTACCAAAAGTAAGCGTAAGTATTTTATTTATTAAAATATTTCAAAATTCGGGAATAAACCTTTGCAAGCACTTTCTAACCAATTCACACAATCACTGAGACTCTGCTGACAGCCACTGATAACTGATATCGGCAAAAATACTGGAGTAAACAAGTGCCGCCATCTCGTGCACGCCGCTCATAGAGACATCGAAAAAATGCGCCGGGTAGAACGTGTTAAATGTTATTTGATTTATAAGAACACAGCAGTAGACGATATTGACATTAAATAATAGAATTAGACAAAAAAATAACGACTGCGATATATTTACTTGCCTCTGGTATGTGACTATTATCTTGTCTAAAACTACACATTCGCGGACGCTACTAAACTGGTTGGCGACGTGACGTGAAAATGTACAATATTTTTGAAAGAAAAAAGTATACCATCTTTGGCAGAAGTATTAATATAGTAAAATGAAAATAATAATCTAATACTGTGATAATTTTGAAATAACTTTACTCAAACCTAATAAAAGCAATCTTTTAAACGAAAACAATTATTTATACATTTATAAATTTTCTTTTTATTTCAAATGCATTATCATCGGAACAACTTACCCCCGGAAGTAACGATTCAATCGTTAGTCGTCGATTAATTCTTTCCTAGCTCTCTAATGCAAAATCATTTCACTCTACATACAGATCTACCGTATCACTTATGAAGAAATCAAACGCTTTGCATACTTACGGCATTCCGCAGATTTTCGCTCGAAATACCGGAACACTCGTACAAGCAGTAATCACGCGGACAATTGCTTGTCTTCCGTTCGATTCGTATCGCATTCAGCTTTATCAGACATCGCGAAGTCGCGAATAAAACTGCGTGATTCGAGGAAATAAAATCCCCACGAAGAGTGTTCTCGCGGCTGGAAAGGGATATTTATCTCTCGGTTGCGCGTGGTCTCCGCCTTGAAATTATACGTTGCCAACGCGAGAAAATTTGTTCCCCCTCGCATCTGTACGTATTCCTGCGGAGAAATTTTCGAGACCGTTCCCGGATACGGTTTCTTTTATTACTCTTCGCGTGCGTCATTTGTCTCGTTCTTTCCTCGTTGCTCGCTACTTCTCCGCCGGCGCCTCTCCTCCCTGCCCCTTATCCGTTCTCATCCACCCGGATTGCACCCTTCGCGTCGTCTTAATTTTCGAGCGTTAGCATCCTTCGCGAGGTTGCAACACCTCAGCCGATTTATTATTACGGCCCGGGATATAATCGTGGTTCACGCCGACGGGAATCTTCCCGCCTCCCTAACCTGGAAGCTCTGAATTTTGCACGTGATCACGTAGCCGTGTTTTAGGAACGATCGTCTAATCAGGGGTTACTAGCTTCCGAGAAAGATGATCGAAATCGCGACGTGGATATTAAATGTGCGGCTGGAACGGATGGCTTCGGGAACCTAATTGCGAGCCAGCTATGCTCATACTACTGTGATCAAAAAGTAAGGTGAATTTGTCATTTAAAACTTCCGGGCATTAGGAAGGCAGGTAATTTTTTTTCCTAGGTTGGTAGGACTGTCTGTAACATTTACCAAGTGTCTGTTTGTCAAAAGGTTTAATTATCTCCGAGTTACACGTGTTTTTGTAAACAACCAAAAGTGAATTTTTCGATTTTTACAATGGGTGATTTTGTTGAGCAAAGAACTTGCATCAAATTTTGTTTGCGGAACGAATATTCTTGTGCGGACACGTTGAAAATGTTGCGGAAGGCCTTTGGTGATCAAACTATGGCACAAAAAAACGTTTATAAGTGGTACAACGAGTTCAAAGCGGGCCGAGAACGCGTTGAAGACGAACCGCGCTCTGGACGACCATCGACGTCTACCGACGAGGGCCACGTCCAAAAAAATCGAAGATTTGGTGCTTGAAAATCGTCGACTGACAATGAGAGACCTCGCTGATAGTGTTGGAATATCATTTGGCTCAGTCCAAACCATTTTGAAGGATGTTTTGTGTCTCAAACGCGTCAAGTCTCGATTGGTGCCATGTCATACTGCATTGGTTCTTCGCGACTTTTTTGCCAAAAACTCGACTCATATCGTTCCGCAACCACCGTATTCGCCTGATTTGGCTCCGTGCGACTTCTGGTTATTCAGCAAACTCAAAAGGCCGATGCGGGGACGCCGTTTTGACACGATTGAGGAGATAAAAACCGAATCGAAGAAGGTCTTGAAGGCTATACCGGAAAAAGACTATTCCGACTGTTTCGAGGACTGGAAAAAGCGTCGGAAACAGTGCGTTTTATCGGACGGGGATTACTTTGAAGGGGATGAAATTGATTTGGAAGAATAAACAAAGAATTTACATTTTATAAACAAATTCACCTTACTTTTTGATCACAGTAGTAACGCAGATACGCGAGCTATTTCGTTGCAGGTGAGAAAGAATTCAGGGTTTCGAGGTTGAAATAACATTCTGGAGGTGGTATTTCAACCTACGCTTGGAAATAATTAATGAGCTTTCTTTTGTAGATTCGTTGAAATGGCAACTTGTTTCTTGTCTTAGAGGGATAGGTTAAAGGGGATATTCTAGCGTGTAACGCGCTCTGCTTAAGTGCTTGCCCGGGAGTTTTTGACAGGAAAACTGTAGCACATTTTTTTTAGTGACATTTCTAATTTTTGTAATCGAGAAAGTATCAAAATTGATGACACGGGACGTCTCATATCATCCGTGATTTGAAGGATTGATAAAGACTTAAACGAAAGAGAACAGTCGATAATTTAAAAAATAGTGGTACTTTGAAGTTCAGTCATCGATTTTTTACATGTATTATTACATACGGAGGCTTCAAATAGATATTTGTTACTCAATACCAGCAATAAGTTTGAATTTAGAAATTGTATATTTACAATCGCGTTTAAAAAAATCGCATACATATAGAGTGGGGCATTTTAAACCGGTCACCTGAATAACTCGCTTGTTATTTATAAACAAATTTGTGTGATTATTTGCCATTTTACTGTACTTTAGCTTTGCTTTTCTGTGTCACTTTGGGTGATCTTGAATGACCTTCATAACAGTTCATTGTATTCGCCTCGAAACACTGTATCAGAATGTAAGTAAAAAAATTTACTGTTCCATTTAAAAAAAACAGAATTGACCTTCATATCTCCTTGACGCCTCCACCTACAGAAAAATTGGTAATACCAGATTATATATATATATATATATATATATGAGCATATATATACGATTATATATATATATATAATGCATTTTCTCGCACCTTCAAAAACAAGCGAGTTATTCAGGTGACCTGTTTAAAACGCCCCACCCTGTATAATCTATTTGTCAATATTTTTTTTTACTAAGGTTTCATAATTTTGCTGAGTAAATGTTCCATTTTCCGTGTCCGCGGATTAAAAACATATTGAGAAAGAAAAATGTTACGTATAAATTAATGATCTATTTTTTCTTATTATGTTTACCTGTCAATACGTACGATTCGGGGATAAACATTTTTCAATCGATGCTGCAGCAGTTCTGAAGAATTTAAATAGTATGTCCTGTCAAAAATCGTAAGAAACGCTTGCTGAAGATTTTGGTATGAATTAATTATTAACTCTTTGCACTCGAAGTTTTTTTTGAGTCATATTACCAGCAACTCGAAGCCATTTTAGTGAAAAGATCATATTCACATGTAAGTTCATGATATAAGCATTAAAAGAAAAGTCATCGTTGTATGTTATTATTTTTTTAATTGTTTATGGATACAAACGTCATTTGTCACCAACAGCGAAACATCCTATAACTAATTTTTACAATTTGTTTTTGTTCTTATGTTAAAAACTGAAAATTATTTGCATTGTCTCCGTAGCGGAGCCCTCGAGTTTGAAGACAAATTTTAAATGGCTCCGCTCCGGAGCCCTCGAGTGCAAAGGGTTAATGTGATTTACGTCGTGCAAAACGCATATTACGTCGTAAGAGGATATCATTTAGTACTCACAACGATAAAAAAACACTAATCACGCATATTTATATATTTTTAATGTAAATCCAGATATGGGATCAGATTTTAGAACTTGTTCATATTTCAGTGCCCTCTTGTATTGGACCACGTAATTAAACCTAACCACACTTTGTGAAAATAATATTATGAGAAAAGAAAAACAGATGAGAAACGTTATTGCAAGAAGCACAGTAACTGCAGGAGATGCCTATAAGGTAAAAATAGGAGGCACAGAAGTAGGGATAGACGCAGAAAAAGCACGGAAATACGGGGCACGGAATTGTGTGCAGAGTTCGTGGAAGGGCAAGGAATTATAGTCTCAGAAACAAGTTGTTTTATTTCATTAAAAACCTTATTCAATTACTAGCATATATCCTGCAAAAGAATATGTTTAAAATCAAAAATGCCCGATAAGTCGAAATACACTTTTAATGCACTGAATGAAAATTACAATATTTAATGACAGTTTCAGCAAAGCAAAAATTGGCTCGAAGACACGGAAATTGGGACAACTATCCTACGCTGCATCATTTCACTAAATGCAGTCGAAGTTTGAAAGCTCGTTAAATGTTTGGATCAATGTCTACAATGGCGATTTCCAATTTTTTGGCTAATTCAAGAGTTTTTCTAATTATGGCTAATATATAATAATAATGGCTAATTCGATATCGCGTACACGAAATGCCGCGTAAGTAGTGTCATAATTTACCAGGTTCGAAAGAAAGGACTCGCGCAAATTAACGGACAGCAGTTCATTATAAATTATTTGTTATTAGATTTTGCAGCAAGATATTACAAATAAGAGGATGTAGAAATGAAAATGCAAGATGTTCTCGAAACACAGTCACACTTACAATGAAACGATTCGACGAGTTAATCTCTAAAATGGTTCTAGGGAATGTCCTTGCATTAACTGCAAGAATCTCGAGATTACACGCTATTGTGTCTTAAATATCCCAAATATTGACATCTACTTCGCGTTTCAGTGTAAGACAGTTGTAAACTAATTTCGGTGATTCGCTGGAAGATCTCGGAAAGCTTTACGACTGCGTCGTAAAACAATCATCTTAATCGGGCTTAATCAGGGTTCGCAAACTGATGTACGATTAGCAATTATGTTGTTCTACTGAAGGATCTATATGAACGACACAAAAGTAGAGGAAATGTAAATAAATGGCCAGTTAACTTTGCTACGACCCACAGTTTAGCTGCGCGTTCAAAACAGCGCGCGGATTAGCGAGAATTTCGTTAAGTTCCAGCTTGAATAACCGTGGTTCGAAAATGCGCTAGAAAGAGATACTACAAAGTCACGGTCGCAATGGCGTTTATGAATGAAGAATGCGATCGTGCCGAAAAAGCGGCGAATTTGGCAATGCTCCAACGAGAAATCATTATTCTTTGAATGCGGCTTGCCAATTTTTATTCCCGGGATGTCGTCGATTCACGCGTGTGCGTGCACAGCTCCTCCGCGCAAAGTAGTCCCTGAAGAATATACAATTCTTCGTGTGCACGACCTTAGAAAAATTCCACCGATTTACCGCTGCAGAGCTCCCTGGGGTTTTGCGGAAAGAAAGGCGAAGCGTACGCGACTCCGTTGTAACTGACGCAGTGATTCTCCCCTAGGGTGGACCCACGGCTGGCTTACGCCAGTACTGGCTACTCTCTCGTACCCTTTCTCTTTCTATCTCTCTCTCTCTCTTCCGTTCTCTTTCTCCCTATCTCTCCAATGCTCTTTCTCTGTTCGCATTCCTCTTATCCACTGCACCCACGGTTTCTCGTTTTTGGTTGGCACGGTGTGCCCAACGACGTTCATTGAATGACCGACTCGTTGAAAGGTGAAGCAAAGCAGAAACTGAGGGAAACGAGATAGAGTGGAGCTGCTGCGCCACGCCGAGTACGTGCGACGATGGAAAGAGTGTCCGTAATGTTTCTAAACGCACACAAATGTTGATGCAGCTCATTAACACGTTTACTGTCCCGCGACTCGTGCGAGCCTTCCAACGAACTGTTTACTCCGGAATTCGTGATCTGCGCAGCGGGCGCGCAAATACATTCGATGCAGTGAATGATTTGTGAAATCATCTCGAGTGTAGTAGTCGATAACGATCGGGCGGTAATAATAAGCGATAGAAATCGATTAGTTGGAGCGCGCTCCTCGGAGCAAAGGAAGATCTACTTTTTTTACTGATGCGCGCTTTGGCCACGAGACGAAAGGTGCGAGTCACTGACCAACCTTACGAATCCTTATGTGGCTCAGTTAGTTGAAACGTTGTTAACCCTTTTGCTACGGCGGTTCAGTCCGCCGTAGCGCCCCTCCTGAACGGAACCACCCGCCGAAATTGTGCACATTGCGCGTGGATAGTGTATTTGGGAAGAAAAGGGATTTTTCTTGAAAACAATATAGTTATAATTTCTGCATAAGGTATAAAGTTATTTAATAGGTAAAAAAAGTTTCATTAACAATGGAAAAAGTGAAGAAATAATATATAATATACAGTAATAAAATAAAACATAATATTCATAATACAAAACATAATACATAATAATTAGTCCTAAAGTTAGTACTTTCGATTTTCTATCCCTTTATGACATGTAACACAATAATAATGGGAAATGCAGGTAGAACAAATATAACTTGAATGGTGTGTCGTTTATTTCGGACTGTCGTTTGTTTGTTTCGCCAAAAGATTCACGCAATAGTAACAAGAGGCGGTGCAGTCCAAAAATTAGGTCGCGATTTTACCAGCATGTCGGATATATCCGGCGTTCGACCCCAGAGGGCGATCATGTGGATGTCGGATATATCCGGCGTTCGGCTCCGCGAGTTTTCATATGGATGACGGATATATCCGTCGTTCGGAGCGAAAGGGTTAAATACACGTATACAGGGTGGTCCAGGCAATCGTTTCGGGTGGTAACTACGTTATTAATGCATTTGCGAAAAAATGCTAAAGGAAGAAGATAAATCACACGAAGAGCACTACATTCGTGGGTCCTTAGATCTTTTTCAGATGCATCGGTGCATGTGCAATTAACAATTGCATCGTTTCCTTCAATGGAAATGTGTATCTTCGATTGCGCGGATCGATTCCTCTGTTAATTCTACGTAAATCAATAGGGTGCAATGTAAACAAAATTATTAGCTCTTGAGATATTTTCGAAAGATGACTTTACTGAAGAAGATGTGCTCGAACGCGCGCGCGCGCTTGTCCATTACGTTGCAAACATGTCTAACATTTCTGATAACGTTTCCTTTTTATTATTTCCATAACTGCGTTTAAACTTTCTGTAGTAATTGCTGCACATTCCGGTACGATCCGCGCTTTTCCAGAATTTATTCAAACTCCGTAAATTCTGTGGAGGTTCTGAGGGAAAGCAACATACTGGAATTTGCAGCAACACGTACAGAAAATTTAAACGGAGTTACGAAAACAATAAAATTAATGTTATCAGTAAACTGCGGGCCTGTATACACGATAAAAATGTTCCAAAACGATTCCATGGAACAGAGATTAAATAAACATAAATTGTTTGTTTTAATTATTTTGATAAGTTGCAAATAGTGTTATTAAATTCTTCTTATATCACCACAATTTTATATTTCAGCTACTCAATTCTACCATAAACGCATAAAATCCTCAGTCTAGTTTTTTAATAATATCTCAAGAGCTAATAATTTTTTGTCATGATATCCTAATAATTTTTTACGTAGAACGAACAGTAAAATCCATCAGTGCAATCAAAGATATTCATTTCCATTACAGGAAATGATGCAATTGTTGATTGCACATGCACTGATGCATTTAGCAAAGATTTTAGGGCTTGCTAGCGTAGTGCTCTTCGAACCGTTTGTCCTCCTCCTTCGTCATTTTTTCGTAAATGCATTAATAACGGAGTTCTTGTTTTTCGAGCATCAGTCTTTTTCATATTTTGACAACTTTTGTCTACTGTACCATCGTAGACCCATCGTTTCCTGCATCATTTTTAATATTTCTTGAATGATTGTATTTTTATGACGTACTTAATATTGATACAATAATGCTTCTATCTACGTAGTACTGTACTTAATACTGATACGATTACTTTTATATTTTTTAATGTCCTTAATATCGACACAATCATTGTTGTATTTTTTGATGTCCTTAATATTTATATATCTTCATCATCTACATGCATCTTTGAAGTACTTAATACTGATACCATAATTGTTGTATCCTCGAAGTAGTCAATATTTGTTGAATGATTGTATTTGGTTGTACGAAAGTTACTTGTCATGACAATTTTTAATATTTATTTTCTCACGCAGTCTCAGCACATTGAACATTACCAACAATTCTAACAATATTTGTAATTTGAGATAAAAATTACCCAAGGGAACATGATTGACTGAAAACGATAGTGGTCGTTCGTATATTTTCTACTAAGCTGGACAAGAGAGAGAAATAAAGCTAAGGGAAAGAAAGGAAGTTGGCAGCAATAAATAAAAGTAATGGTAATAGGAAGTACTAAAGTGAAACTACGTAACTGACCTTGCTTCAGACAAAATATAAGGTATACCGGTACGCTGCTACTATTAAAACATGTTGTTCTACTTTTCACGGAGGTTTATTTTTGTAATAACCTGACCCCAAAACATTCTATTACTTAAAATGATCAGCAGCGTAGACAGAATATTGTAAAAATAAATGTTCGGTTGAGGGAGCCTCTGCCGTATAATTAATGATCATTAGCCCCGTAAACATAAAAGTACGAGACGTGTACATTTATCTGAAATATTACGGTACACTGAACAGTATGAAAAACACAATTAAATCGCCAGCTTTTGCCTCGCTAATTCTGGAATGTCTGTGCAATTTAATTATGACAGAAGTCTATTTATCGCAGCAGCGTGAATGCTTAGCGGCGTCGAACGAAGATTTACTTACGTTCAAACCAAACGCATTTAATTATTGTTTTCAAACAATTTCTTCGTTTCAAAACCGGCATCAATCAGCCCCCGGGCAAAGTGAGTTCATTAAGTTCTTCAGCTTCCGATATTCGCGATAATTGCGACGCCGTTTTGTTTTTGCGCGAAATCGCCTCGCTGTTTCTCCAATATTAATTCGCGTCCAACGGAACGGACTTCTACAAAAGTTACAATCCCGGGAATGTAAGCAAAACTCCGTCGCGGCTCGAATAATTCATTAAGAGGCAGTCCCGAGGTCTCGCGTGGAAACAATTTAATGGACTTCGATATCGAAGCATCATTGATCAGTCTGATTAATGCCCGTGATAATTTCCTCGTCGTTTCCAGTCGATGCAAATCGATAACCAATCGTTTCACGAAGATCGGGTTACCAGGAACGAATTTACTTTGCACGGTCTCCGCCATAAACGCTGGTATTAGTCAATGTTGGTCGACAAACAATCTTGTGTAAATAAGGCTGTAGGGCAGATGTACTCGTTGTGGTCAGCATAGTTGGACAGCAATCGATTATTTTGTGTTCATAATCGTTAATTTAATTAATTCTGACTAGAATATATCAGTAATCGTGATTACATTCGGCAATATTTAACACGTTCCGTGCCACGTGTACCATCGATGGTACACGCTTGCATGTTTACTTAGTGAACTGAACAAATTGTTTACAAGAAATTTAGAACCGAAGAATCAATTTCCACCGCAAGAATGGGCGTTGATAAGTTTTTGTTACGTTGTTATGTGTACGAGAATTAATAATTGCACGTAATACATCAAGTTTTAGTAAAATATCAAAGTGTGAAGATTCGAGTAAAAAAAGCTCGGCACGGAACGTGTTAATCATCAATCAGTAATCTACAATCCGCGGAAGAACGATTAATTTATTATTTATTATCGCTTGCTACTTGGGCCAGGATGAGAGTTCAAATAAGAGAAAAGATCTTCTAAAAACTGTTCAGAGTTATTATTAACTACCATAATATCAAATTTTTCAGCTAATCATGATAAAAAATGTAATCATTGTATATGTTTAATGATACATTCGCTTCGATTACTTAAATTTTTCGTTATTCATGATTAGTTGGTAATCGTGATCATTAAACCGTGACCATGATTTCACGTTATTAATAATCGTTAATCAGCAATCAGATTACTTTTTGCTCAACTCTGGTGGTCGGTATACACCGTTTCTGACCATTTATATTATTATTCATATTTCCTTATTTGTAGTTGGCTACGTTTTAACGGATACATACAATGAATGAAAAACCATTTCTTCTACTCCCACAAAGAATTCTTGATAAAGGACCTGTGGAATTGCACGTTAAGTAGAATAGTTACATTCACTAATTAAAGGTACGAAATATGTGGAATTATACGATATGTATAATCTGAACAGAAGCTGAAAAAGGAAGAAAGAAATTTAGTCGAAGAAGAAAATGCGATGCAAATAAAATAAATAGCAAGAGAGAAGGATGAAACAGGAGAAAACAAAAGAAATGGATAAAAACAAATTTGTCGCAAAATGAAGGAAATTGGAAGGAAAGAGAAATACTAAAAATGAAAGAAACAAAAAAACATAAAGGAACGACGGGAAAAAATAAGTAAAATAGAACAAACTTTTACGTTATCATTGTATGTTGTAACACCAGCGTTTTCAAATACTGTTAAGTAAAATATAGAAAAGCGAACATTTTTTAAGATTACGCTGCATTTTTATTCGTTATGTACTTCCTTGTTATAAATTTACATTACGTGTAATATTAATTTTTAGGGCTGGCTGAAAATGAGCAGAACTGATGTATAAGTGATTACAAACAGTAAAAAATGAATATTTTACTAATTTTGTATTGTAATAATTCTTTAACCATTGTGTTATCCTATTGCATATTAGATATCAAAAATAAAAGTATTAAATAACCGTAGCCACAACCAGTAAATCTACCCTACTTAGATACGTACAGTGCATACCAAGAGTTACGATCTACCTTAATTATTGTTTCTGTTGTTTTGCAACTGCAATATTATTGTTGCTTTGCAATGGAAAATTTCAGAATGTTATCAAGTTTCTCGAATATAATCGTTACTTTTAGTATAACTGTATAATAATCGCTTCATATTAACAAGAATTATAGTAACTTGTACAATGTTTGTGTTAGAACACTGCGGATCTTTATGCAAAGTACAAATTTGCTATATTTGCATAATATTTAGCTCAGGCTTTTAGTGCAGTTAACATAACTGATAACATGACGAAACACATTTACAAAACTTAGTACTTTTACCCTCTAAATCGTTCAAAATAATGCTTCAATTTGTGCATAATAATTGCGACGATCTCTCCTGCAACGTGGATCGACGTTGTCCCACTAATTGTCGACCTTATTCTACTTATACCAGACTCATAATTCTATTTCGTAATGGGACGGGTTGTTAGGTTATAAAGTAATCCTACCGCGTTCGGTAATCACATTCAATCCCATACTTTTGAATGGCAATGTATGCAAGCATGTCATACATGTTTTACGAACTACTGCAGACGGAATTTAAATGTCCACTAACAAGCTGTCGGATTTTAAGGATACCGTGTTTGGGTCAGTGATCCATAAAGAGTCAATTAATCTTCTATCAACAGTCCATTTAACGGGTATAAGGATCTGCATAAATTTGCTCTAAAGATAACACCGTGGCAATGGGAAATGTTTACGATAATGTCGTGTATCGTTCATGATAAGTGACGACAGATCGGCGCAAACGAGCTAAACGAAAATAAACGAAGAACGTGTGGAGAGATTCCTGACAAATGACTCAGGAAATTCTGCAGCTAATTGAGCATGTATAAAGAGTTTTACGAATTGCATTTTCATAAATTCTTCGACGAATTGGGATGCGCGTCAAAATGATCAACTCTTCACGGACGATGATTTTTAAAAATATTAAAAACATTGTTTCCATCAAGTATGTTGTGCACCAAAGCCTTAAGCACTGTGGGAACGAAATATGTTGTATAAATGTATAATAATTTAATATATAATGTTGGAATTTCAACGATGACCCACCTAACAGTTTTATGGCCCCTTGCGAGGGTGAGCCGTTGCCTATAGAGGCCCAGGTGGGCCCAGACGTTCAGTTCAAGAGTAGACACCGAACCGTGAGGTTGCCACCTCGGGATTTTCACCAACACCAGATTTCTGTACCTCTGTAGTTTTGCAATATACCACCATCACTTATTTCACTGGATACGCGAATGTTCTGGCGTAGAATTTGTAACTCTAAATAAAGTGCTTTTGAGTAACCTTTCATTCTACAACAGGTTATGGGCCCAGAACCCAGTGAATAGTGATTTGAGTGACTCAAGACAGTGCAGAACATTAAGGCTAATACAGAGAAGTTTACAGTTAAAGGAAAGGTAAAGTGAATCAAAATGGCAAACGGTGGAAATAGTTATTTCGGAATTAAAAAGTTAAATGCTGACAATTATTCAGTGTGGTGCTACAAGTTAGAACTCTTGCTGGTTAAAGAAAAACTATGGGATGTGATAAAGAAAGAAAAACCTAATCCAGTGACTACCGCATGGACTGAAAAGGACGATGAAGCACGTGCTACGATTGGATTACTAGTAGAAGATAGTCAATTACAGCATATAAAGGGTGCAAGTTCAGCGAAGGAAGCATGGCATTCGTTAAAGGAACATCACCAGAAGGCTACATTAACAAGCAAGGTACTGTTGCTAAAGCGGTTATGTAGAACACTGTTGAAAGACAATAGTGATATGGAGGAACACATCACTACAATGGTAAATTACTTCGATGAATTAGCAGCTCTCGGACAAGTATTACCGGACAATCTTATGGCAGCAATGTTACTCGGAAGCCTTCCGGAATCCTATGACAATCTTGTGACAGCGTTGGAAAGTAGGCCCGAAGCTGATCTTACGCTAAAGCTCGTGAAAAGTAAATTGATAGACGAGTACAAGAGGCGAATAGGGCTTAAAGATACAAGACAGGATTCTCAAGATAAGGAAGCAGCAATGAAAACGAAATTTCACCACAGAAGTAGTGTATCCCAGAAAACGTGTTATTTTTGTAAGAAATCTGGACATTTTAAAAGTGATTGCATAAAGTATAAGTCATGGAAGCATAAAAATGAGAAAGCCAATAAAACTACAGAGAATGAATCTTCCAATGATCACAGTTTTTATGCAATAGCCTCGGATGAAATTTCTGGAAAAGCATGTCTAGGTGCAAAGGTTAATAAGAAGAATAACTCGTGGATCGTCGATTCCGGCGCAACAAGCCATATGGTGACATCGAAGGCCTTTTTCGACGAACTCGACTCAGGAAGAAAAGGCCACGTGTATCTTGCAGATGAAGGAAAGACAGCGGAGGTGCAAGGGATCGGTTCAGGGGCCATAAAGTGTAGAATAGGCTCAGGCGAGGTTGCCGAAATGAAAATAAGCAACGTGCTGTACGTTCCGACCTTTGGATCTAATTTATTGTCAGTAAAGAAATTAGTCAGAGAAGGATACAAGCTAACCTTCGAAGATGATAACTGCAAGATTGTAAAAAACGGGAAACTACAGGCGACGGCGAAACTTTCACCAGAGCTGTACGTAGTAAAAACGGTCGAAAGGGCTTGTGCGGCCAACGGAGTCATAAATACGGGACACACAGAAGATTGTCTGCATACCTGGCATCGACGTTTCGGACATCGGGACCCTTCTGCAATTAAGGATTTGGCTATAAAAGGATTAGCCACAGGCATCAGGATAAAGGACTGTGGACAACGAATAACTTGCGAATGCTGCGTCAAAGGAAAAATGGCACGCATACCTTTTCCAAAGGAATCAAGTACCAAAAGCAATTCAATTCTGGATCTCGTTCACACGGATGTTTGCGGGCCCATGCAGACGGTAACGCCCGGAAATAAAAGGTATATTCTTACAATTATTGACGACTTTTCAAGGTATACAAAGATTTATCTCATGAGCCACAAAAATGAAGTAACTGCATGTATTAAGGAGTTTGTGGAAATGATGAAAACACAATATCAAAAGAAGCCAAAAATGATAAGGTCGGACCGAGGAAGGGAATATGTGAATTCAGTTTTACAGAGTTATTTAAAAAAGGAAGGGATAAAGCTACAGTACACAGCTCCCTATTCTCCGCAGCAAAACGGAGTTGCAGAGCGAAAAAATAGATCGTTAATCGAAATGGCAAGATGCATGTTGCTCGATGCAAATATGGAGAAAAAGTATTGGGGAGAAGCAGTGAATACCGCAAATTATTTGCAAAATAGACTTCCTACAAAAGCGATTGGAAAAACTCCACATGAGTTATGGTATTCAGAAAGACCAAATGTCGGACATTTGCACACTTTCGGATGTGATGCATATGCACATATCCATAAGGAGCAGAGAAGAAAATTAGACGATAAGGCTGAAAAATTCATGTTTGTCGGATATTCTGAAGAGTCAAAAGCGTTTCGATTGTTAGATATAAAAACAGATCGAATAAAAGTTAGTCGCGACGTAATTTTCCTAGATAAGAGTAATGAAGATAAATTAACTCATGAAGTGCATGATGATGAAGTCATAGTCTTTAATACCGAGAAACACGATGACGAAAATCTAGAAAGCGTGGAAGAAGATAGATCTGACAACGAGGAGCAATCCAGTACAAATGAGAGTGAAGACAGCGAACACGAAACCCCTTTAAGAAATGAAGAAACGAGACCCGAACAATGCAGACGATCTGAAAGGTCAAATAAAGGTGTGCCACCGGACAGGTACATGGTTTTTTCACACATGGTTATGGATGAAGGAAGGGAACCCAGAAACGTAAGGGAAGCGTTATCAGGACCCGATAAGGACAACTGGAAGATAGCTATGGACGAAGAAATAGACTCTTTGAAAGAAAACTACACGTGGGACATTGTACCCAAACCAAAGGATAGAGACGTGGTCACTTGTAAGTGGGTTTTTAAATTAAAACGAAATGCGGATGGTAGCATTGGGAGATACAAAGCTAGGCTTGTCGCTCGAGGTTTTTCTCAAAAGTATGGGATGGACTATGACGAAGTTTTTGCGCCCGTAGTAAGGCAAACGACATTTAGAACCTTCTTAGCGCTGGCAGGTCAGAAAGGTATGTCCGTGAAGCATTTCGATGCGAAAACAGCATTTCTCAATGGGACACTCAAGGAGACCATTTACATGCAGCAACCCGAAGGATACATCATACCAGGTAAAGAAGATCACGCTTGCAAATTGAAAAAGGGCATTTATGGTTTGAAGCAAGCTGCTAAAGTTTGGAATGATAAGATAAACGAATTACTAAAGAAATATGGTTTTGAACAAAGTTCATCAGATCCGTGTTTATATATAAAGATTGTTGAAGGGAAACAAATTTATCTCATTATTTATGTAGATGATATTTTAATTGCTGCAAAGGACATAGATGAAATTGATAAAGTGGCTGATTTTTTGAAGAAACATTTTCAGCTTAGTGATCTTGGATTATTAAAGCAATATTTAGGTATGGAAATCAGAAAAAATGAAGATGGTTTTTTCTGTATAAAGCAAGAAGAGTACATCAAGAAAATTGTATGCAGATTTGGATTACAAGATGCAAAACCTTCTAGTATACCATTAAATCAAGGCTATGGAAAATATAGAGATGACGGATTGCCAATGCCAGAAAATACCAAATATCAACAGTTGATCGGTGCATTATTGTATCTAGCTGTAAATACAAGACCAGATATATCAGCAAGCGTTGCAATTTTAAGTCAACATAATAAGCGACCTACAACAGTTGATTGGGCGGAAGCGAAAAGAGTTGTCCGTTACCTGAAAGGGACAATAGGTCATGAATTAAGACTTGGTAAAAGAAATAGCAAAAGGGAATTGATTGGTTTTGCAGATGCTGATTGGGCACAAAACAAAGTCGATAGGAAATCCAACAGTGGGTATTTATTCCAATTTTGCGGAGCATCAATAAGTTGGAGTTGCAGAAAGCAAACAAGTGTCGCATTATCTTCGACAGAGGCGGAGTATGTTGCTCTAGCTGAGGCGACACAGGAAGGAGTGTGGCTAAATCGACTGCTGGAAGATTTTGGAGAAAACATCCAGGAGAAAATGATTATTTATGAAGATAATCAGAGTTGTCTTACACTCGTGGACAACAATAAATTCAGTAACAGGACAAAACACATAGACACAAAGTTTCACTACATAAAGGATTTAAAGGATCAAGGGATGGTGGATTATAGATACTGTCCTACGGATCAAATGTCGGCTGACATGTTTACAAAACCATTGGGAAAAATAAAGTTAAAATGTATGGCCGAGAAGTGTGGATTGACTAATAAATAAATTAGTTTCAGTGTCATCATCGTTGAGGAAGGGTGTTGGAATTTCAACGATGACCCACCTAACAGTTTTATGGCCCCTTGCGAGGGTGAGCCGTTGCCTATAGAGGCCCAGGTGGGCCCAGACGTTCAGTTCAAGAGTAGACACCGAACCGTGAGGTTGCCACCTCGGGATTTTCACCAACACCAGATTTCTGTACCTCTGTAGTTTTGCAATATACCACCATCACTTATTTCACTGGATACGCGAATGTTCTGGCGTAGAATTTGTAACTCTAAATAAAGTGCTTTTGAGTAACCTTTCATTCTACAACATATAATATAATAATTTAATGTAAATATGCAGACGTTCGTCCTCAATGTGTTATGATAGTGTATTACGAAATAATCTCTCTTGTGGAGTGAATTCAACAAATGTATAATGTGTGTGTGTGTGTGTGCGAACATACATATATCAAAAGAATGATATCATGGAATATTCATTTTAACAAACAACGTTAAAACGTACCTTTTTCTGTCAACATTTGACAGTGGAGTATCTTGCATTCTGTACAGATGGCAGAAAATTAAATGCAAACTAACGAAGACAATTTTATTCGACACTATCGAATAAATTTCCAATCGAATACAAATTTATTTAGACCGAAACTTATACGAATACAAATTTATTCGTAAAGGAATTCATACGGAAAATAATCGATCTGAATAAAACTGATAAAGCTTAAAGTGTTTTTTTTCATAGTTTATCGATTTATTTCGTCGCTGCATCGGAGAGTTTATTACTTTTGGAAACATTGGTCATTGATGGATGACTAAATAACTTTTCATCCGCCATTTTTATAATTCTGTAAGTATTTTAAATTAAACTGTTCCTGAATGTATTCGTATAAATATACTCTTATAAAATTACGTGACAACAAAAACAGTGAATTCGCATTATTATTCGAGTAATTTTATAAGCTCTAGTTGAATAAATTATTCGAACAAATAGATAGAACAATCTATGACGAATAAGTCACAGACTTATTAAGAGTAATCGTTATTCTAATCAAATATCCGAGTAAAAAGAATTCATTCGAATAATTATCCTAAATAAACATTTCTCTTTGAAATGCCCAACTTTGGCTTTTACCCCTGGTTACTATCGATTGATCAAAATATATGTATGTATATTCTACAGCGCAATAATCTGAGTTTGATTCTCTCTCAGGAATCGAAACTTTTTCAAATGGTTTGCATAACTTTTGCAAAGAACAGTTGATAAATCGTTTACCAAAGTGCACGAGACAGTTTACCTGGTGTTTCTGTTTGTTACCAAGTGCCTGCAGTTTTGTTTTCAAGGGGCGCTCGAGTACTGACGAGAACTGTACTAAATATAAAAGTGTTCTCTTTCTCTCTCTCTCTCTCTCTCTCTCTCTCTCTCTCTCTCTCTCTCCACCAAGCTTTATCCCCGATAATTAAGGCTGGTTATTTTATACGAATCCTTCCTTTCGCCGTAAACACCCGCCACTTTCCGCAAATCGGTGCTCATCTCGAGAAGACATCGCGCGGCTCGTCATATCGAAACGGAACTACGAAATCGTTTGAACATTCCACTCGGCAAACTAAATGCCTCGTGGGAAGGGTTATTACTTTAACGATCATTTTATCTGCGACGCGATGGGACGACAATTTTCAGGCCACGGACTGCGTCGTCGTGTCGCCATTTTCGTAGTGACAAATTGCACGTTTGGTATTTGTTGTTGAATATCTAAGGAGAACTAAGATAATTAATAAACTGCAAATATTTACGCAAATAAAGAATATTTTGTGCTTATATTATGCCACACAAATAATAAGAGGGTACCTTAATTTGGATCTTGCCCGATATTTGTTATTATGAGTGTTCATTGAAGTAAATGTATTGATTGTTATGTTGTCACAACACAATGGAAGAGTTTCAAAATTTGAAACAAAACACGATTTCCGAGGACTCAATCACTCCTATTGATGACGAAAATTAAATTCAACTGATGTATTTTCATATAAATTACTTATACTTATGTTTCAAAATGTACTAATTATTTTTGTATTTTATGAATATTAAAATAAAAGATACTTAAATCAAACCTTTATATTAAATATGTTCATGGTATGAATTATTATATATGTAATTTATTCAACAATTTTAGTAAATCACTGTCCTTTCAAAACATCACTTCAGTAAAATACGTCGGACAAAATTAATATATGTCAGTCATTTCTCTAAAGTATTTATTTTGAAAGTGGCTTAAGTCACTCTACCGTAATGAAAAGTGGTGACTTTTTTAACGTTTATACGAAATTATTTATACTGAGAAAAACATCAGTATCCTGAGATAACAAATACAAGTAAATCTTCTCGAAAGTTAGCATCCATATTTTTAAACGTGTTAAAACGCAAACCCTTCAATATATCGACTTAGAAACAAAGTGACTTATGCCACTTTCAAAATAAACGGCTCAATGAATAGCTGATACATACACAATAATACAGGAATTGGCCGCTCCAGAATAATTAGTTCCACGATCTTGTATTTGTTTATTTATTAGAACTCTGTTCGTGCAACTCATTCAAATAATGTTGATGGTTCCGTGTCTGGTAGAATTCTGATCTTCTTTCGTACTTACGTAACAAGGAAACCTCGGGAAATAGGGAATTCGGTAGTTAAGCAGAGGAAACGTTTGGGACTTGGCGAGGAATGTTGGGGGTTGAAATGGTCTAAGGATCTGGACGTCGAGTCGGATTGTGGGTTATTTTGAGTTGACGTTTGCAAGATTTGAATGCTAATGTGGTAGTTCCGTGGAAAATATAGTTTTTATAGACAGTGAGCAGTGAACGTAGATCTACATAGCTGTGGAGATACAATAAAAATGTTTAATGTAGAAATAACGTTAACAATAACAATAATGATAAATGGTGACAATAGCAGTATGATAGTAATTACAAGCAAAGAATTTAATTAATAAAACGTATATGTTTTTTTACAAAAACAATTACTTTTTCAAATAAATTTTCACTTAAATTTGTATTAAATGTAAAATGATAACAAATGAGCTATAATAAATAAAGAAAACTTCGTGATTATTTTTCATGAAAATATTGTACTTATTATCAGTGTTCCGTATTCGGGTATCAATTCCATATTTTGGGTACCTTATCATTTTTCAAAGTATCATTTTTCTCAAGCATAAATACGTGACTGAATACACATAAAAGCTTTTATTTCTTGCGATTAATCTGTAAGATTGGTATGCGAAAACAGGAACTTTGAAAAGAAGAGAAATGTGATTTTTTACAAAAATAATATATTTTTACATCGTTGTTTTATATTATAAGAGCATAAATACAATACGTATTAATAATTTTTTACAAGAATTGTCCAATACAATTTTAACAAAGATCTCACAGGATTGATAATTGTAATCCTATTTATATCGACGAAAAAATAGAAGACCTAATGCATCTATTCCATAAAATCTGTACATTCAGGACAACGATGAGCACACATTTTTGTAATTACTGTGTACACGTTTCCCTGATAGCTGGTAAAACTTATTGTCGGCGAGCGCTTTGTTCCTCGGTGTGCATTCGCGGGGAATAGGTATGGTCGAGTTCCTGGCATTGTTGGAAACATTCGAACAGGGAAAGGAAGCTTAAGTATCATGGGCAAGCGGTAGTGGGACGCGATTAAATGTTGTTCTGGCACGGGCGTCCTCCATTTCGTAAAACAGTCTATTTCCTGGCAATCGCGACAGCCCCGAGAAATTTCGCATTACATTAATGGAAACACGTATTTCGACACTCGGAACAAGTAAAATTGATTGAGACACGGTTCCCGCTCGTAAAGATATACACTTTTATTCGCATATTACATATATGAAACGCGGCCGGAACGAGAATTTGCACATTTCAACGATTGTTTTTAAGTGAGAGAAATTTTGCGAGCGCTCGATTCAGCGGCGAATATAACTTTTCCACCCGTAACCACGGAAGTTTACCGGCGGAACAAAATGAATTTCAAATTGCCGGACAAGTTGTCCGACCGAGTTTCCACGGTTCGAGTGTATGTACAGCGTCGAGCTCTCTATAGCGACGCCACATTTATACATACGTATGTACTTGCGAAGGGATCATTGACATCAGTGTCAAATATTCGTTGAACTTCGCTCGCGACCGGATCGCATCACTGATTTTCAAAAATTTAAAGGCTATTAGTGGCGAACGTGAATACGCAAAAAGTTATCAATGCCGTGGTTTAATATTCAGACGTTTATTGCGGTTCTGTTACAAATGGTCGGCGAGTCGATACCAGTTTCAACACTTTAGCAGTCCCGTGTATCAATTCTTGAACGACACCTTTTAGTTTCAATCATATCACCGTTTAATTTAACCGCGGAGTCGATGATTAGTTTTTCGGGATTTTCGATCATGAATGCTAGAAATGAATTCGATAGAAAATTTTCAACATATTTGTGACACGATATTTTAAAGTTCCGAAAATAATTTGTACACTTTACGAAAATTAGATTTAATTACTGGAAAATTATATCACTGATACACAAGACTTAAAAAAAAAATCATCGAAATGAGTTTCGAAGTTTCAAAATAGTGTAAATAGTAATGCTAACACATGCAATGGAGTAGTGGAGCCGTTTACCGCGAGGTGAACAATTGCTGTGTCTTGAATAAAAAATATAAAAATTTTGTTTATTTTCTTTTTGATAAAAAAATTTATAATACGTCTTATTCGATAAATATAAAGGTAATTCGATCAATTCACCGTAATCGACTCCACTATCCTACATGCAAATATATTGAAAATTACCATGGTCAGTGAGCAATGCACATATTAGTAAACAATAAGACTGCTTATTTTTCACAACGAGGATAATGTGACTTAGGCCACTATGATTCTAACCCACTGACGCGATTAAATAAAGGTATTAAATAAGACGTAGAAATAAATGTAGATTTGTAAATTCTAAACGTGACAACTACGATTGTTGTTTTGTAAATTCTCTGAACACAATAGTTTTGAAAAATTATCCCTGTTCTTAGAAATATGCGACAGCTACTCCAGTTCGAAAAGATTTCAGCTTGAGAAACGTATTTCAGCTTGAAATCCTAGCCTTGATTACTGTTAACTCCGCGGATTAAGGGGCCATTAGCATCGCTCGTCACGACTCAAGATGTAAATTAGTATTTACTCTGAAGATTGAGAGATCCTTACCGATTCAGTGGTCATCCTAGTGACTAGAGATTCCACGATGCTACTATACTACTCAACATTGTCGTCCGTGCAAGGTAAATATTACTATCGCAATTTCAAAGATCTGATTTCCATCGCATTCTAGAACTTCGCAATTTTAATAAAAGCATAACGTTCGCAAATTCGAAGCCGAAGATATCAGTATAATTCCGGAATCTCTTCGATCGTATTCCGCCGTGACCATAAAAGTGCCCGGTATCGACGCTCACTATCCGGCTGCCGTTAATACTTCGCCCCGCAGACTGTCTTTAATATCAATTTATGCGGCACTTACTTTCTTACTGCCACGATAAATTTAGCAATTCTGACAATAATTATTCTCATTTATTAAAGATCTCCGATCTTTATGATACGATATTAAAACATTTTACTTTATAATTCTCTCCTCGTCGTCGACGATTTTTCTGCCAAGAATTTCCTGGACGGAGAGCCAAGAAGCCTCCTTTTCTATACATCAGCTGTACATTTCGAAAGCACGTCTGCAAAAGAATTTCCCAAGACCTGAACAATTATTTGTAATGTTCAAACTTTGTCAGTGTATCATATGTTGTGTAAGCATAGATCATTCAGAGCTTTATTAAACGATTATAACAAAATTCGAATAGTATCCGAGCACTGGCTCGAATAGATCAATGCATTAGGTCTACCGGAAAGTTCTGTCCGATAGTGTCATTTCAAGTTTCAATCCATATGCACATGTTGATGTGAGACATATATGACTATCTCTCTTTATCATTGCATTTACACGCATGTACTCTCCTAAATAAACTGAAACAAAGATGTCTTATGTCATTATTAAGTGAGACGCGATCGTGAAAACATGGCTACCGATGATAATGCCAGACCACATGCTGCTTTGGCGACTCGTCGGAAAATTGCAGAGCTAGGCTGGGAAATTCTGTCGTATCCACCATACTCCCCAGACCTAGCACCCTCCGATTATCACTTGTTTCTCTCTTTGCAAAACTTTTTACAGGAACAAAAATTCAAAACTGAAGCTGATGTCAACCAAGCACTGGTTGAGTTCTTCGCCTCTAAAAATAAATCATTTTTTAAAAATGGCATTTACAAGTTGCCAGCACGCTGGCAAGAAGTCATAAGTAACGATGGAAAGTATATTCTACAATAAATATTATTAAATGTATGAAAATTGTGTTATATTTCAATTAAAAAATGGACAGAACTTTCCGGTAGACCTAAATACTGTAATTTCTGTACGAGTGTCGCAGAGTCGGAATTGAAAGTGTATTTCAAGAGACCGAATTGCTTTTATAGTTGCCGATATGTCGTGAGAAAGAGAGAGAGAGAGAGAGAGAGAGAGCGAATCAGGTCGAAGGAAACTACAATAAATTAAAATGCTACACTTGTCTTCAAGTGTTGTAGGAGTTTGGTACTGAGACAGTTTATTTACGATGTTATCATTCAGGGAATTAAGTAATGATCGTTTCAATGATCAAGCAGCCTGGAAAGATCGTTCTAGATACATACTTAGATTTATAATGTCCAAAATATCATACAAGGAAAAAATATTCAAAACTGAAGCTGATGTCATCAACCAAGCACTGGTTGAGTTCTCCGCCTCTAAAAATAAATCATTTCTTAAAAATGGCATTTACAAGTTGCCATCACGCTGGCAAGAAGTCATAAGTAACGATGGAAAGTATATTCTACAATAAATATTATTAAATGTATGAAAATTGTGTTATATTTCAATTAAAAAACGGACAGAACTTTCCGGTAGACCTAATATTTTCTACTTGACATCGTCACTTACTTTAAAAATCTTAGACGATCTCAGCTAGTAATCACTGTTTACATAAACACACTCAATGTAAATATTGCTGGACTATTTGAGCCAATGTTCGCAGTAACAGCAAATCGATTACTATTCCACTTGTATTTCCGTATGTTTGTTATAACTTTTCAATAAAACTCTGAATGACTTAGTGCCATAGAATATACATACTGATAAACATGAGACACCTAGGACGCTCTGTATATACAAAATATATACAAAGACTATATGCACAACATATGCAAAAACATATACTGCTTAAAAAAATTATAGAATAATTTAAAAAAGATTTTGTATACAAAATGGATACCTTTGACTGACGATAACTCCGCGAAAAATCATCGTAGGATGATGACTTTGTTTTTAAATTAAAGCTTGAAATCTCTACTTTAAGATAATGTTTCCGGATTTTAAGTTTCATGTATCCTCACCATTGTAATCATTTAGATGTGAGGTCATGTTTATCATATTGAAAATTGCCAAGTTTGACGAAATGCACGGACTTTCCATCCGCGCTTCTCTATTACTGTTTGTAGCCATTTGGCTGAAAATCAAATATATACTAGTAATTTTCCAAATAAAATTTTGAAAAAAATATCTTTCTATAGTATTTTTTATACAAAATTGAATTACCTACAAAATAATTTTCCAACTTTCACTTTGGAGTAACAAAAGAAGTTCTTTTTGTGAAAAAATTATCAGAATGCAAAATCCATATATAATTTTCTTCAGTATCACGTTCACAAATCATAGTACAAATTTCAGCTTGAGAACTTCATTTTTGTTCGAGTTATTTTGATTTTAGCAGTAATCAACTCTACTATAGCTGTATATAAGTTGTTTCTTATGGTGATCGTGACATATGCAATTGGTATGCACCCTGTACAGAGTGTAACGAAAATAAATGTCACGACTATGCTAGATCGATTCTACACCCTCGATTTGGTGCAGAATAATATTAACTAGATGCCGCAAAATTGACCATGCCAGTTTTTTCAAAGTGAAGATGTTGAAAATTATTTGTTACTATCGTTTTCCACTCCAAGAACCAAATTTGTTAAGATCAATTAAGGTCCTCGAGACGATTAGAAAGCACAATGTCAACTTTTTGTTCGTAAAAAAAAGGAACTAGTCGAGGTCAATTTTGCGGCACCTTGCTTACAATATTTTTCAAAATTAAGGGTGTAGTTTCGATCCGACATAGTCGTAACATTAATTTTTGTCACACCTGGTACATATAGTAACGTAGGATTTTTGGGAAAAAAGAGGGGAAACCCACTCACGGGACTCGAACCCATGACCTCTTCGCATCGTAGTCGATTGACTTCCTCAAACACGCACAAAACCTTCTCCTCTTTGCCAATTTCTATTCCCAGTGTTGTTCTTGGGGGGAGGGGGGGTCCTGATCCCCACAGTATATATAATGCGTAGCTTGTCCTCTCCTGGAAACTGTGTAGTTTCTACCTGCTAGTTTTACAAAAATTTTCAGTGTTTGTATTTTATGTATGAAGTTATTAAAAATACAGTAGAGGCTCTCTTATACAAAACACGATTTCCGAGGATTTAATCGCTCCTATTGATGACGAAAATGAAATTGAACCGATGTATTTTCATATAAATTACTTATACTTATGTTTCAAAATGTACTAATTATTTTTGTATTTTATGAATATTAAAATAAAAAATACTTAAATCAAACCTTTATATTAAATATGTTCATGGTATAAATTATTATTATTATATGAGCCGTTTATTTTGAAGTGGCATAAGTCACTTTTTCAAAAAAATCGAGTTAATGGTAACACTAATTACAATTTTAGTAAATCACTGTCCTTTCAAAACATCACTTCAGTAAAATACGTCGGACAAAATTAATACATGTCAGTCATTTTCCTAAACTATTTATTTTGAAAGTGGCTTAAGTCACTTTACCGTAATGAAAAGTGGTGATTTTTAAATGTTTATACGAAATTATTTATACTGAGAAAAATATCAGTATCCTGAGACAACAAATACAAGTAAATCTTCTCGAAAGTTGGCATCCATATTTTTAAACGTGTTAAAACGCAAACCCTTCAATATATCGACTTAGAAACAAAGTGACTTATGCCACTTTCAAAATAAACGGCTCAAATTATGAACTCCAAAATTCTAATTGCCGCAACTGTGAAAGCAATCGTAGTACTACAAGAGATCAAATAACAAACGTGGCTGAAAAGATACCAAGCTCATCAATCCGCTGCAGTCGGCTATGCAATAATTAATCCATTCATCGATCTCAATATCCAACCAAGGATCTGATTAAACGAGCATCGTAACGAACGCGTTGATTACCGACGTATCCACTGGCCATCCATCTTTCATTCATTCTTTCGACGGCGATCTACGCCGGTTGCCGGATCACTCGGTCGATCGCAGTCATCCCTTGGTTTCTTTTGCTGCCGTTCGCGTACGAACTCGTCTCTGCTTCCCGTCCCGAAGGATTAAAAAATTCCGAGAGACTGGGCTTGTCGCCAACGATTCCGCGGCAGTATCTTTCGGTCGCAGAGCAGCCTATCCTCCCAGGAGGACTACTATCTCGGGAGGTATCTTGAAAGCCATCTAGAACGGTGACGAGCCAAGTAAAGTGGCACGGCGCGGCGAGGAGCTGACGGTGGGGCGAGGCGGAGAGAGCCGGAGGAGCCGAAGGAAAAGAAATAAGAGACGTTGCTCGGCTTACGCTGGACCGTTCGAGCCTTTTGAGAATAGAGTCTCGATGATGGTATTAAGTTAACGTTGAGGAGCGGAGAGGCCGGGATCCGAGAGGGAAGAAAGACGAGAAACGGGGCCGATCGGGGAACTGGTTCGATCTCATCCGGCGTCCTATCGATTCCTTATCATTCCCAATGCAAACTTTATGCCCCTTGTTCCCGGGTTTCGCTCGAAATAAGCCCGGCTGTCAGGGCCCGCGAACTTCGATTAAGAGTCCGTGTCCGGGAGCACTCCGTAAAAGTTCCGCGGGTTTGAACGATTCCTCGGGTACTTCCACCCACCCCTTTTTACCGGAAACGCCCGGTTTACGAGTGCTCGTAAAGCGAGATGAACCGTGATACATTGTTTAGTCTGGCCGACTATTCGGTGACCCCGTAAGATCGTTCGATCTGCAGTAAAATCGAGGCTGTTCGAACGTCTCCGGAAGCTTAACGCCCGGGTCCGACACCGATGACCCGGCCTCGCCGAGGATTCGTCGGCCCGGAAGTCACGCGAAACCGCTTCTGAATAAAGAAGCAACGAGGTGACCCTGCACCCTCGGACACGTGTACGCTTCTGTGTGGCCGGGTGCGCAGGTCGCGCTTAAACGAGGGCCGCGTTACAAAGTGGACGTGCATTTTTAAAGCGGCGCCAACGCGCCGTCGGAACCGCCTGATCGTTGCACAGGCTCAAAGGGAATGCCACCGCGCAGTCTAGCTGGAAAAAATTCATAGAAACAGACCGATGCACTCCGCATTAATGCGTCCACGGAGATGTTTATGGTCGGAGTTGGATTTGTCGATTTTTAGACCAGGATGCGAGTGCGATGGAACTTTCAACTCTACGAGATTTGTTTGTGTTTTAACAAAAATTTAAATCGATCAATGCGTTCCTAATTGTACTTGCATACCAACGCAAGTAAATATTTTGGAAATACAGTAAATTCTCCCTAATAATCCCGCAACTTGGAATCGAAAGTGGACAACTTAAGGCAAACCTGATACGATTCTTCGAACCTCGCGACTCGCGTTTATAGTTGCCGACATTTCGTGAGAGAAAGATAGAGAGAGTGACAGAGAAAGAGAGAAAGAGAGAAAGAGAGAGAGAGAAAGAGAGAAAGAGGGAGAGAGAGAGAAAGAGAGAAAGAAAGAACGAAAATCGGAGCAGTCGGCAAATTTAAAAGCCACTGGCCAGCATATCGGTGTACATTAATGTAAATATACAATAATACTAGAATAAAAATGGAATGTTTAGTAATGCATAGTGTTAGCACTTACCTATCTAAAGTTAGTGTTCAAAAATACGACCATCAGCTTGAACGTAAAAATTTACACAGACTTTAAAATGTACTAAAATTAAAATATCTTCTAAACCAACGATTTCTCGCAATAAATGCCTTAGTTTACTATAAAAATATATGATTCCATTCGAAAAAATAAAGTTGACTATATGCCCTCCACGCGCTCAGATAGAAGAATCTCGTTAATATCAGATTACGTGCCCCCTAAAACGATTCAAATTTCGTTTGGAACATTTTTTAGTATCCTCGACAGTTTCGAAGATATTTGATTGGATCGATTTAAATGGATCATCATGTATACAGGGTGGTCCACCTAAATATCTCCTCTAATTGCGGGGGCAATTTCATTTCAGCAAAGCCCTTAGATCGTAATAACCCTTAGAAATATAAAAACATTGCTCTACCATGTTATCTAGTTACCAATATTTTTTTTATTAAAACATAAAATACTTAAATATCTGGATTTTAAAATAAACGAACTCAGGCCACTTTCAAGATGAACGACTCATTTATTTAATCTTTAAATGGTAACCGCTGTTTTAATATCACTAGTGATTAATGTCAATTTGATTTCGTACCAATAATTGTGACCTGATGTCAAATTGACTACCTATCAATAATGAGACTTGTTATATTAACTCTTTCTCGCTAGTTGTGACTGGAAGTCAAATTGACACCCTATCAATAATGGAACTTGACATCAAATTGATCCCATATCAACAGTAGTATCACTATGGAAATTGGGAAGAGCAAGAGGTTTCTGTGGATGATTGCAAAAACTGATTGGATACGATATATCAGGACGCGAGTTTTAGTCCTGGGGCGCTTCTCTCTTTTTTCCCAGAATCCTACATATGTTTCAAAGAATCTCACCGCATAACACGATCAAAACTGGGTGCAAGGCATTTTCCAGATGAAAAGGATTATAACTACCATGATCAACGAAATTTAATTTCTTCTGTCTCTCTTTGTTCTACAAATAAACATTTCAACCCTCAAATCATGTATACGTGATTTCCGTATGCAAAGTGTTAAATATTTTCTTGATGTAATTGTGTGCAATTATGATAGTGTACGCAAGTACGCTGCATATACATTCAATAATATTCTAGTACAGCAACTTTAGGATGATAATAAAACTAGTTACAAGGTATGAGAGATGACAATTAGACTTCGGATGTTTATGCAAATTCTCATTTGCAAGTATTATTTTTTAAATATCCGAAGAAATGAAAAATTTCGTATATCTACTAAAAAATTCTTTATGGTGAATATAATTTTCTTCCGTGTGCAGGTTTTCGTGCATTTTAAAAACTTGTATATATTATAAATGCACAAAGATCAGCAGTCGAACGATAATATGTCAAAAAAAGATAAGACAGGCTTTGAAGTCTCATTGTAGATATATCATACATGATTTTTAGTATTGTAATAAAAACGTATTAATCTCGTACAAGAACGGCGTGTCAAACGACGACAGATCGATTCGATAAGAATGAAGTGAGAACTGGTTTTTGAAAAGGAGGTGGTGTTTTAATTTCTGTAAGTAACTCTTTTCCCAATCGTTTTATCAATGCTTCCTACTTGAATGCGAAACAAATATTCGTCGAAGTTCGTATAAAATTTCATTTCATTATTGTCGACTGCCATTATGACCCCCACTAATAGTCGAACACTTTTTAAAACGCAATAACTTTTTAAAATTGGACTAAACGATTTGAATTTTTTTAGATGACAGAGGGACTAGTATACTAGACAATGACGTTTTTACAATTTAGCTATTACTTGCAATGACAATACAAAATAAAACTCTCGTTTGTTAACTTTCTTTATCTGAAATTATAACGAAAATTTAAAAAATGCGTCTTCTAGATCTCGATAAAATTTCATCGAAATCGGTGAAGATACAAAGCAAAGTTACAAGCGTCGAAAGATTTTGAAAACTGTAGATTTCTCACACTTATTGGTCGAGTATGTAAAAAATCAGGACAAGACTGCGATTTTTGCGATCTTTAATTGATTACAGCTCATACCAAGATCAACCGATTTCGATGAAATTTTCAGCATGCATACAACTTACCGAGATCTACAAACGCATTTTTATTTTTATTTTCGATTGTCATTCTAAGCAACAGCAACATTTAATAAAGCATTCTAATTATGTTATAGTAGACTGGTCTTTTTATCATCTAAAAAAAATTCAAGTCGTCTAGTCTAGTCGTTCGGTTCAATTTTGAAAGAGTTATTGCGTTTTAAAAGGTGTCCGAATATTAACGGGAGTCACTGCACCTCCGAACTCTACCACTCTAAAAATCGCATGTCCTGTCACTAGGAGAGATGGTAAATTAATACGAACGCAAACCTCATAATTATTGGAGACTACACTTATGACATATCCACTGGAAAAACAGTGGTGAATCATTGACTTATGAAACACTTGGTCAATGCTCTGTCACTAAACAAACGAACATAATCTTACATTATTTTAAGTCCGCCAACTTCACATAATATAATAATTTATTCTTTTTTCTGATTATCCCCTGGATCTGCTTTTCTCTACTCTCTTAATCAGTCTCAATCATTGCATCGCACAGTGCGGACGTGTTTACACAGTGCGACAAATAAGTTCCGAGACTGGCCGAGGAAAATATCATTGAAACAAGATATATGAATATTTTTCGATTTTTTTATTCAAAATATTCTTCTCCAGTTTCAATACGCTTGTTACAGTGATTCAACAGTGATTCAAATGCGTGTGCTAGCTTATTTTGTGGAATTGCCTCTAGCGCTCGTGTCGTAGCTATTTTGATGGTCGAAATGTCATTAAAAAAAACATCCTTTCAACTTCAATTTCAATTTTGGGAATAGGGAGAAGTCACATGGGGCCAAATCAGGCGAATACGGTGGATGATTCTCAACACGCGGACTTGATTTCGAGTCAAAAATTGACGAACAATGAGCGAGGTGTGACTCGGTGCATCATCGTGCAACAGACACCAGGTCTCTGGATCTGAATACGTCGGATTCTGGTCATCAAACGCTTCAAAACTTCAAGATAATCTGCGCCAGTTATTGTTTGGCCAGTTGGAATAAATTCCCTGTGGATAATTTCTATGCTATCGAAGAATCTAATGAGCATTGTCTTGATTTTTTATAGGACTTTCCGTGTTTTTTTGGCTTGTGGTGACTCTTTCGACTTCCATTCCGCACTTTGACGCTTGATTTCTGGGTCGTATTGAAAGCACCATGTTTCGTCACCCGTGACAATTGATTTCAGGAAGTTAGGAACATATCTAACGGCTTCAACGACTTCATTGGAATGATTAACACGCTACGATTTTTGCTCATATTTCAACATCGACAAGAAAGTTGTTTGGAGAGAACTGTTATAACATTGCTATTTATAAACCAGTTGAACCAAAATTGATACTACCGGAGAGAGGAATGTCACAGCTTTCAAACGCCGATCTAAAATCATAAATAGCGCTATTAGTTGCTGAGTTATGGTCCGAGTCTCGAAATTTATTTGTCGCACTGTGTACAACCTGCTCTTGTTACCGAGTGTGTCGTTGGTGTGTTACAATTGCTCTTCGCATCTCAGTCCGATAATAAGATAAATAGCCTGGCCTCGCGGGAACTCGCAGATATCTCGCAGGGAACAGCGCCTGAAATCACTATGTCGTCAAACAACATCGCACCGTTAAAAATCAAGAATACCAATGATGATTATACCATGCAAGAATCGTTGAACGTCAAGACAAGTCAACATGTAATGGAAACCAGCTAACAGAACTGCAGAAGATAATCAAAGGAAAGTGATTAATCCCTGTTCAACCGATACGATAGACTGAATAGAAACATGCTCTGATCATTTAAATAATTAAGACTGGAATGCAGTAAAACCTATGAAACTTCGTAAATCTGAAAACAAAAAAAATGAATGAATAAAATGATAAAAATAGCGATATCTGTAAACCACACTGCAACAAATGGCTACAGGATATACCACTTTGTAACGCCTACGAAAGACCCTCTGAATTAAAAGGAACATAAGCTACTGATAATAAATCAAACGGTATCATCAAACCGCCAGTAATATATAGTAAATTCTCTTCAATTGTTCCTCAGCTTGTAAACAATATGGACAATTTGGGAAGGGAAGATACGATTATTCGAACCTCGCAGTTCGTTTTTATTGTTTTTGATAACCGACGATTACAAAAACGAGCCGCGGGTTTCGAATAATTCTACCTCCCCTTCCCAAATTGCCCATTTTTGTTTACAAGCTGAGGGAAAATTGGAGAGAATTTACTATACGTAGTAACACAAATTATAGAACCGTTACTTACATTATTAGACGAAACATCTAAGGGTTCCAATTACACGATAAAATAACTCACAAATAACCAAATTAAAATATACACTATCACATCTAATGTATATTGAAATGTAATTAATGCATTTACAGCAAAAAATACGGGATATCGTTCGTATCAACAAATAAAAAAGAACGAAAAAAGATACAAAGTGGTTGGTTACATCCGGAAATAAACACAACTGAAATAATTGAAGCATTAAGTAAACTAAATCTCTAAATAAGAACATTAAATAATACTCGTCGTAGTCAAATACGACACTATACAATTGTTACCATCATTTTCTTATTGATTTTGAACCGGAAAAAGATAACGAAGATATTTACAAAATTACAAAATTATTCAATATGCTAATAAAAGTAGAATCGCCTAGACCAGGGCTCGGAATTAACTAGGATGCAACACGAGGATCGCGAGTGTATGTGTGCGAGTTAAGCGATCACCGGGGAACGAGACGCGACGATAATCAGGAGCATGCAATTTAATCACGCATGACTACGCATGTGCAGAGCATCTACTGGGTGAACATTGTAAAATGTTCTGCGTCGCGTTGCCATCGTAGTTCAGAATTACAATGTTCACCCGGTAGACGCCCTGCACTTGCGTAATCGTGTGTGGTTAAATTGCATGCATACACTGCTCAGGAGGCGTAGCTCTCGCGATCCTCGTGTTGCGTGCTGGTTAATTCCGAGCCCTGATATAGACCAAAAATAGATAACATGTATCACAATGCACCCGCTGCCAAGCCTTTCGACACACAAGAAACTATTGTAACCGTAATCCCGCTTGCGTAAATATGAACTGTTAGGGCCGTACGAATGTATCGTACGGTGCGCAGATTGAAGGTTGCTCCTCCAAATGCTGCGCCTCCAACGTCAACTTAATGGCGGTGAAGTTGATTTGTAAAAAAGGTTTAAACTAGGTTGAAAACGCAAGGCAACACAGTTTATTTGAAGAAGGTCCAGGGGTTTACAGTTGTGCGTGAGAGTGATTGACCATCTCTCGTGAGAGTTACCGACAAGGCTCACTGTCTCGACAAATTTTGGGTTGCAGGTTGACTTGCTCGGGGTGGAGTCAATTTTGTGCGGCCAATTTTTGGAGCCTGATTGGCTTCACCCCCAACCTGCCCCCACTTCCGAAGACGTTGCTCTAGGGCCTTGAAGAAAGGGCAAGTCGACGGAAGGCAGTTGGAGACCACCTTGGGTCTCCGGCTAAAGTACAGCAATAAAACTATTTCCCTTTTTTTACTTTACCGGTTCTAACCGGTAAAGCAAACGGTAAAAAAATGTCGTTACAGCGGGTCGTCGTTGTAAATCCGAAATATTTGAACCTTGTCCCGTAGGGTTCGGTTTATTTTATTGGTCTGTCAGGCACCTTTTCTCGGGGTCGTAGTTTAGACCCCGTAGGCCCTCAAGTGACCTGACAGATTATTCGGTGTTGATCCGTCCAGGACGGAACATGAACAAAGGCACTTAACAGCAAATTGTCTCCAACAAAGTAAAATAAACAATACTAAAATAGATAATACTAAAATACAATAAATATAAATACGATACTAAAATACTAAATTAGACAGACATGTTCAAAATGTGTAAACTGCAACGGAAATCATCGGGTACATTATAAAAGATGCCATATAAGTATAAACTGTTACAATAAAAAATATATCCAACTCCGAGGAACAAAACAATAAATAAAGCCACTCCTAAGCAACGTATCCATGGGAATAATATTGGGCAAGGAGTGGGGGCGGACGACGCACGCGCGGAAGCCCTGCACAGCGGCGTGACACATCTATCGCGTGAACATTATGTTCATTATTATGATTGTTATGATTGTAATGCGACGTAGAACCTCTGTCTGGTCGTAGTTCAGAATTATAATGTTCACCCGGTAAACACGTGATGCCGTTGTGCGGGACTCCCGGCGCATGCATCACCTACCCCACTCTCCTTGCGTAACTTATTTTCCTGTAGTCGTGCAGTTTGTAATAAATAGATCCCTGCGTCGTAATTACAGTTTTAGAGCTTTTTACACCTAACTTTCCTCATCTTATAATTTAAACAAGTAGCCATAAATATTAAGTAACCAATAAATTTGCAATTGCTATAATTTAATATTATAATTAAACTTTTAGAATGCCATGTACAAAAATGAAAAAAAACAATAAAGACGTCATGGATATTGTTGATATTGTTGTTGGAAGGACTACGTTGGACTACATATACGTAAAAAATGTATTCACGGATATAATAGTTTATTAGCTTCTTGGATTTTCATGCGTTCGACTCTGTTACATAACAGACGCCGATTTCATTCGAACAACTGATTAACGTCAGAAATACGTAAACGCATCCCAACTCGCACAATCATTCGGGCAGCCACTTCGAACCCCTCTCATGAGAGATATGAAAGAATACGAAGATGCGAAGCGATTTACATAGTTGCCATAATTGCTAATGTTTCAAAATGAGAAGAAGATATAATCTTTCATTTTGTATTTTTTATTCTTCAATTTTGTGTGTATCAAAACCCTTTGTTTTTCTCATGCATTATTACAATATAGTTAATTAGTTATCTTGATTTCCTAATATTGAATTTATGTTACTATCGATCCCATGCTGCGTTATAAACCTGGTTGCCAGGTTCGAGTGCGAGATTCCAGATTAGTCGAGTGGCGACCCTCATTGCATCACCTCATAACGCGATGCCCCACTTGTCGAATAGAATTTCCGCCGCACGTGTCATAAAAGCATCGAATGTCTTTATGACTGTACAGTTGACCCCTATACACTCTCAGCTCTATCTCTACACAAAGTGATCACAATGAAAGTGCAAAAATCCGGCCAACTTCTTTGTATCGTTTTGTAATAAATTTTTACCACTTCCCAAATGTCCACCATCGTTGAAAATAGAAAGGTTGTAATTAAGACGAATACATGGATGGAGATTTTTGGCAGTCTAGTATGTTGCACATATATTCTTTTTAATTTGAGTGATTACTTTCGTAAAAGTATTTTGCAATCGGTAGCGAAACAATATTTATCATACAACATTTTTTCTTAAATTATAATCATTATAAGTTATTATTGAAAAATTATAATTATACTAAATTACTATTCATAAATTATAGTTACTATAAATTATCATTAAAATATTGTTAAAAGTTACTCATCTATTTAGTTGAGGATACTTTTGTTACTGTTAATGATATTCTTTACAATTCTTAAACAAACATATCCTGCATGTTCTTTAACACGATTATTTATTATTAAATTAGATTTCTGTGAATTCTGTTCGGGAACGGAATTATTTAAATTAAAATATCATTTACGTACTTCAACGGGGTTACTTATTGTTAATCTTCACTGTACATATCGCATAAAAATTTTTTATGGTGCCCATAAGGTGTGATGCACACCAGAATATTGAAATGGTTAACCCTTTGCACTCGAGTGATGACTCTGAGGCGCCACTAAAATTTGTTACATCACGTTCTAAGATAATTTTTATATCAACAAAGTTTAGATTTAAAAATTGTTAAGAGTGTAATTGCTGTGTGACTTCCAAGAGTCAACTTCATATGCATAAAATGCATTTTGCTATGTAAAATAAAAACATTGTAAATTAGAAAAATAATCATATATTTACAGTTAAAATAGCGTCGAGTGCAAAGGGTTAAACTACTTATTATTTCGGATCCAAAAAATTAGTAAATATTCTTCAAACATTCTGGATTAGGATGAACCGCATTCTTCTTAAAATTATCATTGTTATGTAGTAAAAAAGTTCGAAAACTTAACGCTTCGTGACTTGTTCATTGCTTCGAACGTGGACCGAAGCCGTCGCGCCCCACTATCGAAACAGCGGCCGCTCGCTCGCTCGGCTACTTTGCGGTTCGCGCGCTCGCGTCTCATTGGTCACTGTATTTCGTTAATAAAACGTAAACAAAACCACGGATTGCATTTTCGCCAAGGAAAAAGTTATTTCAAATGACCTAAGGTAGCTGCCATTTCCGGGTTACGAGACATTTGAAAAAATAAAGTTGACCATATGCCCTCCACGCGTTCAGATAGAAAAATCTCGTTAATATCAGATTACGTGCCCCCTAAAACGATTCAAATTTCGTTTGGAACATTTTTTAGTATCCTCGACAGTTTCGAAGATATTTGACTGGATCGATTTAAATGGATCATTATGTATACAGGGTGGTCCACCTAAATATCTCCTCTAATTGCGGGGGCAATTTCATTTCAGCAAAGCCCTTACATCGTAATAACTCTTAGAAATATAAAAACATTGCACTACCATGCTATCTAGTTACCAATATTTTTTTTATTAAAACATAAAATACTTAAATATCTGGATTTTAAAATAAACGAACTCAGGCCACTTTCAAAATGAACGACTCATTTATTTAATCTTTAAATGGTAACCGCTGTTTTAATATCACTAGTGATTAATGTCAATTTGATTTCGTACCAATAATTGTGACCTGATGTCAAATTGACTACCTATCAATAATGAGACTTGTTAAATTAACTCTTTCTCGCTAGTTGTGACTGGAAGTCAAATTGACACCCTATCAATAATGGAACTTGACATCAAATTGATCCCATATCAACAGTAGTATCACTATGGAAATTGGAAAGAGCAAGAGGTTTCTGTAGATGATTGCAAAAACTGATTGGATACGATATATCAGGACGCGAGTTTTAGTCCTGGGGCGCTCGCTTCTCTCTTTTTTCCCAGAATCCTACATATGTTTCAAAGAATCTCACCGCATAACACGATCAAAACTGGGTGCAAGGCATTTTCCAGATGAAAAGGATTATAACTACCATGGTCAACGAAATTTAATTTCTTCTGTCTCTCTTTGTTCTACAAATAAACATTTGAATCCTCAAATCATGTATACGTGATTTCCGTACGCAAAGTGTTAAATATTTTCTTGATGCAATTGTGTGCAATTATGATAGTGTACGCAAGTACGCTGCATATACATTCAATAATATTCTAGTACAGCAATTTTAGGATGATAATAAAACTAGTTACAAGGTATGAGAGATGACAATTAGACTTCGGATGTTTATGCAAATTCTCATTTGCAAGTATTATTTTTTAAATATCCGAAGAAATGAAAAATTTCGTATATCTACTAAAAAATTCTTTATGGTGAATATAATTTACTTCCGTGTGCAGGTTTTCGTGCATTTTAAAAACTTGCATATATTATAAATGCACAAAGATCAGCAGTCGAACGATAATATGTCAAAAAAAGATAAAACAGGCTTTGAAGTCTCATTGTAGATACATCATACATGATTTTCAGTTTAGAAAAAATCGATCGAGATACTATTTATATCCTCATTCATAATGTAAAGGCTATTTCTTTATCGCGCAACTCGATTTTGTAAATCGGACCTAAAAAGCAACGCATTAATTCTTACAGCACCTTAGAATCAATTTAGAAAATCAAGTTCTATAAAAGAAAAGAAACATAATATTAAGTTTATAACATTTATAACACTATCGAGATATTTTAAATGACCTCAGATAGCTGCCGTTTCCGGGTTACGAGACATTTCTAGGAAACCCTGTATAAGCAGTCCAACGACGAGCATCTTCGAAGAAAGGCGCCCGCTGTGTCAGATTTATCGCCTCCATTCAAACTTCCTAATGGCCGTATTAATAGCTCTCAAATTCGACTAAAGAGCGGCTCTTGTTCAGTCAGCAGGTGCCGCGGTGACGAGATTCCGCAACAATAAATCTAGCTTACCGGGCGGCCACTTCGCGATACACTCCCATAAGTCCGAACAATCGTGAAGAATTCTACGTCGGACAGTTTCAACGGCGTGGAAACGTCGACGACACCTTTATACGAGGTCCTTCTCGCCCTGACTCTTTAGTATGTACCGCTTCTCGGTGTCCCTGCTGATAGCACGTACGCGTTTCATTGTTCCACGGGAGATTGGACGAAAGGCGGGGGTGCCGCGGCGGGGGGGACCGGGCACTCTAAGAAGGCCAGGGTGTGGCAGGACGACGCGCGTAAAAGCGACTTTCCGGTAAATTATACAGGCCGCATGAAAAATTCCCACAATGAGCGGCAGTCCAACTTCCACGGAGCGCATAAGGAGATTCGCATTATCGTGCATGTTGGATGAGAGGAAGCGGGGCCGGGCTCGGTGAGACCCGCCGGCTGGGCTAGCAATATGAAATTTTGATCAGAGAAGTACGCTCGGCGCCGGAGTATCTCCGGAATCGGAAGTTACTCGTCCCGAGGGTAGAACTGTGCGAGCGAGCGCGTGCGAACACCGCCGAAAGGTCAGCGCTGTGTTTGATCCGCGATCGCAATTCGCGTCGCTCGATCCTAATCCCCGTCGCGTTTCCGACCCCGGTTGCTGCGGGGCTCTGCAACTTTTAAAACATATCACGCGGGTCTGGTTTCACGCAACCGCGCCGCTTACATGCGCACCCCGATGCACCGTCGCGTCGTCGCATACGTACGAGATAATCGGATTCTGATCGCGGTGGGTTCGTACTTGATCCCGCGGTATCGGCACCGAACATATGGGCAATGTCAAAAATTATTGATGCGCTTCCTCGTGAATTGTTGAACGTTGTTGTTGGTCCACCTGACAGCTCTGCTCTGCCTGTTAAATTGTTTACGAAGCGCAAACTCTGTTAAGGGTGTTTCTGTCTGCGTCCTGTTTCATTGTGTTAACCGGCCGATTGATGTCGAGTTATTGGTCAACTGGTGTTACTGAAACTATTTTAAAAATCCACGCTGCGTGGAGCTCGCGGATTATTAACGTCGATTGCGATATCTCGTTGTTACACGAACAAATGTAATGGTAATATTGTGCGTACTCGTAACGCTGCAAATCGATCATCCTCGATTCATTGCTTAGGTCGATTTAACAAAATTATTATTTATGAACGAAGAGGATAACTTGACTTTAATTCTCTCGAACATGTTAACATTTTATCAATGTGTCAATTTGTCCCGTAAAGATAAATTCAGCTGAGAGAATGAGCAGCGAACGAGGCTTATAATACACTAACACCGTGTTAAAACATACGTGTGCCACTTTTATTATTTTTTAGTTGTTTAAACAATGATTTTCGTTATTTAGTGCTGGTTAATTTGGACGTGTTTCTTTTCTTTCCAACATTTAAGAATTTATCGTTCCACATATTCCATGGAATTTCAATAAAATCTGGCCTTCGGCCAAAACATGCGTTCGCGACAGCTCATGATTTATTCTCCGAAAAAGACCAGGTTAATGTAATTGAATGATTTAATAGAATTATCATCAAAGATTACGTTAATGAACAAGATATCCGAAGCGGGTTAAATTTTTCTCACGTGTTTCTAACGAACGAATGTGCACGTTTCTATCGAGTAAAGACATAGCCGGCATACTAACGCAGTAATACAAATCTATATCTGTCAAGGATAATCTAGTGGAATTAAGGCCGTTTATATCTAAATTCAAAAGGGTCAATATATGAGCCGTTTATTTTGAAAGTGGCGTAAGTCACTTCACCGTAATGAAAAGTGGTGATTTTTTAATGTTTATACAAAATTATTTATACTGAGAAAGATATCAGTATCCTAAGATAACAAATACAAGTAAATCTTCTCGAAAGTTAGCATCCATATTTTTAAACGTGTTAAAACGCAAACCCTTAAATATATCGACTTGAAAACAAAGTGACTTATGCCACTTTCAAAATAAACGGCTCATGCGTAACTATCCTTGCATTGTGTACTGGTGCATCGTCCTGTTGAAAATATTCTAAATTTGATCGAGTCATCCTTTTCTTCTACTACAAAAATAAACAATGATGACCTTGCAATGAAACGAATGTTTACATAATATTAGAATGGAGCGTTTGAATATCGGCTTCGATAAAGATATTTTTTCAAAAATATCATTTAAACTATTCATTTTTTGATAATATTACCCTAATACTTTTTTTACGCAGAATAAAGAAAGAATTCGATTTATGCGAAAAAAATGTAAGTATCCATTTAAAAAAACGTCGATCATCTTTACGTAACTTTCACGTCCATTTACGAGAAGACTACTTATTTCACATTATGACCCCTTTAAGTCCATTCATCTTTCTCCTGTAACATTTTTTCCTAATTCGAAACAAATCGAAGATATAGCTTGTTACTGCTTCGTGAATCACCCTGTATATTGATAAGTCCTTGGAATTTCGAAATCCCGAATATTAATAACCTCATATTACTCTGATTGGGATATAGCTTTATAAAGGCAAAAATATGAAATTAAGATTAAAACTAATTATTTTAATTACTCGTTATAAAATATATCGATTTAAAAACAAAGTGACTTATGCCACTTTCAAAATAAACGGCTCATATCTAGCGTCTGTCAAATCATCCCCTATGTTGTGACAGAAGAAAATATCAGACAAATGAATATACACTGCGTCTCGTAACTATAAAACCATCCAAAAGATTTTGGTTTTTATGCATAGAAGTTAATATAATAATGAATATCATGTTTGAAATCCTTCTGATAATTAATCTATCTTTCTAGAACAGATTACATTTACTCTGAAACAAGAACACAGCAAACACTGATTCGTTAGTGTATCAGAACACAGTTTTATTTTAACAAAGACTTGTTGAAAGCATTGAAATTCAAACATTTGGACTCTTTGAAAATAAAGGTGGACTCGCGCATTACTATATTATTGTTATAATTTCATTTTATTGTATTTTGCGTTGAATTTTGTGCACCAAGTGTTTCAATAATAATTTAAACAGGAATATATTAATCTTCTTCTGTTTGTATTCCTTTTTGCTGAACAAAATGTATTCCTTTTTCGAAAAATATTATTTTTTGGTGCAATCTCAAATATGGCATACTTCATTCATTATCGTCTTTTCCCATATACAGTGAATTTTCTCTAATTGTCCCTCAGTTTGTAAACAAAAGTGGACAATTTGGAAAAAGGAGTTACGATTATTCGAGCATTGTGGCTCGTTTTTATAGCCGCCAATTGTCTTCTCTTCCGAAATTGTCCAGTTTCGTTTACAAGCTGAGGGACAATTTGTGAGAGAATTTACTGTATATGTATATATATTTCCACCTATAATATTATCTGTTCTAACTGTAACCAGATAGATCATGCAAAAATACTGTAAGTCCTTGCAACATGAACGCCGAGTAAAACTCGCAATTCTGGGCAATACACAGGACGTACAAACTACAGTAATTTCTCTCACATTGTCCCTCAGCTGGAGAACAAAAATGGATAACTTGGGAAGAGCCGCGATGCTCGAATAATCGTATCTCCTCTTCCGAAGTTATCTGTTTTTCTTCTCAAGCTGAGGGATAATGTGAGAGAAATTACCGTAATTCCCTTAACCAAAAGGGAAAGCAACAAACACTAACAAAAAGTAAACCCCGTTCAAGCAGTTCCTCCGCAAATGCTTGTGGAATCTAATGATGCCAGGCAGAGAGATAGATTCATGACGTCACTGAAGTTTAGGTCACATCTATCGTCCCGGCATCTAGCGATGCGCAATCACTGCCAGTGGTAGGATCAGTGCTTTTCAGTGCTTTCCGTGATGCGCAAACTGATGAAGGCTCATAGAGACTACTCACCTAACCTACAATATCTAGCAAACAACTAGCCTACGAACGCGTCCATTACTCCATTCGATTATTGCAGGCGATGGCAAGATATTATTCGACAACAATAACCATATATCCATATAACGCTCAGAATTAGCTTAGGTAGTCTCCCACTCCCCTTAATCCCCTTGCGACATCACCCTCTACGTCTGCGCCAGTTTTCGGTATACGTGGTACTTCGTTAGCCCCTCCATCGCGAGAAGAACTGAAATCGCACTAGACCTGGCAATACCCGTCATTGATTCCTATTACTGATCTCGTGATCTGAACTTCGGCGAGGTCACGGATCTATACTTCTGCCTAACACCATTGGCCGAGTCGACATCCCTGCATCCGGCGCATCGAACACCGATTCCGAGGACACCGATGTTAATAAAATATTTATGTCGAAGGACAAACTAAAAAAAACAACATTCTCGTAAATCGCACTCATACAGGGGAAAAAGTGCTGTCATTATTTTAACGCATTTATGTTTACGTAAATCATAATTTAGTCTGCCAGGTGGATCAAATTTTGGTTTTAATGAGAATTAAAAGAACAAGAATCACAATTATTTTCTGTAATATACAAATAACGAATTTTCGTCATTTGACTATTGGCGATTGTTTGCGAAATGACGAATTTTCGTCATGCAGACGAATATGTGTTAACAACTCATTCAAGTGATAGACAATCTCGTTTCTCCGTTAAAACATGTGTACAATGGACACAAAACCCGACTACTATTATATGTTCTAAACTTTAATCATTTTAAATTATTTCTTAAAAATACATCCGGAATGTTTGACACATGTTGCTATCCAAAATAGCAACCCAATATACATAACATAAAATAACATCGAGGAGCTCAGCAGTACGACGTCATCGTTCCTTGCTTATTGAGAGAATTAATATACAACTTAAACGAAAGAAGAACCAGTATTTGTGACTGTAATGACTCCTGAAGGGTACGATACTGAACAAGATTCAAATGTCGACCCTAAACCTAAAAAACAATCTTATGCATGTGCATATGGATTGAAACTTGAAGTGATACTATCGGACAGAACCTTTCGGTAGATCTAATACATCAATTTATGACTTCAACATAAAAATCGATGTAATGAATCTCTTAATAATGATTCTCCGGAGCTTCGAAGATTCGAATCTCTGGTTAATTTAATCTCTGAATCTTTGAATCTTCGGGTCTTTGGATTTTTGGATTTTTGACTGTTTGGATCTCCGAATCTCCGAATCACCGAATCAGTGAACGTTTTTTCAGCGTATGTGCATGATCTCGTCGAATACGATAAATTCTCCCTAATTGAACCTCAGCTTGGAAACAAAAATGAACAATATGGGCTTGAATTGGCCTCGAATTGAGCTTGAACATTGAATAATACAAGTTTCGCGCTTCGAATTTATCCTCCTTCATATTCATCACGTCGTATTCATTTTTTTTCTTCAAATCGAATACTTTGTTTTGAAGAATCAAATTCATTCCGCGAGTGTCATGAGAGTGAAATAATATGAATATAACTTGAAATATTTTTTGCAAATTGATTTCGGTATTACCGTAAATACTGAATCAATATGTTTTTACCAAGTGTTGCTAGTTTCTTAGTTTCTTGTTCGTCAGACAAGGCTCACGTTACTATTTTTACCATTTTTACCATTCGCAATCCAAATCAATCCTCGTGCAGACATAATTTCCCCTTTTCTACACCAAATTAACCCTTTCGTAATTCATATTCGACTGCTTGGAAATCAAATTAACTCTTCGCAGGTCTCGATCACCATATCGCCATATCACCATATCTCAAATCAACATGTGCATATGGATTGAAACTTGAAGTGACACTATCGGACGGAACTTTTCGGTAGACCTAATACAAGAATTAAGCGGGAACAGATCCTGAAGAAAATATCTCCATCCTACTGCAACACGTGCCAACATCTCTTAACCATCGAATACACTTTGCTCTTCTGTAACGAATACGAAACTTCTCAAACCTAGACGAAGGTTCCCAACTGACTGAAAGAAGTTTTCAAGAATACTGAAAATACTAAGAATACCTTCAAATTCATTCAAAGTAACAAAACGCTCCACGAATACATCTAATACTGACATCTAACGCCGCATTCGTAAAATCATTTCACTTATAAAAAGAACAATGTTCTTGAAGGATAAACTTTACTTTAGGGAACCAGAAATCGTTCGACTTCTCTGTATAATCCCGTAGATTTTGATGACAAAACTCCAGAAATACAAGTTTCAAAATTAGGGACTCATTGTGCAAAGGATTCTTTACACGCGTGTGCAAAGTTGAGGGGTGTTAAGAGTTTCTGACAGGTAAGAGTGCGTACCATATCGGCGCGTACACGTACTGCACCTTGCTCAAAAGAAATCCACCGTTACGGCAGAGGGGCCGGAGGAGTTTTCCACTCCTGACATGCATGCCCCTAATCCCCACTCTTCTATAACACTAGCGAAACCACTTTTATTGCCTGTAGCATTTGGTCGACCACGAGGGAGCGAGACGCTACGACGGTAGTCAGGTAGTCCTCGACATCGGACGTATTGCGTGCACTTAGGGCTAGTAGGAAGGGATCATTTCTGTCAATAAGGGAAACGCGTTTGTCCTACTTCTGCGAGGGCGTTGGAATGGGTGGGTTGGTGGGGATCTTCTGAGCAAGATACAGTAAGTACATAGAAGTACAGTAAGTACATCAAATGAACGGAGCCACTAGGTGGCAGTTGACTCTGTCAACAGTACAACTTTTAGTTAATACAAAACTGGAGAACAGGAGAAATACAACTTTTACAATTTACCCATTACAAATAAAGCTGCTTACTGTTCGAACTCGCGAATACGGACTATTGCCTGAATCGATAGTGGGAAAAGTACTTTTGTATTGCAGATCATGTACAAAATACTGTATTCGTGTTAGGATTATTTGGGGTTTAGGACTGGGGTTTAGGGTTACAGTTCCCGAGCCACGCAAGCGACAAAGAGCCGATATTTAAGTCGAATCAATTTCGGCTTTTTCCGGAATTTGAATTGCCTCTCAAGTAGTTCGTGCTCGCGCTGTCACTTAGTGGCTCCTTTCATTGGTTGATGACTATGTATGTGTACGTACCAATACGGCAGCACCTTTACCTATCAGAAACGCTTAAAATCTCCCAACTTTACACGTGTATAATTTTTGAACTAATGAATTGGTTGACCCAGTGGAGAGAGACCAATGAACCTTTAAAACTTGCATTTTTAGAGTTTTCTCGTGAAAACCTACGGGATTCTGCAAAAAATGTCGAAAATGTTTGGTCCCCTAAAGTATGGCTTAATCCAAATGAAATTAAATAGATATAAATATTGTTTTCTTCAATATTCATAAACTCTACTAATGTCGTCACGTACTTTTATCTTACGTATGCATCATTATCACAACTGCATAAAATCTCCAGTTCAATAATGTTCCACTAAATATGCGATCCTGAGACTGTTTGCTAGATCGTCATAGTCTTGATTTTGTCTTCACTGCAGTATCTGAAACATCTTAACCCTAGAAAGATAACCATATGACAACGTACGTAAAAGATAACCATACGCTTCAGAGGCGCATGCTTTTCTAAGGCATCAATTTTATACTAACAATGGATATTTATTTAAGTTAATCTAGTCATTTTAAAGGTTTGGCATTATTGTAAAAATAAAATGCATTTATATTATATTTTTTTATATTTTAAGTAATTTTAAACTTAAATCACTAGACCTCTATGAAAAATTAACAAAAATCAACAGTCTTCGCAGGCGCCCCTGCGACGTAGGTTATCTTTCTCGGGTTAATCAGCGTTACATAGATTCGATCACAGTTTTCACTTTATCTTTATCGACCATTTCAATTTGAAATCGATCATTTTATCTGCAATCTCACAAATAGATTACAGTTCTTACGCAAAGCAAATGTTGCGTGCATCAATTATACAACAAATAGAAGCCAAATAAAAATCTATTTCTTTAATTAAACTGTCAGGTACTTTCGCCTATCGTAAACGTGCAAAATTCGCCGCCTCCTGATCTGACCCGAGCACATTTGGAAGAACATAATTTAATATATTATTTCGAATATTATTTTGTGTCATAACTATTTCCATGCATGTGATAGCTATTGAAACAACGTTACTTGAAATATTATTTTTAACAAAATGCAAGTCAAATAAGTATTTTAGATAATTGTGAAATTCTTCTTGGTTAAATGATTATCCGCTAATAAGAAATATTTTTCTGACGAATAATAATCTTCCATCTTTTGCGTCAAACAGTGGAACAATTTTCTTTCGCGACAATATTAAACAGACCTAAACAAACATCTCTTCAGCATAAACTTTTTTGAAGACAGTGTTTCGTTCAAAGTAAATATTCGATATTCAATATTCAAAGTGCACATTTCAAAAAATATATCTTTATGAAGAAAGAGTACTGTTTAGGGCAAATTGATATAACGTCTTCTTTAACCCTTAATGCTCCTACTATTTTTTCAATAACGTTACCCAGCAGATCTGACACGTTATCCATTGGTGACTAGTTGTTTTCAAATGCAGCATACAAAATATTTGGTTATATCATTTTCGTGTGAATACAACAGGAAAGGAAAGCATTCTGTTATTGAGCTTCGTCGACCAATATTCTTGTTTATGCGGTAGAGAGAGGAACTCCGATAAAAGCGGATAATTCATCCCAATTCAAATCCGTTTGAAACTCCAACCACTTCAAACGGATCGTAATTATTTTTATTTTCCAATGACAGCATCGAAGATTTGAAATGAATTTGACTTCAATTAGTCATTTCTTATTTTCATGTCAAGTATTCGTTCAAGTCTGCTTGTGGAAAAACAAAAAGAGACAACAATCGCTGTCAGGAAAGACTTCCGCGTCGCTTTCTATCAACCGATTGCACACATATTTGTCGATTCAACAAGAATATAGCTTCGCGACGTGCCATACGAATGATCAAAAACATCGCTTTTCTGCTAATAACAGAAATAACAGGCCGCGGATCACCGGCGGCAGGTGCACGCATATTCGCGGAACACCCAGGAGGCGAATACGCAGCTTGTGTGCTAACGCATGTCCCGTTCCCTTTCTGTTCCAGGCCGTTGCTGAAGCAGATAAAAAACTCCGCGGAGTCGCATATTGTACTGGATTGCTCCACCGAGAGGATTTACGACGTGTTGAAGCAGGCGCAGCAAATAGGAATGATGAGCGACTATCACAGCTACCTCATCACCTCTCTGGTGAGTCTTTTAATTAAATGGGAATGTAATTAACGGCCGGCTCCTCGTCCCCTGACAGTCTTTCCTCATCGGGAGAGGCTATAGGTCGCCTAGTGGCGGAGCCCAGCCTAGCCGCCTGAAATTAGAACTGTCATTTCCGCGCGTGAGGGTTGCGTACATAAACTAATTATCGCCGGGGCTGACTCGTTTATCACTCGCCAATCTTTTCCCGGGACGTTCTTCTCCGGACGCGACGCGGCGGGGCACGGCAGGGCGGCGTTCGTGATCGGAATCGATAAGTCCCGGGCCAGAGAGTCGTGGTAAATTATCGATAAGAACGCGAGAAGGAATCGATAACCGCACGGACACAGCCCGACTGTCGGTTAGATTGGCTTCCGCTGTCGTTTGTCCGCGGCCTCCGTCGCTCGAATCAACGTTAACGGGGTGAACGTGAGGCTACGGATTCGTTGCCCGACTGCCTGACTGCTTCTCCGGCTGGCTGACTCCCTTGCCTGCCTGGATGCCTGACTACCAGCTAGCTGGCCTGGACTTTAATGGAACTTTCAGGCGAGAACGAAGCTGGCGCGGCACGCGGAGCGGAGCGGAGCGCTTCGCGTCGACAGAGGTACTCGTGTAACGCGATGAACGCACCCGCGTTTTATTAGACTTAAATTACGGGGCCTGTTCGTTCTACGGTTGCCCGGGAAACAAATACGGGATGCCGTGGAAAAATATTGTACGTTCTTATATTGAATACGTTCTCTTGCCGCGATATTATTTTCTGCTGTAAACGGTTTCCCCGCGTTTAAAGAAACACGGATGTTGGTTTTAAATTGAACCAGCTGAATTAAACCGCGGAAACCTGCGTCGTTTAATTTGTTTCACAAACAGACCGAGGAGATTGGCTGCGGTACGGAGACAAACCGATTGCACATTGTTATAACAGTGAAATGGGTTTAACTGGAAAGGGCGGTTGTCAAAGAAAAATGGTCCTGAGACTCGGAATCTTGCGTGGTTTCTAGCGAAGGATCTTTAGCACTGAAGGGAAGGTTAGCGAATCGGAGCGCGTGACTAAGGTTACTATTAACCCTTTCGCTCCGAACGACGGATATATCCGTCATTCATATGAACACTCGCGGAGCCGACCGCCGGATATATCCGACATCCACATGATCGCCCTCTGGGGACGAACGCCGGATATATCCGACATGCTGGTAAAATCGCGACCTAATTTTTGGACTGCACCGCCTCTTGTTACTATTGCGTGAATCTTTTGACGAAACAAACAAACGACAGTCCGAAATAAACGACACACCATTCAAGTTATATTTGTTCTACCTGCATTTCCCATTATTATTGTGTTACATGTCATAAAGGGATAGAAAATCGAAAGTACTAACTTTAGGACTAATTATTATGTATTATGTTTTGTATTATGAATATTATGTTTTATTTTATTACTGTATATTATATATTATTTCTTCACTTTTCCCATTGTTAATGAAACTTTTTTTTACCTATTAAATAACTTTATACCTTATGCAGAAATTATAACTATATTGTTTTAAAGAAAAATCCCTTTTCTTCCCAAATACACTATCCACGCGCAATGTGCACAATTTCGGCGGGTGGTTCCGTTCAGGAGGGGCGCTACGGCGGACTGAACCGCCGTAGCGAAAGGGTTAATGCAGTTTATTGAATTGCTATCGATGAGCGCGGGCGCGACTAGCGTGGTGTCGTAGGACTAGCAACTTAGAACAGACTGAGCTTTTGGAGTTGCGCGTTTGTCTCTTTTATACTTGAAGAGAAGAAAGGAATAGATGGACTTTCGTAGGAAAGGAGAAAGTTGGGAAAGTCCCGTGCGGGTCGAGGTGTCCAGATGTGAGGAGAATTGTTTTATTAGGGGTGCGTGATTTTTAGGGAATTTTGAGGATGAGGAACGGTACTTGTTTTATTGCTAGCGGCCGCGCTCAGGTAGAGGGATGCGACGCCACAGATCGTTTTTTGGGTCGTGAAACTGTGTTACGGTAGACGCAACCCATCGATTTCATTTGTTTGCGACCCTTGCAGATGCACAACATTCGTAGGTATTTTAAAGTGGAAACTGGTTTGAACATTCAAATTATTGTTTCACGAATGCATGATTTCGTAAGCTACATGAATTGTATCTTCGAAGTGTGCAAATTTTCGATCTTTTCTATTTCTTATTTTTAAGGATAGTTAATTTTATATTTACCGAATAATACATATCACATTTTTTAAAAACTTAAATTCAATTAATTATTGAATCGTTAAAATTAATCACGTAAAAAACAAATGTTCTTGAAATATCACGAAAATTATTTCAGTTTCTTGATACCTACTCAATTTGTGAAATGTCCTGTAAAGCTTACGAAAAAACTTAAGAAAATGCTGAATGAATGAGAATGGATATTCATTAAAATAAATTGTTTTAGGTTGGAATGTTAATTGTATTGGTAAGTCGTATTAAAATTACGGAAAAATAAGAAACATTGTTTCCGGTTTCAACTTCAGAAGTTTATTTACTGTGCACAGTAACTGAACTTATTTTTTGGTCGATGCGTTAGTTACTGTGTCACTTACCACAATATAGGCTCGCATAATCTCAGAAGAGGGTTAAAGAAAAAGATTAAATATGACGTTTCATAAAGCAGTCCTCTTTAATGTGAACTTTTAAATAACACATTTTGATATTACATTTTTATAATAGAAAAAACAATTTATTAAAATATGTCGAATATTACATTTTTATTGTGCACAGTTATTGAAACACAGCATTCAGGGACAGAGCACAGTAACTGTTTTTTGTAAATTATAGACACAATGTAACTGGTTCCAGAACTTACAATATCTCTCTCTCTCTCTCTCTCTCTCTCTCTCTCTCTCTCTCTCTTGTTGTTTCTCCCAATGTTCAAAGAAGATTTCATATTTATGTCATGGAAAAATTTATACCGATAAAAGCAACTTTGAAATTTACCGAGGAGTTCTTAAGAAACGTCAATTACATTTCTAAAGTCGTTTCTAGTAGCAAAAACTCCTGAAATCCACCAACGGAGCACAGTAATTGGCTTTGATTGTCTCAGTTCGCAATTGCAATTTGAAATTGTTAATATTTCGTCGTGGGAAATTCACTGATAAATAAATTATTACTGTTTTCAACTCCGTCAGAGTCTTCTCGGCAGCATCAATATAATTCCAGGCGCTTAAACTGTACACACGTAAACGCAGCATTTGATGTTTCCCTTTCCTGCGATGATATTTTTACCTTCGCTCGCGGTACTCGTAATCGCGAACGAAAAATAGAACGCTCATTGCGACGAAAATAATATTACCGACATGCCTCTCGATCAAATCTCTATCGATTCAAAGAGCAGGGAATCGCTTCTGAGTCCCATGAAAAATTCAGCTTCCGTCCGTGCATTCGCCTCTCGCGAATTTCCTCGTAAACTGCATACGAAATCCTTTAATGCCGGCACATTTCACTCTACTTGAGTTTTACATGGAATCACTCGTCAGCCTGGAACGATCCATTAAAGCCCGAAGACCGTGTAACGTTAAACCAGTTCCCGGAACGATGTAGATTCGAAGTGGGCTCGTGTGTATGTTTATCTGTAACGCAGTTTCTCGTTCCTCCGACTCCGACGATTTCCTCGATCACGTTCATGCATTAATGCACGTAAGGGACCGGCCCTCTTTGTCATTGTTCGACGCAGGGGGCACGTCCTGGAGGTTCGAGTGCAGTCTGAGATTCGGAGTCGTGGGAGGAAGGGTCGTCGCGTGTTGAAAGAGGGAGCGGAGGAAGCGGAACCGTCGTACGTGTTGCTGCGGAATGGCTGCAGGGCACGATTGTTGCGCTATCGTCGATCGTCCCTTTATATTTTTTCTTCCACAACTTTCCTGCTGGCACAGCGGCGCGAAAGAACGTCGGGAACACGCGAATAAAGTTCTTGAAAGACGGATGCATCGGATCTACGTATCGTGTCATACGACGGCGTGCTAGAGTTCGCGACGAAGCAACTGCGCGTGACGCTGTCGCGAAACAAAAGCTTTGCCATTTCTTGAAACTTTCCTGCTTATTTCCGGTTTGCAAATTACACGCAGTGCAGCGATAATTTTGCCTATTTTGTATTATTTTCGTTACTTCTTTTGCGTTACGATTTTTGACGATCTCTAATATTAAACGTTCCAAAATGCATCGAATCTCACTTACAATCTCAATTTGCAATCTCTCTGTTTGTCTAAAGAAGATAGCAGTTTAACAAGAAACACTTAACCGCAAATTTTCAGTTGACAAGTTTGGCGGATATTGAAAGATGGGAAACGAAAAGGAACATTTTCAGCACATTGTGAAATTTTATTTTTAAAACAGGCCGAAACGCGACGGAAACATTTAAGAAGGTCTGTGAGCTGTACGGCGAGAATGGGGATTTTTTGATTAGAGAGAAACGTTCAGAATTAATCGTCTTCCACAACGACAATGCCGGACCACGTACAACTTTTTAGATGCGACAGAGACTACAATAGTTGGCCTGGGATGTTCTGCACTCATCCTATGTACTCGTCGGACAGTCTTCCATCTGTTTCGCTCCTTACAAAATTCCCTTAACCCTTTCGCTACGGAGCGCTTGCGTCAAAATGTGATTGCTGTGAACGGAGCGTATTATCGAGTAGTTGGCACTGAAGTACGACATGTATTTCTGGTTCCAAGTTTTCCGTAGTCCAAATATGTGCCCATAATTATGAAAGTGGTCTAAGTCAAAATTAAAAAAAAATGAATTTATCACTTATTTCACACGACATGATTTTAAACTAAATTTATTCAATGTAATTTTTACGATATCGTCAAAAATGAACCTTTAGATAGTAGTTGTAATTACAACGTTATACGGAATTCATTTAGTGTTAATTATGAAAGTGGTCTAAGTCAACATTACTATGAATTGATCGAAAATTGTAGAAAAAGAAATACATTTTCGATCAAACGAATGTCGCAGCCGGATTTTATTTCAACGAAATCACTTGAAAAATCAATAACAAGGAGAGTAAAAAATACCGCGGGCGAATCTGTCTGTTGGCTAAAAATTCAATGGATGAGATTCTTGAAAAATGAACCTTATAAAATGTTTTATAAGACTTCTTTAGATGATTCTGAATTCCAAGTTTTGGATCTTTCACCTAAAAGAGGAAGACCAAAAATATACGAAAATGTTCAATTACTTCCATTATACAACACCACTAGATCAGTAACGGAAGAAAAACATAAAGATCTTATGTGTTTACTACCATACATCCCTCCAATTTTTCAGGAACATTTTAAAAATCTTAAAAACTCGAAATTATGATAAAAATGATTAAAATGAAATTTAAAAATGATTAATAAATGTTTATGAATTATTTCGTTAAAGTTGTTGTTTCAAATGGACCGTTTATTTTGAAAGTGGTATAAGTCCTTTTTTTTTAAAGAAATTCAAAATGCCGAATCTGAGCTTGTATCGTCTAAATACCCCACGCAACGCCACTTACAATTTCTTTCGATGACATTGGACTTACACCACTTTCAAAATAAACGGCTCAAATAAAAATCACAATTTTTTATTACTTTAAGTCAATTATAGGACATTCAGTTAATTTTGAAAATGGTCTAAATCAATTCAAGCTTTAAAAACAACATTTTCCTATGAAATTCACACAAAATTTCATATCTATAATAAATTTGCATTAATCAAGACTAATAAAATTATAAATTAAAATGTCGCATAATGTAAAAATATTTTTTAATTCATTCAAATGCGATTCATTAAATATTTCGAAACAAGAAATATATGACTTAGACTACTTTCATAATTATGGGCACATATGATTCCGATTTTTGTGATCGTGAGCACGTTACTGTTTGTCTTGCATGGCAAACGCTTTCAGTGTCGGTATTTTCACTTTCAGTATTTTCACTATGACTCGTGAAAAATATTCTCCTAAATTTTCTTTTCCCCATTATTTGATAATGGGTCTACAAAAATTAAATACTTTAAAACTCAACATATTATCACAAAGACAGAAATTGAGTATTTACCCGTGAATTATTAAAATCAAGCCAACAAAATTATTTTAGAATTATAAATTCGTGTAAACCTTTTAATCACTACTATTATAAATTGCTGGTATATATCCGTCGCTGGCAATGTTCTAAAGAAGACTGAAACTGTGTATCGTAGGAATAAAACACAATATCGTCTTATCAATAGTGTTATATTTCATGATAGTCAATTGTTTAAGGCATGCAGCGTTGCCAGATACTCGATTAACAAAAGTATCTCATGTAAAGTATGAAATAAAGGTATATATGGTATGAACGTATATATACGCTCTTCGTACTCGCGCGCCCACTTTTCCAGAGCGTATATATACGCTCTTCGTATATGAATGGTCATTCTTCGAGGGCGCATATATACGCCCACCGGAGCAAAAGGGTTAATGAACAAAATTTTGAATTCGAAGAGGGAACCTGGAATTCGTCACCTGGAACAGTTTTTTTTATGGAAAAGGAGAGGATTTTTGTAAACGGGGTATTATGAAATTATGTAAATGATTTGGGTAAAGATCGTATGTAACAATGGCCTATATATAATTGAATAAATATATTTCTTTACGTAAAAAACTTCCTTTGTATTCGATTGTTAAGAACTGCACCAATATTCTGACGAATCCAATGTCGCTAAGAATCATGCAAATGGATCTTAGAATAACTGTTGACCGAGTACTGGGTGATTCAAGCATTTGTGTGACGCGCCAGCAGACTATAATTTTATACTGGCATTCTTACGATTAAAATTTTATAACCGTAACTACAGTCAGTAGGAATAAAACTACTTTTCGTTTGATTTCTATAGAGGTATTAACACCTGATGGCGGTATTCTATTTTATATATTTCTATTTTATGATTTAATTCTATTAAAGTGGTCATAACTACAGTCACGCCGTATATTTCCCCAGGCCCGTTTAATTAGGGGCGAAGAGAGATCGGACTCCGAGTTTTGCGGGCGCTGAGGCAGAACCGCACGCGGTCGCGCGCGGACAATCTATTCGGGATAAAGACAGATTTGCCGCAGCCTCCGCGGATTCCCTACAATAATGAATCAAATGTTCAGGCGCCAGACATCGCCATCGATGTTACACAAAACTAGCGGTATTCATCGCGAACAACGGAGAGCCACAGAATGTCGACCGGAATATCTGTGCGACTCGGAATGGCTAGGGTTCAGCGGGAAGGGTTGTAGGGCGTCCTCTGCAACGCGGAAGTGGACCTCGCGGAATTATAACAGACCGTTTACGATTGCCAGATCTTCATTTATTTCATAAAACGATCCATAGGATTGTTAATGCTCGTGGTGCTCCTTGTGAGCTTCGAGCCTTGTAGTAATTTGCACGTTAGTGTGCCGACTAAAACTCTATTTTGCTAACCGGGTGCTCCAACAATTAGCTTCCCGGGAGACCTCTGTATCCACTGACGGCTCAGGACGGATCAGGACTGTCGAATAACCGTGTGACATCCACTAGGTCACCTCGGTTATCCCTACCTTTACTTAAGGGTGGGCGGCGAGGAAAAACTGCCCAATCATGGCAGGCTCAAAACCGAGCGCTAATTGGTTAAAATGAAGATGGTTGGGACCTTTGGAAAGGGTACTGCGAACGCCTCCAGATGAGTTTCCTCCTCAAGGGAAAATTTGGAAATCTACCCCATCTGGAAGCAATTACGCCGAGTGGTCCAAGTCCCAACTCCGCTAACGGCCTGGTCGTAAATCAAGGATAAGTCCTTTACGGAGGACCACCATAAAACTGTCGACGGGGCCCATGAGTTTTACCATGTCGAAAACTAACGTTTCCGCCACGGGGTGACAGGCCCACCCCCTAGCCATTAAGGACCTATGTGCCTGGCCCCCGCCGTGAAGCCCAGATGGGGAATCCCTAACAGTCAGCCTGGCATTGTTTTATGACGGTCATGCCTGGAGGAACTTTCCTGTCTTTGCCGGGGCCTTGCGGCCGTCTGCTTTGGAACGGACTCGCTGATTGTCTATTGCCAAAATCGGGCAGGACCAATCGGCGAATATTGTAGGTGCGTTGGAGGGATGGCAGTCTGCTACGAGAGAGGGTATTCTCTGATGGAGCAGCAGAGTTGTAATAGAAGTCGTAGCATCAAGACATCCTGACCAAGGGTGTACCGTAGTCAGGGGCTCAATACAAAATAGCAGGCAGAATCCGGTTCTTTATTTGATACAGTCCACAAGTATAGCGTCATAATTCGTCGCTATTATTAACGACGCTGTGACGCCCCAACAATATTATTTTCAAACGTCTATTTTAACGACGTCCCAGGGTGAGCGCCACATGCCCTAAGGTTAACTCGATCTCCGCCAGAGGGCGTTCCGATTCAAACTAACCTATAGGAGCACGTGCTCAAACCACGCGGAGATGCTATCATTTTTGCAACGTCACACTACATGACTGATTATCCGTGCAAATGATTACTTGCTGCATTAATTTTATGAGAACGACATTCGAGAATTCCTCTACTGAAAAAGTGCATTCCTTATAAGAGTTTTTTAGAATGTATAATCGGTCCCAATTATAACGATCTGCTAAAAAACGATTATAATTGAGTTGACAGTCCAGTTGACACGTTAATGCGGCGTTCTCAGAGACCTCGCGTCTGTAATTATGGGTTATGCGGCACGCTTTGTTTGTTTTTATCATCGTGTGATAGTCTGCGTTATGGAAATTACTACATGGTATCATTATAGTATGTTTAAGGCCCAATGTGGTCGTAGAATAAACATTCGTACATCAGAGGAGTTCGAAATGTTAACGGCGACAGAACCGTCGTTTTTCGTATTTTTTTATTTTCACATTTTTAGTGTAGTTAATACCTTCTCATAATCAATATTTTTTCATTCCTTCGATTACTTACACACTTAATGTTACGTTTGCATTCAAATGGGAACATCTAAACATCGCTGTTATTATTAATTCCGTGCAAAAATTCCACAAAAAAACATGAAAACATGAAAACATTTTTTTCTCAAAATCATTTTTTAACAAGATTTCAAGTACACCAGTTTTTTTAGAAAATGGAACCATATATTTTTTTGTTTATATTCCTATAGAAAGTGAGATTACAAATTCAACCACTAAAAGTACAGTACATTCTCCCTAATTGACCCTCAGTTTGGAAACAAAAATGGACAATTTGGAAAGATGAGCTACGTATTGCGCCTCGTTTTTATAGTCGACGATAATCTACTATAAAAACGAAAACTGCAAGTCTCGAATAATCGTACCTTCTTTCCCCGAATTGTCCATTTTTCTTTACAAGCTAATGGACAATCGTGGAGAATTTACTGTACAATGTAAAATGGCATTGATCGTCAGAAAGCAGGATGATGTCTGTATTATTTGATAAAGTTACTTATGAGAAAGATGAGGTGCGACTCTTTTTTATAGCTGTTCACAATCGGTAGCTATAAAAGCGAGCCGCAAGATTCGAATAATCGTATCTCCTCTTCCGAAATTGTTCATTTTTATATAAAATCTAAGGATCAAATAGGGAGAATTTACTGTACTTACAAGTACATACTTTCGTTTACCAAAGTATTCGTAAAATGTTCGGAACTGTGTTGCATAGGTTGAAGTATACAATTTAGGAGTACTGTTTCTATTTTTCGAGGTACGTATAGAGAGTTCGAATTCAACCAATCGAAGTTCGATCCTGTTTGCGAGGCACTTGTCCCTATCCCTACTCTTTGTAAGAACATAAACAAAAAATTGTATTCCATTAAAACAAAAACAACGAATGACCTTGAAATTTTATAAAAGGATCACCTTGAGAAAACGATAATTTTATAAAAGGATCATAAAAAAAAGGATCATAAAATTTTATAAAATTTTATAAAAGGATCACCTTGTTTTCCGTCAGTGAATTAACCCGTTGAGACAGTGCAATTTTGTCCACTGTAATTTTTTCTTACGATTAACGATAACGGAGGTACAAATTAGATGTTCCTATTTTAATGTTTCACTCTGTATAATATTTTGTTCTATTACTATCTACTATTAGTTGCAATATCCTGTACAGTTCTTCGTTTTAATTAGTTTTCTTAGATCATTAATTTTCTGCACCAGGAGATACTGCTAATGGGAGCTGGTCGCGGGACAAATTCAATAACAAACTCGTCAATGCGAATATGTATCAATTCCCGAGTATCACGCTACAATATCAAATGGGTATTGCTACAACATGCCATTGGTATTAGTAAAATCCGTTTGATATCGTCTCGTGTAGTATCGATGTAATGCGATTACGAGGTAGCTGCTCGTAGTAGTCCATTGATACCAACAAGTCAAAGGAAAGCCTACACAATAATGGGCAATGCTGTGCAAAATGCATGTTACATACAGCGTGCGTTTGCCACGTTACAAACCAGGGATTTTCTCGTAAATAGTAAATCTCCACAAAAAACATTTGCAGTGCAATGTAAAAACACCAAGTAAAGTTCGGTTTGGACTCGGGTTCCCACAAAAAGTTTCAAACAAATTGACCCACAAGAAACTTCCACATCAATGAATTCATTCGAACAAGCATCCAAAAGAAATCAACTAAAAACAATTAATTCCCCAAAAAAGCATTTAAACGTTACTAATGAACCAACAAAGAAATGTTAACTTTCTCCTGCCAAAAAAATGCTTCCAGGCACAAGAAATGAAATATTAATTCACAAAAATACTGAGTAAAATGTTAAACTTCGGAAGGATATATTTATTACTACTTCATTTCATTCGAAGAAAGTATTAAAATTAGGAATAGTTATCCACTTCATATTTGATTTGAATTTGAAGAAATTACTGAAATCAAAACCATAACAAAATCGAAACTTTAACCAATTTAGAAAATTACTATGCCAATTAGAAAATCATGATAAAACATTAATATTTTAAACGGATACTTGGAAAAACCAGAAAAATTATGGTTAATATGTAGTATACCTAAAATTAGTTTATAGTATACCTAAGGAGGACTAGGCGGGATAAACGAAAGAAAAAAATATTATACAAATCATTGACGATATAATGACGTGTGCAGTCTTCTGTGTCAACTGTATTTCTGGAGAAACAAATTACCATTGCATTTTTTAGTATTTTCTGTTGCCAAGACTACAATATTGATGATTGATCACAAAATTACTTCGATGGAATGGCAATTTCGTTAAAACATTTTATGAAAAAAAGAAGTTCATTTTGATTTGGTATTTCACTGCATCTTTTAATTTGATATGTTCTCGTTATAAATATAAACCATATTTACCATAACTTTTACCAAAAAACGATACTTTGCCCCAGGATATTAATGAACAGTTTATTACGTAGTACCGAATTCATACTGCACTATTAATATTTCAAATAAATATTCTGTCAGCCAATAACAACCCAATACCAATAATTACATATGCTGTAGAAATGTTGGTAAACGCACTGGTACATGAAATATTTGAAATATTTTCTCATTTCAAATCTTGCATGCTTCCGGTAACCATTGCATCTATTTATTCAAAAAATTAAGAATCGAATTTGCTTCTCCAAAGTAATAGAAATAAATATATATAACAATTACACGGGAAGGCATCGTTGAAATCGCAAGAATTGCAAAATAAAGAATCCGAAACCCGTAATTTCGACTGGCTCTTGAAGAGTTGAACCTCTCATTTGCCAAATCGATTAACTTTACAAAACAAAAAGTAGAGAAAAGTGATAGAATTGTATACTGCGTTTTAAAGTTCCATTCAAAACATAACCTCAAACAAACATTGTACGTAAAACTTTCTATTATGAGCACAGCTATAGCCTAACAACATGTATGCGGTGAATAAATTAAAAAAAGTTTTATTGAAATAAATGAAATGGCAGAAATCACAATACAGAGGAATTGGAGTTGGTACCGTCGTCGATGAATCAAATTATTTTTAGTTTTATAACGGAGACATCGAAGCTAATCGCTTCACTTTTCTAGATTTGAAGGTGTCAGGAATCTTGACATTATACAGCTATGTGCAGAATTATAAACTCAAAGGAACTTTTACATTGTTACTAACATCTAAACAAAAACTTAACAAATTATCGTATTTGTATATTTCTATTTTCTATTGTTTCCAATATACAAATATATAAATACGATATTTCGTTGGGTTTGTTCTAAATATACAGGGTGTCTCTTCTAAACGAAGTCACCTATAGTACTGTGAATAATTATAAACTCAAAGAGTATAACTCCTACATTTTTATTGATATCTAAACAAAAACCAAAGAAAGCTATACATTTGTAGATTTCCATTTTCTATTATTTTTAATATTGAAAAATACAAAAATGATGTTTTATTAATTTTTTATTTAAATATCACTAATAATGTAAAAGTTACTCTGAATCTATAATTATCCATACCATTGTACACGAAGACGGTCAGTATGAACAATAGCTAAATTATTCAATACATATGTATAATTATTTAATAATCCACAGACAATGAAATTTTTGTTACTTTGTTGATATTAACTTTTTCGTTGATAATATGAATTTTACAGACATTATAAGTAACCAATAAAAATATATAAAAATAACTAGATATTCGTAATTTAATGTGGAAAATATATTTATAATAACAAATGTGTTTACAATTATATAGGTAGTTACTAAATATGTATAGTTATTGAAAGTTTTAGCGTTCTTTTCGGTACAATAAATGACAATAAATGGCCATTTCTACCGCGTATTCTTTTTTGAGTTAGTAGGATCCTCAACTCTATTACGCTCTCTCTCTCCCTCTCTCTCTCTCTCTCTCTCTCTCTCTCTCTCGCTTACGTTCAATAACTGTGTCGCTCATCACCTTTTAAACCCAACCGTTCTCTTTCTCACACACACACACACACACACACACACACACACATTCGTAACGCATTCTTATTTCCTAACGTCCTTTCAATATTTATTTATTTACTAATTATTATAATTATAATTATTATATTATAATACTACTATTATTTCAATATTAGAAATAATAAAAAACAAAGGTATACAAATATGATATATCGTTAAGTTCTTGTTTAAATAGCACTAAAAGTGTAAAAATTACTTCAAGTCTATAATTATTTGCACCAGTATATGTTTCAGATCGAAGCTTAACTTGTTGCGAACGTGGATCGATGTTCTACGTGTTCTCTGTTATGGATATGACATTTTGGTCTGTGCTCTTTAATGATCTCTAATTTTTGATCGGATCATCGAAGTCCCCTGTTACCGTTTTTCATACAAAAAGCTAAGAGCCGATCAACAGCCTAAATTAAAGAGAGTTCAGAAAGCGGAGTTAGCCGATTTCGACTGTGAGAACGGCTCAGTTAATAAATTAGCGTAATTTCGGTTGCACGAAACGACCTATAAGCACCGTAGTTGTAAGGTAATTAGAGGAAAAATAGAATAAGCAACGTGGCACGAACGATAACGAAGGCGTGGATGGCGCTCCAGCCAGGTCTTTTACGAACATAAGGATACCATCGTAACGGCCCGGATCCTCCATAGTGGCGCCGAAATCGTAGCAGCATCGCGAGCATTACCATCGTTGCCACTATAACCGTGACTAAAAGGTACGGTTAGCGCTCTGGATCGTCCTGCTTATCAAACTGTATCTCATCTTTCCTTAATTATCCAGCTCATGATCGGCATTAAACGCCGTTAAGCCGAGCGGGGCGTCGATTAAATACGTAACGATCGGCCCACGATATTCACGTTACGGCGAAGACTGGAACAAGTCGGGAAGGACAGAGGCAGTTTCCTTTCGCGCGATTTCCTCGGTGACTTTGCTCTTGGTCGCGAAACAGGTTGCGACAACGTGAAATCGCGGCGCCGCGGGCCGGCCTCGGATTCTTCCCAGGCTTATAATTATAAATTACTCGTAATGCCGCGGCAATTTGTAGCCATCTCGTCTAACACGCGGCGGGCAATTATTCGGGGGATACACCTAGAAAATGATTCACGACACGATCAGAAATGAGGGATAAAAGAGCGTCTGCCTCCGAGTTCTACGAGAATAAGTTCAGACTATCTGACCGGAGCCGGCGGCCATCGGTTTCACCCTGGAATCGCTCGCGCGTAATTGGAAAATTCGTTTGCCTCCGGACGTATACCTCCGCGCGTTTATCAAGTCGTTCAATAAATAATGGTCCGAGCAAGACGGTCTTAAATATACGGTGATATTGCGGGACACTCGTGGAAAAATGTTACCCTCGTTTAATTCCAGAAACGATTATTTTCACACCGGAACTACCGATCACTAAATGACTTTGTGTTACCTCCGAATTATGATAACAACTTATTCGAACTTTTTGCGATCTTGATTATGATATACGCGATAGTAAGGTAAAACGGAACACTTGAATTTCGAATGCGCTAACGTAAAAAGCGCGGGGCTTCAATAGCAATGTTAAGCGAACCTTTGACTAGGGGAAAGTGGAATAATTTGTTAAGAAGAGTATGCGACTACAAACGATTTAATAGTAAGATATCTTTATTTCTATGAATTAAAAACTATATAGTATAGTGAAATATTAAAATGAAAAATAAGAAAATATAAAAATCATGATAGAAAAATATTATAAATTGACATTGAAATGTGTTTTATTAGTAGACATATCGAAACGTTCCGTCTGTTTTAATATTAATATTAGATATTATAATCAGAAAATAATACATTTTCGATGCGTTTATTAAAATTTACCGAACAATACAATTTCCTTCTTCTCGGCGCGATGGTAATTTGTGAATTCCATTTTAGTAGAATTATTTTATACGCATGTTTGCACAAATGAGTCTCATTTATTACTGCTATAATGAAACCATATACATATATATATTACCTTCGAAGTTTTTAAAGTTGAATGAAAGATTGAATTGCAATATTAGAATTTTATTAAGCTGTATAAAAAATAAATGTAGGAAGATGAAATTTGACTTTTCTTGAGCTCTTTTGCTATAACAATTTGAATTTGCATAAGGATTCGTTATCTTCAGATTAATAAGCTGCGAAAATTTCAATTGAGACTTTTAACTAATAACTATAACAATTTCCTACAGATTTATCAAATTGATTGAATTTTCTGCGACTGTGCTAATACTTTTGGAGGAGATTGTACATACGTTTTGCCTCGCGTGAGGCAATTCAGTAATCATTTAATACGCTTATTTAGTTAGTAAATGGATGAAATGTCAGTGGAATGCCGAAACTTCGACAGCACAAATTTTTGCAAATACAGTGACATAAAAAGTAATACGTGATCAAGAAATGGATCTATGGTTGATCAAGAAATGTTGTGAGAACCATTTGGTCGGATTCGCACAATACGAATTACGTTTTAACCCTGATCATTGCTCACTCGATCAGAGAAAATGCTAGAATGTAAATATTTAAAGTTGTACAATTAAAAAGATTTTAGAAAATTCTGAAATAATATCTCACTGCTTATTAGGAACTCTAAAATCTTGTACAGAGATTCCATTTCAATATTTCCTAATTTAAATTCTGCCAGAGGAACTGGTTGAAAGTGTAAAATTGAATTTTGTTGTAGTCTTGTTTGAATAAAAGAGCGGCCTGATAATTTTAAAAGTTCGGCTCCCCGGCTAGTTTCAACGCCTGAAAATTTAACACCGCGAAGATTCGCGAGATTGAGAAATTGAAAGTTTCAAAGTTTGAACATTTGGAAATCACCAACTTCGACGATCAAAAAATTTGAAATTCGATTTTCTTGAGGATGAGATCCCACGCGGGGGAAAATTCCAATAGAAGTTCTCGTAGTTAATATTCCTGCATCGCGGAGTGAAATTTACCCCTCATCTAAAAGATAAAATAGTGAAACAATTTTCTAATAATAATTTGCTGACGATTTAAAAAAACAAGGCTAAACCACCGACGCCTCCTTTCGCGTGCTTATCTTCCTTCCGTTTCCTCGGAAATGGGAAATTTTCTATACTTTCTCCAGAGTTGGGAGGAAAAGCTGCCTGAGGGTAATTAGCAATTTATCGTTATTCATGGTTAGCTGGCTCCGTCGAAGCATCTCTGCACCGGGCCAGTAATCGTGATGTAAGTCAGAATGCCCGCAGGGAGGAACAGAAGAATAATAATTGGAAGGTTATGTTTACCAGGGACTGTCACCGGTTTCTCGGATTTAATTGCAATTAACGCCGCGCAAATGTCTTGGTCAGTTAATCCCTGCCGGCGCCGGCAGGGATTCAGTTTAAGACGCATCAAGCACGCGAGACTTCGATTTCACGGAGAAATAGATTGGCCAAGCTTCGAAGTCAATTTAACACGAATCAAAATCGTCGTTATCCTTTTACATCGTTTCGATTAATGGGTGCAAACTAATTGCGAATTAAAAGTCTCAATTGAAATTTCCGCAGTTTACTAACCTGAAAACTCCGTATCCTTCTGCAAATTCAAATTATTATAGCAAAAGGGCTAAAGAAAAATTATATTTCATCTTCCTACATTTTTATTCTGTAGACAACTTAATAAAACTCTAAAATTGCAATTCAAATTATTATTATTAACGTTTTCAACTTATAGAGTCACTTGTTCAGTGAATGAACACTTATGGGGTCATGCTCAGTTAAGAGTTAAAAAAGAATGTTTCTTTATTTGAAAGATCAGGCATTTTATTACTGATTGTATCTTTTATTTGAAAAATATGCAGAAATGTGTAAGTTATGGCAGTTCTCCTGAGGGCTTTCCAAAAAAAATATACTTCGCGGTGGGCAGCTTCACTCGGTTTTTTAAATTTGTCTTTAAACGAAGGATTTTTCGAGATATTGATTTTTGACATGATGGCAGTCGTTCAAAGTGAAATTTTTTATTTTTGATGAAAAATATCTAGTTTTTAGGCTATAAAAACCAAAATACTCAACCGAAAAAAATCCTTCGCACAAGAACAAGGTTTTTATATGTGTTTAAGGTTTCAACTTCTGTTTACTCTTAAATGTTTATTTTTTACTCACATGTGAAATCATCAATTTCAGGCCAATATTGAACATCTTCTGTTCAAATATTATCCTCCTAAACATTTATTTGTTGTTGACGACGGAGCACTCTACCATCGTACGTTGATTTTACAACAATTTTAAATACAAGTCTACGTATGTTGCCCCAGTTTGAAAATTTATTTCCCCGTCACGCACTTCACGACTGTTGAAATTGTTGCATAAACTGAAAGAAAACTGATAATTTTATATTCCATAGAACTATCTGTACTGGCGCTCCTCTCACCATTTTCAGCGGCTTTTGGATTAAAAATTTGTTTCCGTTTTTTCTGTCTGATAAACTAAATTTTATACTAAACTGAAAATTTCGTAGTCTTCAAAAATAGCAGTTATATTCGCTCGTACCGTAAAGTTTAGAATTTCTTAAAGTTTTAGCTCTTAAATAATGAAGCGATTATATATATCTCCGTCAAGTTTCATTCGAATACAATAAAACTTGCGGAGAAAATTCTCAAAATGTAATACTTTCACAAACAATCAAAACAATCAAATTTTTAGATTTCTGACTGAGCATCACCGCTTAAACTGTATGTTCGTTAAACTGATTGGTATTTAATCCCCTAAATGATATTATCGTAAGCGAGTTGTTTTACTGCTAAGTTCATATATTCTTGAACACAATTCTAGCAGTTTTTTTTTAGAAGTTCGTCCAGCATTGCGTCTGCGAAAAAGGAATGGTCGAAGAACCAAACGTTTGCGTTAATTGCGTACTATGAAGAATATCAATTTCTGTGGAATGCAAAACATTCGGAGTGCAGAAAAATCGAGAAAATTATCCTCATAATACCTTTCAATCCTGGATTTAACGTAGCAGCTAATGAAGCAATGGTACATATTGCTTTGTAATTACAGTAGTACAATCCCTGGCAAAAGGTTTCCGATCGTATACACTAATATACAATTTGTAAAAAATATTCGCATTTTGGAGATATAAAATGTCCTTATATGTGTGTGTGTGTGTGCTCATAAGACGAATGGGAAACGTACATGGAATCTAAATAAAATAAATAAGTACAATATAACAAATATAAGTGTTATATAAACACATTATCAAAAAGAAACCACAGAACAAACAAAATGTTACGTGGAACAAAATTTCCGATCGGTACAAATGTTGGGAAAAAGTTTCCGGTCATTGAGTTATTAGTAGTTTGTTACATTACCACGAGCTCGTATGATATTTTTAATGCATTATAGCATTGACCTTGTTAAGTTTTCACAATCCCTAGGCGAAATTTCTTTCCAAGACAATTTTATCGCATCTCGAAGTTCCACTTTAATTCCCGGTTTTTTTCTCGTGAATCAATTTGTTTTAAATTTTGTCCACATGTCCTATGCTCGGAATGAAGAAATCTTCTAAAATATTAATATATGTTTCTGCGCATGTCGAAGTTCCTTTTTAGTTTTTGGTTTTTTACTGTGAATCAATTTTTTAAAATTTTGCCCACATGTACTCGATTGGGTTCAAATCGCGACTGTTCGCAGGCAACTTCAATGTTTTAATATGATTTTGTTTTAAATAGACTTTCACTAATTTGCTGTGGTGACAGCTGGCGTCATCATCTGGGAAAATGAAATCTGAAGAATCTCCGGACCAGTCCTCTAAGCTTAAAATTAAGAAATCTTCTAAGATATATTTCTGCGTTCACGTTCTGATATAGAGTGCATAGTTTTCCCTTTTTCGTCATACAATTCCATATCGTGTAAGACCGCGGATATTTTTGTTTATAATTCATGCAATCTTCATTCAATTTTTCGTTAGATCTCCGCCAAACAAATTTTCCTTCGTCATCCCCTGCTCCAAGTCAAACACGAGACTCGTCACGAAATATTACTTTGCACCAATCATCCACAGTCCAATTTGCGTATTCCTTACACCACTTTAATGCTTTCTTCTTGTATTCCTTTCTGAGTAAAGGTTTTATTTTTACTTTCCGAAATGGGAAGCCCATTTCATTTAATCGATTTCTGACAGTACGGTCATAGACGCTCGAGGTCCACTAGTTCATTTATCTGTTTTGATGTTGCTCGCCACATATTTTTAACAATTGCACGCAATTTTCTATCGTCTTATCTACTCGTTGCACGAGGAGAACCACTTTTCTTACCGCAAGATACACTGCCTGTTTCATTATCCTTCTTTTTCATGTCACTCAACGAACCCTGACTATATGCTATAATTTCTGTGACCCTTCTTTGATTATTACCTTGCTTGAGAAGTTCGATTACTATTAATTTTAAATCATTTGCATACAACTTACACGATGGCGTATTCCACGCGTCCGTCTTACTTATCCACTGACTTAAATGTTTTGTATTTCAGGTGCCTTAGTGGTAAAATCGTTTGTTTACAGTTTTACAGACACGTGTTGTGTCTACGCTTGCTTTCTTCGCTTGAGATAGAGATAGTTTTTTGAACCATGATCGGTAACTTCTTTCCAATCTTTGTACTGATCGGAAATTTTTTTCCACGCAACATTTCATTTTCTCTGTGGTTTATTTTTGATAATAAATGAAAAATTGCGTTATGTTGTACTTATTTACTTTATTTAGATCCCACTTACGTTGTAACTCTAAAACGCGAATATTCTTTGTAAATTTTGTATAAGTGTATATGATCATAAACTTTTTGCCAAGGTTATTGCTTTCCATTTATAGCACTTAAACAGTGAGGAAACTTCCGTCGACGATAGAATGCGTCGGAATATTTTACAGACTTTAGACTTTAGACTAATATTTTACAGACTTCTTTATTTTGACCAAATAATCTCCATTCGTTCACGAGATATTTAACAAAATACATTTTTGCAGCCCCGACTTTGGGCTAAGCAAAAAATTTGCGAGAAGAATGAAGATTGAGACATTTTAAAAAATGCAGGTCAGCCGAGAAAGCGAAAACGAGTCTAAAAAAAGGTTTCTTAATTCAAGCACTATATTCGTAATCGCGAATAATCTCGCCCGTTGCTTGGATGGAACTGACACAAGAAAAATGTCAGAGAGCGAACATAGACCTACCTTCAGCGGATTCAGATCTGAGAATTCCACCGGATAATATGCTTTGAGAGAATATTTCAGTAACTGTCAGGAAGTCAAAACTTTTGAGGTTGCTCGCGGATGGACACGCAATGTGAGACTATCGCCGAGAACAACTGTCGATGAGAACTCTCTGATGAACACGTACTATTAGGAAACAGTTTAGTATTTCTATGATAACTATGATAACTATAGTCATTTGTCGCAGGGGTTACTGCGACGGTTTATATAAAATAATCCGAGAGAGTTTTTTTGGTTTTTATATAACGAGAACTTTAATATATCTTGTAACAAAAGGCGATGAGGTACAGTGTGTAGAAGGTAAAGGTAAACGAGTGACGGATGAGACAGAAATATGAACACGTTGAGAGTCGGAGGAAAACTTGCTAACTGACGTCTCCCGGTCGAGAGGTCCTCGTATTTATTGGGGAGAACGTATTGAAATTGGTAAGGGAAAGTCCTTGGGAAGGGCGAAGGCCTTTCCCGAAGATTTTCCGACCGGGGTGATCCGGGACCTATGGTCCGAAGCTGTGTCCCAACGTTTTTATTGTTTTATTGCGGTGTTGCGTCGGGAAAACCCGAAAAAGGCATATCCACATCCCGTTTTTGAAGGACGTGTCTTTTTATGTCTGGTCCGCCACAGTCACATTAATTTGTTTCTGTTGGGATTATGGAATGAAAATGAATATGATTCTAATTCTTTTCTTAAAAAGGCTTTATTTTATTCCTTTATTGAGAGAAGGTATATGGGCGAAAACGATCGAGCGACCAAACTCTACTGAGAGTCCGGTAAGAAAAAACGCTTCTTTTATACCCTTCTTGGGTTCGTCTTATCCACCAATCAGAGACGTTTATTTGTCGCGTTTCACATTGTATACGTGACGCTGGGATCTCCAAACAGTCAGGGCACGATGTGTATCTAATGGTACCGGTGATGATGTATCGCGGTATCTACTATACAGGGTGTCCCACAATTATTTTAACAGCCGAAAATGAGGGGTAGCTGAGGTCATTTGAAGTAACTTTTTCCTTTGCGAAAATGCAATCCGCGGCTTTGTTTACGAGTTATTAACGAAAAACACTGGCCAATGAGAGGTGACGGTGCGAGAGAGAGGGTCCGCGAGAGAGTCCGCAGCACGAGGCTTTGACAGAAGGTCGGGACGGACTCGAGCCGCGTTCGAAGTATTGAACAAGTCACGAAGCGAGAACTTTCCGGATTTTTTTAACTACATAACAGTGATATTTTGAAGAAAAACGCTGTTCACCTTTACTTTAGAACGTCTGAAGAATATTCACTAATTTTTTGGACTCGAAATAATATGTAGTTTAACCGTGTATACAGTTTACATCACCGTCGTTGCCCGCTGACGGAACCGACGAAAATGTAAACCGATATCTTAGTATCTTAGTACTATAGATTAATTTTTGTTCGTTGTTAAAATTTCCTTTTTTTATAAAAAACAAATTCTTCTGTCGCGTTCAAGCATTATATTATAGTTCTTGTATTATATTAACATGCGGATTTTGTTCTACAGCGGCTAAAATATTTATCGCATTCATCTCATTATCCACTCTTTTAAATCGATTGGGTGTTTTGCTTGCTACACTTCCTGCTTTTTGAAACTTTTTTATAATATGTGACGAGACCGACAATGAATTGACACGATCGGGAAATCTTTCACCATAGACACGCACTGCATCCTTTATGTGTATTTATGACACTCGTCGTAAATGAAAATCATATTTACTTCATCTGTATTTGTATAACGCATTTTTGAAAACCGAATGTTAATGCAAAGTCGCAATTTAGTCGAAGGACAAACTAGTAATAGGATACGTAGATGCAGATACCAGTGCAATCTGATTCAATGTGATTACGTTTATGTTCTACGGCTTATCATAGTGATAACGTGAGGAACATATTAACATATTAACAATAATAGAACACACAAGATATTTAAAATTTGTATTTCATTCTAGATATTTCATTGTTGTTCATATATTGTGACCTTGAATGACCTTCATTTATAGGTCATTGCGTTTGTCTCGTAAGGCTTTATTAGTATGCGAATAAAAGATTAGGTTATTCTATTTAAAACAATAAGTTTGACCTTCATATGTCCTCTACACCTCCGCCTGTACAAAATTATTAACATCTAATAAGCAACTTTTATATATTAAACATATTATTACAACTTTTATATTATTATATATATTATACATCTAATAAGACACTGTTTTTCTATTGTCACGAACAAGTGACTTATTCAGGTGTCTCGTTTCAAATGCCCCACCCTGTATATTTCCCGCCTTTAATTTGGGAGACCATTTGTATTTCTTCAATATCCGAGCGACGGCCGATAAAATACTAGTTGTCAAATATTTTCGTTCGAGCTACCTCCAACTAAAGCTTTATAAAAGTTGGCGAATGTCAGTTTGTTATACGCCGTCATTAAAAATGAATTGTGAGAGTCATTGTCTTTCCCATAAATATTAGAAAGTCGCTGTTCGAGCGAGGCTTTATATAATAGTGAAAAACGTGCTCGCGCGAAAAGATCTAATATACGAAGAAGAAAATTGAAAACAAAAAGCTGGAGGAGAAACAGCGCGGAATGAATTTTTCATCGTCGGCAAACACCTACAGCGATTTCTTTCGGCGCGAGCACAGCGTTTCATCGAAACCTGATCACCTCACTAAGCAACGAAATTGCCAAACATTTGTTCGTGAATAATGATTTTCTGCGTGAATGCTGGTTGCCAGTTAAACATCGCGTTCGCGCAGCACCGGCATTGTTCGCCGCTGCTAATGTTTACAACATTATGGAATCTGCTGTTCAAACAACCAGCGCAGCGTTTCCAGTTGGCAGAGCAAGATGGACGCACGGCTAATTGCAACCGGAGTGCGTTACATTTACCAGCGGACGATGGCGAATAGGTGAACGATGCTCGCAACGTAAATTTAAAACTAATATTGTCTACAAAAGAACGACAATCTGTCTCTTGCCGCTATTTATTTTCCTACATGGCGCTTAAATGCTCTTCTGTCACTCGAATCGACAGGAAACTGTTGCATCCGTCAAACTGGAAAAATCTACCTTTCAAAAGCTACGGAAGGAAATCGATCGACAACCTGAAACGAAATTAATTATTCCTAAGTTGTTAGGCAATACAACATGACAAAGCAATGTCTATTACGATTGAGCCCCTTGGTTGATAAATGGCGTACGTCCTGTTTCTTAGTATTGCGAAAATTGCACATTTGTGTAATACTGCATAAAACGTTAAGAACAGAATGTAATCTTATTCTAAGCAAATAAAATGACAAATTTTATCGTTATCTTTTTTATCATTCTCAAATGATAGCAAATTATGGTAACATAATCTGAAGGATACACTGCATTTCTTTTGACAATCGACGAACGATATCGTAACGAATAATCAAGCGTTATTATTGCACTGAGTTCTGATATCTCTTTCCTGTAAAAAAAGGTGTCTTACGTCACATGACAATTAATGTACAAGTGATTAGTTTCATGTCGAAATCGCTGCAAGAAAAGTAATCAACACTTTCCAATAAACACGATATGGTATTATTACATTAAGTATCTCATTTATTACAATAATATAACTCGTTTGTCGTGGAATTCCTTGTCACTTTCTACATTCGCAGCGCTTTCTAATACTTAAGAAAATGTATGACCAATTGGAGGAATAAATTTCTGGAAATCCAGCATGTCTTTCTTTTTAGCTACAGAAACAGGAATTTACTTAATACATTTTTTTAATAAGAAAAGCTTATCGTGTATGAAAGAACTTTCGTTGAATATGCACATGTTGCATGGAATAATGCAGTAAGTCCAAAACTTGGATTTAAACCACTTTTCCAAAAAATGTTACAGTCATTCTATCTACCATGTGAAAGTCACCATGATTTTATTTTAACATAAAAGAAAATGTGCACAGTTTTAATTTGTAAATAAAACAACTGTACTACTGATACTAGCTATTTCAATAATTAACTAGTTTTTCATAATTTTGGTCTTGACTTTAACATTGGCCGTCAAAATATAATAATTTAATAGTTTTGTTTAGGCTTTGGAAAAGTTCTTGACACAAAAAATATTTAATTTTCAATCAATGATAACATTCCGTGATAAAGAAATGAACTTCAAGCTGGACTCATCTTGAAAAGGAACCTTTCGCTCTTACTATCTCGAGTTGGTGTTTTCGTGGATGCTTTTGTACAGTGGTAAGATGGGAACTGAACAGTCAAAGTAGGTTTCTCCTGAAAGTTTTACAAATTTAATCTCCGCGAAGTACATAAGAATACATCATTTTCTTTGCGATCGAAACCATCGCCAGCTCAAGGAATAAAGTCGCTCCTTTCCAATGGCACCATAAAATTTCATGCACAATTTTTGTTACCAATTTATAGCACTTTGACTAAAAGGTCACATTATAATGTAAACGCATTATAGAAGAGAGAGAGAGAGAGAGAGAGAGAGAGAGAGAGAGAGAGAGAGAGAGTTCTGAATTATATTGCAGTCTTAAATGAAAGCACAGTAATGTCTCCCTAACTGACTCTCACATTGTGCATAAAAATGGGCAATTTGGGAAGAGGAGACATTATTCGAGCCTTGCGGCTCGTTTTTATAGTTGTTGACAATTCGAAACTATAAAAGCAAAGCTCGACTAATCGTATCTCCTGTTCCCAAATTATCCATTTTTGTGGACAATCTGAGCGTCGATTAGAGAGACATTACTGTAACTATATTTTTCCATAGAGCACGTGAAATGATCTTTCAATGTAATATTACTATAATGAATTTCAAACAATTCCTTCTGCACCAAAGTTCCCTAAAATACGCCTTTCGAAAGATGTTTTGCTAGAATTATTCTCGAACCCTGAACTTTGAAACGTTCAGAACATATTCTGCCATGTCGCCGAATGAGCGCTGATACAACCTTCGTGCGTCCATTAAGCGTCCATTTACGAACAAAATAGCGACACTGGATCATATCCCTCCTCGAAATAGACAAAGTATCGTATAAAACATTTTTGCGAATAACGAATAGTTTTGGAGGTAATAGCATATACAGTAAATTCTCCCTAATTGACGCTCAGCTTGTACACAAAAATGGACAGTTTCGGAAGAAAAGGTACGATTATTCGAGCCTTGCGGCTCGTTTTTATAGTTGTTGACAATCGGTAACTATAAAAACGAGGCTGGAATAATCGTATCTCCTCTTCCTATATTGTTCATTTTTGTTTCGAAGCTCAGTGTGAATTAGGAAGACTTTACTGTAGTGTTTTAAATAGGGCATCCCGTATATTGTGAGAATTTATATTTACTGAAAAAATATTTGTGTGTTTATACAATGCTAATATTTTAACATCATTCGGAACCTTGTCTTGAGAACGTTGGAGCTTACACTTTAGTAGATTACCATGTTGATTGCTGGAATTAGTATAAAACGCTCAACAATTTTGTCTTTTATTTTTGTATGATACAGAATACCTTACCCCGAAACTCCATTAGCATGTGCAATTTCATTAATTTCCTCTCCATCCTCTATTTCTTTTAAAATACGAATTTTATCAATCATTTTGTTCATTCTTTACATCGTCCTTTATGTAACTTTCCTAGAATTATGTGTTCATACTATCCACGAGCTCACAGTGAGGTTATGTTTATTCACGCTATCTTTTATCCTTATTTTCACACAGTAATGCCTACTTAGCATTGCTGTTATTATTAAAACCTTGTACTTCTATATTCATTCCTTCAATTTTACGCAATCGTTTAGTTTAAATTTTTGTACTTATGTAAATTGTATTTCTCCAAACACGCGAAACACGTGATACTTATTTCAGAAGGACCAGATTTTTAATGAACCAAACACATTCCTAAACGGTGTATACAATTCCAGCAAACGTGGCAAGTGATAATGTAAAAGTGATGGGTTTCTAGTGTAACAATTTTTTTGTATAAATTGTAAAGAGACAGAATAAACCAAACTCCCTTTGGTTTATTTTCGGACATAATTAACTTTATATTTATTAAATAAGAAATATTAAAATTTTTTATTCTTTTATTTTGTTTATTTCTGAACAAAAAAATGTGTTATGTCTTATTCGATAAATATAAAATGAATTAAACTAAAATAAAGTTACCCGAAAATAAACTAAAGGTACTGCAATTGATGTCCCCACAGTAACCGGTTCCACTGTCCCATATAATCTTTGTTTCGTAGAATTGTACTGTTAGTACTATTATATATATATACTATACATATATACTATAGTACTATTAAGTTAGTTAATAGTACTATTATATACTATAGTACTATTAAGTTAGTTAATAGTACTATTATATACTATAGTACTATTAAGTTAGTTAATAGTACTATTATATACTATAGTACTATTAAGTTAGTTAATAGTACTATTATATACTATAGTACTATTAAGTTAGTTAATAGTACTATTATATACTATAGTACTATTAAGTTAGTTAATAGTACTATTATATACTATAGTACTATTATATACTATAGTACTATTATATACTATAGTACTATTAAGTTACTTAATAGTACTATTATATACTATAGCACTATTAAGTTACTTAATAGTACTATTATATACTATAGCACTATTAAGTTACTTAATAGTACTATTATATACTATAGCACCATTAAGTTACTTAATAGTACTATTATATACTATAGCACTATTAAGTTAGTTAATAGTACTATTATATACTATAGCACTATTAAGTTAGTTAATAGTACTATTATATACTATAGTACTATTAAGTTAGTTAATAGTACTATTATATACTATAGTACTATTAAGTTAGTTAATAGTACTATTATATACTATAGTACTATTATATACTATAGTACTATTAAGTACATATATACTATATATGTACTATTAATATTTATTTCATTGTACTATTATTATTAAAATGTAAAAAAAAGAGAATAATCCAGTAATGGAAATTCAGTTCATAATGCTCGTGTGGGGGTAAGAACATTACGGGTCCGAGTAGACCCAGACATGGTCGTTCGCGCAGTTTATCGAATCGTCGTGCGCCAATATCGCGAGAGTTAGATGCTTCAGCGGCATTTCCGCAATACTACGTCGCGAATATTTCATGCGATCTCTGGCCCGAGTTTTCAGAAGCATTACGCAAGCACTCGCGATTCGCATTCAAAGCTTGTACACGACATTTCTCTTCGACTCGCAGGGGTGTCCTCCTCGGGTAAGACAAGCGGAGGTTAGGTATGTGGAACGCGTCGAGCTACGTAAATCACGGAGAATGATGGTTATCGATCGATGCTTGACTCAACAGTCATATCTCGTTTCGTTCTGTTCATACGCGGCGCGCGTGAAAATTCACCTGCTGGGACTCAGCATTATGTATATTCGATCATGCCTCCTACTGTGAATCCGGAAAAGTAAATAATCATAATACTAATAATGGCACAGAGACCCAATTATTTCTACCGATTTAATAATTGGCTTATGTTAATTTAACATTTTCGACAATAACAACAAATCACGACGAAGATTTCATACATAGTTTGCTAAATATACATTTTGTAAAAGATGTACCTGGAATTTGTATTTATTATTTATTTATTATTTATTTTGCCTCCTTCAAAATATGTACAATGGGTGTAGCAAGTATTCGTACACCTTTTAAAACAGAATAACTTTTTTGTAATTAGGCTAAGCGTACAGTGAGGCGGTGGACAAAAGCGCACAATGAACAAAACTTAGAAATGTTACTGCTTCATATCTATTCAAAACTCTGTATATAGTGTGTTACAATGTCTAAATAATTATATTTAGGAACAGAATGAATAGTTCTCCAAAACAAATATTAGGAAGATCAAATAGTACGTTAGTTCACAGTACAGTCTGTTCAGAATGTCTGATGAACAAAAGACCACTTTACGAAGTAACCTTTATAGAAAATGGTTGCCAAAGGTTACATGATTGTAATTAATCTATAGAAATTTTATAATACTTATATGCAATATAATAATTGACCCGAAATGAAATAATTCAGTTCGATTTATTTTCCTAAACTTCAGATAAGATTTCTTTTAAAGAAAACGGCTCAAAATATCCTGGAATTTCTTTTCTGACATATATAATATGTACAATATTATAAATAGTATATATATTATATATGCGACATGTATACATATACGTATTTGGCGAAAAGCTGCATATATGTAGCCCATATATGCGAAAGGATCGCTACGAATTTCTAGGCACTAAGGTAAAATTAATGAAACAATCTTTCGGACAAAAGTTATTCAGTATTCGACTAACAATAAAAATTGTGTTAATAAAAATTAGCATAAAAGTTTTTATTCGATAAAAAATAAAGGTAACAACAATTTTTTTTATGAAACCATATAGTTTTTTTTTACACAAATCGATGCATTTTTGTATTTTCTCTTTGACAAATCATTAAGGCATTTCGGTCAAAAATTAATTAAATTAGAAGTTAGGAACTATTAGAAGCATCAATTTATTAGGCAACGGCCAAAAAATTGTTTCCAAAGATTGCAATTGGTTGCAATGATGAAAGAATTAAAAACTGATGCATTTTAAACTTTTTTATGTGAGTACAGAACGAAAATTTAAGAAATACATTTTGTAGATCTCGGTGACGTATATGCATGCTAAACATTTCATCCAAATCGGTCGACCCATAGACAAGCTATAGCTCGGTTACTTTACGGTGGGGGTAGGGGTTCGCGTAGCCTTTCAAGGCGTAGTTACATCAACCGAGAAACCTCAGATGATGTCTGACAACTCGAAGTTCTACTCGATGGGGCGCATTCATTAACATATGTTTAGAAAGTTAGGAATCTTTAAACATGCAGGCGACCGACGTCGTACCGCTACCTTAAAGAACATGGATAGTTATCACGAAGGATCTGACCACGACCACGGAATAAGGAAGGCAGGGATGTCTTCTGGTAAGACACCCTGCTCACTTAAATTTCTGGCAAACACTTTCTCAAAATTGTACATAAATAATGTACATTCGTGTACACTCATACACGAAAGTATTCGAACGCTTACGTTTCTAACATTCAATTAATAAAATATATGTGTTGAACTGAAATATTTGATATAATATGACACATACAACAAGGGATGGGTCTCAAGCTTGCAAGACCCATTAAAATTACTTCTACATCGAAGATTAGGAATAATAATGTTATAATAAGAAAATTGATAGAAAATGGTGTACGGGAATTGGTTATTGGATCAAATCCACATTCAAATGGTGTTGATTTTTCACGATTTTTAACTAATTTTATTGATAATATAAAATTAATAGAGAAGATTCAGACTGGGATTAAAAATAATATTAATATAAATATGATTATACATAGAGTTATATATATATTTTTGTTAAAAATTATTTAATTGGAAGTTAATTGTATTGAATTTATACTATATATATTAATATTAGTATATTAATATTAATATATTAATATTAATACATTCATCAGTAAATTATGATATATAAGATTAATCAAATAATATCAACAAAATGTCAGTATCATCTTGCAGCTTCAAAATGAAAATGGTGGATTATTGAAAAATGAGATTTTATTATACGGATTAGACAAGTAGTTATAAAAATAATACCGAGAATTACATGTAGTCCATGAAATCCTGTTGCTATGAAGAAAATTGAACCAAAGATACCGCCATTAAAGGTAAATGGGGCTTCTTGATATCAAGCAAAATTAGAAAATAATTCAACAATATTTAGCGTTTTTACAGTACATTGATTGTAAACACGTACCAGAAATGGCTCACAAAAGTATTCGAACGAAACAATTAATAGTTATTTAAGTTGAACGATTAAAGGTTTTAATAGGAAGTTGATCCACCTTTTACTTTTATAACAGCCCTAAGTCTGTTTTCCATCGAGTGGACCAACTTAGAAGTAACATTTGCATCTATTGATTGCCATATTTCAATAATATTTCGTTTTAACACTTCTTTCGAAGTAATAACCGTATTTCTTAATCATATTTCTACTTCATCTCATAAATGTTCAATGCGGTTTAAATCGGGACTTTGCGGTGGATGTGGCACCACGTGTGGAACATTTTACAATACCCATTCTTTGACTATTTTAGCGGTACGCTTCGGATCATTGTCAGACTGAAACCAATAATCGCTAGGTAAATTCAATTTTGATACACTGCTTTTTAAATGTTCTTGCGAAATTTTTCAGTATTTCGTTTCGTCCATTATCCCATCGATGAACACAAGGTTCCCCACTCCACTAGATGCCATGCAGCCCCAAACTGTATGCCACGTGCTAACATTTCCTTTCGGACAATTTGATAAAAAGAAAAGTTAGCAGCTATCAAACAGAAGCATCGAATAAAAGGAAAAAGATGCCGCAGACGCAAGAAACTTATAGATAACTACGCAAAGGAGATTTTTATGTAACGCTGGTTATGAATCGAAAAAAATGTTTAATTCGATTACATGATTCATGAAAACGATTAAAGGTACTAATTGTCGTAAAGTTGACGATGAATGTAATCGCCAGTCGCGCTGATTAAAGGCATTGATCAGTTGATGAAATTAATCGTTATTCGTTATCGTCCATTGAGAGAGACAATTAACAATTATTGACTTTTTAATAGAACCGGATGGATATTTTGATGTAACTCCGTTATGAATTGTCATTGTCACGTTTATTACTTTATTATATTTTTCTATCAGATGGTGCGGGGTGGATTCCTATTTTAGTCGTTGATCACGACTAACAATTGAAAGAAACTTAATCACAAATTCCAATTAATGATTAACAGTAATATTTCAAACGTTAATTCCAATTAATGGCTAAAAAGATTGTAATCGTTAATCGGATCAATCAGTAACAGTAATAATTCGATGGTTAGTCGTCGATGAAGTTTTTACCAAACTCTGTTTGTTTGCACCATGAGCTATACGAATAGTGATTGCTAATCACCATTAGCCATTGTTGACGAGAGGTGAGCGGTCAAAGGGGGTGGCACCACCGGTCGACCCGATGTTGAAACCATGCGATAAGAGAGGTATAATGGGTTAATCATCGAAACCTCGAGTGTAGTGGTAAATAATATCCGCATTACTAGCCGCGATCCAGCCTGCGACGGTAGATCCGCTAAACGGCTGTGCATTATTACCGATAAAATCGTTGGGAATCAATTGCTCGCTGTCGAGATCGTTGGGATCGCCGGAATGATTCATCGTGGGCTCGGACAAGAAGGCTGCTCCCAGATTCCATCCCGTCGGGATGTTAAACAAACACGGATAAACGACTGATCGCGTTGATCGTGGTCTCGTTAAACGACTGGTGGGGTCCGAAAAACCGATCTTATTATCGATAACGACGGCCGATCCGCTCGCGGGATAATTAAAACGCGGCCGCTCCTCGAGGTTTCCGCGATGCGAGGAAAAAGGAAGACGAAACGGAAGGGAAATGCGGTGTGTTCACCGGTTAAATAACTCGACTGTAATAAGGAGCCGGGGCACTCTCGTAGCACGAGGTTACGCCTACTAAACGCTCGTAATAAGAAGCTTAATGGCAACGCCCGGCTATAACGACGATAACAATCATCATAACCGTAACGGGGCATAATAACCGTAATGACCAGCGGGATACGATAATACGTCGCCGTTCCTGAATTCGGTGGACACGTCGAAATTTGTGGCCACGAAACGCGGGGCAGCCTGCGACCGGCCATAATTCCGGGCCCGGAATCAGTGGTTCCTGGAGCCGAGGTTAATAAGCGAAAGCTAATTCGTCGATGGTTCAAGTTCGCCGGACAGGACTTGCGGATACTTTAGACGGATGGCTTACTTGGGAATTGTTAGCTCGCCCCTGTGCCGCGAACGCCAGAATGATTAAAGCCCTGCGGTGCGCTATAGCATTACAAGCTTCGCGATCGTGTCGGTCGAAGGCGCATGTACCCCTTTAACCCCTTCGCATTCAGCGCTTTAATCGTCGTACTTTGATTTGAAAGAAAGTTACACATTCTCGACTAGGGAGGATCAGGGATGGGTATTATATTTTTCACATGTTGAAATGAAATAAACATTTTTCAATCGAAGATCAATCAGTTTTGAGGAATTCAAGTAGCGTATGTCTTGTCAAAAATCGTAAAAGACGCTTGTTGGAGATTTTCGTATAAATTAATTATTAGTGTGATTTACGTTGCACACAGTGGTTGGTTTTAATTCAGAAAGCGGAATAAGGTCAGTTTTGAAGAATATTCCCATAGTACATAATTTATCCATCGGTGGTCAATTAAACATATGGCTTATTATTTAGTATGACCTTTTTTAGCATTTGTTCATTTTGGACACGGCTACATAGCTTCAAAGTAGCTCTCTAAATCATGTCTAAATCATCCTAAATTTATATCATCGTTTATAATTATTTTATTCTTCTAAAATAACTAATTTTTACAGAATTTATTGTACTTAAATTATGTCACAGGACACATCTTTATCTCTCACATTATTCGAGTTATGTTCCATTGAATTTTAAAGAGTGAAGTCCTTCATTAATAACAAATTAAAAATTAGCTGCTAGTAGCTGCTGTTGGAGAAATTATCTAATAATAATTCCAAAATGGCACGTGCCACGAAGCATACCGTGATACCTATGGGATATCGAATTACGCGAGGTATTTTGTGAATATAGGTTAAGTAAAATATCAATATTTCAACTGTTCGCACTCTATTGAAACTAATGACAATAATTATAAATTTTTTTTTATTATATGCAGTCTTTTGCTCACATCCGATTCGTTCATGTCGAGTATGAGGAAAATAAATCGAAACCATTTCTCAAAGAAACAATCGAACTACCGGTTTCGGAACAATGTTCGCAACATGAAAATGGAGAGCATGTTCAATTTAATTGAAGTGAATTGAAAACAAAAATTGTATTTTTTAAACATCTGTTCATAAACAATTAAAACACCGCATCTTGCTTTCATTATTCTATCCCAATAAAAATCCAGTTATATGTATTAATAATATAAAATGAAAAAATTAGGTTTAAGTATATAATTTTAGTTGTTATATATGTGTTTTTTCCGCTTTGTGTATGGAAATCGACCACTGTGCATCATACGAAATGAATATTTTGTCGTAAGAGCGTTTTATTTAGCACTAATAACGATAATTAAAAGAAGCACGGGAATTACAACTATAAAAAAACTACTAATCATGCATGCTTTTATATTTTTTAAATAAATCCATATGTAGAATCAGATTTTAGAACTAGTTTGTATTTCAGTGCCCTCTTGTACTAGATCGCGTGATCAAACCGAACTTCACTTTGTGAAAACAATATTATGAGAAAAGAAAAACAGGTCATAAATGTCATTACAAGAAGCACAATAACTGCAGGAGATACCTATAAGGTGGAAATACAGGGCACAGAAGTATGGACAGATACAGAAATACGGGGCACGGAATCATGTGCAGAGAGCTCCTGGAACGCCACGGAATTATAGTCAAAAACACCTCTTTTTATTTCATTAAAAACATCATTAAATTGCTAATTCTTATCATGGAAAAAAGTATGCTTGAAATTAGAAATGTTAGAAAAATCGAGATATATTTTCAGCGGATTAAATTAAAATTATAATATTTAATGATACTTTCAACAAACAAAAAATTCACTTAAAGGTGTAGAAATTGTAAATCGTAAAAACTGTACAGATTACCGTGTACATATACTACTTCAAATACAGTAATATTCAAAACACATTGTAAAATGTTTCACAAAATTGGTGCGTTATAGGCTCTCTTTAATCATATTGTTACGGCGACTTGTCCAAATCAAGTCGCTGTAATGTGAAACTGCCCTGTTGTGAGCAACTCCATAAAGAAAAATAGAAGAGAGGGGTTGCCACGGAGGTGTTTGATCAACGGACAATCGAGGAGTCGGGATCGGACCGTCGAGCGATCAACACCATCTAATTCAAAGATCTCTAACATAGTTTAATTTAGTTGTATTATAGTTCGTGTTCTCTATTGTAAATAAAATGCCGCGACGCGGGAGAAGTGTAGTAATTCGTAACAATATTTTAGAAACGTTTAAATGATCAATCATTACATATGCCTGTTCCGTAGTGTTCGGTAACAGTGTAACATTAAAGTTACGTTTTCTGAGTTAAATTCGCAATGTTTCGTAGGAGTACATATGTGCGTTCAGGGTCAATATATTAGTTGTTCCATTGAAATGGATACGCGATGTTGAACAAATGGCCATTATGATAATAGCTTGAATTCAGATTGATTGATTCTTTCGTTATCAAAATCTAGGAATGAGCGAGCAAATATAATAATCTTAATAAATCTTCTTCGTCTTTTAACAAAACCAGTTCTAATCTGGAATTGGAAAAATCAAATTCATCTAGCTTTGAAAGGAGCTTTTGAAAGATGAGCTACGTGACGAATCTATATCGCATTTGATCCCGTCACTGGCGAAGACCGATCGGGTCTCCTAGGACAGATATTGCTCGACTAGTCAGCCAGTGTCTATCGGCAGAAATGAAGACATCCCGGGATAGTATAGACCGGCTCCTTCGGTCGGCTATCTACATCGCGGTGGCAGCAGCCGTGATTTAAGGTTGTCCGGCCTGAAAGCACAACTCCGTCCACCTTTTCGAATGCTCAAGCAGTTCGAGCGTGCCCATTTATTATCCTTTGTCCCACGACTATGCTACTAGAGATAAGTTCACCCAACCCTATCCACCGGCCTCACGAGTCCGCCGATCGACGAACAAGACTCCAGATCGGGACCAGCACCCATCGATTCGCTCGGTGATCGATCATCGCCGCGCCTCGGGATGTCCGCTCATTCTTCACGCGAACTGTCGATCTACTAGCCCGAGCGCAATCGATAAAATGTGTGGCGCGTATTTGAATAATCAAACATTTGAAATTTCCAGCAAATCCGCGGGATGATTAGGTTCAGTTCTTGTTAACGCGCATCATTTTAGCACAGTAACAGTTATTCGTCAAATTTGTGTGAAGAAAATCAATACAAAATTGGGGGTTTGTTATTTAACCCTCTATGGGCCCATGTAACTTTCAAGTCACAAGCTAATATATCCACATTTTACCAAATAGTTTTAGTTTCTTTCACAAGATGCCTCTGCATTAACAAATAACAATATTGATGACGGTTGGCAGCACCATCAATCTGAAATGTCAAAATAAATACCTTGGAAGTTGTCTGAAGATAGAAACCAAAGGGACCATTTTGTGCAATTGAGATTATTTGTGCTTTTGTCGGTGTTTACTAAATAAAAAAAAGCATATATAATATCTCTGGGTTCGTATATCAATAACAATTTATTTATTTGCAGTTCAATAATCATTTTGTTACTATTTGTATATGATACAGTTTTGTAACTTGGGATATTGTGATATTGTGGGATTATTCCATTTTCATACTTATAGAAGGTACAGTAAATTGACGCTCAGATTGTGCACAAAAATGGACAATTCGCGAAGAGGAGATACAATTATTATTCGAGCCTTGCGGCTCTCGTTCTTATAGTTGTTAACAATCGGTAACTATAAAAACGAGCCGCAAGACTCGAATAATAATCGTATCTCCTCTTCGCGAATTGTCCATTTTTGTGCACAATCTGAGCGTCAATTTACTGTACCTTCTATAAGTATGAAAATGGAATAATCACGCGATGATAGAATATTTGAAGTTGATTGTACTCGTATAGAGTTGTGCAACTCCGATATAGTACTCTTTTAATAGGCACTGGTCGAACTAGGGCAAACTATACTTTCGTTTTCGGAGAGGTAATTGTTAACCGAGTCTTATCAACTTTCTCGTCCTAACTTTTATTCTGCTACGATTCTCTGCGGCATAGCCTAGCGATATCTGAAACGTTGCTGTGGGTAAATTGAATTGTGAAGTTTTACACGGTTTGACGATGGCAAATCGAATAGTTAAGACGCGATTACGATACAGCTATGCCCTATATTTACTATAGTACGTTACATTCAAAAAACCCCGTCGCGTTTTGAACCGCTGCCGAGATAGGCTTACAGATATCGAACATCGCTAGGAAATCTCATCTCTTGAATTTGAGCTATTGTTGCCCACGAGGTACGTGCCCCAAACTTTTGGCTAACATTCAAACCTTCCATTGATATTCCTCTTGAGGTATTCCGCAGATATTCTTTACGAGCAGGAACTGCGGAACTTTATGCGAATTTTTATGGATACTAATGCATCCCCTAATTTCCCATTTTTAAAAAGTTATCGATGTTTGAACTGTTACAATTTTTGCAGAACAAATATCGTACAATGATGAACTCGGACTTACCTCGAAATTCGAGGCATCGATTGTTACATTTCATCGTTAAAAAATACTACGAATTACAGATTTTGCGCGCTGAATTCATCCTTCTGCAGATCATATTCACCTTTCTTCAAATTAAGATTATCCTGTTATAAATTAAGGTCGTTTTTTGTGGATGTCGCGAGACTGAAATAATAGAAATGCAACTTCTAATAGTTTGTGCGCGATTGTACGAAGTTTAGGGTAATTTCGGTGTAGTAGTTAATTAGTTAGTTAATTAAGTGTAGGATATTTTGACTCAATAAATTGACAAATTGAGTTATACCTATGTTCTTTAACTTGAGTATTTACTTTTCTCAAAATATTGAATCTCTGATAGCACAATTTTCATTAAGAAGCTTAATATAAAGAAAGCATACGTGTGCATATATTACTGCGATTATGTATCTATTACTGCGAACCAAATACTGCAGATGTTCCGATCATTGTGTGTCAAGGTGACATAACCCATTTTCTTTCAAATGTACACACATAGCTACAATTCTTAGGATCAAGATATTCTCACTGCAGCACTTTATAAATTATTTATAGGCATTCTACTATCAAGCGTGTTCGCACCGACTCGTCGAGAACTGCACTTTATAGGTTAAGGTACGCAGTTCAGTAAAACACCGCAGCAATATACACACATAGTTAAAAACTATGCGCCAAATACGATGGTAATGATAGTGTATGTTGATTTTTTATCAAAGTAAGGATTATTTTATCTAAAAATAACGCTAAAATGAATAGTTAATTATTTAATAGTTAATTTATTATTAATTACCAAAACATGAAAAATTAATAAATTTACAAAAAGAATATTAATTAGCAAAATTTCATAAGGTTCTACGTTTTCATAAGCTTCCAAATATCAAAAGTCAATAAGTGAATTAAAACAGCGATTACTGTTACTTGCATGTCATAAATTATCAATATTAAACACAAAAAATTATGAGATGCATTATTAGAAGATTACACACTATAAAATGTTAGATTGTATTTTATAAACTACCGCAGTGTCTGGGGCGTCCACAGTAATATTTACACTTACCCTAGTTAGTTTTGAACAATGTAAGTCCGCACAAGATTCAGGAACCGCGTGACCTTGTTCGTCAGACATGGCTCTGCTGTTTTCACCGCTTTCAATAGTAAACCAAACGAGGTTTATTTAATAATTAAATTCTATGGAAGTATTTTTGCACCTATTAAAAAAAAACAGATAAAGATTTGTTTACTATTCGATAAGTATTTTAAGTTCATTGATAGATACATACAATAAAATTAAAAGTGTCAGGGTTTATTTGTATTAAAATAATTTCAGTTTCAAGGAAGAAAGTAGAAAATCTTGATTCGCAAAAGAATCACATAGGTATACACATGGGTGAAGTTGATTTGAAAAAAGACGAATATAAATTGCAGGATGATGAATTTAGAGTATATGATCTGTGTAACATCTCTAAGAACATTAGAAAACTTCCCTAGCCTATTCATCCACTATAATAGCACGATCTTCAAATGATATTGAGCTCGACAATTTTTCAATTAACAGTAAACTTATTTTGGATGAAATTTTCTGTTCAGTTAGAGAAAAGAATAGTGTCTTTTTACTAACTTATCTTTTACCATTTATACCAGCCATTATTGATCACAAAGTCTGATTGTTCCTTTAGAATATAAGCTAGAATCCAAAAATGAATATAACAAAATCACTATTTTTTTACATACATACACATAGTATTCTAGCTTTTCGTCCCTCCAAGCTAGGACTCAATAATATATTATTTCTAGTCTAAGAATAAAAACGACTGTTCTAAGTCATTAAGAAATAAATATTAAAAAGAAACAGTTGTAAAAGATAATTAGATATCCAGTTTCAGGTGGATCGACTTGTATATTTGTTAGAATTCTGTGCTCGGTGCAGTTGAAATATACAATATAGTTGAAATATAATAAGTATGCGTTCCTTTTCGAGGTTCTAGGGCAAGTGCTGAGCGGTCTAACACAATCGTCTTACTAAAAGGTATAGGCTTCCCTACTACATGGTCAGATCTCTCGAGAACAAAGCGCTTATTCTTTAACAATGCCACGTCGGGTTGCCTGCATTCCCCAAACATCGTTTTTTTCCATAAACAGCCTACGACACTGACGTGGTCGCTAACCGTTGCACAGTGGTCTTTCATTTGCTATCGATTTTTCAATATTGTAAGGAAGTTTCACAGATTGTTGCTTATGGAAGCTTTTAAAACAGTTCTATACTTCATGCAGGGTTTGTTTCTTTAACACTATATTTACGGAACCCGTCAATATGACGGGTCACTAATTTTTTAATTTACGATTATTCATATCGTAAAGATACATTTATGAGTTATTTATTCACTTTATACGTTACCTACGACAAATGTTACAGTAACACTTATTAAAAATCAGAATAAATGTCTTATTGTTACTTTTATAATATAAAACATATAATATATAATATATAATATATAATATATAATATATAATATATAATATATAATATATAATATATAATATATAATATATAATATATAATATATAATATATAATATATAATATATAATATATAATATATAATATATAATATATAATATATAATATATAATATATAATTTAATATATAATATAATATATTATTGTTACTTTCGTGAACTAATATAAAACAGCTGTTCTTTGTGCTCCGTAAATCTAGTCTTAATATCTATACCTGCATAGTAATTAAACTTCGGAAGCACACACTAATCTATTCATATCTTGTGCGAACTTTCATTGGTGTCATTTTATTCAGGAAAGATTCGTGATTATAATGGCGTAAAATTTTTGCACGGACTCACCTGGACTGCAGTTTTATAGATCATTAAAGTTGAAATGTCGCAGCACTTTACGCGTAAGCCTGTGCGTTCGCGTTCACGGAGCATACCAACGTGAGACGTTAAGAAACATCGAATGCTGTGTTAAAGTTACTTATATTATATTTATAATTTTTTTATCTATTTTCCTTTAAGTTTTATTTCGCGTGTAGTTCATGTTTGCAAACAAGTTTAGCCAATCTCAAAATTGAAATAATTATGGAACTTTGCATACAAGCAAACTTTACAGTTTATTTACATGAAAATTATTAACATAAAATTTTTGTTAATGTATGACAAATATTTTTCTTTTATGTTATTTTTATTATTACTGTACCAACGACAAAATATGATGTTACAAACATTTTCGATATAAATATAGACTATATCATGACTATGATTACTATTCTTATGATTACTGTAACATTTTGATATGTTAGTATATACAAAAAATGCAAATGTTATGTATTCATATCATTAAAATGTATTGTGTTGGTGTTATAAATAAATTTTATAATTAATTGCTTTCATATAAATATACCAAAAATAAATTAAAGTTTTATAAGTATACCTTGATGAAAATCAAACATAAAATAATTGTAATGTTATTAATTTCACTAAACTTGAAACGTATTATTTGTACATATATTTATTGAGATGCGTTATTCAGTTTAATCCTTATATATTAAAGACCCTTTTTTCGGTATCAAGTAAATTTTTATTTCATCTATGCAATATTTATTTTCTTTAAATGTACATATTTATATCCATATTGACTTTCATAAACGTCAAATCTGAATGTAAAAAAAAATACTTGCAACTTAATACTTGCAACTACTAGTTCCTTAACTATGTTAATAGTTATGTTAGTAGCATGTCGCTAATATTGTTAGCTAATATCAAGAAATTCTTTCAATTTAACACATTTCTTTATTCGTTAGTTTTATGCTTTAGACACCAATTGTGATAAAGACCGTTTAAAGGTTTAAAAAGTAGGAAGTATCAATTTTAAAATGGTGTTTGGTCCATTAGATTTCGATGAACATTAACGAAATTATCGTGTTCGCCTTCTCGGGTCAAATCGATCACAGTTCATCGCCTGTCGCCTCACGCTCATTCATCCCTTAGGCCTCACACATGTCAAGACCCTATCATAAATCTATCAAAGGCCAAGCGTCGTTCGATCATTATTAAATTCTCTCTCTCTCTCTCTCTCTCTCTCTCTCTCTCTCTCTCTAAACATGTATTGCCGTTAATATATTACATTCAGCAGTGTTCAAATGCCAATGTTCTAAAGCTCGAATCCGATTATCGAGATTGATCCGGATTCGTAAGTACATATTGAATTTGATCCCAGCCCTAGTCTTCGCAGATTAGAGCCTTGCTGTCCAGGGTTGGGCCCCTCGCGCGCTTTCGACTCCTTCCATTTATCATCGCCAACGAAGGACAGAGTATTCAGATGCTCCCGTTCAAGGCAGATGCCGGTAGATCGCGTCATGCTTAGCGTCTTGGTCCCCTAGACAACAGAGCCGGAGTAGGGAATGCACGATTTACTTGCGGGCAAAGCTCGGACAACACAGGATTAGACTGTGCGAGCAAGGGGCGATTAAATTGAATGCCGCGGTATAGATCGTCCTGGCGTGGTTTGCGTAACGATAACAGATGGATTTCCTCGGCAAAATTGATAATAGTAGAATCCGCATTCAGACTCAGACATTGAAAATTGAGTGAAAGGAGATTACAGTGGAGACTCCCGTATCCGAACTAATAGGGTGATTAAAGTAGCCAGATAGTAGAAGTTTCGGATAATAGAACGATCATCTTCTTTTGCATCAAACACTTCATTTATTCAAGTAGAAATTAACAACATTTGTAGTTTCTTTCAATATTTAAGGTTCCCATATTTTTTTAGCTGCTAAGTCACATAAATGTGCCGTTTATTTTGAAAGTGGCCTAGGTCCATTTATTTTAAAATCCAGATATTTAAGGTTTTTACGTTTTAATAAATTTAAAAATATTGCTAATTGATAACATGGTGGTACAATGTTCTCGTGTTCCTAAGGGTCACTGCATTCTTTCAGCTTTGCTGACATGAAATTATGTGTATAACGTAGAAATGTAAGTATTAAAATAGCTAGCTCGGTGTTTTTGAAAAATGACTTAGGCCACTTTCAAAATAAACGGCTCAAATTTTGTATTGTTTGCTAATTTCTTCAATTTCATGCGATCAAAGTTTTCTCGATGCTCTTTTCAACGTTGTATTTTCAATGCTAGTCCACGCATTTGCTATCATGTAAAAGCAGTCTTTTAAAATAATTTTTTTATATTGCTCTGTCACGCCCTCTTCACTCAATTCAAATGTAAACAGAAATTTTTTAAGCTAATCATTTCTGTATAGTCGTTTAACCCTTAAATGCATAATTTTTTGTTTTGAATTTTAAAAAATCGTTTTTTATAGGAATGTAGTCATAGGTTACGTAAAAAATAAATTAAAAAATCTAGATAATAATATCGAGTATTTATTTTGAAAAAAGTTGTATGTAGACTTTTGTCAACAATATGCGTTTATTACTAAAATTATTGTAGACGTAAACAAATGGTTATGTATTTATATTATCTATTAGTATAGGAATTTTCACATTATTTATAAATGAAATGCAGCAAAGCAATTGCGATTTTTGTTGTGACGCAAAACTTTCCTTTATAGGAAACTCGAAAAAAGAAAATATCTCTCCGAGTAACACATTGAAGGTTATCACCCACCGCATTCAAATGTCAAAAAACATATAACTTACTCGCCAAAAGTAATGTCAAGTCTTTTATTTCACACATGGTTTATTGTCTATTGTTATCAACGTGTGTTCGGAAACGCACATACTCGGGTTTTTGAATAAAATTAAGTGGAACTGAAATGTAGACAATTGGCAACAATATGCATTTAAGGGTTAAAGCACACAACTACTGCTTGATATCTAGTGGTTGTATGAGTGGAGTTACATTAGGTGGCAAAAACATAATACTTTTAACCCGAGAAAGATAACCTACGTCGCAGAGGCGCCTGCGAAGACTGTTGATTTTTGTTAATTTTTCATAGAGGTCTAGTGATTTAAGTTTAAAATTACTTAAAATATAAAAAAATATAATATAAATGCATTTTATTTTTACAATAATGCCAAACCTTTAAAATGACTAGATTAACTGAAATAAATATCCATTGTTAGTATAAAATTGACGCCTTAGAAAAGCATGCGCCTCTGAAGCGTATGGTTATCTTTTACGTACGTTGTCATATGGTTATCTTTCTAGGGTTAATCTTTATTTAGATGCGACAAGGGATGAGAAAATGTTCGCAAAAATTACAATTGGTTGGAATAAGAATATGTGTAAACTTGTAACGAAAATTTATAATGATTGTGTTTTGTGGATCCTGGTAACTGATACGCACGCTGAATATCGAAATCGATCGACGCAAAAATAAACTGTAGACATTGAAAGATGCGCTATTTCTTTACGACCTTAAATTTCTAATCGTTCACACAGCGTTAACCAATCTGGATGATATCTCCAGTATGTATAATTATTGTGATTCGAATTTTTGCAACAGACTCGGATATAAAGGTTGGCGAACAGAATTTTCTAACATTTTCGTCGCTGCAACCGATGAAAATTTCTACAAAAATTGTTTGAAACATTGTCTAATAAATTAGCCCATCTAACATCTAAAAAAGAATTCAAGTCATTTGGAGCAATTTTAACAAAGTTATTGCGTTTTAAAAGATGTCCGAATATTAATATTGACTACTCTATTTCTATTTGGATGCAGTAACACTTTAAGAGTAAAGAAATTGCAACCATTCTCAAATATAGCGTTCTTTACGATGCACACAATGTTTACTTTTAATGCAGTAAACGAAATTTTTGTGCAATTTTCTTAGGAATAAATACGATAATTTCACTTTTTCTTTGTGTATTCGCATGCATCGGGGCTTCTTCTTCATTCGAATATTCGTAGAATGATCCACGAAATTGAGAATTAGCATCAGAATCCGCAAAGTCACTAATAGAGCAATAGGAAAGTGTCAAAAGCAGTTAATAATCAATTGATTATTAGTGTAACTCAGAATAATTGAAATTCATCTACTGCAGAATATTCTGCATGAATTTCGATCTCAATGATTTCCTGTTCACGATCGAACAATGAACAATGCGTTCTGGTATAATCGTGAATTCCGGAACGCTCTAACAACGAGTGCGCAAATTCCGATGTCCTCGATCTAGTACGATAATCATTGCAGGTATTGCTAGCCTGACAATTCTTTTAAGCCGCTAAAGTGGAACGTGGGTCTACAAATCTTGCGACCCGCAGGGGACGATGTAGGGCCGTTATTAAAGGTTTATAGACGAAGAGCAATAAAATGTCTTTGCCGGACAGCATGCAAAAAGGCGGTCATACCTTCGAGAGATTCATAAAGCGATCTAAATTCCTTGCAGGACCTGCACAGCGTCGACCTGGAGGAATTCAAGCACGGCGGGACCAATATCACTGCCTTTCGATTAGTGGACCCGGAGAAGCCAGAAATTCAGAAGGTCGTGCAAGATTGGATCTATGGGGAGAAACGTTATAATCGGGAGCTCGATATGGGACAAAGCTCCAACAAGGTATGCCAAAATTTTAATTAACCATTATTCAGATCACGTAACAGCGTCGATATTTCAGAGTAAATGCAACGTGAACAGAATAAACGAGAGAAGACTAATAATTTATCGATTCATGCACTTTCAGGCTCTATTTCGCGAATACCAGAAAGATTCGTTCATTTGATCCATTCATTGCGTAATGATTTCAAGACTCACGAAAAATACTAGGTTGTCCCACAACTATATAGTCATATTTTCGTGAATATTCTGTTATTTCGCGGTTGGAGTTTCACATCTTCAATCACATTATTTTCCCGTTTCATCCACATCCGGTCCTGACTTTTTCAACTTAATTCGCCCCAAGCGTATCAAATTGTAGCATCAAATTGATACTACAACAAGAGGCAAACAATTTTTTTTATCAGATATTTTATTCGAAAATAAAGATGTTTAAACAATGTTCTTTTCACAATTTGTGCATAGAATGAAAGGATGTGCCGAACAAACTGCGTTTTTACCCTTGTCACAGTGTGCACTATGTACATTTGCGGCTTCTTTACGTGGGCATACAGTAGCCCACAAAAGTGTTCATACACCTTTTAAAACGCAATACCTTTTTCAAAACTGGACTTGAATTGTTTTTAATAAAAAAATTATAATAAATAATAGGCCTAGTGCTCTAGACAATGACTGAAATGCTTTATTTAATTTTGCTATTGCTTTGGAATTTCGAAGAATGGTAAAAATGGCTTTCTTCATCTGAAAGCCTATTATAAGAAGAGAAAAAATGTGTTACGTAGATCTCGGTAAGTTATATGCATGCTGAAAATTTGATCGAAATTGGTTGATCTTGATATATGAGCCGTTTATTTTGAAAGTGGCATAAGTCATTTTACCGTAATGAAAAGTGGTGATTTTGTTAATGTTTATACGAAATTATTTATACTGAGAAAAATATCAGTATCCTGAGATAACAAATACAAGTAAATCTTCTCGAAAGTTAGCATCCATATTTTTAAACGTATTAAAACGCAAATATATCCAATTAAAAGCAAAGTGACTTATGTCACTTTCAAAATAAACGGCTCATATAAACAATTAAAGATCGCAAGAATCGCAGTTTTTGTCACGATTTTTGACACTTTTGATCAAAACTGTAAGAAATCTGCAGTTTTTTCAATCTTAAGTTAATAAGTTACCGAGATCTACGAAAGGCATCCTTTAAATTGTTCTTATATGCTCAGATAAAAAAGTTAAAAAACGGGAGCTTTTTATATTTCTTTTGGCATTCCAAGTAATAGCAAAATTAGAAAAAAGCATTTTAGTCATTTTTTAGTAGACTAGTCTCTGTATCATCTAAAAAATTGAAATCATTTAAGCCAGTCTTAAAAAAGTTATGGCGTTTTGAAAGGTGTAGGAACACTTCTGTGGGGCCACTGTGTATGGCAAAGTGCCCGTTTCTTCATTTCGTCATTTCGATTCAAATTTTCGCTCATTTGTTATAGCTCACGTTCAGTGAAAATTCTTCCGAAGTATTAGATTTGAGCACCCTGTAGCTGCTAGATATTTATTGACTTTCGAAAAAAAGCTCCTGCTTGTGAAATTCATGTATGTCAAATTGAAACAGAAAGATCCTTTCCGTAGCAAATAATGTTATATCAATTGTCCTAAAAATAGTAGAATAATATACTCTAATAAATTAAAATAGTGTCAAACCAAGGACGGATGTGGGTCAAAAAATAGTTCTGAATTCGCATTGTAAACATCAGTCCATAACGACTCCAAATGAAACAATCTAATATACGTATCCATTTTTTATTTCACTGTGTGCTACTTGTATTACACATTGTATTTTTTCATTAGTTTTGTATTCCATGAATTTTTTCAGATTTTTAGAGGATACATAGTTAAAAATTTCTCGACTATTAATTAAAGTACCTCATTCCAGATTTTATAATTGATGAGACAGTACTTTGTCGGGAGAGTTCCAAATTCATTTTCTCTCAACTGTAAAATTAATACACTGTTCTGCGTGAAAATTATTACGGCGAGAGGAACCAGACCGAATCAAACCAGTTTCTGCCGCTCGTATGATGCCTGTAAAACTGTATCAATAATTATGAGAGGAGCACTTTCCTGTTGTTTAATGGAGATTTACTATCAAATGCGCACGCGAGTATGAATATTAATTTTGCCCTTTTGTGTTCTGTTCACGGGTCACTTCACACTAGATGGATCATATTAGAAAACTGGGGAGGGGAGAGTAAATTAAATTACCATGTAGCGCACTTCTAATTAAATTATTGCGAAATTATTAATTTCATTCTTCTTATTTTCGCCAAAGCTATATAGACGCATCGACAGTTTTATTCCACTCGAATAGCTACGTTTTCTTTTCATATTTTAAGCATTCATTTTCCAACGCCGAAGTCACAAATGTACTTTTATGTTACAATTTTCATACTACAGCTTTGGGTTGACAATTTGATTATGAATATCGATGAGCAGTTAATAACTGAGTAATGGTTGAAACGATGATTGAAACGTTCCATGATTTCGTATGTAAATCATATGACTCCATTTTCATTAAAATCTCTATCTTCATGCATAAATGTCAGTTCAACGTTCAATAATTCATTTTTAATACATCAGCATTCATGCAGATCGTAATATTTCCTTCCCTCGCCAATGGATCATTTGTATTAAACATATCGGTATTAAACGGATCCGATGATGCCATGCGAATTGTAATAAAATATCATAGCCAGTTAGAGAATATGGACGAATATTATCAAATTGATAACAGAGACTCTCATATCGCCTGTTATACTACTGTGATCAAAAAGTAAGGTGAATTTGTTTATAAAATGTAAATTCTTTATTTATTCTTCCAAATCAATTTCATCCCCTTCAAAGTATTCCCCGTCCGATAAAACGCACTGTTTCCGACGCTTTTTCCAGTCCTCGAAACAGTCGGAATAGTCTTTTTCCGGTATAGCCTTCAAGACCTCCTTCGATTCGGTTTTTATCTCCTCAATCGTGTCAAAACGGCGTCCCCGCATTGGCTTTTTGAGTTTGCTGAATAACCAGAAGTCGCACGGAGCCAAATCAGGCGAATACGGTGGTTGCGGAACGATATGAGTCGAGTTTTTGGCAAAAAAGTCGCGAAGAACCAATGCAGTATGACATGGCACCAATCGAGACTTGACGCGTTTGAGACACAAAACATCCTTCAAAATGGTTTGGGCTGAGCCAAATGATATTCCAACACTATCAGCGAGGTCTCTCATTGTCAGTCGACGATTTTCAAGCACCAAATCTTCGATTTTTTGGACGTGGCCCTCGTCGGTAGACGTTGATGGTCGTCCAGAGCGCGGTTCGTCTTCAACGCGTTCTCGGCCCGCTTTGAACTCGTTGTACCACTTATAAACGTTTTTTTGTGCCATAGTTTGATCACCAAAGGCCTTCCGCAACATTTTCAACGTGTCCGCACAAGAATATTCGTTCCGCAAACAAAATTTGATGCAAGTTCTTTGCTCAACAAAATCACCCATTGTAAAAATCGAAAAATTCACTTTTGGTCGTTTACTAAAACACGTGTAACTCGGAGATAATTAAACCTTTTAACAAACAGACGCTTGGCAATTGTTATAGACAGTCCTACCAACCTAGGAAAAAAACAATTGCCTGCCTTCCTAATGTCCGGGAGTTTTAAATGACAATTTCACCTTACTTTTTGATCACAGTAGTACATAAATACCGAATCCAAAGTCCTGAAATTATTGTATTCCCAAATTGGATAACTACAAAGGTAGACGTATTCTATTCATATTCCATTCTCATGCTCGATTTGATCTCCGTTTAAGAAATGAATCCATAGAATGAGATATCGAATAGGGTTATGTCTAGCAACTGTACCGAATAGCAAATGCAGGATAATGAAATGAAAACTGAGAAGACGTCCTTTCAATTCTACTACTCGAACCCAGAAATTTCAATGAATAACTAGTACCGATCAAATGTTCGATTCTTCTATCTCTCGCGCGCGTTAAACGCACCGAAACGTTCGGGCGAAACTAAAAAATATCGAAACTAAAAAATATTAGGTTGGGGAAAAAGAAATCCATTATTTTTGCGTGAAATTCAAGACTTTATTTAAGCGGTTCGTATGTCGTAGAAAAGGAAAGGGGAGACGTTTCGTCCGGGGTCACCAGTTTGGCGGCTGTTTGGGTGTCGTGAAAGGGAAAGGAGTGGGGAGACGTTTCGTTCGGGGCCCGCTAGAGGACTCATCGGTAAGGCTATCCTAGCGGGCCCTTGCCTTTTTTTTGCGTTTGTAAAGTGTTTATTTATAAGGCATACAGAATTATAGCGGACTTAAAAATAACTATAAAAATAAACGAAAAGTTCTTATAAAATATCGCTAATGTATAGATGAACATTATGTCTACCAATTATTATTTATTAGCCGGAGGAGTATCGGAAGATTACCCCTCGTTAAACTAGTTATTGCATTGCACAAAAATGTCGCAAATATATCTTTTTCAGTCTTGCTCCCCAAAAGCCTTTAACAAAATCGGAGCTCGCATCGTAATTTTTAAACTTGGGCCCTTGCCTTAGACGTAAGAGTAGGACGAAGTCTCGGTGTATATATAGGGATCGGAACGGATCGGCTACTAGCGGGAAGAGGAGCCCTCTGCTGGCGGGTCTGGAAGTAGCCGCCACAAAGATGTTTCGGATTGTCCGATTTGGGTCAAATATGCACCGTTTTGTTGTATAATTTGTTGCCATTTTAATAGTAGCATCATAATGCCTCTCTCATAGAAGTCTTGGTCCTTATTGGCGGAAAACTATAATAATCGATTTTCACGATCTTCTTACTTAGGAAGTTTTGCAATGCGAGAAAAAGGTGGTAATCGCTTGGTGCCAGGTCCGGACTATATGGTGGATGCATTAAAACTTCCCAACCAAGCTCCCGGAGTTTCTGACGAGTCACTACAGACGTGTGTGGCCTTGCGTTGTCCTGATGGAATACAACACCTCTTCTGTTGGCCAATTCTGACCGTTTCTGGTCAATCGCTAGCTTCAAACGGTCTAGTTGTTGACAGTAGAGATCTGAATTTAGTGTTTGGCTATACGGAAGCAACTCATAATAAATGATTCTGAGGGCTCAGAAAAACTAAACTGAAAAGTATCGACTGTCCCGTTGACTGACTCGGGTCTCTTATTTATATTACGTCCCCCAAAAAGGCCACGCCTTTTTTTGGAGGACTCGCTGTCTTCTTTTACCCCCGTTTAGTTTGGCGGGGGAGACAGCCATCGATGAACCCTCGCTGTAGGGGCGCGCTGGCCGTTCGGCCAGGTAGCGGTACGCGGCCGGCGGCTTTCTCCGCGACCAGGCATGCAGTACATCTGGCAGTGATAAAAAATAAAGAGACAAAGGAATTTCCGGTTCTTGCAAACGTCAAGGACGTTTTCTCTCCGTCGACCCCTTGACATCTGCAAGCGGACAGTTTTATGGTTATTACGGTCGCCGACCGTGTGCCGCTACAATTCCTTTCAAGTCCCACCAAATACACAGTAGAACCTTCCTGGCCGTTAGTCCTGGTTTGGCCACCGTTTGAGCTGCTTCACCACGCTTTAACCACGATCGTTTTCGCACAATATTGTCGTATGTGATCCATTTCTCATCCCCAGTCACCATCCGTTTAAGAAATGGGTCGATTTCATTACGTTTGGCCAAGGCTTCGCAGATGGAAATTCGATCCATCATGTTTTTTGGTGTTAATTGGCGTGGCACCCAAACATCGAGCTTCTTTTTGAATCCAGCTTTGCGCAAATGGTTTAAAACTGTTTTATGGTCGATCTTTAGCTCCTGGACGATGCTACGACTACTAACATGCCGGTCAACTTCGATTATTTCCGTGATTTTATCGACATTTTCGACGACGGGCCTGCCTGTGCGAGGTGCATCTTGAATTGACTCGGAGACGTTAGGAAACGCGCGGGCGTTGAAATGAACCCTTCCGGGGTTGTAAGGCCCGGATTGCACGGTGGACGCGTATGTTCTTAAGTCGCCGATTGATTGCCCGCCAAATTAATTTTGGGCTATCGGATTCAAGTTTCGGATTAGTGGTTGCGCGTACTGTTGCGTGATTTGAAAGACTGAGGGCTTGTGCCTTGTGAATGATTGCTCGCGGGATGACTGCTCGCGTGTACCGGGAAAATTGCAATAGACCGTTTTTCGGGTTTGCTCGACTATTTATGTGGGTAGTTCCTCGTCGGAACTTGTCCTGGAGGGGGTAGGAACGCTAGTCGCTGGGTCGTGGAATCTCTGCGACCCTGGTTCATGCCCCGGAAATTCCGTCAGGTCAACTCAGGTAGCGGGCCCCGTCGCGCGCTCGACGTCGGCTGACCCTTCGGAAATTCCGGGTTTATGGGACCTTATGGCTGTCAAGGAAAACGGCTTATTTACGATGAGCAAAAAAAAAGAAAAAACGTCTGCCTTGTGATTTTATGCTATGTCCGGATGGCATCCGGACAATCTGGACGCCAAATGGTTGTGAAAGTGTCCTTGACTGCAGCCCAACTATGGTCACGTCCGTGTCGTAAACCCGGTCGCAAAGACTCCACGTGTTTGTTCGGAACGGAATCGACGAAACCAAAATTGCACGTAATTAGCTGTTACAGTATCGGCACCATAAACACCATTCACAATTTCAGCGGCCTGGCTTGCATTTTCGCCTTTATTAAAGAAAAACTGTAAAATGTACCGAATTTTCTCTTTGTTGACTTTCATTGTTAACACCCTGTAACTCACAACTGAATGGAACAAACAAAAAACAGCAAAAGAAGTTGTTGAGGTGCATCGTGTGAGCACCTGATATCGTTATTCCGCGATATCAACTATCTATCGGGTTGTAAGGCCGACTACGCTGCGCGACGGAATAGGACGATATCGTTGTTCGTTTATTTAAAAATGAACAACTGTTTTACTTAATAGTTCGTGAATTGATAGACTGAATGAGACGTAGACTAGAGTGACGAGCGACGTTGAACGATATGAACGAGGTTACGCAGGAGTAAAAAATGACTGGTCGAGGTGGTCAAGAGTTCTCGTTTTTATATGTTTCTCGCCGAGAGAAAACTTGAAGATCATTGGTTGATCGCGAGGTGGAAAGGGACCTTAGGAGTCCCGGTCGTACCCAGTGTCACAGGTAGCAAGAAATCCCGGAAAAGGCGACCGAAGGGATGCGTGCTGGCGACCCTGTCATAAATTAAGGAGATGTTGCCGATGAAGTGTGCGATATCCGAAATTGCAGAAATGACTTTATTGCCGGAAAGGAGACGGCTCGAAGGAATTAGAAATTTAGAAACTGCAGGCGAAGGCTCTACGAAATTGAAGGCCCAACGAACGTGACTTTTGTCAATTGCACGTCGTTCGTTGAAGGACCGTCAATTTGCCACGCTGCACCGAAGGTTCCCCGTAAACAAACTGTTTTTTAGGGATTGAAGAAAGGTAGTCCGTCCCGGAGAAAGTCGGGCGGACACAGCTGGAAAATTCCGTTGCAAGACGGAACAGAAGTTTTTTAGTGTGAAATGTCACCTTGACAACGAGCATAAACTTGAAATTGTTTGATCGATACTTTACGAGATATCGATCATTACAGCCATCTACCGAGAAAATAACGATGGAATTCGTTGTTCGGTTTAATCGGTAAAACAAGCCTATACGCGTTGCCGAGCGATCTGTTTTTGAAAACACGTCTGCCAGTCTAAGTGTACTTAAGCAGCCATCGAGACCCGATCGTGCAGCAGCACGAGCGTGTCCCCCGTCTCGCGCAATTGTTTTCGCAACGTGCCGTAGGATTGGGGCATTAAGAACCGGTACAGAGGCGAATTTTAGCGTGCACGCGTGCGAGCTTAATTATCAGACGCTCGTAGAGACGGCGTAGGGATTTTAACAGCTGCACCGCTGTGCGGTGTCGATGTAATTTTCTCGGTGAACGAGCGTACGAACTCATCGGATCGGCCCGTGTGCATGCAAATAGCACCGAGATTGTTCCGTGACGTACAAGCGTAATAACCGCGCCACTCTTGAAACACCGCCGCCCGCCTTAATAAAATTCTAATTTTACATTCTTCGCGCGAGAAACCTTGACAGCATTCCATCGATCCTCTCCTACCTACTAACGAACAAATGAATGTCTGCGGACGGGATCAAGTTCTTACTGTCGAGGCTTTCGGGTATAAGCCGTGCGACCTGGAGGAATTATTTTCGCAAGCATTGCAGCTCGCTTCGTCAGGGGGTCAAAGACGCGCTGATACTGCTGTGTATAAATACAATTGGAGTTTGTTCACGTTCCGGTTCATTGCAAACCAATCGAAAAGCCTTTTTAATCGGTCAATTGAAAAATTAAAATATTAAATTTAAAAATTAAATTTAACACGTTCCGTGCCGAGCTTTTTTTACTCGAATCTTCACACTTTGATATTTTACTAAAACTTGATGTATTACGTGCAATTATTAATTCTCGTACACATAACAACGTAACAAAAACTTATCAACGCCCATTCTTGCGGTGGAAATTGATTCTTCGGTTCTAAATTTCTTGTAAACAATTTGTTCAGTTCACTAAGTAAACATGCAAGCGTGTACCATCGATGGTACACGTGGCACGGAACGTGTTAATGCAGTTTATTGAATTGTTATCGATGAGCGCGGGCGCGACTAGCGTGGTGTCGTAGGACTAGCAACTTAGGACAGACTGAGCTTTTTGAGTTGCGCGTTTGTCTCTTTTATAGTGGAAGAGAAGAAAGGAATAGATGGACTTTCGTAGGAAAGGAGAAAGTTGGGAAAGTCCCGTGCGGGTCGAGGTGTCCAGATGTGAGGAGAATTGTTTTATTAGGGGTGCGTGTTTTTTAGGGAATTTTGAGGATTAGGACCGGTACTTGTTTTATTGCTAGCGGCCGCGCTCAGGTAGAGGGATGCGACGCCACAAATCCATAGGCGAAATAAAAACGCATCTAGATGGATATTTTACAAATAAGCTTCAACAATTTTGGAAAGAGGACATATTGAGGCTTCCTGAGAGATGGAAGAAGGTTATAGAACAGAACGGTTCATATATAACATAATAAATCCATCTTAAACTGTTGTAGAATGAAAGGATACTCAAAAGCACTTTATTTAGAGTTACAAATTCTACTCCAGAACATTCGCGTATCCAGTAAATTAAGTGGTGGTGATATATTGCAAAACTACAGAGATACAGAAATCTGGTGTTGGTGAAAATCCCGAGGTGGCAACCTCACGGTTCGGTGTCTACTTTTGAACTGTCGTCTGGGCCCACCTGGGCCTCTGTAGGCAACGGCTCACCCTCGCAAGGGGCCATAAAACTGTTAGGTGGGTCATCGTTGAAATTCCAACATAAACAAAAAATATCGTGTATTCATTCCGCACCCAAAAAACGGAAGAAACTTATGGGACACCCACTAGGAGTAGCGAGATCCTGGTAGGGTTTATGCGATGGTTTTTATTCCTGTTGATGTTATTAGGGTACTTCGTTATCTTCCATGTTTCTCTAAACCTACTAGGAAAGTATTCCGTGGTTTCGGCTATGTCAGCGGTAGCCAGAAGATTAAGCCAGTTTTCAAACAGTAGGGGCGAGAGTAGTCCACGTGGCGCACTCGGAATCTCGTCTGTAGGAGTGGGAAACACAACGGGTCGACGGGTGTACATTATAATTCTGAACTGCGACGCGACACAGGACATTATCCTAATAGGATAGGAATAACCGTTATGCTCGCCAACTCCCCTGTACGCGAGTGTCGGCGCGTCACGTGACCTACCCTCATTCCCTCGATTTGAAATCTGGCTCAATCTCCTGGCTACCATGGCCATGACCTTAGCTTCGTTCAAAAATACTGTCCGTACTGTTTCAATATGATGTTCTGCTACAGCTGATCGAATGTAACCTATATCTGGCACAATATTCGTGCCCCTTGAGTCGAGTGTTGACGCTCTTCCTAGTTTCACCAATGTAAACTTTGCCGCGCGAGCAGGGATTTTGTAGATTTGAGAGATGCGAAGATCCGTCCGCGTGGTGAAAATGGTTTCCATATTGTGTTTTCCGTATATTTTTATTCTACGATCGGTTATGCCTTGTATGTATGGTAGGAAGATGGCGTTTCTGTTGTTCTTTTCGTTCGAGATAGAATGTCTATTTTTGATATGTATAATTCTGCCCATTTAACCTGCTAGGCACGACGCGCCACTATAGTGGCTTCCGCGAATGTCATCTCTCTGAACGACGCGCCACTATAGTGGCTCACTCTAGTAGCTCACTAGCTCTCCGTTTGAATGAAATAATCATCTTCCTATGCATTGTTTCACATTTCTTTTGTCTTCTCACATCGATTTACAACAGTGCCAATAATATACAGAATGTCCCAAAAATGTCTCGCAATCCGAAAGTGGCGGGTTCCACCGGTCATTTGAAGCAACTTTTACCTTTACAAAAATTTTCTCCGAGGCACCGTTAACGAGTTATTAACGAAAAACAGTGACCAATGAGAGGCGAGCTCGGCTGGCGCGAGGCGACCGAGCCAATGCGCGGAACTGGACTTCGCGCGCTGGTTGGCTGAGCCGCCTCGCGTCAGCCGTACTCGATTCTTATTGGTCACCGTTTTTCGTTAATAACTCGTTAACGGTGCCTCGGAGAACATTTTTGTAAAGGAAGAAGTTGCTTCAAATGATCCGAGGAACCCGCCATTTCCGGATCGCGAGACATTTCTGGGACACCCTGCATAGACGGAGTATACAGTATCAGACTCTGTACAGAGTACATATCAGAATCTGCCGTCCAGGGAAATAGTCTCGCGCAGAACTCACTCGTGTCTAAAAGGTTACGCGATCTATTTTACTTCTGGAGAAACCATTTTGTTAAAGGCTAGTACTAATGTGGTTGAGTTCCTGAGGCAAGTGTTCCTTTTCACTGATGTAGGTTTACATTGGTGAAACTGGCAGGAGCGTGAGCACTCGACTTAAGGAACACGAACGTTGTCCCAGTTTGTGTTACATTCAATCAGCTGTAGCGAAACATCATATTGAAACAGGACACGTAGTACTTTCTTAAAAAGCTGAAATAATCGTAGCCAAAACCAAGGGATACTTTCCGAGAAAATACAGGGAAACACTGGAGATAATGAAACACCCTAATAACATCAACAGGAGTAATGGCCATCATACAAGCCTGTGGCGGTTACCAGCCCATGGACACCTTTCCGCAACTACCTGATTCGTCATCGATTTTTATATACAATGACTGTCACTTCAAATCGTACACCTAGGAATTCAGCCGATTTTTACTTATAAAACGTGATAATTGTAGGAAATGACTAAAACGCATGTACAGATATGTAGTTCACTATTTCTTTATTTATAATATATAGCAACGAAAGAGCAAAGCTTTCAATAATTATTAGTACATTAAATAAAATTTGTCGTTACGTATAGAATATTTAATGTCTAGAGTTTCTGTTAATATTCATTGCATTTTCGACACATTGTAGTTGCCAAAGACTTAATTCGACTAAATTTTCGCAAAATTGGAGTGTTTTTTTGCCATTCTTCTTGTAACCCACTTTTTAGGCTTCCTTTATTTGTAATATTATGTAATCGTATTTTGCTTTTCAATTTATTCCACAAATGTTCTATCACATTATTATCCGGCGATTGGGATGGTGTTTGAAGAACTTTAGTTATATAATAATCAATCTCTTGCCATGTAAGAATTGTGCCTCGGATCGTTGCCAGCGTGAAATTTAAAATAGTTTAAAAGCCCCCCCCCCAAAAAAACAATAACTAAACCATACTTTTATTGTTTCCAAGTATTGTTAAACAAAACACAATCAGGAATTCACCGGTTTTACAATGTTACCGACAGTGTACGATTTTGACTGACGAGTTAGTTCTATACGTAACGACAAATTTATTTAATTTCCTAATAATTATCGAAAGTTTTGTTCTACTGTTGTTATGCGTGCGAATTAAGTTTATTATCTACTAGTGTCAGAATAAAGATAATGAATATTTTGTCTTTGTTACATAAACGTACAAACACAGCCACTACTTTTTGGTGTACGAGCATATGCAAACGCTTATCATAACGAGATTTATACAAAGAATTCGTATTCAGTAAGTTCAAACGAACACGATCTTTGTTCACACAAGGACAATATACAACGATTATGTGATTAAGTAATGAAATAAGTTCTACTCAAAAGTCGCATTTCTAAAGAAGTGAATATTGGACTTGTTAACTCAAATTCGAACCTTCAAATTAATATTAGAACTGCGTATTTTTTATGCATTTATGATAAAAATGACTTAGAAGCACACAAAACAAGTGAAGTTATTAGAAATATTTAGGAATATGCTTACATTCTCCTTATTTCATTGAAATCCTTAAAAGTGGAAGTACATCTTCATTCACCTTCTGTTCTCTAGAATTGATTCAGTTAATATTGATGTTACTCAGAGGTCTGCAGTGTATTAATATAAAATAAAATTAATTAATATAAAATTTTTATATCGAGGTTTATAGAAGACTGAGTACTAAGTAATTTTTGTTCGAAACATGTTTTTGTCAAAGCACTGAAAACGACTGAAAAATTGCGATATCGTGTGAATAATGAATAAGTAATCGTTAAGTACGTAATTATTGACATAATAACACAGATACGTTGATATTGTCGTACTTATCAAATACGAGATGGATATTGAATTGGCAGGAGATCAGTCAAATATTTTCCATTCTGTTCGACGACCTTTTGCCATCTCTCTGGTAATTTCATGATTCCGCGCTCATGAAACTTCTGGTCATTATCAGTAAAAAAAAACTCGATCAAGTGCGATTCGAGGCTATCGTTATTATTTAAATTTTTACTATTTAAAAAATTTTGTAAACTTCGAAAGAAATGATAATCCGTTGGTGCAAGGTCGGGGCTATATGAAGGATGCGACATCACTTCCCAACCAAGCTCCAATAATTTTGTACGTGTTGCTAAAGATGTATGAGGCCTCGCATTGTCGTGGTGGGACACGATTCCTTCGCGATTTGCCAATTCTGGCCTCTTTTCACTTTAATTGCCTCTACTTACAGATGGGATATTACTTCTTGACACGAAATTGGACGTATCACGGGTATCGATCTAACTAAATTCATAGTTCGTTATGCAATATGCAACATGCCTAAATGTTTACAATTAAAACTTGTCAGTTGTTATAATTACAGTGTTCATGAAATGCTCGGAACTATCACCTAGGTTTGAACCTTTTTACTTCGCACCGTTCCCAACCGTGACAACGATGACGGCAGTATAAAAGCCAACCAAGAATGAGACGCCGAGCGCGATAATTGGGTATCAACTATTCAAAAGTTGAATAGTGCCGCGGAAAATTGAATTTCCCGTAGCACGTGCCGCAGCTCATAAGAATGCAAATATCGTAAAAGCGACGAGTCTCGTGCCGGATGCTATTTGTCCGAACTTTTCGGTTGTCGGCTACTGAACGATCGATAAAAGATCGTCCAGTTTGTGAAAACTTAATACCGGCACCACAGGACTCCCTTCGGCCCTGCGCGATCAATCTGCATTTTTATATAGACGCCCGAGATCGTTTTACGAAGTGAATCAGAGTGGCCGAAGCGTGAGATCGAAGCGGTTTCGTGCGATTGTTACGTTGTTTGCACATCCCCGATGAAAATACTGTTGGAATTCTCATAGTGATCAAGAAAATTGATAGTGTATATTCTATATGTCTAAATTTTCACACATATTAAGTCACTATAATTAAAAATATCTATCGATATTTGAGCCGTTTATTTCGAAAGTGGCATAAGTCACTTTGTTTTGAAGTCGATATATTTAAGGGTTTGCGTTTTAACACGTTTAAAAATATGGATGCTAACTTTCGAGAAGATTTACTTGTATTTAGTTATCTCAGGATACTGATATTTTTCTTAGTATAAATAATTTCCTACAAATATTAAAAAATCACCACTTTTCATTACGGTAAAATGACTTAAGCCACTTTCAAAATAAATAGTTTAGAAAAATGATAGACATATATTAATTTTGTTCGACGTATTTTACCGAAGTGATGTTTTGAAAGGACAGTGATTTACTAAAATTGTTGAATAAATTACATATATAATAATAATTTATACCATGAACATATTTAATATAAAGGTTTGATTTAAGTATTTTTTATTTTAATATTCATAAAATACAAAAAAAACTAGTACATTTTGAAACATAAGTATAAGTAATTTATATGAAAATACATCAGTTCAATCTAATTTTCGTCATCAACAGGAGTGATTAAGTCCTCGGAAATCGTGTTTTGTTTCAAATTTTTTAAATAACTATGGTATATTGGGAGTGTATAATTAAGCAAGTCCATCATGTCTTTGTATTTTGCTGAAGAAACAGGACGAGATCCAGCGTATAACGGATCCATTTCTATTTGTGAATAACGCCTAGGTCTTCCTCTTTTTGGTGACAAATCCAAAGTTAGAAATTCATCTTTTTCATCTAAAGTTAGTTTATAAAACATTTTATAGCCATCTGCTGGCGGGTCTGGAGGTAGCCGCCACATCACTATAATATAATTTACAAAACTGCATTATTCTTTCGCACTTATAAAAATGTGTCCAGTGATCACAACTTTTTTAAAAATACTGAAAATAATTCAAAACAATACTTCACACACACTTATCACACGTTTCTATTTCTTTTACACTAAGCCCCGCAATTAATTTCCTGAGTACAGCGACTTACGCCACTTTCAAAATAAACATGTTTGTTATACCGTTAATTAGCAAAACTTCTCGCGAACAAATCTCAATAGTTCTCAACTTATTGATTGCAAATTTAAAAAAAATGAAAAGATACCGTTCAATTGTAATTAGTGTTACCATTAACTCGATTTTCTTGAAAAAGTGACTTATTCCACTTTCAAAATAAACAGCTCATTTATCTAAAATAATTATTCGAATGACTTCTTCTTAGCCAAATATTTTATTCCAATAACAATCATTCATTATTCGTAACAAATTATTCTATCTATTTATCCAATCTATTAATTTTTAATTTTTTATTCGAATATAAATTGTAAAATAATTCGAATAATAATGCGAATAATCGTTGACCGTTTCTTTCTTACGTAATTTTTTAAGCACATACATATGTCTTGAAGATATGAATGCTAGAATTTACGATAACTTCCGTTGAACCCGATTGAAGATTATTTAGCTATGCATCCAGAAATCAGTCTACTTAAAAACAACAAACTTTCCGATACAGTAGTTGATTATTCGAAAAGATAATTCGAAAAATTAACGTGAGAGTAATTAATTAATGAACTATGGAAAAACACTATATTCTATAATTTTTATTCAAATCGATTACTTTTCTAATTAATTCCTGTACAAATAAATTCTTATTCGAACAACAAAGAATTTTTTATTGAAATGAATTTTTATTCGAATATAATCTTATTCGGATAAATTGTTATCCAGATAAATTTTTATTCGATTCAATATCTATTCGACGATGTCGAATAAGATACAGATACTCCGGTATCTGTTGCAGTAAAAGGAAATACCTAAAAACTACTTTAAGTAATCATCTTTTAAATATTTGTTCAACATTAATCGCTATCTTAACAAAAGTCTAAAGTAAAATAAACAGCTTTAATTCGACTTGCGTTATTGTTCGAAGACATCGCGTACAATGTAGCATTTACAACATGAATCGAGTTTCCAATTTAATAAACATTTCGCTTCAAATTACGTGTTCGGTTGATCAACATCGATCAAAGGAAAACGAATCAAAGGAGAACTAAATAGATACGCAGTCATAAAAAGAGCAAAAAGAGTAACGCATGGAAATGTGAAAATGCGAATTCATTTCAGCAGGATCGACGACGAAACAATTTGGAGGATGAATTATTCCGCTGCACAAAATAAACGAATCGTTCCGATGGTTGGCATGTTCTTGTTATTTTCATAGACAAACGAAATTCGTAGCCAATTTCGGTGTACTGTTCGATTGATCGAGGAAATTTCGTCACGGAAGTTACCTATGCAATTTACCCACTTCCTCTTCGTGTTCGACGCTCGCATCGGCCGCATTAGACCTGCTAACGAAATAACATTGCATTACAGAATTCGCGAATGTGTTGCGAGGCCTGCACACTAGCGCGCACGTTTCGCCATCCATTAGACGAGTTATTTGCGTTTCCTCTAGTTGCTTTATATTTTGAAACGCACTAGTGGGAATCGCTGAAGCGATCAATCGAATCAACGCGTGATGAAAATGCAAGTTTTCCGCGTATGAAAATATCGATCGTTCCACGTTTCGTTCCAATATAATCGGCCGCCAAAAGATTCTCTCGCAAATTTTCCTTAACCTTTTAGGCCCGACGCGCCTCTATAGTGGCTTCCGCGGGTATCGTCTTTTAGAACCACACGCCGCTATAGTGGCTTGCTCTAGTAGCTCACTCGCTCATCGATTGAACCAAATAATCGTCTTGTAGCGACCAGTCGTGCGCACAATAAGATCTCCAGTCCTCGTGCAAACGGCCAACGTAATTTATGACTCTCCTTCGAAGAAGCTATTTTTGAGAAGACAAGCTCACCACTTGATAGCACATGTTTGCAGTAGAGTCTTTTAAGAAATTCCTCAATAGCTAAAGAGACCGTCATAAATTAGGAGAGTTTCCGAAGGGTACTCGAAGCGGGCCCAGCGACCCAAAGGCCATGTGGTCCGACGTGGGTGACCCGGAAGAAAATTTCCACACGTTGTCACGTACAACTCATCATCCCCTCCGATTACCGAGCCGTCCCGAAAATACGCAAAGAGCGTAAGGGGCGGGCGGTAAAAAGGACAAAATGAGCAACGCTGATTGGAAAGGCCCAACGCGTGGGGTTGACCAATCAGGGTTGTTCAAGAATTTTACCAGGGCAAACGGCGAAACGAAAAATCAAACTCGATCACTGTATCGCGACTCGTCCGCAGACATAGTCCGCGAAATAAAAAGAACTTTCTATCACCGCACGCGAGAGTACTATTAATTACGAACAAATCCTACCCGAAAGTCTTCATATGCATTGTTTCACACTTCTTTTCTCTTCACATCGATTTACAACAGTCTACAGGGTGTCCCAAAAATGCCTCGCAATCCGGAAATGGCGGGTTCCTCGGATCATTTGAAGCATCTTCTTCCTTTACAAAAATGTTCTCCGAGGCACCGTTAACGAGTTATTGACGAAAAACAGTGACCAATAAGAATCGAGTACGTCTGACGCGAGGCGGCCCAGCCAACCAGCACACGAAGCAGAAAGTATAAATACTTACTATTTACTATACTCCACGCATTATTCCTAGTGCGCAATCCTCACAGGTTTGTGAAAAGAGTTGGTTTCAAAGGAAACGGCTGCGGATGTCGAGCTGCGATGAACACGACATTAATAAATTAAAGACATGTTATCCGTTTTCACGATCCAGTAAAACCTAATCATTCTGCAGAAGCGTCATGAATACGAATTTTTGAACGCTCCAATAGAGTTAAAGAATTATTCATCATTGGATAAGACTCCATTATTGCGATTCTGAACACAGAAAAATGCCTCCCGCTTTATCTTCCTACGGAGTATGTTTCGAAGCGGGAAGCTTTTTATCTGAAGAATTAAGCAAAATTTTGGATAATAAGTTCACATTTTTTTCCGGAGAAATCGAAAAATATCATAATATGTACAACAGGTGACAGCATACAAATTCTAGCTGAGTCCAAATGTTGGATGGTAAATGGAACATTTGAAATGATTCCAAAACTGTTTAAACAGTTATGAACTATACATGCACGTAAGAAAACAATAAACATATAAATTGTTGTTTGAAGAATTAGAAGTTTTATTAAATACAAGACTCATTCTCAGATTTTGAAATTGTTGCCATGAACGTTATAAAATCCATATTCCTATCTGCACAAAGAAGATCATGTTTCTTTAGTTTATAAGAAAGCGTATACAGAAAAGTACAAAGCAACAGAATAGCAAAGGAATGTGGTACACACGAGTCACTTAGTTTACTTATAAGGCGATTTCCATGTTCAGCATATTTAAAACCCGAAGAAATTCCGGACTCAGTTCAAGAAATTAAATGTGTTATTCTCACCGGACTGTTAGCCAAATTTAAAATGCTTCGAAAAATATTATGCCAGTTCCGGAATAAAGCAGAAGCCTAATGAGAGCAAAGATATGGTCTGTTTTCGACATTGATTATTACGAAATTCCACGAATGGAAAACAATATCGAATCTTGGCGTCGACGCACTATGGGACAGTCACGCGCCAAACGCTGTAAAATGTCATTTTATAAAATTGTGCTCAGAATGAAGGGAATTTTTACCAATAGTTAACTTACGTCTGTTTCGAACTAAACGACTTCGAGCTAAACAATCTCAAAATCGTCTGAAATTAAAATAAATGAAGCGATAGAAATAAGTTTACCTAGCATGCACTTAAATTGCACCACAAATTATGCTTTTATGTCTTTGATACTTTTTGAGTTAAGTATTATATGTTAAATTTTCATTTTATATTTCAATTATAAATGTAGAGGAATGCAGTGTGTTAACTTTGGCTGCATTTTAAAGAGCGAAATCTTATCTTTTTGCAAAAAATACAATCGACTGCTATCAACTGCTATTGCGAGAGTTAGAGAAGTTTGCAAGAAAATTTAAAAGTATGATTAAATATTTATTTAATTCTGTATATGTGATCTACACACGTTGTTTTGTTATCCTATTCAAATGTTTCCTATAATTCCGGCGAACCGATATCCGCAAATGCGAATTTGATATTGGTGACACTGAACGTGACTGAGGAACTGTTGACGTTGTTAATGTGTCGATGGAAACACATCGTCGTTTCGTATCGAAGAAATTTCAAATCGATGAAAATATCGTCGATGAGCTCAACTGTCGTTGAATCTAATAGTATGTTAAATATGATAATGGTAATAAATATGAAATAATGTCAGTGAATGCAAGCTACTGCTGAAATTCGGTGTCGGTGAACTCGTGTCGACGAAAACGTAGTCAGTGAAGCGATTGTCTATGATTTCGAACTAACCCGTCAAAAGCAGGTAACTGGTTCATCAGCTGCCGCGTCTTCTAAAGTTCTACGATTGCTAAACTTGCATATTCCGTTCCGTCGCCTTAGAAACCGTTCTCTTTTTGTTCTTCCGACTCGTAAGACTAACATTCGGTGAATACAATTGTCTAAATTCTGTATGTAAAAATGCTTACTGTTATCCTGACTCTTTGACTTTATTTTGTAACTCAGTGTTCGATTTTAACCCTTTGCACGCCGCTGTCCCCTCTCTTGGGACATCGTAATTCTAGCATATCACTCGGATGTCCCCTCCGTGGGACATTAAAGTTTATTAGTGATTACGGGGAATTGAGTTATTTCAGCGCAACTTTTTGAGACATGCATGTTTCCCTGAAGTTTTCTCTTGAAATGGCACAAGAAATCAAATCAAAATATAGTAAAATTACTAAGCTATATACAAGAAATGTCAGCGAGTTTTGGCGAGAACGTGAGAGGCGTGCTCACGACGGTCCGAGCACTTCAAAGGCGCCACTTGAAAAGAGCGATAAGGCAAGTTCGTAGAAGAAAGATCGATATGCGAACATAGCACGCACTGTACAGTGAGATTTATAATCATAAAATCTGGAGGAAAAGATTTTCAAAGCTGTACTCAGTCTGGTTTGAAGCGTCGAGCGGTATAGATAGATTTAACGAGTGAGAAAATCGGAAAAGTGATTCTTCTCTTGGTGAATAAATTGTTTGGTAAAAGTTTTTTTGGTAAATATTATCTTGTGAGTTAGTAATAACAATTAGAAATTTTCAACCTATGTATTTATTCATATCTTTTATTAGAACGTAATACTATAATATACTATATTATATTTTAATATAATACTATACTATATTATACTATATTATATTATATTATAATATAATACTATACTATATTATGCTATATTATAATATAATAGTATACTATAGTATATTATATTATAATATAATACTATACTGTATTATACTATATTATAACATAATACTATACTATATTATTTTATAATATAATACCATACTATATTATTATACTATATTATAATATAATACTATACTATACTATATTATAATACTATACTATACTATATTATAATACTATACTATACTATATTATATTACGCAAATATTATAATACGCAAAACGTTCAAACACGAATGAGTCTCATGACACAAGTAGTAGTGAAGATGAGCTCCAGATAGACGTTTATACAGATATGTTAGAAATGTTACACAGAAATGTTACTGCAGATATGTAGAAGGTTTTCTTCTACAGTTAGTCCATCGTTTTGACAGCAGTGATAGGGATATCGTCCAAGCAACAAGGCGACGAGAGAAAGAGTTCGCATAGATAGCGATTACAACAACAAAACAAAATTATAAAAAATAAAATATTGACTTTTTTGCAAATTTCTCGATCTCAGCCAAATTCATATGAGTCCAATATCATTATAATATGTTAGTTAGTTCCAAAACCATACTAAATAATACGAGGGTCTGTAAATGCCCGTTTCTACCGAAAAGTGGCGCTGAGTAGCTGATAGCCAACGTCCAGAATGGTTCGGTGTGTTAAGGGTTAAACGTTCCGTCACGAATTTGATACAACCAACTTAACTTTCCTGTAATCTTATAACATCCGCATTCATCCTACTCTTACGTTATTGTTCAAACGTCAACTACGCTATTGTATTCTCTTTATGTGTCCGACAAAGAGTTTTGACCCATAAAATACCAAATAAACGATAATAATGTTTTAAGAAACAATTCTCCCGCAGGTATCAAGAAAATAAGTACGCGGAAGCTTTCGGTAATAGGAATAAGAACTTCATTACGTTTGTACACGGCTAAAGAACGAAACAGTATCGAGGTACAATGCGAAAGGAATTTCTACTTAGTTCGTACGGCGGCTACGGCCCAATTAGATCATGGAAGAAACTTCTGTCGGAGCACTTTTAATCGGGCTTAGTGGCGGAAAGGTTAAATACACCTCCTGGGTTACTCGAATTCCAGCAGAGACGCAGATGCTTCGAACACTGATCGACTTCACCAGTTAAGAAAACTAATCTTATACTGGAACGGATTATTACGGAACTTTCAAGTATTCGACATCGTTAAGCCGCACTGAAACTTGCATAGCAAACTTCTAAATAATTCCGTGGCACTTTTATGATCGTTCGAAACTGTATCGTGTAGAATAACCTGGAAAAGTCTACGGATAAGGTTCAAACATTTTCGCACAGAGAACGTAAACATTACACAATGAGAATAGCAATGATCCAATAAAGCAATCGTTCGAATTATTATTTTTCGGAAAAATTGAGGTATACTCGAATGAATACACAGTGCGACAAATAAGTTTCGAGACTGGCGGAGGAAAACATCATTGAAACAAGATATATGAATATTTTTCGATTTATTTATTCAAAATATTCTGCTTCAGTTTCAATACACTTGTTACAGCGATTCAACGGTGATTCAAATGCGTGTTCTAGCCCATTTTGTGGAATTGCCTCTGGCGCTCGTGTCGTAGCTATTTTGATGGTCGAAATGTCATTAACACGTTCCGTGCCACGTGTACCATCGATGGTACACGCTTGCATGTTTACTTAGTGAACTGAACAAATTGTTTACAAGAAATTTAGAACCGAAGAATCAATTTCCACCGCAAGAATGGGCGTTGATAAGTTTTTGTTACGTTGTTATGTGTACGAGAATGAATAATTGCACGTAATACATCAAGTTTTAGTCAAATATCAAAGTGTGAAGATTCGAGTAAAAAAGCTCGGCACGGAACGCGCGTGTTAAGCAGAAGTATATCTTCCAACATGATAACGCAGCTGTGCGTACTGCAAGAATAACATGAGCTCATTTCGGAGATAAAAATATAGATGTTTTACCGTTGCCAGCAAGATTGCAAGACTTGAATATTATTGAAAACTGTTTAACCGTTTGAGTCCCAAGCAACGCGATCGCGCTGTTCAGATTTTGTGTCGCGTCAAACTTTAGTGACGCACGCACATCGCATAGCTGCTTTCCTTTTCTTTTTTTCTGTTTGTTTTGTTCGTCAATCTTAACGAGCGCTATCGCGCCACTTGGTTCTCTTCGCAATCAATTAAGACAAGCGCTATCACGCTGTTCGGCACTTTTCGACCGTGTTTCCTGAATAACCCCTGGGACTCAAACGGTTAAGAATGCCAGCTGAGGAAGTATACTCAAGAGGCACGGAACGTGTTAAAAAAACATCCTTTCAATTTCAATTTCAATGTTGGGAATAGGGAGAAGTCACATGGGGCCAAATCAGGCGAATACGGTGGATCATTCAACACACAGACTTGATTTCGAGCCAAAAATTGACGCACAATGAGTGAGGTGTGACTCGGTGTATTATCGTGCAACAGACACCACGTCTTTGGATCACGATATTCGGGTCGAACACGACGAATTCTGGTCATCAAACATTTCAAAACGTCGAGATAATATGCGCCAGTAATTGTTTGGCCAGTTGGAATAAATTCCATGTGGATAATTTCTTTGCTATCGAAGAATGTAATTGCATTGTCTTGAGTTTTTATGGAACTTTCCGGGTTCTTTGGCTTGTTCCGAATCTTTCGACTTCCATTCCGCACTTTGACGCTTGGTTTCTGGGTCATACTGGAGTCCACTATGTTTCGTCATCCGTAACAATTAATTTCAGGAAAGTCGGAACATTTCTGGCGGCTGCGACGGCTTCTTTGAAATGATTGACACGCAACGATTTTTGCTCATATTTCAACATCGACAAGAAAGCTGTTCAGGAAGAACTGTTATAACTGTGCTATTTATAAACCGATTGAACCAAAATTGATGCTGCCGGAAATAGGAATGTCACAGCTTTCAAACGCCGGTCTAAAAAGGCTAATCTAAAACGCTATTAGTTACTGAGATGTGGTCAGAGTTTCGAAACTTATTTGTTGCACTGTGTAAAATCTTTAAATTACTAGATGTATTGTCTAGTACAATGATTCTCAACCTATGGTATACGTAGTGTAGCATAAATTCATTATAGCAATTCGATTACTACTTCAATGGTAAATTCTAAAATATTATATGTATATTATGAAATATTATATATTCTGAATTTTACTGTTATTCCATGTCTACAGCGTACGAAGTTTTTGCTTCCGTTCACATCTAGACGCTTCTTCGCACACTTTAATATCGGGAACATCATCGCATGCTATACATATCGGCAAGTAATTTGGTGTAAAAATGATGTCTCAAGTTTTCCAGGCACCGAGTTTCCCGCGGAAGTTCTTATCGACGCGTTGATGCTGGCAAAACATATTTATAGTATAAAGTTTCGCGCAAGTAGCCACCTAATTGATGCTTCTTCGAATGGGCGACGAGACGACATCAGTGCAGCAGATTATATCATTGTGCGCATCTGGCATGGTATCAACCGCGGGAAAGTTGAGCAGCGAATTTGAACGCCCGGTCATCTCATGGGAAGCAACATCTGCCGCACCCGGCGCAAGCCTTTAAAAAGGCTAAATTGCATCGGTTGCCTCGTACGTTCGCGCAAAACTTCCTACTAACTTTTTCCTGGAAGCGCTACGTGATACGTCAAGATGTCGGCAAATCTGATGGATCCCTCCTAATGCTTCGTTCTGATATTATTAGTTACCTATTTTTAGGAAACGTGTAAGAAGCTTCTGGAATAGCAGAGGAAGCCTGCGAAGCTTCTGGAACGCGTATGAAGCTTCTCGAATGTTAGAGAACGCGTGCGATAATTAACGAAGGAAGCGTAAACAACGATGTATTGCAACAATTCTAGAGTAAAAGTTGAATAGCGTTTCGACAAAGAATGATGAACATTGGATGATCATTGTAATTCTGAACTACGATAGCGACGCGACGCGGAGCCTCTGTCTCATCGTAGGTCAGAATTATAGTGTTTGCTCGGTAGATGCCCCACGCCGCTGTGCGGGACTCCCGCGCATGCGCCGCCTGCCCCCACTCCTTGCGTAGTGACTTTTCGTGGCTGCACTGATCATACCTGCGCACATGAGAAATTACATTATTTGAAATATTCTTGCAAATTCCACTCACTCCTCGCGTCACGCGTCGCGGAATTTTATTTATTAACAACAATAATACGAGATGGTAATACAATATAAATGGCAACCCGTATCTTCTATTATTTTCTAATTGTGAAACTCTCCTTGACAATTACACGGTGATCTAATTACGAACTCTGAGTCCGGTTTATCCTGTGATCCTCGTTGATATTGGTGTGAGATAGAAAGATCGATTCGACTAGGTTAAATGATTATCCAATAGTAAGAAATATTTTTCTAACGAATAATACCCGTCTTCCACCTTCCGCAACAATCAGTGGAACGAGCATTTTCTTTTGCTCTTTTGCGACGATATTAGATGAACCCAGTCAAGATGCTCTTAAGGCGGGCATTCAGCTGAAAATCAAATACAAGTTAGTGATTTTCTAAATAAAATTTTGAATAATTATATTTCTATAGTATTTTTCACACAGAATTGAATTATGTGCAAATGAATTTTCCAACTTCCATCTCTGAGTAACAAAAACAATTTTTTCTGTGAAAAAATTATCGAATTGCAAAATCCATACATAATTTTCATCGATATCACGTAAACAAATCATAGTAAAAATTTCAGCTTGAAAACTTCATTCTTGTTCGAGTTAATTTGATTTTAACATTAATTAACTGCACTATAGCTGTATACATCGTGTTTCTTTTATCCTGCATATTGAAATATCTTCATTAATTTTGTTTATATGAAAAAATGTGTCGCAATAAATTTGTTTGGTTCAGAGGTAGGAATATTATGATTGATGGGTTTTTTCTTTCAAGATCATTCTTTTCAAGTTTTGAAGGTCGTCGTTATTTCTTGCGCATTAACACCTATTGTTTATGATACAGCATCACAGGCGATGAAAAAATTGCAAAACATTTGTTTTCTATAAATAATAAATTTATTTATTCTGCAATAAATATTCAAAATGTTGTTGATTGACTTCGAGATATTTTCGGGCGCGAGATATAAAAGTTTCGCTTGTATGGTTGGAAAATTAATTTTTACATAATTCGATTCTGAGTAAAAAATACTATAGAAATATATTTTTTCAAAATTTTATTTAAAAAATTACTCGTATTTAATTTTCAGCTTAAGACCCTCCTTAAAGATGAATTTTTCAAAGAAAGAGTTTTGCTCAAAGTAAATCGTTGCCCGAATTTTTTTTAATCAAATTAAAATATCTGAAATTAAAAAAATAACGAAACAATCATTATTTGAAATTGTTGTTATTTCAACTTGGTCGATATTATATTTATTTTCAAATAATAGCGTTGATCATAATGGTTCGAAATCAATTATTTTAAACAGTTACCGTGTATTTCTGACTTTTATTTCAAATAAAATTTACCCTGGTCAGAGCGGTATGCACGCCATTATTTGCAAGCAATAAAGTTAGTTTAATATAGTACATATACTCCACTGCCAGCCGACATACACAACACCTCTCGTTAAAAAAAAAGTTTAAAAATTGTTAGAAATGGAGTTAGAAAATACTCTCCAAAAGAAATATTTTTACTTACTTTTCATATTGTTTTGTGTGTGTGAATATTTCGGAAATTTTTCCTGATAGCACAAAGACTGCTTATAAAGGTCTTAAAGGCGTCTGTTTTTCATTCAGGATGTATTAAGGATGTGTGGATACAAGGTTCATAAATTTTAATTAAAATAAGATCAAATATACACATGTGAATAGCCATGCGAAAAGGGACAGGAAGGGAAAGAAACTGATATCGAGAAAAACGAGCTTAAAGTTATACTGAAAGTATTGAGTGTAGAACTATAGTTTGCAAACTTGTTCTACACGTTCAATAATACTTTATTGGTCTAACTTCAAACCCGTTTTTCTTGAAATCTTTCTACCCTTCCAATCCCTTTTCGCATGATCACTCATTCATAATAGGTTAGGAGGGTTAGTTTAATTAAATGTTTAATTAAATGTTAGTTACTTTAATTAAATATTTTTGCGATATGAATAATTATGGATTCAATATAAGTTTTACACTTTTGGTGTAAACTTATCGATATATCATATTTGTAAATTTCTACTTTCTATTATTTCTAACATAAAAATATAGTTTTTTTTGGTTTTTATTTAAATATCTGTAAATATGTAAAAATTACTTTCAGTTTATAATTATTCATAGCACTGTAGGTGGTCTCTTTTAGCTGAGTCATCCTGCATGTTTAAAAAAAAATCAACAGAATATCATATTTGTATACTTCCATATTAAAAATAACAGAAAATAGACGTATACAAATTTAATATATTATTAAATTCTCGTTTAGATATCAGCAACAATGTAAAAGTTATTTTGAATCTATAATTATGCATATCACTATATCTCGCATCTGCAGTATTTAACAATAGTTTCTAAAATAGACACAAATTTTCCGGACCCGTGAAGAAATACTAAATTGTTATAATGGTTGATTAACTAGCGGTCAATCACATACACTCTTGCCGACTGAGTCATCGTGTCAGCGTAGAACGTGCAATTTAATTTGCATTGTGTTTCCATTCCGATCGCCATTAAACGTGCCTTGCTCGTTGGTTCCGCGCAGCATGTCGAGCGAATTTCCTAGAACAAGACCGGCACGAATTCACTCTTCGTTTCCGTCTTTTCATTCGCATCGAATACTGAAAAGCGTCGAACGTTCGAGTTACCGCCAACGGTAAACTTCTGGCAGTTTCCGTGCGTGCCAGGAATCGATTGCGCTCGACACAATCGTTAAACTACCAGCGTGGTTTCCGTCACCTGAGGAAAACAAAAAGTTATTTCAGTTGATTTTCGATCTTTTTAAAACAAACAGTTTTAACCCTAGAAAGATAACCATATGACAACGTACGTAAAAGATAACCATACGCTTCAGAGGCGCATGCTTTTCTAAGGCGTCAATTTTATACTAACAATGGATATTTATTTAAGTTAATCTAGTCATTTTAAAGGTTTGGCATTATTGTAAAAATAAAATGCATTTATATTATATTTTTTTATATTTTAAGTAATTTTAAACTTAAATCACTAGACCTCTATGAAAAATTAACAAAAATCAACAGTCTTCGGTTTATGGGAACAAATCCCGTAAAATATCACAAAAAATAGTGTTTTATCCTTACAAACTAGTAGACTATAATATAATCAGTGTAACAAAAACTATAATATTATAAAAAATTTCTTTAGAGACAGTCATGAGAAACGTCTTTCTTGCCTTCACCACAAACTGTCTTTTTGCATTTGGCACAGGTCATCTTTGACATTATTTTCTTTTTAGACGTGCAAAGACTGCAATAACGCCTTTTTTTGGCTGAGGGTTCTTCTTCATCATCTGTGGAAGCCTGTACAGCAGATTTTGGAAGAATATTTTCAATGTTGCTTCGCACATGCCTTGGCAAAGTGGGTGCTTCCAGTCTTTGCGTCATCCACGGTGCAGTCAGTTGTTTATTTCGCAGGCGCCTCTGCGACGTAGGTTATCTTTCTCGGGTTAACATCGCTGTATAATTGTAAATCCTACGGTACCTAATCGAAGATATTGAATTGAATGGGGAACTCTAATATAAGGGTCGATATTACATTATCGTCGAAATTCCATTTACCAATGTATACTTAAGACCGTTTGAAAAACGGTGTAACTTTTTAAAGCTTGACTAAATGACTTGATTTAGATTTTATATGACAGATGGACTAGCCAATTGAACAGTGACTTCTTTTTAATTTCGTTGTTACTTGAAATGACAGAAATAAGTACAAAATTCATGTTTTTCAACTTGTTCATATCTGAGCTTCTAATGAAAATTAAAAAAGTGCGTTTTGTAGACGTCGGTAACTTATAAAGTACATGGCTCGCTACACGCTCGAACAGTACCGATCTCGATTATCGACACTTTAACGACACTTTTACAGGTGGCCGTTATTATAACGGGCGAACTTCTGGAAAAGCTATCTTTATTAGAAAACAAGTTGCTGATCAGTGTGCTCTTAACGACCACCAAATTGTATAGAAAGAAACAAAATTCGCATCGTCACATTTATCTTTTGATTCTATCGTCCACATTGACGTTGTATTCAAAAACACTTGACTAATTTAATAAAAAAAAAAAACATGAGAACATAAAAAGCGCCTTGAAGAACGCTCTTCAAGGGAAACGCTTTTCAAGTGTCTTAACCCTTAAATGCACCGTGTTGCCATTTGGCAACATACAGAAGAATATTTTGTTTTGTAGCCGATTGGCTATATACGATAATTTTGTAATAAAAAACTATTTTCCTAAAGATATAATTTTTTTCTTCGCTTTTTTCCCTTAATACGCACTCATTTTTTAAATGAAGTTTGATAAGTAGAAATTGAAAACAAAAAATCATGCATTTAAGGGTTAAAGACGTCTTGTTTGAGATGTTAATAGGGCGTCCAATATGGAATATCTTTAAAACGTCTTAAAGACGTCCAGTGCTTATTGGGATTATGATTTTTAAAAAATTCGAGTAATTTAGTTCATTTCATTCGTATCGAATACTGAAAAGCGCCGAACGTTCGAGTTACCGCCAACGGTAAACTTCTGGCAGTTTCCGTGCGTGCCAGGAATCGATTGCGCTCGACACAATCGTTAAACTACCAGCGTGGTTTCCGTCACCTGAGGGGAAAGAATAGTTATTTCATTTGATTTTCGATTCTTTTTTCGAGAAAAAGTTTTCAAGTGACCTTCAGTATACGACCAACACTGTAGTATGATTCTACAGTCACTGTGGATCACTTTAGCGTACCATAGGGACGCCGATCTTTTATGGATATCCTTGGTGTAAACTAGTTGTAAATATTCTGCCAGTAGTTGATCTTAAATAGAAGAAGAGGAAGCATTTGAGATGCTCGCAGACATTGGCATCACGTGCGTGTCACTGTTGACTCTCACAGTTGTACTTGTTAGAAGTTTGCTATGATGCTACACTCTATATTACTGTATTATAATATTAGATCTACCAGAATACTACTAACATAACTATTAACATTAGCTACAGGCTGCAAGTATTTTTTTTACATACAAATTTGACGTTTATGAAAGTGAATGTGGATATAAATATGTACATTTAAAGAAAATACATATTGCATAAATGAAATAAAAATTTACTGAATACCGAAAAAAGGGTCTTCAATATATAAGGATTAAACTGAATAGCGCATCTCAATAAATATATGTATAAATAATAAGTTTCAAGTTTAGTGAAATTAATAATATTACAATTATTTTATGTTTGATTTTCATAAAGATATACTTATAAAATTTTAATTTATTTTTGGTATATTTATATGAAAGTAATTAATTATAAAATTTATTTATAACACCAACGCAATACATTTTAATGATATGAATACATAACATTTGCATGTTTTGTATATACTAACATATCAAAATGTTGTATAGTAGTCATAGTCATGATATAGTTTATATTTATATCGAAAATGTTTGTAACATCATGTCTTGTCGTTGGTAAAGTAATAATAAAAATAACTTAAAAGAAAAATATTTGTCATACATTAACAAAAATTTTATGTTAATAATTTTCATGTAAATAAACTATAAAGTTTGCTTGTATGCAAAGTTCCATAATTATTTTAATTTTGAGATTGGCTAAACTTGTTTGCAAACATGAACTACACGCGAAATAAAACTTAAAGGAAAATAGATAAAAAAATTATAAATATTAGGTCTACTGGAAAGTTCTGTCCGATAGTGTCACTTCAAGTTTCAATCCATATGCACATGTTGATTTGAGACATATATGACTATCTCTCTTTATCATTGCATTTACACACATGTACTCTCCTAAATAAACTGAAACAAAGATGTCTCATGTCATTATTAAGTGAGAGGCGATCGCGAAAACATGGCTACCGATGATAATGCCAGACCACATGCTGTTTTGGCGACTCGTCAGAAAATCGCAGAGCTAGGCTGGGAAATTTTGTCACATCCACCATACTCCCCAGACCTAGCACCCTCCGATTATCACTTGTTTCTCTCTTTGCAAAACTTTTTACAGGAACAAAAATTCAAAACTGAAGCTAATGTCAACCAAGCACTGGTTGAGTTCTTCGCCTCTAAAAATGAATCATTTTTTAAAAATGGCATTTACAAGTTGCCATCACGCTGGCAAGAAGTCATAAGTAACGATGGAAAGTATATTCTACAATAAATATTATTAAATGTATGAAAATTGTGTTATATTTCAATTCAAACACGGACAGAACTTTCCGGTAGACCTAATACATATAAACTACATATATTGTTCCATGGAAGGGTTATGATCAGCATCGCCAGAAAAATAAAATACATTCCAAGCCGAAGGGGTGGGGGCAAGTAATTTCACGCGGCGTGCCTCGTTGTCACGTACCGTGGAGCGAAATGGGGGGGGGGGCATACCGGGTGTTCCTATATGGCCGCGCTTCACTTTACCTACCCCCACTCTTTCGGCTCGAAATCTAGCTTATTTTTCTGGCTTCGCTGGTTGTGATTATTGGCGTATTTAATTATTTAATTTCATTATAACGAATATTGAAATTAATTGATTGCTTCATTGAAATAAAGGTCTACATTGTCGGGGACTGTTTGAATAACCTATCAAATGCGGTATAACTATAAACCGTGTTGCCGCGGAAAGTTATAAATGCAACATAGACTTTCATTTGAGATTTCTCTCTAGTTCAAAGGCAACAACGTTATTTATGACTTTGTATATGAATTATGACTAATTATTATTGTATATGAATAACTTTGTATATGAAACAACTACGAAATCTCTTAATGTTTATGAACACGCTCTTGAAGAAAACACGTATAAAGTTAGAATTTCTAAAAGAATCTGCGAAGATGATGCTTTGAAGAGAAAATTGTATAGCTTCTTTGACATTGGTGATCATTTAGAAAATTCCTGGTAAGCATAATTACATTCTCGAAGTCACGCAACGTGATCGAAACAGTTGGTCTCCTAGAGACGATTTGCTCACGAGAATTTTGGTACCAACGAATCGAGCAGGTAGAACCGAATTTAACGAAGACCCAGAGAAAAGTGCATCTCGAGGAGTATCCATCGCGGGAAGGGTTGGCTTTCGTCGGGTCATTTCCTCCGCGTTATGAACGGGTCAGGGATCAAACAAGCGTGCCTCTACGAGGAAAGAAATGAATGGAGGTATAGGAAAGCTAGAAAGACCGTGGGTAGAAAGATATAAAGCTCGGCAACGTTAGGATGCCCTGGGGTGCCTTCCACCAACTCGAGCACCCATTATTTAACCTCTCGCCGCTGATCTCGTTCAATTGTTTGCGTTTTCACAGGCGAACCTGATCTTATTTTCTGCGTTTCTATCGGCCCCTCGCGGAGCCTCCGGTTATCTAAAGACCAACGGCTCGGAATACTTTCAGAAGACCTTATGTGCCGTCGATCGCAGTACCTACATATATAGCGATGTACATGCTTTCTCTTATTGTATGAGGTAACTGCTTGCGATGCAGAAGATCTTTCTTAGCAATTCTCGTTCACTGTTTTCTATTCTGATTTATAATACAACCGAACTCTACGTCGGTGAATCGATTAGATCATTTGAAAACCTCACGAACTATATATATATATCAATCTTGTAATTTCTGTTACCTTCGTTTAGATGCTTTGAGATTGCGAGAGTAATACATGTCCTCGCACTACCCCCGCTCCGCTCCCCCGGGCGGGGGACCGTATGTCAGAAATCGATTAAATGAAATGGACTTCCCATTTCGGAAAGTAAAAATAAAACCTTTACTCACAGAAAGGAATATAAGAAGAAAGCATTAAAGTGGTGTAAGGAATACGCAAATTGGATTCTGGATGATTGGTGCAAAGTAATATTTCGTGACGAGTCTCGTGTTTGACGTGGAGCAGGGGATGACGAAGGAAAATTTGTTTGGCGGAGATCTAACGAAAAATTGAATGAAGATTGCATGAATTATAAACAAAAATATCCGCGGTCTTTCACGATATGGAATTGTATGACGAAAAAGGGAAAAGTATGCACTCTATATCAGAACGTGAACGCAGAAATATATCTTAGAAGATTTCTTAATTTTAAGCTGGTCCGGAGATTCTTCAGATTTCATTTTCCCAGATGATGACGCTAGCTGTCACCACAGCAAATTAGTGTGAAAGTCTATTTAAAACAAAATCATATTAAAATATTGAAGTTGCCTGCGAACAGTCGCGACTTGAACCCAATCGAGAACATGTGGGCAAAATTTTAAAAAATTGATTCACAATAAAGAACCAAAAACTAAAAAGGAACTTCGACATGCGATAAAATTGTCGTGGAAAGAAATTTCGCCTAGGAATTGTGAAAACTTAGCAAGGTCAATGCTCCAACGCATCAAAAGTGACGTACAATATTTCAAAAAATATTAATGACTCAATGATCGGAAACTTTTTTCAAATATTTGTAGTGATCAGAAACTTTTTCCCATATAACATTTTGTTTTCTCTGTGTTTGTCTTTTATAATACATGAAAGATTGTGTTTATAACTCCAAAATGCGAATATTTTTTATAAATTGTATATTAGTGTATATGATTGAAAACTTTTTGCCAGGGGTTGTAGGTAAGCGCAAATACATAAGTATGAAACCCACTACGAAACAAAAGACAGTTGCCCTGATCAATGTCCCTTTTGTAGCACCTTTTTCCTACCTAGGAGTCTCGATCTACATTCTATTGGGTTAAAAAAGAATTCTTTTTTACTTGGAATGAAGTTTAATCTGTAATGTATTTTCCATTTTGTTCGATGACCTTTTGCCATCTTCCTGACAACTTGAAAATTCCACGCTCGTAGAAAGTCCGATCCTTTTCGGCCAAAAACTGAGTTAAGTGAGATTTTACAGCGTCATCGTCATTCAAAGTTTTACCACGAAGGGAGTTGTCCAGGGATCGAAATAAGTGGTAATCCGATGGCGCGATATCGGGACTATATGGTGGGTGTAACATCAATTCCCAACCAATATCCATCAATTTTTGCCGAGTGGACAAAGACGTGTGCGGCCTAGCATTGTCCTGCTGGAAAATGACACCTTTACGATTGACCAATTCTGGTCGCTTTTCCTTGACCGCTGCATTCAATTTGTCCAGTTGCTAGCATTCACGGATAATAAAAAATAACATAATAATAATAATAATAATTTTATAATATAACATTTACGGATATCATAAAAATGGGAGTGAGAGACATCTATAACTGAAATCGGCAATTATTTAGTTGCCAACCCAATAGTATGGTGTTTGAAGGATCGGTTGTAAGACGCGCAGTATTTGGTTTCAGTTCAAGACTAATTTATGTTGTTGTTTCGCTGTTATTTCGCTGTCCTTGTATATTAACTTAACCTATCCTAAAAGGATAGTGGGCGAAGTTCGTCCTTCGTTCTACTGAATCATTTAATATTTTTGAGCCAGATGCCATATGGAATCATTTGGCTGTTCTTCTTACTCAAGAGGTCAGATGGATGGTGTTTGAAGGTTTGTGATGTCATGGATACTGGCCCCGATGCGGTACACTTGCATGCAAGACCAAGGAGACAAATATTTTAAAGTAAACATTGCATTACTAATGCAAACCTAAGGGAGTTAATCAGTTGAAAATATCTTTACGTATTGCAACTCGTTACCGTATATTTTCCAATCCCAACAAAATCTTTTTCGACAGTATCGCGATTCGGGTACATTTTCCAGAAAGAAATCGTATCGTATCGGTGTAACCAGGTCGAGGCAATGGAGAAGCAACGAAGGCGCAATGAACCAGACGACTCGGTCGATTCTTTCGTGCATTATTCGTTCTGGTATCGTAACACGAGGAGTGTCTTAATTAGCATAATCGAATGAAGAACAAAAAAGGGGGATGGAAACAACTTCGTTAGGATGACTAATCCAAATAGAATTATCGTGGCGCCCGAACTTCCAGTATTCCCAGCGTTTGCCCCAATGAAATAAGCATACAAGAGTGAAGCGTCCGCTGTTCTATCAAAGAAATTCGTCCGAAAATTAAAAAGAGCGCTGCCTGCAAAATTTGTATTCCCTCGGTCCGCTGGCTAACCCGATTTATTTCTGCGAAGCATGTCGGCCACTCGATTCCCGTTGCGCGACCGGCAGAAAGAATTTCGGAGCTGCAAAAAAGGGCGCTTTAATTCCGGCGAGCGCGATGCCTGGCACCGATGAAGATTCGCCGCGCGTTGGCCACGGTCGGGACAAAAGCTGCGGAAACGAGGGATACGGCACTGCAAGGAAATTCGACGAATACGGAATCGCGTTTATTGTACTCGTAACTCGGCGCAATTATACGAAACAGAAAGTCGTTAGCCTATAGCGGAGATCGCCGATGGAAGCGATTAGCGACTGGCAACTGCTGGAGACTCGTGGAGACTTGTGAAGACTCGCGTGAGCGCATTACGGATTCTGCGCGAGTCCTCGGATAGGCGAGCGCCGACAAGTATGTAAATACGTGTACACGTGGATGCGGGAAAATTGAGCGGATGTGAGTAAATGATCATACGTGACCGATCTTAGACCGGCGCCAGACGGGAAGTCCTGTGACGCTGGATTTCCGCTGTGGCTGGGGAAAAGTGACCATCGATCGGCGCTCACGATTTTACCTCCGCACGCACGGTGGTCAATTCGTTGGAAAACGTGGATAAAATTCATATCTTTATTGTTAGTCATGCATTATACAATTTTGACATTTTCTATTTTCTTAGTCGTCGAAATAATTCTTATACGACCGGACACAATTTTATCGAGTATTTTCTGACAGAAAATACAGTGGCTCATAGAAGAGTGTTCGTACACCTTTTAGAACGGAATAACTATTTTAAAACTGAACTAAATGACTCCATTTTTTTAGATGATAGAGGGATTAGTCTACTATGATGACTGTAAATGAATACTGAATACTGTATACTGAAAGGCAGTATTTTAGCCTATTCACTTTCAATATCCTGAGTGATGATACTGAAAGCGAGCAGGGAATGATCAGCAGAATGTTTTCGAAAAAAAATGTAATTTGCAAACTACTTATTTAGTCCTCTCGATTAATTAGGGCTTCGGTTATGGTCAGTGGGATAAAAACAATATTTCACGAAATATTGAACATAATTAATGTAATTCTGTATTTTAAACATCTAAAGCTACTCAAAGAAACGTTTAATATCCTTATATGGAAGAAATGAAGAAGAAGAAATGAACTACATGCACAGGGTGACCAGCATTTTTTCATACGAGTTGTTTACTTGCCAAATCGATTAACACCATAAAAACAGAAAGTGGAGAAATGTGATGAAATAATATTCATTGTTTTTTTTTAAATTCTCTTTAAAATAAAAATTGAAATAAACATTACATAATGCACAAATACAGATGTGGCTTTCATGTACAATCAAGATATGTAGAATGAAGAAGATAGAACAGTTTCAAATAATTAGAATGGTTTCTGAAATAAATCATTTATTATTCGGAAAGGAATCTGTATTACGTGGGAAATTTATTATAAATAAAAAAACTTTGACACTTAAATTTAAAATATTTCAAAAAGTGGAATCAATCGATTTGGTCTGCGAACGGCACATATATACTCCCACAGTGTGTTCTATAAGTAAAGATACGACCAAAAAAAAAAAATATTATATAACAAAAAGTCTATAAATGTTTTGTTATGAATATATGACAAAAGAACAAAGTATCATTTAAACGCTGCTAAATGTACCTGTATCTTCATCTCAAAGTAATGTTCACCTTTGTTGACGACAATTTAACATCAACAAGTTACTCAGTTTATTGTTGCTTTCAATTGGTTGCGGTTTTGTGTAATCTCTTCTCGCAAACGATATTGATTTTTGTAACTAATTCGTCTCTTATGAATCAGCGTTATCATATATTATTGCATTTCTTATTTTTGATATAACTTTTTAACAAAGCATTTTTGGACTTTTTGTTATATAAAACTGCGGAGCACCTTGTATAATAAATTAGTCACGTTTGTCGCAAATAAACATTCGGTTGATATCGTAGAATGTTCCATTTCTTTGCCACTATGAACAGCAATACGAACACTGAATTCAATCCTCTTTTGCAGAATCTTTTTCTCGCATTGTAGCATTCTTCATCATCGGTTTTGATATCTTCTATATACATTTTTCTTTCTCTTCCTTGATTTTCTTTCCTTTCTTATAATACGCAAAATCTACAGTCACTGAGGGGTATTCATTCATCGTACGATTACTCTACGCGTTTTAAAAACAAAAACTATAATAAGCAAAAACTATTACATTTATATTTATATTTATATTTATATTTATAAAAAGCAAGAATGAGGGTGAAACTATGAATCAAAAATACCGTGAATGAAAGTATGTAGGTAACATTTTCTCGTACAACTTATATATATATAAAAACTATAATAAGCAAAAACTATTACATTTACATGAATATATATATATATATATATATATATATATATATATATATATATATATATATATATATGCTTGCTTTTTCCCATGACTTTCTATTCTCGTTTTTCACTGTTTCTCTTTACATTCTGTTCACACATTTTATTTTTCGCAAATGTTAGCGTAGATGGTCGATTTTACTTCGACCACGACCGCTATTGTTGCATCGTCCCCGACCATGATCGCGGGCTAGAATTACAAATTTTCACTGACTAGTACTTCAGAGCATTAACTGATGATTAATTTAAAATGATGAAGTTAAAGGTTTGCCTGAAAAAAATCAAGCCAGTACGTGCACATGAAATAATTAATCACGATTTGAAGAGGAAGTTACTTTAGGCTATCGAAAAGTCATTTTGGTTAGTATGCACGTTAATTACATATCCATATTTTTAAAATAACAATGTATATGCTGGAATAGTAACTTTGCATAATATATCAAAAATTGGCAGTGATAATTGTATTAGATTTTATACTACTTACACTGTGTGTGTTACTTTCTCGTCCGCTATTGCTTGAGATCCCGGTCTCCCCTATTTTTTCTCGTTCGTTTATCAATAGATTGACTACCTTATTTGATGTAAACAGTCAAAGGAATCGGGGCAGAGTTTAAAGTATGAGATTTTTCGTTTCGATTCGTTTTTCGTTTCTTTCGTTTTTTAAGAAATCGCATCGCCGAGAACTTCTGGGACTAATTAATAGGAGTAAGAAGATTAAAATAAAAAATACTTAATCCATGGTGAAAGGGTTAACGGCAATATGGATGGTACCTCATTTGGCAACCAGCTCGAAACGAAGCTCCGAGCTCAGAACGAAACTGAAAGAGGAAATGACTCTCTGCGAGAAGGTTTCCTGCAGAGGATCCTTTTAAAACCGTGCTATCGGTGGAAAGCGTGCTCTCAAACTAGGTGTCTCATTCATTGGAAATTTATCAGAGGAAACCGTGGCGGTCTCTGTGGCACTGGCGAATTCCGGGCGCTTCACCGATACAGTCAGAATGGAAGTTGAGACCCGTAGCGGCCGCGGTCGCGCCGACAAAATTTCCTTCAATGGAATTTAATAATAACCGTGCAGCCTTTATCGTTGTTTTCGGCTCCGGTTGCGAAGACAGACAAAACTCGGGCGAGTTAATCCCGTCGACCCTTTTACAAGCCGATTCGAGAAAGTTTCGCCGGGCATTCACCGTTCTTGCGATTCGAGCACCGTTGATCTCGAGCACTTTGTATTTCGTGAAATTGAATTCGTTCACGAAGAGTTCCGCGAGTTTCTTTCGCAGCGGGGTTATCGTGCCTTTTCGGTCGTACCGGGGTGGGCGTCGTCACAAAGACGTCCACGATTCCCGATATTTGAACGGAATCATCGCTACAGAAAAGGAGATTAATCGCCATTTTAGGGCATTCCGTCGTTCAACCTCGGTTTCAAACAATCACATTTCTGTTATTTAACTTCCTCAAACTTTTTGTCGCATATTTTAAACTAATCGAATAGTTTCGTCATTTTGTTCTTACGTGTCTACACATGGATACGGCCCCATGACCGCGAGAGACGAATGCGGGGTCATTTTGACTCATAATAGAGTTTGCATCGGATATTGGTGTCTTATCGCTTCATATTCACGTCAAATTTAGCTGCTCAAAGTGGAGAAAATAGTCGAAATCATTATTGACTACGTCAAGGCTTTCAGTGTAGATTCTAAGTCTCCACTCGTAATCTCGTAACTTAACCCTTTCGCTACGGGCGGGTTCTCCACCGCGGTACTTCCGCTGAACGGAGCGCCGCGACATCACTGCACGCTACGCGACGCCGATCGTCAGCGGGAGTACCGCGGCGGAGAACCCAAGCTGCTTGAATGTTTTCGTACGAAAAAATTTCTCTCCAAAGGGTATTTATAAATAAAGGGTATTCCAGGGTATTTATAACGTCTTAGCATGCGCTCTTTAATTTACAGTATGAGAGGAAATAAAAAACATTATGCAATATAATGCATCTTATGGAAGGCCACTATAGTGGCCCATAGTACCTCAGTGGCATCTTATGAAAGGCCACTATAGTGGCCCGTAGTACCTCAGTGGCATCATACGAAAGGCCACTATAGTGGCCCGTAGAACCTCAGTGACATCTTATGGAGGGCCACTATAGTGGCCCGTAGTAGCGAAAGGGTTAAGAATAAATAGTGATAGAAATTTTTGTTAAATCGACTTATTATAAAGTCATAGTCAATAATATCTCACTACAAGTAAAAATGCGGGAAAGTTAAGACACATGATTTAAGAGACATAAAACAATATTTAATAATAGCTGAATCGTGTCTTGAATCATCAAATATAAACATCCAGTTACGTTCTAATTCAGATGTAGACATCATGTATTAGATGGTTGACTTAAAGAATTTACCTGGCCTAAACTACTTCACACCTGTTAGAACGAAGAAAATATCACGGTTGGTGTGTACAGTAGGTAGTGAATGCTCTTTCCAATGAATTTTATTCCATTTTGATACCTCGATCCATTCTCAGGATACATACAGGGTGTCCCGCAATTATTTTAACAGCCGAAAATGAGGAGTAGCTGAGGTCATTTGAAGTAACTTTTTCCTTTGCGAGGATGCAATCCGCGGCTTTGTTTACGAGTTATTAACGAAAAACACTGGCCAATGAGAGGTGACGGTGCGAGAGAGAGGGTCCGCGAGAGAGTCCGCAGCACCCGGCTTTGACAGAAGGTCGGGACGGACTCGAGCCGCGTTCGAAGTATTGAACAAGTCACGAAGCGAGAACTTTCCAGATTTTTTTTACTACATAACAGTGATATTTTTAAGAAAAACGCTGTTCACCTTTACTTTAGAACGTCTGAAGAATATTCACTAATTTTCGGACTCGAAATAATATGTAGTTTAACCGTGACAGCCGTTTTAATTTCCTGGTGTGCATGACACCTTATGTGTACCATATGAAATTTTTATGCAAGGTGTACAGTGAAGATTAACAAAGTTCGTAAATGATATTTTAATTTAAATAATTCCGTGTACGAACAGAATGCAAGAAAGTGTGAACGAGAAAGAGACAGCCAAACGTAAAAAAATTATCCATGTCTTTACACAATGATAACTGGTGAACGAAGCATTGTATTGAGATTAAAGAAACGCTATTTTTAAATTGATCCCGGATTGAATGACTTTTATATTTTTAACACGAAGAATATGCATAAATTATTATCAATAAAAAAACATGTAATATCAAGATGTGGCAATATTTGTTACGAAAAAGTTTGAACGAAAATATGTTCGGAGTAACAAGAATTTAAATATTGACTAATTTTAATACGATTTAGAATCGTACGAATAATACGAATCGATTTTACGATACATATATAGCTTGTATTCAACGAATAATCTTTATTTAACAGTAACAAATATATTTTTGAATAGAAAAATAGAAATAACAATTGAATCGACATAGAATGACAATTCGAGCTTTCATATGTAATATGGTAAAAGAAATCTATACTTTCTTGGTTATACCATCTGATGTAAATCAGTAACAATTTCCTTGCACATTTCTAAATTAGGAAATTTTAATAAGCTGAGAATTTCTCCAGATAGAAAAATGTTACATGAACGTAATAAATGAGAACCGATATTAGATTAGATAAAAATGAATAAATAAACATTTATTATCAACACAGATTTGTAATTTTATCGACAGATTCTGAGAAGCGGAGATTCGGTAAAATTTCAGATATCTGAATAATTTTTATTAGAATGGAGAAAAGATCATACGTCATTAATTTTACGTTACATTTTCATTTAATATCATTGAATATACCATTAATAAATGCGGTCCAATTATCGGCATGTCATAGGCAACGTCCTGAGTAAAATCGTACTAATTAACTACAGTCACGTGCACATGACGAATGATCATTAGAATTACACGTAAATTGGTGAATATCGGTTATTATAGATAATCCGAAAACTACAAATGGGCATTAGGTAGGTATTATAGTCATTCGATAGCCATCTGATCTCACTGAAATTAATGAATCATTGTATAATTATGTAATACCTATTTCTTGCCACCGCCATGCATCTCCCATGACAGATATTTCTACACACCGCAACAAAACTATAAGCACTCCTGGATTTCTTGTGTTTCTTAAAACCACGGATGTGTACAAAGTTTTTGTATATGAGCATATACAGAGTATCTCTTCTGTAGTAACGTATACACAATACAGCGACATGCTTTCTGAAAATGTGAACAATAATACCACCAGTGAAAGAAAAATAAATTTCTAAGTTACATAGAATTTTTCGTAATGTTCTTGAGTGTCTTATAGTTTTGTCGTGGTGTGTACCTTCCGTCTATGAATACTTTTGAATTTATTATAGCATAATTGATAATTGTCTTCTATATGTATAATGTCTACAGATATTAGGTCTACCGGAAAGTTCTGTCTGATGATGTCATTGCAAATTTCAATAGGTGTGCACATGTTCATTTGAGACATATATTTTTGAAAAATGTTGTTCACAAATTGCCATCACGCTGGCAAGAGGTCACAAGTAACGACGGAAATTATATTGTAAAATAAATATTACTAAATTTATGAAAAATCTATTATTTCCTTTCATTTTTCAAACAGACAGAACTTTCCGGTAGACCTGATATAATTTCACATTTCGGATTCACGATATTCTTCCATATTTCTCGACCTCATAATGTCTTAAATAATATGATTTGTAACTGTATGCACTGTAAATGAATGTAATAACAATTAGCTTTTGTTTCATGCACACGCGGATCAGAACAACCTCACTTGCATAAAGGTAAGACCATTGAAGCTTGTAAAACAGAAAAGTGTACAACAATATTAATCCTTTGTGAACTGTGCCGCAGTCATTTTTAATCCGCGCCGGCTTCAGGCATATTTCTGCATCTGTCTTAACCCTTAAATGCATAGAGTCCCAAAAATGAATCAATAACTTTTTGCGCGGATACCCGACAACAGTTTTGATATCGATACATTTGGCTGAATGGCAGTGATTCCTTTGTCCATTGACTTATCAAAAATTAACTAAAATAATGACATTTGACTTCAATATTTGTATCTTTCTGACGTTATACCAATTGGCGCGCATTTTTGATAGCGGGTTCATTTACGTACTTTTGGAAGTGGATTATTTAGAAATATTTTGGTGTATTCGTTAAACAAACAATATTTTCTAAAGGTAAGGCTCTTATTTATTAATTTGCTAGTACTTTTGTCTATATTCCGTAACTATCATGTGTATGGAGGGCTTATTTCGTGTTGATGCAAAAATGGGACAACATGCACTAATGGTAATAATTACGACATGTATTTAGTACTATGCTTCCTTTATTGGTTTGTTGGTTTTGTTTTGGTGTGGTATGCATGTGGTTTATAATTTTGTTATAGATATGTCATACTAACTAAAGAATTTTTATGTCTATTTTGCATAGTGTACCAAAAATGAATCATTAATATTTTTCAATAAAAACCCTATAAGATATGACTTATAATTTTTTTAATATTTTTCCCGATTTCCACTCATTTGAAAAATTATAACCCTATTTTTTAAATAAAATTCATTAATTCATGCATTTAAGGGTTAAAGCTTTGCACGTGGGGGGAACCTGACGGAACCATGAATGCGTCCGTATTACTAAAATATTGGTATGAGTTCGAAATGACCCTGGCACAGCACCGCGCGCCCAATACTCGGTGGGTTAAATTCGTATTTCGATGATAATCGTATCTGTTGGGATTATGGAATGAAAATGAATATGATTCTAATTCTTTGCTTAAAAGGACTTTATTTTATTCCTTTATTGAGAGAAGGTATATGGGCGAAAACGATCGAGCGACCAAACTCTACTGAGAGTCCGGCAAGAAAAAACGCTTCTTTTATACCCTTCTTGGGTTCGTCTTATCCACCAATCAGAGACGTTTTATTTGTCGCGTTTCACATTGTATACGTGACGCTGGGATCCCCAAACAGTCAGGGCACGATGTGTATCTAATGGTACCGGTGATGATGTATCGCGGTATCTACTATACAGGGTGTCCCACAATTATTTTAACAGCCGAAAATGAGGGGTAGCTGAGGTCATTTGAAGTAACTTTTTCCTTTGCGAAAATGCAATCCGCGGCTTTGTTTACGAGTTATTAACGAAAAACACTGGCCAATGAGAGGTGACGGTGCGAGAGAGAGGGTCCGCGAGAGAGTCCGCAGCACGAGGCTTTGACAGAAGGTCGGGACGGACTCGAGCCGCGTTCGAAGTATTGAACAAGTCACGAAGCGAGAACTTTCCGGATTTTTTTAACTACATAACAGTGATATTTTTAAGAAAAACGCTGTTCACCTTTACTTTAGAACGTCTGAAGAATATTCACTAATTTTTCGGACTCGAAATAATATGTAGTTTAACCGTGACAGTCGTTTTAATTTTCTGGTGTGCATGACACCTCGTATGAAATTTTTATGCAAGGTGTACAGTGAAGATTAACGAATGATTTGCAAAGCTGATTTAATAATAAATAAGGGACGTAAAGGATTTGTTTATTAGAGAGATATGAAAAATATTATCAGTAAGAAACTCACCCATTTAGTTGAGGATGCATTTGCTGGCTGAAATTCATGATGTCGAAGGGCACTGACCTTGTACAACGTACAGCTGATCTTTCACTGCACTGTCACTAAACACTGATCACTTAATTAATCACTGATAATCCGAATCACTTGTGGATATTTAAGAAAGATCACTGAGACTCGTTCGCGGATAATCGTTTATTCGACGCGTTCGTTCGGAAGTCGACGTTTCACTGCCAAAAAATAGAGGCCTCGACCGTGGGCCCTTGTCGTTCGGCGAAAATGTAAACCGATATCTTAGTATCTTAGTACTAAGTAAACTATAGATTAATTTTTGTTCGAGGCTAAAATTTCAACAGTATCCACGACCGTAACAGAAAATTTTTGTTTGTGCAATCGGCAAATCAAAGAATAAACGGGAACTGAACTTTATTCCAACGTTTCTCCATAACTTGAACGCCGAGCGAAATAAAGTACATCAAACCCTCATCCGGCCCTCATTTTTCCGACTCAATACGTCCCCTGTGCTTCGTGCGTCAAATCGACACTATCGTAAAAGGTCAATATGATAAGAGGAAAACAATTTCTTTTAAAAAATATTTTATTGAAAATAAAGAAAACTTATTCGCGCAATGTTCTCTTCACACTGTTCGCATAAAATGAAACGATGTGTCAGATAAACTGCTTTTTTAGAGTCTTTGTGTCGTTCACAGTCTAACACGCATAGCAAAGTGATTACTGAATTCATCCTGTTTGTAGTATTAGATTTGAACTCTCTATAGCTTCTAGTTATTTCTTCGACAAAGAAAGAAAATTTTTCATATTTTCGTTCAAACTATTTCGTAACAAATATTACCACATCTTGACGTTACATGTATATATAATATAAAAGTCATTCAATCCGGGATCGATTTTCTTAAAAATGACACAATAATATAGTTTAAAACTTGAAAATAGCGTCAAATTTGCATCAGGAACGAATGAGAGTTAATAACGCCAATTTGTATTCAATCATAAATGTAAATACGTTATAAAAATGTATAACCATTTAATTATTTTCAATTATCTTTAAATATCCTCGAGTATTGTGAAACATTTCCATGAAAGAAGTTTCATTTGGTGAATACAATTATTATGGTTTGAAGCGTGAAACGTACAACGTGAAAGCGTACTCTCGAAGAATTATGCTCAAGTTATGCCTCGCGATAGAACCGTAACTCGCGACGTGTTGACATCGCGTTTACGATTAATGAATAGATAAACGTAATGCCGAGTGAGTCTCTACAAAACAGTCCGTTACGAATGAAATATTATTACCACGGCTTGATCGCGGATGTCAAACTGTTCGGCCGTGAAAACCACACGCGAGCGCGTACGCACGACTGTGAAAAGTCACGCTCGCACGAAACTACACAATTGCGAGGTCCGCGCCGTGTTTCTGGTCCGTGGTCAACGTGAATGCAGTTAATAGCATGATATAAAATCGTCGGTATAAGAGCGGCGACGTGGTCGAAAAATTCGAGAAAGTAAAACTTACAAACTTATACTTCCGGAGTAAGAAGGATATTGAAACTTTATTATTCGAGGAGCGTGCACATTGCACATGTTCTGGAAGTTATGCGAACCGAAATTTCTCTCAGGCACGCGAGCATATACTTTCTACGATCTCCGCCGGAACATGAACACCATCAATTTTTTTAATGAAGCGATAATTAAACCTTTGCGCTCGAAGCCATTTTAACCGTAAATCTAAAATAATTTTTCTCACTTATGGTATTTCCATATTTATATGACGAAGTGCATTTTATGTATATGAAATTGAATCTCGCGATAACTTGTGATGACAGTTACACTTTTAACGATTTTTTAAGTTTAAACTTCGTTAATATAAAAATTATCTTAGAACGCGAACTAACAATTTTAGTGGTGCCTCAGAGTCACCACTCGAGTGCAAAGGGTTAAGCGAATTCGCTCGTTGAAGTTTATCAGTCGATATGAAAGCATAGTTGATAATTCGTATTTTTTTATATTCTCTACAATTTGTAAATGTTGTCGTTCATAATAGCGATATTCCAAATTTCGAAAACGATCTTCGTTTTACAGTTTTAATGTAAAATTACGATTTGTCAAAGTTCTGGTCAGATGCTGTTGAATTTAATCAAGCTTGACCGCGTAAGTTCGAGTTTGCTTAGATTGAATTCAACTTGAACGAATGCTATGAAGGCTCCGCGTACATAAAGTTGATCGCCTAACACGCACATTTGGAAGATCGTATCTTCTTGAAGAGTGTGGAGACATTCCACATATGTATTTAACGCGGTATTAAATAAAATTGCTAGTAACAAGCATCGCCAGATGGACATTAATCCATCTTGTTAACGTAACTTTATGCAACGTAATCTGCAAGATTTGTATATAGTATAGTATTTCATACGTAGATCTTACACGGGAAGTTACTCAGATGTTCGATTTTAATAAAATAACAATTAGAAATTATAGTATTCGAAAAAAAATCTCGTAAACACCCGAATAAAAATAAAACGAACTGACACGTGTCTTTTAATATTTCATGTGAGGAGACAAATAGCACTGCTACTTTTTTAATGTGTGGGCACCTTCAAGGTTATTTCAAAAAATATAGGCTTATGATAAAAAAAGCAATATAACCTTGAAATAATCTTGAAAACGCCCACGTATTAAAAAACTCGTAGTACCATTTGACTGTCCACTCGAAATATTAAAGGATATGTGCCAGTTTGTATTTTTTGTATCACGTGTCTACGAGATCTTTTACAATCTTAACTTAAATTGGACACCCTATATGTATATTGAATACGTACATTCCGTATTATACAGTTACTTCGTATACGTATTAATATGTATGTTAATGTATTTCTAATTTCTCTATTCGTTATAGGAAAACTGATTAAATAACATTTTTCCAATTTTTACAATATCGAAATGCAACTTGAATTTCGGAAGGAGTAGATAAAAAAGTGTTCAACATCCACCGTTAGAATCAAGACCCGAGTTTTCTTTGTCTATTCTAGTCGTTATATGTACTTCTCGCAAGATCGTAAAAAAACCCAGAAAGTAAACATACGAAAAAAGGTCGTTTAAAATCATTTTCAGAATTACTTACGGCGGACTTTGACTCCATTTTTCTAACGAATAACAAATTTTCCGGACGAATGACACTCGTATTAGTTGATAGGATGTGGAACACTATAATTTCTAATCATTAGTTTTTCTAAACTAATTGGAGACACCTGAATAACTTCCCTTGTTAATGTAGTTAAAAGAATCTCTACGAATAAACATTTACAAAGAACTGAACGAAGATCTGATCATTATCGATAGCGCTTCCTTATTTCTTTTTTAATAGCTTTGAACCTATCGAATTTGTTGTCCCGACTTTTTTTGATAAGTACATAATTATTGCAGTTGCGCTATTGCACAGTTTTCTTAATTTAACTAATTGCTGATTGAAATAAGAGTACTAAATATGTATTTGAATTGTGTAAAATTTCGCTCTTATAATATTTATTTTTGTTGATTTATATATCATTGAATATTATCTGTATTTTTAATTTTTGAGGTATATTTAGTAAAATTTAGTAATAAAATTGGTACTATTACGTAAGGTTAAATTTTACCTGCCCCATAAAAAATGGTGCTACGAAATGTCTCTTCAAACTTCATTTATATCGTATAACGAATATTCGTTATTGTATATGTATTTTTACAATTATATTCTTACTTATAAATGTCATTGAACAAATAATATTGCTAAATTTTGGTGTCAACGAGATCATCAAATCATAAAATTGGGCATAAATAATTTTAACCCTAGAAAGATAACCATATGACAACGTACGTAAAAGATAACCATACGCTTCAGAGGCGCATGCTTTTCTAAGGCGTCAATTTTATACTAACAATGGATATTTATTTAAGTTAATCTAGTCATTTTAAAGGTTTGGCATTATTGTAAAAATAAAATGCATTTATATTATATTTTTTTATATTTTAAGTAATTTTAAACTTAAATCACTAGACCTCTATGAAAAATTAACAAAAATCAACAGTCTTCGCAGGCGTCTCTGCGACGTAGGTTATCTTTCTCGGGTTAATGAGAAAACATGTTTTACCGTTTCCAAGTACTTTCTGCGCATGGGGTGGCGTTTTTCCTCATAACCACAGAAATATCCCAATGCTTGTGAACTAAGGTCCATTCCATACTCGCTGGAATAATTCTTTCCTAGGATTTATTTGCTCGGAGTTACTCAAGCGCGCACGTTGTCGAAGTTCGCGCAGAGAATTATCGTTGAATACCACCGCATCGATCTCTTAACCCTTAAATGCATATTGTTGCCAATTGTCTACATTCCAGTTCCACTTAATTTTATTCGAAAACCTGAGCATGTGCGTTTCCGAACACACGTCGATAACAATAGACAATAGACAATGTGTGAAATAAAAGACTCGACATTACTTTTGGCGAGTAAGTTATATGTTTTTTGACATTTGAATGTGGCGGGTGATAACCTTCAATGTGTTACTTGGAGAGATATTTTCTTTTTTCGAGTTTCACGGACTGAAAGTGCATCAAATGCAAGGTTGCTTTGTGTCACAACAAAAATCGCAATTGTTTCGCTGCATTTCATTTATAAATAATGTGAAAATTCCTATACTAATCGATAATATAAATACATGACCATTTGTTTACGTCTACAATAATTTTAGTAATAAACGCATATTGTTGCCAAAAGTCTGCATACAACTTTTTTTCAAAATAAATACTCAATATTATTACCTAGATTTTTTTATTTATTTTTTACGTAACCTATGTGACTACATTCCTATAAAAGACAATTTTTTTTAATTCAAAACAAAAATTCATGCATTTAAGGGTTAAACACGAAAATAAACGCGAAAGCGCGCGGAGAAGGAGGCCGCGTTTCGAATACTAAAGACTCCGACGAGAGCCTCGGAACAGGTTCTTTTAACTAGGTCTTTTAATTTCGCGGATCAGGAGCTAGCTCGGGGCCGGGCAATCTCGCGTCGCAACATAAACGCGAATCAGAAAGACGATTGGTTTCGGGGTAAATAGCTCTTGAGCCGCGACCCTCGTAAAATCCTGTAAGGATATTGGCTGTCCGGAATAGAGGAACGAACAGCGAACGCGAGACGCTCGAGGGTTTTGTTGGTGCCGGCCGAATGTCGTGCGCGCGAAATATATAAACGGCGCGGCGCGGCCTGGCGAACAGAGGCGAACAGAGGCGTTGATTCCCCATGAAATTGTGGAAACGCGCGCGACGGTGGCCGTGCCCGATTCCCCCTCGTTTTCGTCAGTGGAAATTCCGCTTGCGCCGAAAGAGACGGAATCGTTCGATCAAACCGTGCGATACGGATTCCCTTTTACGAGCAAGAATGCCGCTCGTTCGTCCCCGCTCATAAACGGCAATTCCGTCCGGTAACAGGCGAATTTCGCTCGAATCGATTCGCTTTAAACGCGCTCGTGATCTGATTTACATTGGCTCGGTCGTTGCACGAATTTGTCGTGAATTTGTACGCCACGCTCGCCCGCAACCCCTATCGTGCCCGATACTACGCTGGTAGACCGTTCGCGCCGCAATTTTCCCTTTGGAAATGTTTTGCAGACCGAGGCGTCCCTGATGTACGACGCCGTACACCTGTTCGCGAAAGCGCTCCACAATTTGGATACCACGCAGCAGATCGACATCAACCCGCTGTCCTGCGAGTCGACCGACACCTGGCCCCACGGATACTCGCTGATCAATTACATGAAGATCGTGAGTACCATCTGTGTTTTTTCATTCAGACGCGTCGATGTTCGTACTTTCGTATGTCAGTTGTTTAGGGTTTTGTTCTTGAAAGACTGTGCTAGTTTATTTCTCTTTCGTTGATTATTATCTTCGAAGATTATTCGAAGGATAACTTTGTTTCTTTAAATGAAAATCTATATTTTTATTTACATATTGCTATTCTACGCGAAGAAAGAATAAACTTTCGTACGAGACATTTTTTAATCAAATTTTACCTTACAATGATATTTAATGAAATGAAAGATTTATTTATTTATGAAACTTCTTTATTTTTTTAGGACTGGTCGCTGTGAGAAGTCAATAACGATTGTACTTTTCGCGTCGCTTTTTTACTGCAGCGACTATTTCAATTCTTTGTGTAGTAAAAATGTCACGCGGGAAAGTGCAATTGTTATTGATTTATCAACACGCGGTCATAAATAAGAAACGAAGTTTCATAAGCAAACGAATAATTTTTTCTTCTCGTAGACTAAAAATCTATGAATAAAAATATTGGTTTCCGTATAAAGAAACAAATATATCCTTCAAATCGCCTTAAAAGCGATCGATGAAACAGAAATAAATCGTATTTCACCCTTGAAATCGAGTAATTTTTGTATTTAACGCTTGTCCCGAAAATGTGTTGTTTTCGAGATATATTTAGATTTAAAGGTTCCAAACGAGAACATCCCATATGCATACTCACGGAGAACATAGCAGGTAACGCTTTGAAGAAGATAGATCCTCGGAAGTAATTAATCTGTTTAAAATAAAATTTGATAAAACATTGTATCAACACAAATCTTATAAAACAAAAATTGCTAATTTTAAATGTGAAAATTAAATTAAAGTTTAACGTTTAAAAGTACCATAATTATCAGCAGTTTTGCAATGTCCTCTCTGAGGAGACACTTGAGTGCAAATGCTTCCGATTTCTTCTTTAACACGTTCCGTGCCAAGCCATTTTTGCCTAACTTGTCGTTCAGGCCATTTGATGTTTTGACTAAAGATTGATACATTATCACATAATATTTCATTATATCATCGGTAGATAAGTAGTGATTGCCCGAATCAACCGTTTTTATGCAGCTCTTGCTTTAAAAAAGTCAAACATTGTAATTAATAGTTATTGTGTATATAACGATTAAACAAATTTATGTGCTTTGTTCTATACAGCATTTTTTACAATGCCTCTCATCCTTTTGGTGGAAATATATTTTATACAATCAAATTTGTCACAAAATGTATGTCTTCAGCGCTTTAAATAAATATGTCCATTTATGTCCGCGTGTACCATTTATGGTACACGTGGCCTGATGGTCAAGTTTAACGTGTACCATTTATGGTACACGTGGCACGGAACGTGTTAACAATCACAGAAATTGTTAGGGATCCAATCATACATTCCGCCAAATGTGTGTACAGTCAATAAGGTGTTGCAAGTGCAGCAATATGCATTTGTCTTCGGAGACATCCTCGATGTTGTTCTAATGTTTCCATTAGAAATTTCGGAATGACCTCTTTAATTGCAGCACACCTTATAACAACGGCCGTATAAAGCCTAAACAAACGTAATTTTGTCGCTGTTACAAAGCAATGTACGTCGGTAAGGTATTTTAGAAGGAAATCTTTTGTCAGGCGTATCGTAAATATCGAAGTACAGTAAATTCTCTCGAATTGTCCCTTAGCTTGTACACAAAAATGGACCATTTGGAAAGAGTGGGCTCGAAATAATCGTATCTCCTCTACCAAAAGTTGTCCATTTTTGGTTAGAAACTGCGGAAAACTTGAAGAGAATTCAGCGTAATTTTGTTGATGTAATTGAAACTTTCTTCTGCCTTCAGCAGCCTAGAAGTCATAATAAAAATCGATTTATTCAAGGACGACGCGACACATGAATTTTAATATCTGCATGAGAAATTGCGTTGAATGTATGTAGATTCATTCCTTGTCTTCAGACACTGTAAATGAAAATTTGAGACGCATAATGCAATGTAAATGAAGACAGGTCCATTTATTCAAACTAAAACGTATCAATTTACACCACTAAGGGGCAAGTTGATACTCCGATGATGTAGACTGATATGGCTATAAAGTTTACGAGGAAATCGATACATACATATTTGGTCTATCGATTGCCAGGAGTATAGTTGGCGAAAGTTAGCCATGAATGATTTACGTTCTCATTTTATGAAAAGACTCCAATTTGTCAGGTAATAAACATTAAACTGTGGAGACATCTGAAACGTATCGTGAATAAGAATAATGATCGTTTAAATAGCGTACATCGATCGTAATTAAGAGATACTGTACGTCGCATTGTATCCTGGTACGGGCTTCAGGGGTATTATTTACTCTAGCTCTAGTTTCCTCGCCAATTTTGATGACATTAAAATATGTTGTCCGGCTCATCATCCTGAACAACTTTTTCCTCTACGTGTTAGCGCCGCTCTGCCTTTGTTTCCGAGGCACACGCAAAAATGTATTTTCGTATTTTCGACGCGTTCTTAAGAAGGAATTAGTTTTATGTTAGATCTCTGTTCGATCTGGATTAGGTTCAGCATATTTTTCTTATTTTATTATATTATATTATTATTTATTTTTATTTTTATTTCATTATACTTTATTATTATACTTTATTTTTATATTTATTATACTTTACTTATACATATATTTTACTTATACTTTAATTATATATATATTATACTTTATTCTTATTTTATTATATTTAGGTTTAGAACATCATTTCGAACGTCTTTTCTCTGTACATACGTGCAGTATAGCAAATATTTTGAGATTGTCGTATACGTTGAATATGTGAGAATAATGTTTATAAATTTCATTGAAATCAAATAACACATATCCGGGTTAGAAAGAGTTTATTAGATTTAATAACATATCGTAGGTCACAAAAGTACTTGAACTGTAAGGGCATTCGTCGTATTAACACTATGCCGTCCGCAGATCTTAGATATGACTTTTTTGTTTGACGCCGGCATAATAGCTTGAAAATTTTAGATTGAAACAAAAATTTCGAAGATGGCGGTAATATAAATTCCTAAAATTAAGATAAGTCATCCGAGAATTTTCGTACTTAATTCTTAGTTAAATAAGCACGATGCTATAGTTAGTTTGCTGCCTTTCAACACCCAAGAAATATAGTTCAAATGTTATTTCAGTTTTTTAAAATGGCACCAAAGTGGTGCCACCGGTATACAACAGATAGTTTTTGCATGACACCACCGGACGGCATAGTGTTAGTAACATTTCTAGGCAGCGGAAAATGTAGACAAACATTATTCAGTACGTACGTAGCTAGTCTAAGAGAAACACTGTCCAAAACTCAGATTTAAAATCGATTTTTTGCAAACTGAATTGGAAAAAGTCAGAAAGGGAACTGACAGTTAACCCTTTCGCTACTACGGACCACTATAGTGGCTTTCCATATGGTGCCACTGAGGTACTACGGACGACTATAGTGGCTTTCCATTTGGTGCCATTGAGGTACTACGGATCACTATAGTGGCTTTCCATATGGTGCCACTGAGGTACTACGGACTACTATAGTGGCTTTCCATTTGGTGCCACTGAGGTACTACGGACCACTATAGTGGCTTTCCATTTGGTGCCACTGAGGTACTACGGACCACTATAGTGGCTTTCCATTTGGTGCCACTGAGGTACTACGGACCATTATAGTGGCTTTCCATAAGATGCATTATATTGCATAATGTTTTATTTCCTCTCATACTGTAAGTTAAAGAGCGCATGCTAAGACGTTATAAAATACCCTGGAATACCCCTTATTTATAAATACCCTTTGGAGAAAAATTTTTTCGTTCGAAAAATTCATTCAATTCAAACAGCTTAGGTTCTCCGCCGACCGCCGCGGAGTACCGACTTCCGCTGACGATCGCCGTCGCGTAGCGTGCAGTGATGTCGCAGCGCTCTGTTCAGCAGAAGTACCGCGATGGAGAATCCGCCCGTAGCGAAAGGGTTAAACGATACAAAGAAGAAAAATCTATGAATGAAGTTGCAAAACTTTTAGAGTAAGGGAGTAAGTCTATAGTTCACTGTATTCCTAAAAAGTTTAATGATGAAGAAATCACATTGCAAATAAACATCGCCGTGGTCGACCAAAGAAGTTAACGGAGAGAGAAGAAAAGACACTGATTCCGGAAATTAAAAAGAAGCCCATTAACTTGTGCACAAAAATTGGCGGCGATAGTGGTGGCGGAATTTAGAAAAGAAGTTCATTCGGAATTATGCTGAAGATTAGTACAAAAATACGGTTTTAATGCACGAATTCCAAGAAGAAAAGCGTATATTATAGCAAAAGGAATAAAATATTCAGTATGCCAAACAATATATTAATAAGGATAATTCTTTTTGGAGCATGGTATTATTCTCTGACGAAAACAAATGTAATATTTTCGACAGTGATGGTCGCAAAAATGTATGGAGGACAAATTACAATCAA